>NW_028083443.1:3759713-4425070 GCF_014824575.4 Sturnira hondurensis
ACAGGCCTCAAGTACACAGGGAGCTAGCAGCTCCCCTCCCCGGACCCCGGCCCGGGCAGAGGCTGCAACGGCTTGCCAGGGCCCTCCCCCTTCCCTCCACCCCAGCGAATCTTTCTGAACCAGGAGTGGAATACGCGTCTGGACCCGGGCTCCCTCTTAGCCTCGGGACCAGGTGCTTGTCGGTGACGCAGAAAAAGGAAAAGTGAAGAAAGCGAAGACGAAGAGCAGCTCAATGGGAACGACTCGGGGGGTCTTCCCGGCTCCCAGCACCCCCGAGAAGATGGCTGCCGGTAACTCTCGCGAGAATTAGCCAAGTCTCGCGATGACTCCCGTAGCCTGCTGGGAAGAAACGTAAAATTGGCCGATAGCGAACAGTTCGATTTTTTCTGTGTGTATTTGCATGGGTTGCGGCTTTTGTGCCTTTTCATACTTTGATAATCTTAAGGAATAAAGACCTTTAAAAAAGAACTAGGTGGGAAAGATCGATGATTTCAGAAACAGCTGAAGCCCCAGCTCGTCCTCTATAACACGCGTCAGGTGCAACAAACCTGGGGGCTGGAGCGCTCCTGGAGAGCGTCCCCAGCGGTGTGTCCCTGGGCTCACGGCTGCCCCTGGGTTCCAGTGTCGCTGCGCTGTACTGCCTCCTCCGGTTACTTGCGTTCTGCGGTGTCTTAGTGCGCTGTGTTGTAGTTTGGGAAGCATAGGCTGGGCTAGTCTAACCCATGAGTCCTCCAGAGGATTAGTGTCTTGTCCGAAATTACTCAGTTTGTCGGCAGAGCCCTAATAACCTAGGGATGCCTCAAATGAAAGGTGAAATAACCTTGGCAGGTCTCAAATAGTTTCCAAACTTCTGAAACGTACGGGCTTTTCCCCACCTAAAGATAAGAAAAGTGCCCTTTTAAATCTCTTCATTTAGGGTGATTCCGCAGCAGATAGGGAAATTACGTAGTCTCAAAAGAAAGAACCTTCGTATCAGCATCCCCCCATAATTAACTTCCCTTCTCCAAGATGGTCAAATAAGTTTGGTTTCTGCCTGAGTTATTCTATTTGCTATTATTTGCTACCGCTAAGGTACTAGGTGAAATTTTGCAAAAGGTCTAGTACCCATAAACAATAATGAGATGAAAAAAAATCGCAATATAGACACTTAAAGTAGACCAATAAAAAGTCACTTATGACAGACACGTAATTGTCATCAAGTTTATAATTTCCTGTTTATAATTACCTGGAGTGAAGTGTCCAGAGGCAGTAAGTGGAAAAGATTATCAAGTAAAAGCTAGACATTTGTTTTAAAATACAGCATATAGGGGAGGATGTAGATTAAAATCCAGTTATGAAATAACTGGGGTGTCGATTAAAGCAATTTAGCTAAGCAAAATAAGCCAAACGCAAAGAACAAATAACATATGATGCCACTTATGTGCGGTACCTGGAATAACCAAACAGGGACGGGAGGGATAGGGAAGAATTGGGAGTTATTTTCTAATGGTTAAAGAGTTTCAGTTTGGTGAAACTGAAAAAGTCCTGGAAATGGGCCATGTTGATGGTTCACAACAATCTGAATGTACTTAATGCCATCAAACTGTACACTTAAAATGGTTAAAATGATAAATTTGTGTTCATATATTTTACTTCAATAAAAAATATTGCATTTTAAGAGAAAAGTAATATTCTGATTGTTTAGCCTCTTTATTTAAAAGCCTTGTGACCAGCTCATCCTACCAACGTTTTCAACTTCATCACCAGCAGTTCCATAACTCTGCCCATTCATCCCAGACTTCCAAAGCTAGTCATTGTTCTACTGTCATGTACTATATGCTCTGGGAAAACTGACTTGGTTCCCCTCCACTTTTCCAAACATTTATTCACATCATTTCCACAGGAGATGTCTTTTCTTCTTTCCCTGGCAGCTCAAACTTCTTTCTCTTTTAATACCCCTGCTAGTGTATGTTTGAAGTCTTCTCTTATTTTCCCTAAACAATAGGAATGACCTTTTAATTTCTCTGCCTCTTAGGTCGCCCCCATATCAGTCCATGTTCGATCACCTTCATCATCATTGCCTTAATAGGAGTCACTGTGAAACGTGGATCTAAATCATGTCACTTCGCTGCTTAAAATCTTCATCAACTCCCACATTGTCTTCGGGATAAAAGTCTAAATTCTTGGTGCTTTCCCTCTCAGGAGCACATCCACACCTTTTTTCTCTCTCAGGTGTGCATCTCCTAAACTCTAAGGGTCCCCATGAGATTTGCAACCAGGGCAGCAGTGGGCAGTGGCAGTTCATCCAGGGCTGACCAGATCCTGTCTCCAAGGCCACTTTTCTCTGACATTCCAGTGAGAGAAAGCAGACCTGCCTGGGCTTGTTTCTTTACTATAACATTTCTAAAAAGCCAAAGCAGCCCCACCTGGGCTATCTTCTGTTGTTTCTACTCTTCTAAGCCCTTCCTTGTTTCACTGTCCCCAGCTTTAATAAATGTACATATACGCAAAAAATTTCCAAAATTTTTAACATGCCATAAAAGGCCTTTCATAATTAAACCCCTCCCTTATTTGCCTTAGAAACTTATTTCAGTGCTTTTCAGGCTTTGATCCAGACATCCTGCACTATTTCACCTCCCTTAAAAAGGGATGTGTTCTCATTAAACTGAGCTGTTCCAAAATGTGTTTCCCTCCCTTTCACTCGACAGACTCCCACTAACCCGTCAAAATCAGTGCATCACCTTGGGAAATCTATTCCTGACTTCCCTGATCTAAAGCAAGAGTCCCCTGAGGTTTTTCTCAACTCAGCCTGTGCTTGCTTCTATAATGGCATTAATTACTTTATTTTTGCAACTATCTGATTATCTGTTCCTTAGTGGACTAAGCTTTGAATCTCCTACTCGACTCACAGCGCCCAGTATATAGAGACAATCCTCAGTTCTCTACTTTTTGAATGATCAAAGGAAGCCCTACCATTTCCATAAAGTCTTCCCTGACCAATGTAGCTGATAAGCAATCACTTCCTTCTCTAAATCCATGATAGGATGCTTGTTACCACTCCGTGGTTCATCATCAGTGCTGCCTAGCATGCTTTTCTTCCTTAACCATTGACATTTATCCCTCATTAATTCAGTGCTTCATCTTCTTTGGCTTTGCTTTCAAAGGTGATAATTAACTACTATGATAATCAATGCTACTAAGAAAAGATTAAAACAACCCTTATAGGCTACTTTCTTTCTTCAGCAACAAACATTTCAGAATGTCCAGTTTTAGGTTACTGATTAACATTTTCATGTTCTTTTAAAGCCTTGTGACTGTTAGTGCTGTTCAGTTTGCCTGGATTGACTTACCTCATTGCTCAAATACCATCTTCTCACTGATGCCCCAGACAAAGGTAGTTGCCTCTTGGTTACTACCTGTAGAAGAGGAATTAAAACATTTTATTTTGTTTTTTCATCTGTCTCCTTATCTAGGTTACAAACTCTTGAAGGACTGGGACTCAGGCCTATTTTTCTTCATATTTCCTGCACTTAACACAATGTCTGGAACTCAAAAATGTTGAGTTTGGAAATAAATCTTGATAGGCGTATTGCATCAAATGAAGAGCCTTTTGAAGGTAACTAAAGTTTGAACATGTAAGAATAAGTACACAATTTTTGTAAATAAATTCTGGTTTGAGGGGGTCCTCCCACATACGGCAGTCACTGAGGTGCACTGTCCTGATCTGTATACTTTCAGGGAAGGACTCACGCTCAACTGCAAGGCACATAGTTAGCTGACAGCCTCCAGCTGTCAGCTCCTGGGTTCTCCCAGTTGAAGCTGCACTGTTCTATGTGGCAGTGCATAGAACTGGCAATCTCTCTCTCCCCTGTCCTTCCTCAGCCAAGGCCAAGCAGGACATAGTATAAGGGGCTACTTAACACTGGAATAATAAAAACTTTGTCAGATCTGTAAGCCAATGGCTCCCTTTGCCCAATACTACTTTCTCCCTCTCCCTTTCCCAAGTACTACTTTCCACTAAACTCTCTGTGCTTCTGACTTTATCTCAATGTCTGCACCCTAGAGAGCTCAACCTGTAAGTTAAATCATCTGATTCATTCTAATTTTACGAATTTTTAAAAATTATAGTTCATAATAAAATTTCACCCTGACTTCTGACCCAGGTACTTTTTTAAGATCATTCTTAGCCACCTCAATTTAATATGATCCCTCCCAAGACACACATTCTAACACGACTTTGACTTTCTATGGCCATTATTTAATCAGCACCTATCATTTTATTTTTTAGTGTACATACATTTTATCTTCCATGTAATGCTCTGAATTTAATCCCCTATGGCCTCCTTAAGTAGCCTGTTTCATCAGTTACTTCCTTTTCTCCTGTTTTCAACTCTTGCACACTATTTAGTTTTCCCAATGCAATTTTCAGCTAATGTTTACTGAAGGTCTGTTGTGTCTCCGACATACCTGCTGGAAATACAGTGGTGGACAAAAGAAGCATGAAATCTGCCCCGTGGAACTTATAGCCTAATAGAGAAGAGGGACATTCAACAAAGTATGATATAGGGAAAGATGAATAATTACGAATACAATTAGGCATGATGAAAGAAAACAGAGGAAAATCTGAACCACTGTGATAATTTAGAGGTTCAAGCATGGCCTCTCCAAGGGTATGATATTAAGGGATGAAGAAGACTGATTAATAAGTAGAAGTTAGTCATGTGAAACAACATAGAGACAAGAACATCGCAGGCCGACATCATAGCCTGTGAGGTGTTCGGAGGTGTTCTTCACTCATAGCCTGAGTGAAGGACACACCAGGATCTGAAAGAACGGCAGAAAAGGTGGCAGGGTATCAGGGTAGGAGGAAAACAACCACTGACTAAATTAGGGGAACATGGGCCGTATTGAGATTTTTGAACTAGATTTTATTTCCAATAAAATGCACAGTCATAAAAAGTTCCTAGTATGTCAGGATGAACTAAAAACATGATCACAGTTTCTTTTAAGAAAAGGGTTAATTAAAGGTGGGGATTTTTAAATAAAAATAGAAGGCATGAAAATCGCCTTTAACACAATAAATGCCAAGATTATTAGTTCTCTAGAACTAGAATTAAGAGCATGATAAAGATAATATAGTTTTCTCATTCAAGACTAGACACATAACTTAAAAAGAAAAATAACACGCGCTGTGGGAGACAAGTCCTTAGATAGTTCAAGGTGAAACACTTCAGCAACAGGTAGCAGCATTAACTGGGATAAAGGACATACTACAATTTTCCCCTTATTAAGATCAGAGTTCTTCTGCTAAAAAAGAATTTGAAAGACAATCACCAATTCTTCGGTATATTACTGAACGAAAATGGGGGTTCAGCTGCCCATTGCCCAAAAAGGCAAACTCTAGAGGCAGAGGCTGGCGAGAAAGGAAAGGAGTTTTTATGCAGATGCTGAATGATCTGGAAGAATGGGGGACCTGCATCTCAGAACTCATCTATGCAGAACCCAGACAAAACCCAGCCATCCTAAGCAAAAGCAAATGAAAGGCAGTGCCCAAAGTTCCTAATGCATTTTAAAACACCATCTTTTGGCCCTGGCTGGTGTGGCTCAGTGGATTGAGCACCTGCCTGTGATCTAAAGTGTTGCCAGTTTGATTCCTTACCGGGGCACATGCCTGGGCTGCAGACCAGGTCCCCAGTTGGTGGTGTGCAAGAGGCAACCAACTGATGTTTCTGTCACACATCCATGTTTCTTTCCTTTTCCTTTCCCCTCTCTTCCCCTTTATCTGGAAATAAATAAAAATAAAGTCTTTAAAAAAATTAAAAACACCATCTTTTGGAGCCCGAGGTGGCTGCCAAGCAGTCATCCAGGTTGCTTAGTTTGTTCCCAGCTGCAGTCTGGCTTCAGACTTCCTCCTAAAGGCTGCATGTGGAACCAGCGTAGCCATTGGCCATGCAGCTACTAAGGCTGCAAGGTCACAAGCTTCTGAGCAATAGAGTGCACAAATGCACCAGTGGATGCTCCACCAGTTCAGCCAGAGGCAGAGACTCCCTCCTGGAGGCCATGGGCCTCGTGCAGTTCAGCCAGAGGCAGAGACTCCCTCCTGGAGGCCATGGGCCTCGTGACTGCCAAGGCCACAGGGCCCATGGAGAGGAGTGACAAACAAGAAAGAGTTTCCTTGCTCCCCTGGGACTATATTTGTTTTAGGTGTGGAATGGGCTGGGTGCTTTATCAAAATGACCGATTCCCAAACTTTCGTGTGCTTCAGGTGGGTCCACCTCCCAACCAATCCCTGTTTTTCCCAGGCTAGACTAACCAGGCCTCTTTGGCCCAGCATGACCTCCCACCAGCATTCTAACTTCTTTATTTTATTTTATTTTATTTATTTTTAGAGAGAGGTGAAATCAGATGTCTCTCTCACACCCACAACTGGGGACCTGGCCCAGAACCCAGGCATGTGCCCTGACTGGGAAGCAAACCGGCAACCTTCTGTTTTGCAGTCTGGTGCTCAATCCACTAAGTCACACCAGCCAGAACTACATTTGTACCTCCATTGCACATGCGCCCGCCTTCCCCTGGGTCCCCCCAAATCTGGTATCAGAAGAGGGTAAGAGAGCCTTTTTCTCTATGCAATTATCTTGCTGGCCTTACACACTCAGTGCAAGAATCTCTCCCTGCCACCGTCATGTCCAGGGTTGGGGATACGCTCTGTTAACTCTGTGCACCCCCCCCCACCTCCACACCCTAGCCCCCACATACAGTGAATTGCTCATCACAGGGCCCATCAATAGAGAGTGACTGAACCAAAGGCCTGGGAAAAGGAACCCTGAAACCCCCACATATCCTCTCAGTCAGTGCAGAAGGCAGCCTCAGTGGAAGAGGCAGGGCATCTGCAGCTAGAAGCAGGGCCTCTCCACTAGGGTTAAGTGTCTTCTCTGCAGGCCCTCAGTTACCCGGACAACCCGGCCTAACACCTGCAGGACCTGGCACTGTGCCGTGAAACTCAGTGTCCTTGCCATGGCCCCAGGTGGTTTGCAAAGGCCTTGACTGTCTACCAGCCATGCCCTCAGTCCTGGAACCTCTGTCCCTGAGGGGTGTGGCTTGGTGCATAAGCAGCTTCCAGGTCCCTGTTGCTATGGCCTAGCTCCGTCACCCCGCATCCTCTCCCGTTCCCTGCCCTCAAACCACGCCCAGCAGTCTGGACAGGTTGTTCATCTGTACGAAGTATACACTCCGTACACTGATAATTGACTTAATGGCTCCCTATAGCAGTACTTTTATATAAGGGATCCAAAATATACTAAAACAGTGCAGAGTAAGAAGACTAGAAGATGTGCTGTGAATACACTGAGCTCATTGTTTTGTTCCACAATAGGGGAAATGTCCTTACATTTGAGAAAAGCACTGTCCAATAATAGTAGGATGTACACCACATATACAGTTTTAAATTTTCCAATGGGCACATTTTTACAATGTAAAAAAAACAAAACAAAAATAGGTGAAATTCATTGAATAATTTGATTTAGCCCTGTTTATCCAAAATAGTGTCATTTCAATGTGCAGTTAGTATAAAAACTACTGAGACATTTTACTTTGTTTTGAACAGTAAGTCTTTGAAATTCGGTGCTTATTTTACACTTGCAGCACATCTCAGTTCAACCAGGCTGCGCCACAAGAGCCCAGTACCCACACATTGCTAGCGGCGATGCTATTGGGCAGTGTGGCTTTCAAACTTTATGGAGTGTCTTATGTGGGCATTTAATGGTGCCTGATGTCTGTCGTTTCATTGTTCTCGGTGTTTTCCTCTGCTCCAGCCCTGGCCTCCAGTAAGAGTGTAGGATTACATTTCAAAGGCCTTAATTAAGGTTCCGCATAGTTACTTTTATAATAGACACTTTTGTCCTCGAGCTGCTAAGGAAACAAGAACAAAATGTAGAGGTGGACCTTCTTCAAAAGGTTGTTTGTTCCTCCCCTCATTTATATTATCCAGAGAATAAAAGAGGGAAGGGGGGGATAGGGTATACATAGTTGTTTTTTTCCCTGACTCTTGTCTTGAAGGAGAGAGACATCTCCATGATAAATATTTGTGGGGAAAAAAGCAGTGAAATAAATGCTATGGCAGAGTCTCCATAGATCTCTGGGGATTATATGCATATAAGGACGTAAATACCTACTTCCAACAGAATTCCAAAACGAGATTTATGAGTCTGCTTTGCTCTCTCTCGGAGTGGTTTTCTAGAGGCATTTATCCCTACAATAGCTAATAGCATGGCATTTGTAGTATGGCAGATGAAACCCACCCCAGGAGCCTTGACTCTCAGTCTGATCGGTGAGACTCTCACCCAGGTTATAGGGGTTGTTCTCCAGCGTTTGTTCATTCAGCAAATATATACTGTCTGGGGTGTGCTGTAAACTTCTCTAGGCCCTGGAGGTCCAGACGTGAACAAGAAAGGCAAGCTCTCCACCCTCATGGAGCTTGTATTCCAGCCAGTCTCTTAGGTCTTTCCAGGGACCTTTTTCGTTTTGGGGTCTCTTGACCTTAATATGAAAAAGATTTTACTATGGAAAAATTTAAACATATACAAAAACTGAAGTATGATTTTCCCTATCCTCCAGTTTGTATAATAACTGACTCATGGTCAATCTTATTGATACTCCATCTTCTCTCCTTACCCCACTTCGAATGATTTCTGATAGGGTAGGTGTTATTACATCATTTCACTGACAGTTTCCAATAATGTTACTTATTTTTTCCTCTGGATAGTGAGACTAGCACCTACCTCTCATCATCACCTGTGGCATCATCACCGGAGACTTTCAAACTCTATACATGTGTGTGAATATGTAATATATTTATATATGCATATATGTCTTCGGCCTCCATCCAATCCATCATAAGCATCCTTACTCGGAAGCACAGCTAGAATGTGCACATTTTCATGCTACCCAGACTGTGTGTTTTAGCCAAAGAAAGCCTTAAAAGCCCACTGTCATGCTGTCACTTGTTGGGAACAAGAAAAATAGTCTCAGCCCCAAGGAGCCTGCGTCCCTCGCAAGCATCCTGTAAGTTGATTGGAATCTGTTTAGTTTCAAAATTTTCCTTTCAGTTGAGACAGACCCCACCCTGTTCCCGCGGGTGGGGGCTGTAAGCCAATAGCTAACTGCCACATCATCTGTGCGATGCTTGCTTGCCTGCCTCTATATAAGGACTTAGCTGTAAGCGCTGTGTGTGACTCTCGTTTGCAGCCCTTGTGGGCACTGTGTCGCTGGACACTTTGAGAGTTCACCCCTGCGCAGGTTAGACTTGGCCAATAAAGTAACATCTTTGGAACCCTGAAAGTCTCTGACATTTGTTCTCGCGGTTGGTGGATGCAACATCACTCTTGAAAAGCCTTTATTGACTCCCCATTTCCTAGGCTAAAGTGCAAATTTATTGATAATGATTCTTAATTGAAATGAAGTTTTTTATGGTGTTGAGCACTATGCTAAGTACTTTGCATTTATAATATTCATCTTCCTGACTTAGCATTTCCATGTTAAGCTTTAAGTTGCCCAGGCCTGACAGAGATGGAACTCAGGTCAGTAAGAAACAAAGACCACACCTTTTCTAGATTTGTTATTAATTGACACCTGCCCAGCTTCATATCATACTCCTTCACCTTTCACACTCTGCAGTGCTGTCAAACCAAAGTGTTTGTAGTTGCCCAAACTAACAACACTGCATTATGTAATAGGTACCTGGTATAGGCTAAAGAAGTCATCAAAACAGCTACATAAATATATGTTACTAGAGAATTTGGGATTTCTTTTCAAGACTCCAACATGATGAGAAAAACTAGATGGAGGGACTTTACCACATGTATATTATAATTAGTAGTATTTTTATTTTAAATCGCAGTAGAGAACTATTATAATGTTTTGATGTGTTGGGCCTATAAAACCCTTAATCGATTTATAAAAGCAAGCCATGCTGTTTTTTATTCTGTTCTTTACACAAGGAAGGCCTTCTGTTTAAAGCAACCATATCCAGCCCTGTCTTTACTCAGCTCCTAATCACCCCTCAGGACTTCTCTTGAAAACCACTTCCTTCAGAAAGCCTTTTCTGACTGCGCTGAACATTCGCAGTGTTTATTCCTGTCATAATTATATCACACTGCAGTGTTAGTATTTGTCTATCCCCCATATTAAAATATTAGGTCCCTGGAAGGCAACATCCTTTTTTTCATTCACTGTTTTACTCTCAGTGTAAAATACAGTAGGTAATTTGCTCGCTGCAGCGAGGAGAGTTCAGCATTTCAACAGGTAACAATTAGAGAAGGACGTCTGCAGAGTTAGTCAGCCGTTGGCCTTGGCAGAGATTGGTCAGAACTTGTAACCTAGGAAGGTGCCAGAACAGTGGTCTTGTCTCCAGGACACACGACTTTGTGTGTAGTTAGTGTTCTGTTAGTTTGTCTGTGGTCTTATTTAGAACACCATGGGTCTGACCGAGCCCGTGTTAGGAGTCTGAACTTAGTTTTCCTTGCATGCCATGCTGGTTTTGGACAATTCTTTCCATTTTGTGAATGATAATACTGTTTTGAAAGTTGTGGTTCCTATTTCACTCTTCAGTTCCTCCCACACATTTTAGTGGTCAGCTGACCTGGTTTTCTCTTTATCAGAAGATTAATAACAAAGTTCCTGTCGTCAAGGAGTTCCCAGTGTAGGCTATTATAATATCGCTGTGTTTGTGCCATATTAGCGATATAAATAAAGTACTGTGGATTTCAGGAGAAACAGCGTTTTTTGAAACTACCATTTTGTTGAAATCCTATCACATGCAAAGCTCTACATACATTGTGTGTTAGAAAAGTTACATTCATTATTTTACTTAATCCTCCACAATTCACTTCCTATGAATTTCCTGCTGTTTTTCTTATTGTCATTCTAAAGTCAAGAAATTGGGATGTAAAAAGATCAAATAACTCACACAAGGTCACACAACTAAAAGTTGATAAATCCAGGAATTTATTAAAAATGTGCTGGCTACTGTCCTAGGTGGTCTATATAAACTTCCAAAATAGACCATTGAGTAGCTACCACTCTGTCCCATTTCACTGTTGAGGACACTGAGACACAGGGAAGTGAAGTAACTCATCTCAGATCGCACAGCTCATGACCACGTCAGAGAGGCAGGATTCAGACCCAGGCGACCTGGATCCACGGTCCATGCATATCACCATCTTCTCTGCTGTTCTCTGGAGCCCTCTCCCCACACCTCCCCAAACCATGGAAATTATCACCGTATACCACCTGCTGGGAACTGAAGGAGCAATAATGGTCTATGACAGCTGCTTAGCTGAGAGGTTCTGGCTCAGCGTCTCTCATGAAATTGCAGTTAAGATATCTGTCTTCTAGGGCCACAGTCCTTGTAGTCCTGCCTGGGGTTGGACTACAATTTTAACCTTTCTAATATGGCTGTTGACAGGAGTCTGCAGTTTCACACCATATGGGCCTCTTCAGATGGGTGTGTGAGTGGCCTTGTGACATGGCAGCTGGCTTCCTCCAAAGCAAGCAATCCAAGAGAGAGCAAGTAAGAAACCACAATGTCTTAAAAAAAAAAAAAACTTTGGAAATCTAACACCATTACACCCACCACATTATTAATTATAGTCAAGTAACAACCTGCATTCAGGCATAGGCCAACTGGACCTCACCGAAATGTATATCACAGAGTCTATGCATACATTTTAAAACCACTGCACTACCCTTGTGGCTGGGTGAGTGTTGCATCCACCAACCGCAAGAACAAATGTTGGAGACTTTCAGGGTTTCAAAGATGTTACTTTCTTGGCTAAGTTTAACCTGCGCAGGGGCGAACTCTCAAAGTGTCCGGAGACACGGTGCCCGCAGGGGCTGCAAACGAGAGTCTCGCCTAGCGCTTACAGCTAAGTCCTTATATAGAGACAGGCAAGCAAGCGTTGCACAGAAGCAGATGTGGCGGTTAGCTATTGGCTTACAGAGCCCAAGCGGGGGAACAGGGTGGGGTCTGACTCAACTGAAAGGAAAATTTTGAAACTAAACAGATGGCAATCAACTTACAGGATGTTTGCTAGGGACGCAGGCTCCTTGGGGCTGAGACTATTTTTCTTGTTCCCAACATGAGCACTGTATCAGTGATTCCTCCCGGAGCCTCAGCAGAGAATTGACTACTTGCCTGTCTATAGTACCTTTGGGGACAGAGACTTTGGCGGTATGCTGATTAAGGTTTAGCATCCAGCTTTCTAGAAAACAAAATGTATGGATACATATGTATGTACGTAAGTTTTACTGACATAAAGGAAGTGTAGCCCACAATTTCTGAGTAATAACAAAATATACATTACTCTTTATTGTAAATTCCAATAACAGATTGGTTCTCACACACAAAAAAACCGTTTCAGTTTATTTTTGCCAAATGCCTCTGTCTATAATACTTGCTGAATCACTTTCTTCTGCCTAGACAATCAGCAAAACAATAAATCAAACCCAGCTCTGTAGCTCCTGCCAGTCTCCATGGTGTGAATGCTCTCACGATAACCACATCCGAGGTACCAACACACCACAGAATGCAGGGTTGGGAAGAAAGTCACAGCGACACACCGTCGTACAGTATTTCCACTGAGGAGATACAACAGATACAAACAACCTGAACGACGTAAGTAATAAAATAAAGTAGAATTATTAGGAAATGATGATTTTTTACTATTTATTGCCTTTTAAATATAATTAATTTTAAGTTTAGTTGACTTACCTTCCACCACATGGGAAAATCCCAGTATTCCACCAATCAAAATTAAATACCTGAACCAACTATGGAAAACAACATCTCATGTAAGAGGCACCAGTCGTTTGAGAGAGGAGCATCAGAACAAACAAGAGGAAACTAGAACTGATGAGACAGAGGAAAACCTGAATTTTTTAAACAGACATTCTTAAAAAGATTTACATACAACAAAAAAATTTAAAGAATTTAGTAGAAGCCCTGGCTGGTGTAGCTCAGTGGATTGAGCGCAGGCCTGCAAACCACACGATCGTAGTTCTATTCCCCGTCAGGGCACATGCCTGGGTTGCAGGCCAGTTCCCGGCAGGGGACACACCAGAAGCAACCATACATTGATATTTCTCTTCTTCTCTCCTTCCCTTCCCCTCTAAAGATAAATAAATAAAATCTTTTAAAAAAGGAATTTAGTAGAAAAAATGGAAGTATAACATGGTCACCACTGAGATACTAATCAATGATCTGCAAAATAAAAATAGAAATCATAAAAAAAGAAAAGAGGGAGCTGGTAAGTTTTCGAAGCGCATCACACATGAATGCGCATAAATTATGCTGTCATGATAAATAGCAAAACATATAGATACTCAGACTTGCCATGTAAATTGTTGCTTAGCTGTGGAAATATTTTATATTCTATTTTGCCTAAATATATGTATATGGTATTTTCAACCAACTAAATATGAGTATCTTGACACAACATGTTGGTTTTATTATTACTACAATTTGAAACCATAATAAAGTAAAAAACTAAAATTCCTCTGTACATATTATGATACATGTAGAATTTTTTTTCCTGTACAACCCACTTACGTGGTACCGTCTGTAGGGATGTATTAAATGAAACAGGCACTTTAAATAAATAAATAAATAAATAAATAAATAAATAAAATGTTCATCTTGCCAATGTAGGTGGTATATTAGCAGAACTTAACACTCACGAAAGTATAAAAACAGTTTAAAACTTTTCTCTTTAATATTGGTAAATGAATTAATGGAATTAACCCTACCCGTTTGTTTCTACGTGAAACCGAAATACACTCAGTAGGTAACAATGCCACTGCAGAGCCAGCAGAGGGAGCTCAAACTGTTTCCTGCTTTTTAGTTTACTTAGAAAATTATCTTTCAAAAGCTGTTGGATTCTTTTTTTTTTAATTGTTGTTCAAGTGCAGTTGTCTCCATTTCCCCACCCCCAACACTTCCCTCCACCCCACGCATCCCCACCTCCCACCGTTGTTCCTACCTCTCTTTGGCTTTGACCTTTTGTCCTTTATACATGTTCCTTGATGACCCTTCCCCTTCCGCATTCCCCTTGCTGGCCCCTTCCACCTCTCCTCTGGTTACTGTCAGTTTGTTCTTTATTCCATGTCTCTGGTTATACTTTGTTTGTTTTGTTGATTAGGTTTTACTTATAGATGAGATCATATGGTATTTATCTTTCACCAACTGGCTTATTTCACTTAACATAATGCTTTCCAGTTCCATCCATGATGTTGCAAAGGGTAGGAGCTCCTTTTTTCTCTCTGCTGCATGGAATTCCATTGTGTGAATGTATCATAGTTTTTTGATACACTCATTTACTGATGAGCACTCAGGTTACTTCCAGCACTTGGCTATTGTAAATTGTGCTGCTATGAACATTGGGGTGCATAGGTTCTTTCGGACTAGTGTTTCAGGATTCTTGGGGTATAGTCCCAGCAGTGGAATTGTGGGGTCTTAAGGCAGTTCCATTTTTAGTTTTCTGAGGAAATTAGTGTTCCACCGTGGCTGCACCAAGTCTGCATTTCCACTAACAGTGCACTAGGGTTCCCTTTTCTCCACAACCTCATCAGCACTTGTCTGTTGATTTATTAATGATAGCCATTCTGACTGGTGCAAAGTGGTATCTCATTGTGGTTTTAATTTGCATCTCTCTGGTGGCTAGTGGTGCTGAACATCCTTTCATATGTCTCTGGGCCCTCGGTATGTCCTCCTTGGAGAAGTGTCTGTGCAGATCCTTTGCCCATTTTTTAATTGGGTTGTTTGTCTTCCTGGAGTGGAGTCATGTGAGTTCTTCATGTATTTTGGAGATCAAGCCCTTGTCAAGGTATCATTGGCAAATATATTTCCCATATGGTTTGTTCCCTTTTTATTTTGCTGATGTGTTCTTTAGCCATGCTAAAGAGGCCATGCTGATAAAGTCCCATTTGTTTATTCTTTCCTTTATGCCCCTTGTTCTAGTGGACATATTGGTGAAAATATTGCTGTTTGGAATATCTGAGATTTTCCTGCCTATGTATTCCTCCAGGACTTTTATGGTGTTGTGACTTATATTTAAGTCTTTTATCCATCTTGAGTTTATTTTTGTGTGTGGTGAAAGTTGTTGGATTCTGAAAAATACTGTTATTATTTAAATAATAAAAATGTATTAGTAAGAATAATTTTATAGTTTGCTTAAAATAATAAATATATTCCCCAAATAAAAAATATATTGATATCACTTATTTTATTTATAAATGGCAAGCACTTAAAATTACCAGTCTCCTGGTAATTCTTTCTGCTTACTTTTCTATTGCATTCAATGGGCTTGAGGTCAAAAAAATTTTGCCAAGATTTCTGGTTTTGTTAAAGTGTACTAAACTAATATAAAAAACTTCCAGCTTCAAACATAAAGCATGTGAGGTGAACTGTGACACATTTTAAATTTCATTCTTGCATATATAATATAATATAAATATAGTCCCATCCACCCAATTATGAGCCCCTCCATGTACACAGATAGATTACTCACTATTAGTTTTTTATATATCCTTCCATAATTTCTTCATGAATATAAAGTTTTATTCTAATCCATTTTCCTTATGCAAAAGTAGTATATTACACATCCTATTTTATATCTTGCTTATCACTAATACATCTTTAAAATATTTCTGTAAGTCTATAGTGTAGACCTTAGGCATGTGTATGGTGGCTAGGAAGTATATTTTAAGAACTTGTAGGACTCTGGCCGGGTAGCTCAGCTGGTTAGACTGTCATCCCCATACACCCAGGTTGCAGTTGGATCCCCAGTCAGGGCACATAGAAGAATCAACTGATGAATATGTAAATAAGCAGAGCGACAAACTGATGTTTGTCTCTCTCTCCACCCCTTTCTCTTTCTCTAAAATCAATTAAAAAAGAATATATCATAATTTATTTACCTGTTCTTAGTTGATGGACTTTTGACTTGCTTCCAATCTTTTCCTATTGCAAACTATTTTTTATTATCTTATTGTTTTCAGAATTGAAGTTATTTTATTTAGAAGGTTACAAGGGTAAAAGAAGGGGCCCTTGGAGCTTAGGAGAAAGGTAAAAGTGCACGCACCTGGGGAGAAGGGGTTAAAGGGAAAGGCGCAGGCATGCTGGGGGTGGGGGGGAGTGCCACAAACTATTTTTTAATAATAATCTATTACATGTGCCATGTTGTACATGTGGAGACCAGGTCAGAAGGATAAAGTTCCAAAAGTGGAATTGCTAGGTAAAAGGACATGTGAGTTTGTAACACTGATAAATACTGCCAAATTCCCATCTATGGTTACACCAATTTATAATTTCCTCAGGAACCATGTTCCTATTTCTTCACGATATCTCCAACCCAGTGTTATCAAACTTTTGATTTTTTTCCATTTGATAGACAAAACACTTATCTATATGTAGGTGTCATGTACATTTTTCTTGTGAGTGAGTTGCACATTAACATCAGATCTATTTGTATTTCCTTTCCATAAACTTACTGTTCATCTTTTGATCATTTTTCTACCTATTGTTGGTCCTTATTAATTTGTAGGTGGTTTCTCTTTAGTAGGGCAAATAGTCATTTGTGATACGTATCACCACTTTATTGTTTTTTGACTTATGGTGTTCATATGGCATGTGGAAGTTTTCATATTTACATGGTCAAATGTATCAGCCTTGTTTCATGCCTTTTAGACTTTGGGTCATAGTTAGAAAAGTCAGCCCCATTCCCTGGTGATAAAGAATTATCTCATGTTTTATTCTGGTGTTTTCATGGTTTGTTTTTTTTTCTCAATGATATTTGGATTGTGACTGTACTCTGAAGTACAGTGTGAATTACGGATCCAATATTATTTTTTGAACTGGGTAACAAAATGTCTCAAAGCCACCCATACAGTATAATATTTTGACGACTTCGCCAAAAAAAAACTATCAGAAATAATAAATGAATTCAGTAATGTTGTGAGAAACAAAATCAGTATACAAAAGTCAGTTGCATTTCTATACACTAACAATAAACTATCTGTAAAAATATAAAGAAACAACCTCAGTTACCATAGCATCAAAAACAATAAAATACTTAGTAATAAATGTAACAAAGGAAAAGAAAAATCTATATATTGAAAACTATAAGACACTGATGAAAAATTGAAGAAGACACAAATAAATGGAACAATAACCTGTCTTCATGGATTGGAAGAGTTACCATGTTCTTTGGAGTATAGGATGCACTTGCCCCCCACACAAATTTGGTGGGGGAAGGAGGTGCATCTCATAGCCCAATGTAGCTTAGCTGGCTTGCTGTGGGAGGGAGGTGGCAGTGGAGTGGAGTCATGGGTTATTAAATATTTTACCACATTTTTTGCTTCAAATTTTTTTCCTATTTTCCTCCTCTAAAACCTAAGTGTGTCTTATGGTCCTAAAAATATGGTAATATTGTTAAAATGTCTATACTACCCTAAGCCATCTATAGATTCAATCCCTATCAAAATTCCAGTGCTATTTTTCACAGAAATAGAAAAAAATCTAAAATATATATGGTACCACAAAAGACCCTAAATAGTCAAAGGAATCTTGAGAAAAAAACAAAGCTGGAGGCATCACACATCCTGCTTTCAAGCTATATTACAAAGCTATAGTAGTCAAAACAGTATAGTACTGACATAAAATTAAACACAGAGACCAATGGAACAACATCAACAGCCCAAAAATAAACCCATATATGGTCAACTAATACTAGCCAAAGGAACCAAAAATATTCACTAGGGAAAGGATTATCTCTTCAATAAATGGTATTAGGAAACTGGATATCATATGCAAAAGAATGCATAAAATTAAATCTCTAACTTACACTGCTCACAAAAAAGGACTTAACTGTAAGAACTGAAATCATAAAAGTTATAGAAGAAAAGATACAGGAATTATTTTGGGGGTATGACACCAAAAGTATAAGCAACAAAAGCAAAAATCAACAAGTGAGACTCCATGTAAAAAGCCTTTGCACAATCCGTAGTTACAGAACAGCTACAGAGATGTAGTTCACAGCGTAGAGAGTGTTGTCAGTAATGTCGAGATGAAAGTATGTGGGGCCAGGTGGGTACCTGAAGCAGTGGCAGCACCAACTCTGTAAAGGACATAATTTTCTACACATTTTGCTATACCTCTGAAACTAATATAGAATAATGTTGAAATTTAAAAATTAAAAGATAATAAAAATAAATTAAAAGCTTTTGCACAGAAAAAAACCAACAAAATAAAAAGGCAACATACGGAATAAGATAAAATATTTGCAAACCATATAAGTATGTCTGGTCAAGGGTTAATATCTGAAATATGTAAGAAACTCAAATAGCTTAATAGCAAGAAAAACTGAATAATCTCATTTCAAAAATGGGCTGAGAATCTGAATAAATGTTTTTCCAAAGCAGACATGTAGATGTCTGGAAGGTACATGAAAAGACGCTTAACATGACTAATCATCATGGAAAATGCAAATCAAAACCACAACAAGATAGCAGATCACACCTGTCGGAATGGCTAGTTAAAAAAACAAACAAACAAGAAATAAGTGTTGGAGAGGGTGTGGAAAAAAGGAACCCCTGTGCACTGTTGATGGGCTTGTAAACTGGTACAACACTATGGAAAACAATATGGAAGTTCCACAGAAAAACTAAAAAGAGAACTACCATATGATCCAGCAACTTTACTTTTGAAAAAATGAAAACATTCATTCTAAAAAGGTATATGTACACCCTTGTTCATAGCAGTATTATTTACCATAGCCAAGACACGGAAACAGCCCGAGTGGCCAATGATAGATGAATGCACAAAGACGTGGTACATATAGACAATGGATATTATTTAGTCACAAAAAATAATGAAATCTTGCCATTTACAACAACATCAATGGACTTTGAGAGCACTATGCGAAGAGAAATAAGTCAGACAATGAGAAATAACCAACGTCCTGGCCAGGTAGCTTAGCTGGTTAGAGCATCGTCCCAATACCTCAAGGTTTCAATCACTGGGCAGGGCACATACCAGAATACAAGAATCAACCAATGAATGCATAAATTAGTGGGAGAATTAATCCCCCCTCCCTCCGCTTCCTCTCTCACTCTCAATAAATAAAATAATATAAAAAGAAATATCCTCTGAATTAACTTACATATGAAATCTAAAAAGAGTAACAACAAAACAAGCACATAGATACCCAAAACAGACTGACCATCACCAGAGGCAAAGGGTGAGGGTGCAGGTGAAACAGAAGAAGGAGTTAAAAGGTACAAACTTCCAGTTATAAAATAAATAAGTTATGGGGATATAATGTACAGTGTGGCAAATATAGTTAATAATACTCTATTGCATATTTGAGAGTTGCTGAGTGGATCTTAAAAAGTTCTCACAAGGAAAAAATACATAACTACGTATGCTGATGGACTTATTATGTGATCAGTTTCACAATATATACGAATCATTGTGCTGTATACCTGAAATTAATACAGTGTTGCGTGTGCATTATACCACAATTAAAAAAATAGATCAGGTGACTATACCGATGTGGTATAGTCTATTTCTGGGCTTTCTATTCTGCTCCACTGACCTATTTGTCTAGTCTTTCACCGGTACCACACTGTTTTGATTACTGTAGCTTTATAGTAAGTCTTAAAGTCACCTAGTGTCAGTTCTGAAGTTTCATTCTTTTCCTTTAATGTTGAGTTTGTTAGTCTAGGGTGTTTTCCTCACATAAACTTTAGGTTCCATGAAATAACTTACTAGCATTTTGATTGGGATTTCACAGAATGTATAGATCAAGTTGGGAAAAACTGACATCTTGATAATTTTGTCTTTCTATTTATTTATTTAGTTCTCGTTTTCTTTGCTCTGAGATTAAAGTTTTCTTCCTATACTCTTGTACATATTTTATTAAATTTATACATAACTATTTAATCGGGAGGAAGGTGCTAATGTAAACAGTAGTGTGTTTTCACTTGCAGAACAAACTTGTGCGTTGCTGGTATACAGGAAACAATTCTGACTTTGTTAACCCCATATACTGCAACCTGGAGATAGTCCCTCACTACTTCCAGGAGGCTTTTGTTGTTGTTGTTGATTTTTTTCTGTATGGACAGTTTTATTTTTTCCTTCGCAATTGGTGTAACTGTGATTTCCTTTTCTTGTCTCACTGTATTAGCTAGAACTTCCAGCAAGATGTTGACCAGCAGTGTGATGGGGAACATCCTTTCCTTTTACCCCATCTTAGCTAGAAAGCTTCAGATTTTTCACCATTCGGTACGATATTAGATGGAATTTTTCTTTTGTAAACATTCTTTATAAAGTTAAAGAAGTTCCCCTTCATTCCAACTTTGCTAAGTGTGGTGGTATTATTATTATTGTTGTTGTTGTTGTTGTTATTGTTATTGTTATTATTATTGTTATTAACAACAGGAAGGTAGCATAGCTGGACTCACACTCCAGAATTTCTCTTCCCTATGGAAGGCAGCCACTGAAGTCTCTGTTCAAATCTTTGACCTCATCTGAGTTACTTTGAATCTTCCCTGGGCAGGGGCAGTTCAGAGAATTTGAAATTCATCCTCCCTGAAACCCCGCTTTTACGAGATTTTTTTTCTTTTCAACTACAGTGGTCGCGCCAAAGCCTGTGCTTTCATTTTTGTTTCTTTCAAGCCAATAGGACTGTGGGTTTCAATCCAAGTTTTAGCTCCCGCACTGGAGCCTACCTGCAAAATAAAAATGATACATATATAATATTACATGTAATAATTACATATAGAATATACATACATACATTCACCTGTTGCCACTTCTTTTGAGTGCTGACTTCCCTCCTGTTTCTGCCTGATATGGGTCAGTCCCCCGTTCATTTAGGCAGTTGTTTTCTACGCAATTAAAAAAAAAACATGAAGTATATTTGAATCGCATCTCTGATGTGATTGCAGAGAATTGGGTTTAGTGAACAAACATTGGATGCAGGGAATCCCAGGTAACAGACTGATGACCTAAAGTGGAGCAGTGCTCATATGAATATAGAATGCAAAACACTGCTAACATCTACAAGCTTGTAATGGTGAGCTTCGTGACCCTGAACTGCCACATTTGATCCATCTAAAATTTAGGGAAGAGCATTTTGAGATCTTGCTTCCCAGCACATTGCCAGTTTGGTTTAAATAAACTCTTATAAAATTCAAAAAAATTAAAAATAATAAATTTTTTTCATTGCATAGGGAGGACCAGAAAAGAGGCTGAGATGGCAACAGCCAAAATTACTGTTTGTCACGTAAAACTTATAAATGAGTCAAAACTGAAGAGAATTACTGACAGCCTTAAGGAAAAATATTATTTTTCCATTTTTTCTCATTTCTAAAAATTGTTCTTTTTTATTGCATTTTCCTCTTGTTTTCCATTCACAGAAGAGAAATCCAGGTAGGTTGTGAAGTACCATTGGTGTTCGACTGCAGAGAAACAAGACATGGAGTAGGAATTTTGTCTGCTACTAGCAGTTACAGACCTAACTACCATGGTTTAAACAACCGGGAGTATTGTTTCACATCAAAGACATTCAAAAGCAAGCTATCCCCACTGGTACAGAGTTCCACAGACAACGGGAATCCAGGCCTTTCTATATCTCCACACTGCCTTTCTTACCACGGCTTCCATTTTCAAGGGTCACAAGACGGCCACTGGAATTGCAACTGTTATATATTCTTTTCAGGTTGGAATAAGTGGAAATGGTGAGGAGTAAAAGGACTACATCCAAGCTTTGTGATATGATCCTCCTAGTAAATCCCAACCTATAATTTCTGCCTATATTCCCTTGACCAGCATGTAGTTGCACAGTCATGCCTACCTACAAAGGAGGCTGGGAAGTATTCTTTTAAAGCTGGAACAATTGGTACCTTGAATAAAACTGAGATTACGTTACTAAGGACAAAGGAGAAAATTGATACTGGATAAGCAGCCAAATTTCTCTGCCACAAGAACCAAATGATCTCATTGGATTTCTCTCTTTCTTCCTGTGTCTTTCTCAAAAAAAAAGAAAAAGGAGGGCGGAACATAATGACCCATTAGCAAAGTTCAGGTGTCTCTGTATAGGTATAACCAATCTAGGTGCTCAAGTGGATTGGATCAGGTTTAGACTATTCTCTGCCTCATGGTGGCAAGACAGCTACTAGAAAGACTGGGCAGGCTTACAGTCTCCCATTTTAGCATTCCCAGTGGAAAGAAACCACCTGTTTCTTGATAATTTTAGAATGAGTCATAAGAGGGACTCATGGTTCTTGGCATCATGTGCCCATTTCTACAGTCATTGTAGACAAGGCATGTTCTGCTCTGGCTGATCAGCCCTGTATCAGAGACCCCATCCTCCTGCACCCAGCTAAACCATGCAGACTGAGTTGGGGCAGGCATGTTCCCCTATACTAAACTCGGTGTCAGAAAAAAAGGGTGACTGGATGCCAGGCAGGCGACACCAGCAGGCTTGGCACAGAGGATAAAAGATTGAAAGAAAAAAAGTTCATTTAGACACTTTTGGTCTACAAATAAAAATGTAGGCGGAGTTGTGGTGATCAAACCCCTGGAAATCATGCCAAGAATTCTACTTCTAGTGTTTTAATAATATTCAATAACACGCCCTGGCTGGTGTGGCTCAGTGGATTGAGCACTGGCTTGTGAACTGAAAGGTTGTCAGTTTGATTCCCAGTCAGGGCACATGCCTGGGTTGTGGGCTGGGTCCCCAGTCGCGGGCGTATAAGAGGCAAGCCATCAATGTTTCTCGCTCCATCTCTCTATCTCCATTTCCCTCTCTCTAAAAAAATAAATAAAATCTTAATAATAATAATAATAATATTCAATAACACAATGTCTACAGGGGAAAAGTATGCTACAAGCCAATGCTGGTAATACTGTGAGCATTATGAAAAGCTTTCACAGTTCTAAAACAACTACCAAAATATCAAGAAGAAGATTTCATAAGTATGCTATTTATAGGGATATTTGTTTGTGGTAACTCCTTTAATACCTAAACCATGGAGATTCAAAGTGACGCACAATCATAAATTAATGCTTTCAATACTCTGTAATAAAAAAAGATTATAAGGAGAACGAGGCACAAAGCAATGATGTGTGATATTCCAAGGTCACCAGTTAAATCAGCAGCCAAACAAAGCTGCTGATGCTCAAAATACATGACTCATTCTGCTCCCTATTTCCGTACCTTATTTTAGTTTATGACAATGATTGGTCTTTTCTTAGCATTTTTTTTTGTTGGTGGTGATTGGCAGAAAATGAAAATGGCCTTACGTTTGAAACTCAGCATCATCTGCCCTAGGGAAATAATAAACAAAAGAGGACAGCACAAACACGCGAATGAAAAAAGTAAATGGGTACAGCAGGAAAGCTATGGAGAAGACTTGCTAGTTGCTAAGAATAACTAATAGCGGAGTGTGAATTGAGGTACCAGCACTTTCAATGTGTGATATGAGAGTGAGTACACTTAGAACTTTTACTTTGCTTCTTTTTAACATAATGTCAGACTTACAGAAAAGTTTCAAACACAATACAGAGAACTCCAGGATACCCACCTTCCAAATCCCCTACATGTTAACTTTCATTGTACTACGTTAGTCTTCTCCAGTCTTCTACATGTGTCCACACACACACACATTTCTGAACCACTTAAGAGTAAGTTTCAGATACGATACCTCTTTTCTGCTATATGAGGTCTGTTCAGAAGGCATACAGCCATGCAATATGAAAATACAGACGTTTATTGAAGAAGATGAAAGATGCAAGAAACACTGTATATAGGGCAATGACACCTCAGTCCCCTTCAAAGTAGGCACCTTGGGACCTCACACAGTTCTCCCAGTCACCATCAGCTGCTCTGTCACATTTTCTTGAATCTCATTGACAGTCTGAAATCTCTTCTCTTTCAAAGGGGATTTTAATTTTGGGAAAAGCCAAAAGTCGGAGGGCACCTAATCTGGGCTGTAGGGGGCTGAGTCACCTGGGTCATTTGATGTTTCACCAAAAACTCTACATGAGATTTGATGCTCGAATGGGCACATTGTTGTGAGGAAGCTGCCAGTCACCAGTTGCCCATAACTGTTGCCTTCTGAATCATCCAAATAGTTTTCACAGAGGAATGTTCAAACTTAAAGCAAAGTCTGATGCAGATTTTTCACTCTACTCAATCATTTTGAATGTGATGGCCACACAGTACACAAGTTCACTCAACAGCATCTACCACCCCCACTGACTAGTACTGTGAAGTTGTCATTGTTCACACATGCGCATTTCAGTCCACTCTCCCTGGCTGCCAGGTTGTATATGTTTCACAAACCATTCTCATTTTATTAACAATCACTGGACCTTTTCTAGACAGACTTTATACTCTTCAATGTGCATTTACTAAAAACAAGGACATTTTCTTCCATAACCACAATATAATTTTCAAAATTAGGAAATTAATACTGATGCAACACTATTTACTCAAATTTCACTAATTGTCCTGGTAATATCAATGGCAACAAAAGAAATTTAGGATCAAGCATTGCATTCAGTTGTTATATCTCATTACTTTCCTTCAATATGGAAATTCTGAGACTTCATATTTCATGAGGCTGACACTTTTGAAGAGTATTGAACAATTTTTTTGTCTAGTGTCCTTCAAATTAGGGTTTGTGTGATATTCTCTCATGATTAGGTTCAAGTGATTTTGGCAGGAATACAACAGAAATGATGTCATGTTCTTGTCACTGCACCACGTTAAGAGGCGTATGCTGTCGATATATCTCATTATGGGTGAAGTTAACCTTGACTACTTGGCTAAAGTAGTGTCTGTCATGTTTTTCCCTTGTAGCATTATTATGTTACCTCTTACAATTAATAAATGCCTTTGGGAAAGATACTTCGAAATCATGTAACTATTCTGTTAATCCTCAGGCATTTACACACAAGTTTTAGCATCTATTGATGACGACTTCCTGAGGCAATGAATTGAAAGAAGCAATATCTTTTAATTAAACTTATTCTAAACTTGTGTCTAATGTATGTACATTATTATGTCATATTATGCTAAGGGTTAGCACAGTCATAGGACTTTCATTATACATGAATTCTTACAATCCAAAAATACTATAATCAATGATAGAGAGGTGGGATACAATTTTAATATGCCTAATAATGAGCTAAGGACCATCAAAAGACATGCGTGATAGGGGCTTTAAATGTTCTAATACTGATTTGTGGTAATGGTTGCACTATTCAATAAAGTTACTAATTGAATCACTGAATAGTACACCTGAAATGGGCAAATTTTATGATATGTACAATATCATAAAATTCAAGATACAGAAGCAGAAAAAATAGTTAAGAAAATAATAAAAATGATTTGAGTCAGAACACAAAAACAAAGACCAATGACTATTCAATGTCATGATTCACATAAAGAACAAATAACATATCTAAATCAAGGGTTCTTAACTTTCTTTTATGTTGTGGGCCACTTTGGCAAGCTGATAAAGCCTATGGACTTCTATTAAGAATAATGTTTTGGCCCTGGCTGGTGTAGCTCAGTGGATTGAGTGCCAGCCAGTGAACCAAAGGATCGCTGGTTCATTTCCCAGTCAGGGCACATGCCTGAGTTGCAGGTCAGGTCCCCAGTAGGGGGCGTGCAAGGCAACCACACATTGATGTTTCTCTCCCTCTCTTTCTCGCTCCTTTCCCCCTCTCTAAAAACAAATAAATAGCCCTGGCTCGTGTGGCTCATTGGATTGAGCGTGGGCCTGCAAACCAAAGGGTTACCCATTTCTATCCCAGTCAGGGCACATGCCTGGGTCCCCAGTGGGGAGTGCATGAGAGGCAAGCACACATTGATGTTTCTCTCCCTCTCTTTTTCTTTCCCTTCCCCTCTCTCTAAAACTAAATAAATAAAATCTTTTTTAAAATAAAAATAAAAACAAATAAATAAATACAATCTTTTAAAAATGTTTTGAATATATAGACTATGTAGGGTTATAAAGAAAATAAATTATTTTGAAACAATTATAAATATTTTTGTAATATAACAATATATGTGAATTTTAAAATGTGATAAAAAGCAATAGATTTTAAATATAGGCAAGACAAAGTTAAATTTTATTTTTAGAACACTTATTAGTGTGGTGGCTATTGTTACTTAGCATGAATAAGAATGATTAACTTTTTAAAATAGCAATGTGCATGTTACATGAGACATCCAACTGACTTCTAGATTTTATGGCGTTGTTTTTGTTTGTTTGTTTTTTGGTTACAAGTGTTGACAATCTAGATTTTCCAAAATATATTATCATAAGTTTAATTAAGGTGCCCATAGCTTGCTTAACAAGAAGTGAATAGATTCTGTCAGGAAATACCAAAAGTCTCTAAAGCTGTTCAGTTAAAGTTCTACTATGGGGTTATATAGATTTAGCGTTTGGAAGCCCACAGCTGTGCTGAAGTTGACTAGCTCCCGTGCGACAGACAGTGTCCGTGGACAGGGAGGCTGAGAACTGATACTTGAGTATTGTTTAAGGGACGGATAAACAGAAATGATGTTTTGAAATATCTGCCACAACTTCACTGTGATTTGAAAGTATCTGTGATTTCTACTGGTTACAAGGTCACAGGTACTGATATTTTTGCCAACATTCATACTTAAAGAATTTTCTAAATTTCAGTTAAATGTCACTGAAAATAAAGATGTATATTATTTTTTACTCATCAAATTCAAGAACCCTCTGAATCCTATCTATGGGCCCTTTGGGCATCCAAAGACTCCAGGTTAAGAACTTTTAAAATGACAGATAAGCAGAATTTATAATCCTTACTTTTGGCCTTTTTGGTATAGTTACAGAATGCCCGAAGGTAACACAATCTTATCTATAAAGCTGGAATGTTTTAAGAGAAAGAAAAATTCTGGTTTTTGTCTATGTGAAGTCTAAAGACTCAAAAATAGAATCCTAGTTCAGTTACTTTTAAGGTTCTTCCTCATAAAATGTGGTCAAAATACTTAGTGCCGTTAAAAAAATTCTGATGACGAGACAGCTCTCTCTGTTCTTTCATTTCTAGGCTTAAGTCCAGCCCACAGCTTTTCTGCCCCATCACTTGTGATAGAAAGTAATTGATCTCTTCTTTCGTATTCTTATGTCCAGTTTGGGGCTGCCTTTTTCTTTATTATTCTCATCTAAATTTACATGTTGAATTCTTTTTCTTAAAGTCATTGCAGTCAGGAAAAGTCCAGTTATATGTTCTTGAGCAGTTAATTCTTCCATACGACAAAACTCATTTAGTACTAAAACATTATCAGGTTTTTCAGTTCTCTGAAAGAAAAGTATTAGATATAAATTGTGTTACCTATCTATTAATCCAGAGAAACATTTCAGGAAATAGGAATTAGGGTATCACAAAAGTCACACTGCTCGGAAGTCAGATTTGTGCTCTGATCCACATTATGCGGAACTGGGCACTTCTAACACTATCTCTGAGCTGCAGTTCTCCTTGGGGGGGGGGAAATGAGTGGTAACTCGCTGTCTAATCTCTAAGGTACCCTCTACATCAACAATTACACAAGTCGTGACTCTATCTAACACTGTCACCTACTGCCCGATGTCGAGGCCCTTTCCCCATCTGGCTGGTCTGCCCACCCCCTAGCTGTAAGGTGTAGCGGCTGCCCCCACCTAGGAGAACTCTTCTCTCTTCAGTAGAACAGAACACGGAATCAGCCACATCCTAAGGGTTGCAGCCCAAAGAAATAATTGACCAGGAGCAGAAAGGTTGGCCCCGTTTGCTCGACATGGGACCAGAAGCCCCTTATTTCCTTATGGCACTAAACTGAAGCTGGTATCCTGGTGAGAGGACACCCTTGGGAAGTTTATTTCCTCTATACTGTCCTGCCTCCTTAACCCTCCTTCTCCTGAGTTCACTCCCTCAACTAATCATTTTAACAGGAATCCCGATCTCAGGCTCTGTTTCTAGGGAACTTGACATATTTAGAATCCTGCAGGAGGCATTCAGCAAACCTTTATGGACTGCCTGAATGAATGAAGTTAACCTGGTTAACATTAATCATAAAAGTTACAGAGAAAACCTAAAAATGCTTTACATAGTTTACAGCAATAACTATGTCTTGGGAATATTTCTTTTTTTCCCTTGTTGAGTTTTCATTTATTATTTTTTAATCCCCACCCAAGGACATGCTTATTGATTTTAGAGAGAGGGGAAGGGAAAAAGGGAGGGAGACAGAGAAACATGAACGTGAGAGAAAAACATCAATTGGTTGCCTCTCATACCCTCCTCGAACCAGTACTGAACTGGCAACCTAGGCGTGTGCCCCGACTGGGAGTCAAACCTGAGACCTTTTGGTTTACCTCCTGGTTTACGGCAGGATTCGCTCCAACCAACTGAGTTACGCTGGGTAGCGCTGCCTTGGGAAAATTTCTTAGCAAGTCCTACAAGCATGAAATTTGTGTCCCTTCCTAATAAAAATAATTAAATACTGAATAATTTCCAGAAGGAGCTTTCCCCAAATGCTTATTCAGTGTTCAGTAGAGGACGGGCTATCCCCAGCTACTGACCTAAGTGATCAATGTAGTGAACTCAATATTTAGGGAAGAAAGAAAAGCTGACAGCTCATATTCCCATGGTCCAGCACCTTCGATTAATTATTTATTTCTATTATAAGGCATACATTATAAACTTATTAGCAGTACAGTATTAAGAATGTATGAGAAGACAATGCAGTAAGTGCTCAACTGTGAGGCTAACTTTCAATTATTCAGTGATAAGAGATGAGTAATGTAGATGCCTAGTCTGGAATACGTTATACAGTTTGCAGCAAACCACAGAGAACAGATGAAACTCTCATCTATCCACATATCTTCTTTTAATTACCAATACAGTTTCAGTGGAGAAAGCAGTGGTGTGAGTTTTGAAACTTCTCGCTGAGAGAGATGCCATCGTTCCTTCTCAGGGCAATCGCAAATACAGGAGCCACTCCTGTTTTGTAAGAACAGTAAAATCCTGGATCACACAGTCCAGATTCCAGCTCCACAGTGCGTGGGCCCTGGTCTCAGTGCCGGTTACCAGGCCTTTGGCCTCACCGTGTTTTCTTTCAGGGGGACTCATTGCCCGTGAGTACCTGTTGGGAGATCCTTAGTACATTCTCATTACACATCCTATGTCTCACTATTTTTGCTTCTGTACTTCTTGTGATAATGCTGTTGAACAGAAAAATAAAGTTTTTCACTAACACTTTCTGATTCAACCACTTTTACATATTACTGTGGAGTTTTGTGTATTATAATCCAAAAACACTATTAAGATGTATTTTAGACATGATGAAGAGAACACTCCTGTTCTCTCTTTTCTCTTCTGTTTATTAAAGAATATGTATACATATATCATTCTGTTTATTTGAGGTTATAAGATCTACCAGAGTGGTCTTGAACTCAATTAAGTCTGAATATTCTGAAGTTCTTTAATGAAACGACTATTTCTTAAAACAGTGTCCATCACACGGCAGGCCCTTCTCAACACATGTTGATATATTAAGAACTCTTTGTATTTGTTTGCTAAGGCTGTCGTAACAAGGTAACAGAATACGTGGGCTTAACAACAGAAACTTATTTTTCATGGTTTTGAAGGTTAGAAGTCCTAGATCAAGGTGTCAGCATATTTGGTTTCTTCTGAAGCTTATCTCCTTGGTGTGCAGATGTTCCCCTCCTCTCTGTGTCCTCATATGGTTTCTCCTTTAAATGTGTGCTTGTCAATCAATGCCCTTTGTCCTAATCTCCTTTTACAAGGGACAGCAGTCACGCTAGATTAGGGCCCACTGGTATGACCTCAGCTGCCTCCTTATATAGCCTAGCTCCAACAAAGCCCTAGGGTTGGGACTTCAACATGAATTTTGGAGGCACACACTTCAGTCCATGACATTTCTTTATATTGGTCTTATAAATGTTAAAATTCTTATCACGTTTATGTACTCAAAGGAAATAAAAATAAGTGCTTAAATTATTTTAAAATCCAGGTTATACTTTAGAGACTAAACCTTGTTCTAGTCATTTGTTTGGAAAGTTACCTCTGCTAATTACAATTTAGTAGTTGTTATAAGCTGTATTAATGTTCCATCTTGGCAGAAGCAAATATTACTGAGGCTGATGAGATAAACTGAGCTTCCATTTCCCAAGCTCTTCCTATGAATAGACTGTAGACCTGTCTGATTAAACTAAATCTGGACCTTTTCATCAATGTCCCTTTTACAAAGGGAACATTTAACAATGCTTCAGGTAAGAATTTGTATGATAGTACATCTTGTGTTGTAAGATAATTATATGAGTATTACCTTTCAAACATAAACATAAATTATAAAATCACATTGAACATGACATAAGTGAGAAAAATCTGAGGTTGTTTTTCAGCAGGGCTACTTGTCTTTGTTGTAATTATAATCAAGCCATTTTATTTATACAAGAAACTTCTTCTTTGTAAAACATAAAATGCTAGAACACACTATACTTTGGAACTCTGGCTTTAAAAATAAACCTTTGTTTATTTATTTTTAGCGTGTGGAAGAGGGTGGGAGAAAGAAAGGGAGAGAAATATCAATGTGTGAGAAATCCATCAGGAGGCAACCCCAAGTGGGAACCCAGCCCACAGCCCACAGCCCTGCCTGGGAATCGAACCCGTGACCCCTCGGTTCGCAGGTTGGCGCTCAGTTCACTGAGCCACACCAGCCTTGGCCTGACATGTTTTTTTTTTTTAACTAAAAAAGGTTAGGTTCACCAGAACATGTTATAATATCCTAAGAAACTTGAAAGAAAGGAAAGATCGTCTTCTTTATACATTCTGCATGCAAATATGCGATCCACATCACCTGTTAGAGAAAGCCTTTATATCCATTTTGTAAAATCACACCTATGACGAAACATTTTTATACATATTAAATTTTACCCTTAAGTATGTGTATATCAGATATACATACATATTAAATACATATGTGTACAATTGAGATTGCAGTGAGGCCACTCTACTTAGAGGTTAGCTATAGACTTTTAGATGCCCTTTACTGGGGTGAGGAAATTCCTGTCTATCCTTGCTTGCTGAGATTTTTTCAAAAAGAAGTCTTTATTCAAAAGTTACATTATTTTTATTTGTATTTATTTTTTAAAATTATATTTTATTGATTATGCTGTTACAGCATCTCAGTTTTCCCTCTTTGCCCCCCTCCCACTCAGCACCCCCACACCCTCAGGCAAACCTCTCACCATTGCTCATGTCTGTGAGTCATGGGTATAAGTTCCTTGGTTATTCCATTTCCTGTACTGGACTTTACATCCCATGGCTATTCTGTGACTACCTGTTTGTACTTGTTAATCCCCTCACCTCTTCACCCATTCCCCTACACCCGCATCCCATCAAAATGCTCTCCCTTTCCAGGATTCTGTTTCTGTTCTTCTTATTTCCTTAGTTTGTTTTTTGAATTCAGTTGTTGACAGATTTACATTTATTGCCATTTTATTGTTCATAGTTTTGATCTGCTTCTTTTTCTTAAATAAGTCCCTTTAACATTTCATATAATAATGGTTTGGTGATGACAAACTCCTTTAGTTTTTTCTTGTCTGGAAAGCTCATTATGCTCTTTATCTGCCCTCTGATTCTAAATGACAGCTTAGCTGGGTAGAGCAATCTTAGCTGTAGGTCCCCACTTTTCATGACTTTGAGTATTTCTCACCAGTCCCTTCTAGTCTGCAAAGTTTCTTTTGAGAAATCAGCTGACAGTCTTATGGGAATTCCCCTGCCAGTAACTGACTGCTTTTCTCCGGCTTCTTAGGGGTTCTCTCTTTATCTTTAACTTTAGCATTTTCATTATGATGTGTCTTGGAGTGGGCCTCTTTGCATTCTTCTTGTTTGGGACTCACTGGGCTTCCTGAACTTGCATGTCTATTTCCTTCACCAAATAGGGAAGCTTTTTTTTCATTACTTTTTCAAATACATTTTCAATTTCTTGCTCTTTCTTTTAGTTGTGTTCCAACATGGTCTTTAGCTGTCCATTGGGTGCTGGGATTTTTTTAAAAATCAAGAATAGATGGTGAATTTTGTCAAACGATTTTTCTGTATCAATTGGTAATGACAATGTGATCTTTTTCTTTAGACTGTTAACATGAAGAATTACAATGGTTGATTTTCTGTTACTGAACTGGCCCAGAATTCCTTGGATAAATCCCACTTGGTTGTGATTTATTATTCTTTTCATATGTTGTTGAATCTCATTAGCTAACATTTTGTTGAGGATTTTAGTGTCCGTGCTTTTTAAGGTATGAGTCTGTGGTTTGCTTATAATGTCTTTGTCTGGATTTGATGTAAATGTAATGGCTGGCCTCATAAAATAAACGAGGAAGTGTTCTCTTCTGTTTTCTAGAAGAGATTGCATATTACTTTTATTTCTTTTTAAATGTTTAGTAGACTTCCCTAGCCAAAAAAAAAAATCTGGGCTGGATATTTCTTTTTCAAAAGATTTTAAACTGAATTCAATTTCTTGAATAGTAATGGGACAATTCAAGTTATGTATTTCAATTTAGATAAATTTTGGAAGTTTTTGGTTTTCAAGGAACTGGTTCTTTTTATATTATGTGCATATGCATCATTAAATTTATGTGTATACAATTATTTATAGTATTCCTGTATTATTCTTTCATTGTCCATAGTGCTATCCTTTCTTGCATTCCTGTTAGTGCTTTTGTGCCATTCATTCAGTCTTGCTAGAAGTTTGTCAACTTCACTTATTTTTTTTTCCAAAGAACAAGCTTTTTGTTTTACTGGCTTTGTCTACTGTTTTTCTGCTTTCAAATTCATTGATTTCTCCTCTAATCTTTATTATGTCCTCCATTCTTCTTGCTTTGGGTTTATTTTTCTCTTCTTTGATACTTCCTACACTGGAAGCTTATGTTATTGATTTGAGACTCTTCTTCCTTTCTAATATAAATATTTAATACCTTAAATACCTTAGCAAGCACTGCTTACCTATTATCTTTCAATTTTAAGATTTGCTTTATGTTGAGATTATTAGTTCTGCCCTGACTGGTGTGGCTCAGTGGGTTGGGGACTGTCATGTGAACCAAAAGGTCACTAGTTTGATTCCTGGTCAGGGCACATGTCTAGGTTGCAGGCCAGGTCCCTGGTTGAGGGTGTGCAAGAGGCAACTGTTTCTCTCTCACATTGATGTTTCCTTCTCTCTCTTTCTCCCTCTCTTACTCTTTTTCTAAAAATAAATAAATAATTTAAAGAAAGATTGTTAGTTCTTTGTTTTATATATGATCAGGATTTTCCCCAGTTTATCTGTTGTACTTAGTCTTTATTTGTTTTTGTCATAATTAAAAAAATATTTATGTAATCAAATATATCATTTTGTTATTGCTTCTGATTTTGAGTCACAATTAGAAAGTCTTTGATTACACCAAGAGTAGAGAGGAATTCACCCATTTTTTTTAGTTCTTTTATGGCTTTTTGAATTTGTATATAGATTACTAATCCATTTGGAGCCTATGTTTGTGTATGATGTATTAATCTAATTTTATTTTTTCAAATGGCTACCCAATTATTCCAGCAACCATGTATCAAAATGTCCATCTTTAGCCCTGGTTGGTATAACTCAGTGGACTGAGTGCAGGCCTATGAACCAAACAACTGCAGTTCGAGTCCCACTCAGGGCACATGCCTGGGTTACAGGCCAGTTTCCAGCAAGGGACACATGAGAGGCAACCATACATTGATATTTCTCTCCCTCTCTCCTTTCCTTCCACTCTAAAGACAAATAAATAAAATCTTTTTTAAAAAGTCCATCTTTAACCCAATGATTCAAATAGTTACATTTCTTATATACTAAATTTTTGTAAGACTTTGGATTTCATTCTGGCTATTATTTTATTTTATTTCACTGGCCTATTTGGATATTTGTATGCCAGTACCACACATTTTAATATAGAGGATTTGTGTGAACTACGTTTTTTAGTGTCTGGTAGGACTAGTTCCCCCTTCTAGTGTTTCCTTTTCAGTGTTTTCCTAGTTATTCCTGCCTTTTTGTTTTTCTATATGAACTTTAAATCATCTTGTCTAACCCCCAAAAACCTTAGTGGCATTTGTACTGATTCCTTGTAAAATTTAATCTCGTTAAGTCCCAAATTTAAGTTCTAACTATTTTAATATCCTGACTCATTCAGTTTATTCTATATCCTTTCCAATTTTGTATCATCACAGATTTGAAGAGTATGCCCTCAACATCATGTAATGATTCATGTGACTTATCAAACTGTGATACATTTTGATATTCTTTTGCTTTGATATCTTAGATATGTACCTCCCAAGTGACACTGACCTGTGAATCTTTTGGGAGTGGGTATTCAACCAATTTATAATCAAGCCATCCAATCAACCCATATTTTTCTAAATGGTCCTGTAAGTGTATAATGATCCCTTTGTCAAATATTCGACTATGGTTCAAGCCACACTAGATAAGCCATTTTCATTCTGCTCTAAAAATAAACGCTTAAGTCCTTTTTTTAAGAAAAATTATGAACTCAAAGGCCTAGAAGCAGTTGGTTTAATTGATTAGTCAATGACTTATGAAAAATCAAATTATGCTTACAGTTTTTTGGGGAAAAAAACTATCTTTAAGATATGGGGTCTATCCCTGGTTGGTGTGGTTCAGTGGATTGCGTGTTGGCCTGCAAACCAAAGGGTCACCAGTTCGATTCCCTATCTAGGGCACATGCCTGGGTTGCAGGCCAGGGCCTTAGTAGAGGTATGCAAGAGGCAACCACACAATGATGTTTCTTTTCTCCCTCCCTTCCCTTCTAAAAATAAATAAATAAAGTCTTTTTAAAAAGATATAGGATCTATCTTACAGACTACTTTACACTCTTTATATCAGAGAATGTTATATGGCACTCTCTCCCCCATAACATATGGTGGTAGGAATCAAGGGGTAGAAACAAGCATAACTTCTCTTATTGCCAAACCTAATGTTCCACTTGCAGGAGTTTTGCTTCATGTCCCAACATTGAGCTCCACTCGTTTGGAGGTCTTAGTTCCAAGATGGAATGCTTCTACCAGAAGGCAAGATAATGGTTCTACCGAATTGGAAAATAAGATTATCACTTGGTCATTTGAATGTGCTATACCACTCAATAAACAAGAAAAAAAGCGTTGCTCTACTGGTTGGCATAACTGGTTCCCTTTACCAAGGGGAAACTGGGTTGCTACTGTTCGTAAAGGCAAGGAGGACTATGTCTAGAACCCAGGAATTCTCTGGGCTACCTCTTAATACTTTCATGCTCTAAGATTAATGGAATACTTACTCAGCAATCAAAAATAAATAAGTGAAAGACAGGATTATTGAGAATACAGACTCTTAAGGAATTAATTTTGAATCATTCTATCAGGTGAAGGGCCCTAACCAACTGATATTTTCCCTGAGAAATAGGGAAATGTGGAGAGAATAGTAGAAGAAAAAAGTCACAGATATCAACTACAGCCTCATGGCCAGTACAGAAACAAGGACTGCAGTAGCTTTGTATATTTTCTATTTGCTTTCTTTGTGTATACATTTATTTATATATATTAGTGATTTTTCTCCTCTTTCTTTCATTTGTTATTTTACATACGAGTATCTGAAGGTTAAATTTATAATTTATCCTTCAGATAACAGATAATTCAGTGGGCATGTGGCTGAACTACAAAACAGTAATTACAATAACCATTAGAACAGTGTGTCTCCTGTTTTGGGGAAGAGAGTGAGAACTTCACCCGCCTGAGAAATAGCTTCATCTCATGTTGGGTGGAAGACTCGAACTATTTTGTCATTGAGTGGAGTCTAAATTCATGTAGAAAAGTGCATGTGGAAGTTGAGTAGCCAAAGAATGGACTTTACGGTTGTTAATTTGTCTCTCTTAGCTCCAACCCACCATTCTTTGCCCAGCTTTGCCATATGATGTGATACCCAACTAGACCCTCTAAACATATCTTATTCTTCCATTAGGGGAATATTAGGCTTTGCCAGTAGGGAGCACTGGTGCAATCCTCCAGGCAATACCAGTAGAAATACACTTCTCTTCCAGCTTCTGTTCTTTGATATTATTATGCAGAGCAGGAAATTGCAGATGAACTCCAGCCATGCCCTGACACCAGGATCTAAGCAGCTCTGGCCTGCCTACACCTCCTGGCAATGGTGTGTCACTTTCAGAGACCAGCTCCAGCCCACTCACAACCTCTAGCAATGGGGGGCCCCTTCTACTGACTGGTGCTAACCTCTGGAAACTTCTTCATCCATTCACAGGCTGTGTGTTACCACGGTAGCTGCTTCCTCTCTCAAGAGATCCAAGTCTCAGCCTGGGGTCAGGGGCAGCCTTCTCCTGGTACTTAGTACTTTGTGTCTGTGTTTTCCAGTCTACAGATAGTAGCTGCTTTTTTGTTTCTTTATTCTTACTAAGAGTTCATTTATTCTTACAGAGAGGGGAAGGGAGGGAGAAAGAAAAGGAGAGAAACATCGATGTGTGAGAGAAACATCAATCAGTTGCCTCTTGCACTTGTCCTAATTAGGGCTGGCCTGCAATCCAGGCATGTGCCCTGACCAGGAATCATACCTGCTACCTTTTAGTTTGTAGAAGGACACCCAACCAACTGAGCCACATCAGTCAGGGCTAGCAGATGCCTTTTCAATGCCTGACATTTTTGGACTTGTTTTGGTAGATGACCACATTCTACTATTCAACAATTCTTTATATTGAACTTTTCTTTTTCAAGTAACTGGTGTGGATTCTGTCTCCTGGACCCTGACTCCTGGACTCTTTGAGAAGAAAGTAATTTATTTTTTGCCAATTAAATAACCTTTTGCTCATTGAATTTAGTAGGAGGGGAATCAGTTTCCTAAATCAAACAGTAGTTTGCTTTAGAGTGTACTTTCTGTTCTCTAAGCTTCTGTGCCCAAAAAGAATAGGATGTACTATGGAACCTGATATTATCTATTATAAAATACTTTATAAGAACCTTTGTACTTGAGTGCGTCGAGGATTTGTGAAGCATTATTGCAAATAATTGCCTAAAGTTATGATATAATAGCTACAGCAAAATTTATGATGGTTCATAAATTTTATCAGTTGGTACAAATGAATCAGCAGCAAGTTCACTAAGTTTTCTCTTTCAATCTTTTATTTTCAGAGCCATAAAAAGATCATTGTAACTCTTGTTGGTTAGAGAAAATTATATTTTTTTCTGCAGCAGATCTTTAACAAAAGGATTTGTGACTGATCCCTAAAATCCAAACACTGAAAAAAAATTGGATGGCTTTTGAAATAAAAACCTTTAGCATAAAACCATCAGGGTAGAATCTGGCCCTTGGGGTATGACTGAGCTTCCTATTCCTAACAAAGCAAGCTGCCAACTCTACCTGAAATACTAGGGAAGTGGTTCTCAAACATTAGCATGTGCCAGAATCACCTGGTGGCTTGTTACAACACAGATTGCTGGATCCCACATAAAAGACCCTGATTCACTAGGTCTGAGGCAGTGCCCGGGAATCTGTATTTCTACAAATTCTCATCTGGGGACTATAGCTTAGGAACAGTTGTTTTACGGCAACCATTCAGGACCTACTTCCTCTATCAGATGATGAGGAAATCTCTCCCTTTCGTCCATTCAATCCCAAACTGTCTGCACCTGCTGTTAGTATCTCCAGATCCATATATTTGGTACTATATTCTGCATTTAATTTCTGGAACTCTTTTATTCTAACATTTTTGAACCCTGGCACATTTTTTTCTCTTTTTCTTTCTTCAATCATCTGACCTTAACAACTCCCAATGCTATGCCTTTCCATTGCTTACTTTAATCCCCAATGTCGTTATTCCAATGTTCACTGCAGCCCCTCAGTCAATGCCTCTCTTTTTCTTTCCTCTCCTTCTCCTCCCTTAAGCATACACACACTCTTGGCTATTACCAGTCACGGACTAGGTTGTGGGATTTAAAGAGATGGGGTTAGAATGTGTTGACCTTTCCAAGTTAATCCATGCTGGGAACCAGAAAGACAGGAAGCGTTCTTTAATAGTCCAGTTTAGAATCCTCCTTGGGATCAACTGATTTAGAATCTGTGGAATGATCTTTTCAGTTCTGAATGTTGTATAATCTTTATTTTACTCCTTCCCTGAATCCATCTTTCGCAGATGCTCAAGCATCAAAGCTGCCCATGCAAGTTCTTGTTTACACTTCTTTGCTTTCTTACCCAGACTTGTCCACCTACAACGTTCTGTTCACCTCTGAGATTCATCTCAAGTATTGCCTTTTTGAAGAGTCCCTCCCAGATGTCTTCTCCCAGAAGCGTGGCTAATGCATAGCTCTGCTTTGTATCCGACAACTGACATGGAACTTTCCCAACTTAGGATACATCATCTTGTTTAGAAGATTGTGAGTTTCCTTTGTTTAGTAATATTCACTTCATGAGTGTCCTTTAGGAGATTGTTCTCCTTGAGGGAAAACATTAGAACTGCATAGGAAATGAGTATGCTTTACTGTGTCATCTGCACACTGGTTGTGTTCAGATTTGGTATCTCCTTCCTGCCCACTATGGTTCCTGATGCTTTTCCTCAGTTCCTGTTTATGACCTCACCTTTGCCTCTTGGTCCTAATTATTGATATTACTTCTCTGATACTAATCAGAAGGATGTGGGGGTGACTTTGCCCACAAGTCCCTCCATCCTCCACGGATGAAAGTAGCACTGCCAACACATGATCTGCTTGGGGAGGAGGGTGGCCAATCTCTCAGAGGAGAAAAGGCCAAAAGCCCCTTCCTCAGTGGCTTTTATTGGGTTGAAATACACAGGAATATAGGCAGCAAGGATCAAACAGGAGATAACATTTCAAAGAAATCCAAGGGCTTAGTCTGAATCAGTGTCTATCAGGAAAGGGGGTTGTAAAACTTTGGGAGGCATACTTATTTCCTGCTTGGAACTTTATCATATGAATGAAAACACTCTTAGCAAAGCAGGCTTCACAGGACTTTTAGGAATTCTTTCTTATGTCCAATCACCCCGGATCCCACTCTAGCCGGCAAGAGGCTGCACCGCCTTTCCCATCACAGGTTGTCAGACTTAAGTGGATTAGAGGCAGGAAGTTCTCCCCGAGGACATGGGGACTCCGGCTATGTCAGAATAGCTGGGGAGGGCGGGGGCGAGGGTCCATCACTCCCTCTTTGTTGCAGCCATCTTCCATGATGGCCTCCCAAGTGATCGTGTCTGGCTTAGGTTGCTCCCCCTCTGAGGGGTCTTATCCGTCTCTGACTAACCAACCAAGTGTTAAGGGCAGGGGGATGAAGCAGAAGCAGTGTTTGCAACCAGAGACAACTTTGTCTCCTTAGTGGTTCGCATTCTGGAGGTCGCTGGCTCAATCTGGCCATGGGGGGGCGGGGGGGGGCAGTTACAACTCCTGAAACCAGGCAGAGCGGTTCCCAACAGAAGGACATATTTGTTCATATAAGTCCACTATGAGTAAGTCCTATGTCTGGGACTACAATCTAGAATGATAACTTGAGCTCATAGAAATCAGCTTTAAAGAGACCAAAAGTGAGCACTCTGACATGTTTTATCTTATACATTTTAGTGCAATGTCCAGTGATGCATTGTCAGCAAAGAATAACAGAAGATATGAAGCTAGGGCAGTTTTCCTCAACTGAGAGAGAATTAGGCCTTATCACACCGAGATAGCTATTGCGTACAGTGCATTGCTTCTTTCCTGTGCATCTAGATAGAGTGCTATTAATTATGTCTTCATCTTGGGACTACTGAGGAAATTGTCATTCAAATCATTTTTTCCTGTTCTGTGTTTCAGGAGACCAGAGTCCCTCAAAGAATGTGTTTGGGTGGTGGCAATGGCTTTGCAATTGTGCAGGGCAAGGACCTACCATGTCAGAGGAAGTTCCCCGGGAGCTGACAAATTTGAGCTTAATTAAGTTTTAGGGCCCCCCACTTGCATAAGGCTTTCCCAAGGCCTTGGGACAAACCATAGAAGTTTTGGAATTTGTCAGTCTTGTTTCTTCTTAAGCAGGGGCCTCCTCCCAAACTGCGTGTGCTTCAACCCCACAAAACCTGAATCTGCCGCTGTTCTTCAGACACGTCCTGAAACTCCAGGATAATTACCGTAGGTGGCGTGTAAAAGTGTCTTAAGCAAACTGTGTTGCATGAACCTCATTCATGTTCTAGGTGCAGCTTTATGCCGTGCCATAGAGACCATCTTGCTTCTTGGTCTGAAGGTTGTATAAAAATGACTAGTGCGGCCCTGGCTGGTGTAGCTCAGTGCATTGAGTGCGGGCCTGCGAACCATAGGATCGACGTTCGATTCCCAGTCAGGACACATGCCTGGGTTGCACGCCAGTTCCCAGCGGGGGACTCACAAGAGGCAACCATACATTGATGTTTCTCTTCCTCTCTCCTTCCCTTCCCCTCTAAAGATACATAAATAAAATATTTTTAAAAATGACTAGTGCTTATCCACGTACCGCGGCTCTTCAGTCGGGATGCATTGGCACCGCCCAACAACGACCAGTCTGCAAACACGTTCACCAGGAGTGGCAGGCCCAGCTAGGACCCACGGTTTCTAATTCCAGCTCCTGAGGCCTTCTTTCTTCCTTTTATTTTTTTTGTCAAATACAACGGAAAAGGAAGGAAGAGGGGAGGAAAGGCAGAAAGGGGGTGGGGGAGGGAAGCCAGGAGAAAAAAAAAGAATTTGCTATGTATGATATTTGAAAAATAGTCTTAGCTCATTCTTTAGGCATATTGCTGTCCTTGGGCGGTGTCCTTTTTTACGTGCTTTTTATTTCATACATATATATATATATGTGTGTGTGTGGAAAATATCACATTTGAAGCTATATATATATATATATATTATATATAATTTAAATGTGAAATTACCAGAAGATTCCCTGTGAAGCACATTTTTTATACCTCTCATTCACTCATGCATATGCTAAACCAATGCACTACAGTGTAGAGGATCTCCTGACTAGGAGTCTGATCACTTGTGCCTTTTGAATTATGTAATGAGAAATATATTGCTGAAGCCTTAAGCTCTCTTGAACTATATAGGAGCCTTGTGCTTTTTTCCTCTAAATTTTTAAAAATATTGTTTCTCGAACTTAGGAAAATTGATGTAATTCAGATTTTAGATTTGCTAAAATTAGATTATACCCAGCTTTTCTCTCCAGACCTATGACAAACTCTAAAATAACAGAATTCAAGCTCTTTAACACTGTCTCTCTTACATCATCTCCTGCCATTCCCACCTTCACACCTTATGTTCTAACAAAATTGGACTGCTTAAAATTGTCTGATCCAGTTGGCTCCAGGGCTAGTGATAGGAGTTAAGCACATACACAAAGACATATCTTCCACATGGGTTTCTCCACTTTATGGGCGATTAAATAGCTAATGAGCACGCCAAAAATTTTAACAGAAAATATTGGTAAGGGGATTTTCAAGTCTAAGAAAGGGTGAAAGATATTTAATTATGATAGCAATTTTAAACCATAATAATAAAGTAAAACATATATATATGTATATATGCTAGAATTAAGATTCTTTAAATACATTACTTGATCTTGCAGACTAGTCCAAAGGTCAGTTGCTTTGACCTGACTGGTATGGCTCAGTCGGTTGGGTGTTGTCTTGCAAACCAAACAGGTCACCAGTTGGAAGTTGCTTTCCTGGTCAGGGCACATGCCTGGGTTGCAGGCCAGGTCTCCAGTTGGGGGAGTGTGAGAGGCAGCCGATCCATGTGTCTCTCCCTCTCTTACTCCCTCCCTTGCTCTCTCTCTAAAAATAAATAAAATGTCTTTTAAAAAAAGATCAATCCCTTGATTTTGCTTGCACCGACAATCCTTGTCATTTCAGGAGATGTATTGTATGTAAAACTAAAAGTAAACAAATCCTAAGTAAACTTCCCAGGATTGCAGTTCTATACCTTATTTTGGACACTTGCAATTAGCATTTATTGGGAAATGTAGTTGACTGTCCCATAGGAAATAAGATCCTCCCACGCTATTTTTTTTCTCCCAATGGAAAGAAAATATTTTAACTGAGAAATAGAATACAAAGGCAATTATAAAAATCGTGTGCAAAGCAAAGTTATTGATTTCAGACTTAATTATAGCTTGTGTTCAAATAAAAGAAGCCTACAAGAGAAATGATAAAAATAAAAAAATTAAAATAGAGGTTATTCCTGTCTCTTTAAAAGGTCACTAAAGAGAAAGGAGGATGAGTCACAAACCACCTCAGCAGAGCTGAAAATTGGGGCAATTCCCCAGAACTCTGTGTGGGGAAGTGGGGGTGTAGTGTGTCACTACTTAGCAAACAAGCACCTGGCAACAGCAAGGTGGTGACTCAGGACAGCGACTGCTCCAAGGGAGGAAGTGGCTCAGTCTCTGCTAGAGACAGGCCTGAGACCTGAGTCTGTATCATCGGCACGGGCCTGCCTCCATTGTCTTCTGAAGAGAAGGTCGGACTGTTTATCCTTTACGCTTCTTAAACGGCATTGCGATTACCCCTGATTTTCACATTAAATGAAATTAATCCGTATAAATATGTTGGCTAAGCAGCTGGAGAGAAGGGTGAGGCCGTGATGTTTGTCCCTGACCAAATTGTTCTAGAACTTCGTAAAGGGAAGTTCATAGAGTCAGATTATCTTAGAGATAAAAAAGAGAGAGTGCAAGGGGCTGATTTGACAGCTATATAACATGCAAATATTTTTTAGATACTTGGTTGGTCTTTCAGGAAAGGGCTGAAAACCAAAAAAACGGAGAGAACTACAGAATGTAAATATAGCGTAGTGAACAGAAAGGGGCATAAAAGAAGAAAGATTCTGAGAGAAATCATTTCAAGTGATGAGGTGTGTGAACCTCAATTATTATTGTGCATAATATCAAACCAAACTGAGCAAATTTGCTCAGTGAAGCACTGGAGTTACTTCTGAACTGAAGGAATCCTGCAGACAGAAAATTAGAAGATCAAATCTAAATTTACCTTTTGGTATTGGTGAGAGCTCAGTAATAAGAAGATCATCTCATTTTGTTTGACATCATTCTCCACCCATTAGATTGTCCGATGCTTACTGTAACCAGAATCTGGATTTTGGTTTTGTCTGGACTCAGAATCTGTTGTTTCATAGACTTAAACAAAGGCAGCCCTAAAGCTACTTTGAGAAGTGAAGCAGTCTGATGCTATGTTATTCCTGGTGATCTTCTTAGACAATGTGTAAGTGTATTAGTTCCTCATATTCCTCCAAAGAAAGTTGTTAATTGTCTTTTCCTGACTTGATCCCCAAACACTAATATCCTGGTGCATGCCTAACCTCCTCCGAGATACTGCATCTCTCTGTTACACGCACTCAAAAAACGTCTGGAAGCTTTGCTGGAGATAGTAGTGATTTATTCAAGGGTCTTGGAGTTTGCAAATGGGATACACAGCAAAACCCCAGAAGTGTTCTAAAGAAAAAAGAAAAGTTAAAAAGTTCTTACAATAAAAGGTATATTCTTGAAAATATACCTTTAATATACCTGCATTCTTAGCCCTAGGATTGGTCCAGGATGGTTATCGGTCAGATGTCAGGCAGTCAGGATGATGCACGCCGGATGGTCTGGAAGATGGGTGTCTGATGGATGTATACCTGAGTACTTCAGGGGGTAATCACTAGATACATGGGCCCTTCGGGGGATAATCAGAAGGCTACCTAGAGGTCCAGATGCATAACCAGGCAGTGACACTGACTGGAAAGTTTAAAAATGTTTACATTTCCAGGCTAGTTAAACAAGAATGATGTTTTCCCACATGCCTCAAACTTCATGATGTTAATTATTTTAGCAGCTCTCTTAAAATTACTCCATTTTGTGTTTTCTATCTTCACTCTTTCCTCACTGAAAAGTAAAACAGAAACAGAGTAACATGAAAAAATGACAAAGAGCTCATAGAAATTAACAATGTGAATAATAAAGAGATAAAAAAATTTCCAGAAAGTAAGACAAAAAGACAAAGACAAGTAAAGAAAATGTAATATAGATTCTAGGGATTAATGTAGGAGAACACCTGGGGAAAGAGGCGTTCTAAAAGCAGAGAACAAGAAAGCTTCCCGGAACCAAGGCCACAAGTCTTCAATTGAAAGGCCTCTTTAAATGAAGAGAAATTCCCACCAAGGCACGTAGCTGTGAAACTGCAGAAGATGAGAGCTCAAAGAATCTCGAAAGTGTCTTTCACATTAGTTCACATACAAGGGAATCAGAATGGCATCACACCGGCTAGCAGAAATTCAGCATCCGAGAAAACAGAGAAACCATTCTTCAAACGTTTTTGAAACCATGATTTTTCTCCTAGACAAATTCATAGTTAAGTATGAGGGTAAATAAAAGCGCTTGAAGACACATGAGAATGCATGTGTCTGCACTTAGAACTTCTGTAGGAAACTACTGAAGAATACACTACAACAGATGAGACCGTACCTGTGGTGGCAAACGGCAGGGACCACAGAAAGGAAGCGATTCAGCACAGGTAGGAGGCACAGGAAAGTCCCAGAGTAACAGCGAAAGGGCACCCTATAGGATAGCTGAGCAACAAACCCAACAGTAAGTCAATCGAGATTTGAACAGAAGGATGGCTAAGGCCTCCGAGAAAAAATAAAATTGGTAGATTAACTGATATGTTTGAGCATTTGAAAAATACTAATTTTAGAGGGATATGATGGAGCGTGTACACAATTTTTCATGAGAAATTGAAAGATGTGCCTGTTGCTAATGTTCAGAAATGACATAAATATGGCCATTATTAATGCTAGGAAAAATAGTGTGTTACAGGAGAGAACACAACTCTGAAGTGTCAGCATTTACACAGACATACAGATGTAATACTGAAAACCCACCTAACAAAAAATTGCATTATAACTATCTTGGGAAAGTGGCAGATGTAAGGAAAGTAGGACTGGTGGTAGAACAGATATAAATCTTTATTTACTATTATAGGATATTAATGAATAGATTTTAAATTGGTAAATGAGATACACCAGTATAAACAGATTGCTTAGAAATATGAAAGTAAATACCAGGGGAAAAAGCGTGAGCATTAAAAAGTGTTTCATTTGGGAAACGAGATAAAGATGATCAAGGGATGATAGTAATCAGAGTAAGAATACTACAATTTTATTTTATTATTAACTTTTAATCCTCAGTCAAGGATGTTTATTGATTTTAGAGAGTTTAAGGGAGAGAGAGAGAGGGGGGAACGTCAACGTGAGAAACAAACGACATGAGAAAGAAACACCGATCAGTTGCCTCCCTTACGTGCCCAACCAGGGATCGAACTCGAAACTCAGATATACGCCCTGACAGGGAATAAAATCCACAGCCTTTTGGTGTAGGGGACGACATTCCAACCAACGAAACCACCTGGCCAGGACTACAGTATTTTCAAATGGCTGTTACTTCTCTTAATTTCTCTCTCCCTCTCCCTTTCTCTTACATGGACACACATGCACACACATGTACGCACTCACTTCTATGCATTAAGACTTTGGGGGTGTTTTGAGTAGATTGCAAATTACGCTGCCCGCAGTCAAGGAGCAGAGCACATAACCAGCCTCGCCACACTAGCCCAGATAAGTGTGCATGTCAGAAAAAATCGTTTTACTGCCATCCGCCAGAAAATCGTGGAAACAAATTCATAAGCCAGTAACGACTATGGCTGCGAACAGAGCCCAGCAGGAGCCTGCCTCCGCTCTGCCTGTAACCAGAGGTGGGGAAAGGGCTGCGGCTCAGGGCTCTGAAGAAGAGCCTCTCCTGTTTCATAATCTCCTCGGGATTATTAATATTCCTAGGAATATTTACAGTGTTCCTTTCCCTGAAACTAGTAGCTATAAAAATGGGATATGTGTCTTATGTTTATAAGAGACACAGATAATTCCACAAATGAATGGCTGATATATTGAAAATGATTAAATGTTCACATTCCATTACTAGGATTGTATTTCCTTCACCTTTGAGAAGTATAGAACCAGGGCTCTTGTGACAGCTTATCTGTTGCTTTTTCTTCCTAAATTAAATTTATTGAAGTAACATTGGTTGATAACCTCACATAAATTTCAGGTGTACAATATCATAATTGAGCATCTGTGTACTCTACTGCATGCTCACCATCCAAAGTTTAATTCTGAGTCCTAATATAACCACTTTCTCTCCGTACCCATGAACTTAACATCCCTGGGATCCATGTGTTCGTATGAAACATAAAGTATATACAACACCTACTTCATAAAGTATTTTGAGAATTGAATAACATACCATTTAGAAAGTATTTCAGAAGTTGGAACATAAGAAGCACTCAATAAACTTTATTGTTACTACAGATCCAACCAGTACTACCTCACCTTTATGTATATGTGTCGTCATGACAACGAACAATGCTATCAGTTGGGCTTTACATTTGGCAGCTAGGCACAAAGAAGAAAAATAACAGGATCTTTAACCGTTTTCCTGCTCATGTAAAACAAGTTTGGGGGCGAGTGGTCTAGAGCTCATAGGGTGGTGCCGGGGTCACAAGAGAACAAGCCTGTTTCAATATTCCCATGGTGCCTTTCCCATCCATCCATGGCTTCTGTCCTCAAGGTTTCCTCATGGCCCATGATGGCTACTGAAGCTCCAGCCACCATGTCTGAGTTCCAGACAAGAAATAAAAGAAAGGAAAGACAGTGTAAAGGGTTCATGCCAGTGGTCTGTCCCTTTCTTAAGGAGCCTTTCTAAATTCTACGTCTAGTTGCAATGGAGGATGTCAGAAGGAGTCTTTTAACTGGTCGTATTGCTACCCCGAACTAATATCAAAGTTAAGTTCTCAAATAAGAAGAGAATCAGTATTGGTTTGGCAGCCAGCCTCTTTCATATCTGTAAGTTAGGACCCTAACTAACATTGCCAGCATAATTAAGGTTTTAATTTACCTAAGCACTCCTCCAAAATTATGTTGCCTTTGTTTATGCCCCACAGTATAGATCGACTTCGGCCAGTGGAATGCAAGTTTCCTTGAAGTTTGTATGGCGATAATTTGCTTCAAGGCACAAAAACAAAATTTTTGAATTCTGAAAGTAAGACAGGGTGCCAGTCATTCATATTTTGCATTCCGCGTTGCCTTCAGGAAATCTGTATACAGATACGCAATATATTGTGTCATTCTGTATTATTCATGGAGCATAGGATATCTCTAAATTGGCATATAAGTGGTAAAGTCAGCCTACATATAAGGATCAACTCTTCTCTTGACCCAATCATTTAAAAATAGGACCTCTAATAATAAGCCTAGAAAAAATTATCTTATAATTGACATACTTTTCCAGTGAGAATGTTCTAAGAACTAAAGTGTGATATGGCACAAAATATGAAAAAAATGTACCTTTCCCTTTGTAGTTTATTACCTTTTATATATGAGAAAATTTAAGGAATGAAAACAAGGTGTTTGAGGAGAAAAATTATAACTCTCCTGGGAGAGTTAAAGCTTAATAACCAACACAGAGACATCACTGGCTTAAAAGAATCTACCATGGTCAATGGTGAAGGCAGATGACGAGCCATGCTGGTGTGTGTGGGGCCATTCCCAATGTGAGCTCTGAAAATCCCAAGTCCTGGGAACTCTTCAGTTCCAGGCAAACCACGCGACAGCTGGTTACCCTATTTTTAGCCAATATCAGGGTAGCTGGTTTAGTGTAGTGCAGGAGAAACAATTAGGATGTTTCAAATCTGGAAAAACAAAAACCTAACATACCATTCACTGTGAAGAAACACCGATTCTGGGTCAGAGTGAAAAGGGATGTTTCTGGGAAGTGGGACAGAAGCAGATACAGGAAAAAAGCAGGTTGGCAGTGACAAAAGCTAATCAGTCAGTGTTGCTTGTGGTTTGTGCCATGTCATGGGCATGTGTCCACGGCTCTGTCTGCTGCTGACAGTGACTCTTGCTGGCTAGTAAGTATTAATAAATGCAGAGGATTTTCATAGTAAACTTCAACCTTAACTTTAGTTATTAGGTCATAATCCACACATCTGGTTTTTCAAGTTCTCATAGAGGGTTGCCAGATAACATATAGGATGCCCAGTTAAACTTGAATTTCAAATTACTTTTTAGTTTAGGTGTGTTCCAAATATTACATAAGACATAATTATACTAAAAAATTATCCATTGCTTATCTTGTTTTTTTTAAGGAATGGATTTTTAAAAGATTTTATTTATTTATCTTTAGAAGGTAAGGGAAAGAGAGAGGGAGAGAAATATTAATGTATGGTTGCCTTTCATGTGTCCCCTGCTGGGAACTGGCCTGCAATCCAGGCATGTGTCCTGACTGGGAATTGAACCACAATCCTTTGGTTCCCAGGCCCGCGCTCAATCCACTGAGCTACACCAGCCAGGGCTATTGCTTATCTTTTTTAAAAAATGGAGTGCTTCATGAATTTGCGTGTTATCCTGGCGCAGGGCCCATGTCAGGCTGCTCCGTGCTGCTGAAGCAAGCACTCCATTGTTCATCTTAAATGTATCTTTTGTTTTTATTAGCTAAATCTGGACACCTCACACGAAGAAAGTCGCACAGTGTGTCTACTGGTACCAGAGCAAACACACAGTTTCTTTCCCTCCTGGGCCTCTCTGAGAGACAATAGCTTTTATCTTTCTTTTATGAGCGCCCTCTTATGTACCTTAGCCCTTTCAGAAAAGGTCCTGGGCGCTCATCACCTGCTTCACCGAGTGAAAAAGAGGGAGTTCAGAGTAGAATTCGCTCAACCCTCTTCCTGTCACTCTCTCCCCAACTGTTCGGGGGTGTGTGCCTATCCTTTCTTCTTTAGCTCCTTTCGCAGAACTGAGAGCTTCCTTCTCTTGAAATCCTTCCTTTGCAACATTCCATGATCTCAGCTCCTCCAGCTCCTCCCCTCCTGCTGGTTCACCTCCTTTGGCAAGAGAACAGCAGGCTCTCTAATCTGGATACAAAGGCTCCAGTTGGCCCTCTAACTGCCATTCCTCCCCCCCCCCNGATACAAAGGCTCCAGTTGGCCCTCTTACCGCCATTCCCCCCCCCCCCCCACCTTTTTTCACTGTCAAGCTCATTGAGACGCAGTTTGCACCAGCGGGACCCACACTTGACTAATCAACAGCCTTACCTGGGAAATGTTATTGAACTGTTGATTCCAAGATCCCACCCCTAGACCTTTAAATCCCAGGGTGGGATCTTTAACAAGCCATTTCTACCTCCTCAATTATGTCTGGGCTCTATTTCTGCCTCTGAGTGTCCACTGTCGCTTTTTTGGTCTAGGTAAGTGTGAAGATTATTACCTCTCTTTCAGTTTCCCTATGTGCCTTTGAGCTTCTGAATATACTTTCACACAATCTTCAGATTGGTTGATTTAGATTTGTATTTTCACATTTCTAGTTTGAGTTCTTAACTGACTTCCCTTTGCCTTTAGGATAAAGTCCAAGTCTTTAGCATGCCAGAGTTGTTAATTACAAGGCCAGTCCTAATCGTACAGCCCAATTACTCATCACCCTTTTCCCCAAGAATGCTGAACTACCTGTGATTTTTTCCATGCACTGTGCATTTTCCCCCCAGGTTTTACCTTCAAAAGTCCTCACCAGAAACTCATTTAGCCCACTTCTTCACCCTAGTCATCCTTATCCTTTAAAATAATGAATTTACCTGTATACCTTGCTGTGAATACCCAGCTCCTTGAAAGCAGAAAAGACACCTGATTTATTTTTGTAACCTCACTGTACACCACAATACCATAAGATATTGCTGTAGGTACTTGGTAAAACAAAGAATGCCTGGATGAACTACTGAATGATTGAATTTAAAATTTTAAGAAGCCAACAAGTTATTTCCCAGAGAGGGATTAGAATGCAAATTAAAATTTCAAAAGGCAACTGAAATTTAGAAAACTTATCCAAACTTATTAAGCTTAGAGTGGACAGAATCACAGAGTTCATGTAGTCTATTTTATAAATGTCTACAGATTTTTAAAAAATGAAAAGTAAATTGTCACTCAAATTCATACATACACTTCATCCAAAACAACTGATTCTGTATTCAGCTATGTTTCCTGCTTTTGTATTTGTTTTTGTTTTTCATCTGTACCGTTAATTCTTTGCTTATCTTTCTCTTTACCAAGAAACTTCTGCAATGGCTACCACATTTCCCAATGCACGCAGTAAATCCTACTAGTAACCTCAATGCAAATGACAGTGTATCTTGTCTAGACACCTCTGCATCTGAATCTTTATGCTAAATTGGTTGAATGTTTCAGAATCCATTCTCCATCTCCTCCAGCCTGTGAGTAGAATCTTTTATCTGAGCAGATCAACTTATTTTCGTCCATCAGTGCAGACATTTATCATCAACTATTTACATTTTCTTCATATTTATACTATTAATTATTTTTTTCCACATTAACTAGAAATTACAAAATCTCCAGGCCAAAACTGAGTTCCTATATGAATAATTTTTTCCCTCAAGATATACAGGGTTTGCTTACCTATTTGCGTAGGCTAGATTTGCAAACACATGTGCAAAATACATAATCCATCTTGCTTTACCCTTTATATACAGTTTGCTTTCTGTTGCAAATAGCAGTGTGGTTCTCCCCCCCAAGTTTTAAAAATCTAATAAAATATACACAACATAAAATCTACCATCATAGCCATTTTAAAGTACACAGTTCAGTGGTATTAAGTAAATCCATTCATATTGTTGCGTGGTCATTGGAACCATCCATCTCCAGAGCTCTTTTTATCCTGCAAAACTGAAACTCCACACCATTAAACAATAACATTCCTGCTTTTTCACCCTCCCCTAGTCCCTGGCAACCACCGTTCTATAAAGTTGACTTCTTTCTGTCTCTGTAATGTTGACTACTCTAAGTACCTCGTGTAATTAGAATCATATAGCATTACTGTCTTTGTGGCTAGCTTATTTCACTTAGCATGATGTCCTCAGTGTTCACCCATTTTGTAGCCTATGTCAGAATTTCCTTTCTTTTTAAGGCACATAATATTCCATTGTATTTATACACCACATGTTGCATATCGCTTCCTCCTCCCACAGACACTTGGGTTGCTTCCATGTTTTAGCTATTTGGAATAATGCTGCCTGAACACGGATGCACCAATATCTCTTCGAGATCCTCCTTTCAATTCTTTTGAGAATATATCCAGAAGTGGGATTGCTGAATCATATGGTAATTCTATTTTGAATTTTTTGAAGAAGCATCAAACTGCTTTGCACAGTGGCTGTCCCACTTTACATTCCCACCAGAAGTGCAGAGGGTTCCAATTTTTTCACATCCTCGCCAACATTTAACTTCTGTTTTTTGATAGTTGCTACCCTAGTGGGTGTGAGGTTTTAACTTGCTTATATTATTAAAGTTATTTGGTCTACTTTGAATAATTTGATAGCCTAAGTACCTTTGTTTCTATTGATTATTTTTAGTCTATTTTTAAAAGCTTCATTTTGTTCTTAGCAAATAATAGATTAAAACATACTGCTCTCATTTCCTGAATATTGATTTGTAGCGTTTCTGACACAAAATGATCAGTGACCTTGAACTGATGACAATATCACATGTGCTTTCAACTTTGAAATTTGATGTGAAAGTCAGAAATACTAACTGGTTTCTTTTATTTGTTTAAGGACTATGTACTTGATAATATTAAGAATTCAGTGAAGGGTAAGGGGTGAGAGCAGGTAGGGTATAAATGAAAAAGATTGGTTACCAATGGATAATTGTTGAAATCGGGTGATGGACTCAAGAAAGTTTATTATATTAGTCTTTCTATTTCTGAGCAAATTGTGATTTTTCATTGTAAAAAGGTTTAAAGCTGTGTTTAACCTGTTACATTATTAAGTATTTAAAAAGATGACATTTGTGAAGCATGGGTCGAGGAGATTTTCATTTACTGCAGAAAGGAAAATTGTGAAATAAAATGTGTCTCTCACACTCACACATTGTTTTCCTTGCATTTGATCCTCACCCTAGATGATCGATCTAGTTCTCATATTCTATAAATCTGGATCACATTAGAAAAATTTTCATTACTAAATACTGCACAGTGGAATTAAATTGGATCAAAAGCACATTACTCTGGTGTTCTTCAATTGATACGTAATCTAAACATTCCACTTTCTGCAGAGAGACCTAAATAGAGCCCTGTGCAGTAGAATTTTCTGTCATGAAGGAAAGTTTCTGTGTTGATTCTGTCCAATATGGTAGCCACTAGCTACCATATTGTTATTGAACTGGTTGATATGAGTAAGTGGTTAGCGGGCCTAGGGAATGGAAGTTTAATTTTGATTTGTATTTTTAAGCACTTTCTTTAGAAGGGCTGAGAAATCGTGTTTTTCAGGGAAGATATATATGCCTTTAACACATGGAAAATAAAATCACAACAGAGAGGACTTGGAGCAGCAGGAACTCACGGCTGGTGGGGATGCAGAGGCTGCAGCCACTTTGGGAGACAGTTTGGCAGTTTCTTACAAAACTAAACACACTCTTACCATATCATCCAGCAATTGTGCTTTCTCATACTTAGCCAAATGAACTGAAAGTTTATGTCCACACGAAAAATAAATTAATTAAACAAAACCAGCCCTGGCTGACATAGCTCAGTGGATTGAGCGGGAGCCTGCGAACCACACGATCACAGTTTGATTCCCAGTCAGGGCACATGCCTGGGTTGCAGGCCAGTTCCCAGCAGGGGACTCACGAGAGGCAACCATACATTGATATTTCTCTCCCTCTCTCCTTCCCTTCCCCTCTAAAGATAAATAAAGAAATAAAAATATTTTTCAAAAACCCACAAAACTACTCCATAAATTAAAAATTAGGGATTAGAATTCATACTACTTGACTTGATATATTTTATAGATTTTAAAATTTAAACCAAGAAAGCATTATAAATAATTTGTCTATAAATAATGTTACATGTTTCAAGTGTAGTTAATCAATTATTATGTGTCTTGTTTTAAGATTTCAGTAGAGTACCATACTAAAGATCATTAATGGCTATTAATAATAATAGGTGACATTTATAGAATGCTTAGCATTGATGTGCTATTAAAGCATTTATATGCAGTCAATAACTATATATGAGTTAATGTGTTAAAATTCACACATTTAATACTTATTCCACCCCTATCAGGTACATACACTACCAATATTTCCATTTTTCAATAAAGAAACTAAGACACAGAGAAGCAGTAACTTACTCAAGTTTATGGCAAATGCTTGGACTGAGATTTGAACCCAGAAATATGGCTTAAGTCTACATTCTTAATTGCTTTGCTATTTCACTCTCTTGCACTGTGTTAATAGAGAATTTTTCATCACTTTGGAAAAAATTCTGTGTAGGATAGTAGATTATAAGATTGAAGGAAAAAAGGATATGAAATCACATACGGAGAATCATTCACCATGTTTACTCCTCCAGGCCCCCCAGAAAACTATGCTTAGGAAAAAAGACCAGAAAATAAAGTTTTTGTCTTTTTTTAGTATGTTTTCAAATTTTATATAATCAGAAAAAAATGTTTATTATACAACTTTAGCTATTAAAATTATAAAGCATACTTAAATGTGTTTTAATGGTTTATATTAATATTTTACATTAAAGGCAATCTAAATCTAGATTTTATAAAAGTTCATTAAAAATTCTCCTGGGAAGTTTGGCCATTTACTTTCCCAGATGCTCACTTTGAGAATGAGATGGTCTCACTTAAGCCCAAAGATCCTGTTGTTTCCAGTAAGTTATTAAGGCCGTATTCCTTAAAGATATGATTTTCCTTATTTGCCAGATAAATAAAATTAAACTCATTTTCCTTGAAAAGACAAACAATTTGGCACTCCATAAACTGAACTCTTTGGACTAACATTTTAACCTCTCTGAGGTTGGCAAATAGATTGCGTGTAGAATAAAAGTACATGTTTCACACATGTTTCTTGTCATCCTTCAATGATTTCTATACTCTAGAAGCTAAAATTATCTTTTGGATGTGTCATGTATATATGACCTAAGGCAACTTTTCATGATGCAGGAGATACATTACACATTCTCCTGAAAGTCATGAAAGATTCTAGAATTTTCTACCATAAACATGTATCATCATGTTACTAGTTGACATTTATTAAATACCTACTATATGACAGGAACTATACTAGGTATTTTGTTATTTTATGAAATCCTCATTCCAGTACAGTAAAGTGGGTAATTTTATTCTTAGTTTACATATGAGAAAATTAATATGCTAAGAAACATTTGAAGATTTTATTTATTTATTTTTAGATAGAGGGGAAGGGAGGGAGGGAGGGAGATAAGAAACATTTGACTTGGCCAAGGTTGGTAAGCTACAGAACCAGCTTTCAAATTCAGATCTACCAGGGGTAATCAATGTAAAGATCAAATAAGACAACTCGGGTAGAAATAACCCAAATGATAACTGCAGTCGGGTGAGGCCCTACTCTGGTATGACTAGTGACCTTTTAGAAAGAGAAAATTTGGAAGAGACATGTACACAGGGGGGAATGCCGTGTGGAGATGAAGGTGGAGATCAAAGTAAGCCTTCTACAAGCCAGGAGATGCCAGAGATCGTCAGAAAACCACCAGAAGCCAAGGAAGAGGCGTGGAACAGATTCTTCCTCACAATCCTTGGAACAAACCAACGCTGCTGACACTGGATCTCTGACTTCCAGCCTCCGGAACTGAGAGGTAAGACGTGTCTGTTGCTTGCTCCACTCAGTTTGTGATTCTTTGTTGCAGCAGCCCTAGGAAACTCGTGCAATCCCCAAACCGCAAACAACTCAAAGGTCCCTTATGTGTATATATTCAGTAAAACAGGTTAAACAAATATGGTATATTCACGCAGTGGAATAGGTCACTGTGAGAAACGTCCAGACTTGTAGAGAATGTTTTACAGAGTTTATTTGAGCCAAACTGACGACATATGCAAGAGAGAAAGTTCTTAACTGCTCCCAGAGAATAACAATTTTGCAGTTTCATTTATGCATTTGAAATTAAGGGGGGAAGATTACATGGAGGTGGAAAAGAACAAGTTGGGGTCCTGATTATGAGGTCACAATTACTGCACAGCAACAAAAACGAACTAAGCGCAACAACACTCCGCCACATCAATAAAGCTTTCAAATATAAAGTTAAGTAAAAGAATCATACTCAAAATTATACATATAGTGTAATTCCACATATACAAAGTCAAAACTATAAATTAGTCAAAACTAGTTTATGTTGCTACAAATCAGAACCTGGTCACCCTTTGTACTGGAGTAGAGACAGGAAGTGAGCCAACGGCTTTTCTAGGGCTCTGGAAATATTCTGTCATAATATATGGGTGCTGGTTGCCTGTGCTTGTCCAGTTTATGAAAAAGCTTTAAGCTGTACAGTTACGAATTGCATACTTTCCTGTATGCACGTGTGGATGAAAAGCAGTTCTACAAAAAGCAGCCTCACAGGGTAATCTGATCATAAATTCCTAACTGGGCAGGTCACGTGAGTAGTCATGCTTCAGGCTTATAACTTTTTGAGTAAAAGGTTTATCTTTGCTCCAAGCAAGCCCTGTTCATTTTTTCCCTGTGCATCCAAGATAACAGTCCTTTTAATTTGCTTTTTCTCAGACCCCTCAGAAGCAAAATCACCTAGCTTAACACCTTTGAAGTAACTGAAGCGACCCTTAAGAGAACACATAATCTATTATCTTGTAATTCAGTCCCCACCTTGCTTTCTCCCATCTTCATGTTATCTTGCTCATATTCTTTAATTCAAAATACATAAAAGAAAAAAATGTGTAAAAGCAGCTGCAAACTGCCACCCTGAGAAGCATTTTCTCAGTCTGTTGAAATCTTGCTTCTGGGTGTATCCACTGTTTGGCTCAAATAAATTTTTGTAAAAATTCTCTACAGGTTTGCTAGATGTTCTTACCTTAACATCTTATGTTTTTATCACAAATGGGTGCTGGATTTTATTAAATGCTGCTTCTGAATCTATGGATATGATCATGTGATTTTTGCCTTTCATTTTGTTTCTGTGATGTATCACATTTATTGATTGGTGAATATCGTATCATGGCATCCCTGTAATAAATCTTACTTGATCACGGTGTATGATCTGTTTAATGTATTGTTGGATCTGGTTTGGTAGTATTTTGTTGAGGATTTTCACATCTGTGTTCATCAGAGGTATTGGCCTGTAATTTTCTTTCTTTGTTGTGCCTTTACTGGTTTTGGGATTAGGATAATACTGTCCTCGTAAAACAGTTCAGGAGTTTTCCCTGTTCTTGAATTTTGGAGTGTAGTTTGTGAAGGATCGGTATTAGTTCTTTGAATGTTTGGTGAAATTCACCTATGAAGCTGTCTGGTCCGGAGTTTTTGTATGTCAGTAGTGTTTCAATTGCTGCTTCAATTTCACTGGTTGTTATTGGTCTGTTCTGGCTTTCTTTGTCTTCCTGATTCAGTTTTGGGAGATTGTATATTTCTACAAATTTATCCATTTCACAGAGTGTGTCCAATTTCTTGGCATATTATTGTTCATAGTAATTTCTTACAATCCTTTGTATTTCTGTGGTATTGGTCATTACTTTTCCTCTTTCATTTCTGATTTTATTTATTTGGGTTCTCTCACTCTGTTTTTCTTGATGAATGTGGTTAAAGACTTGTCAATTTTGTTTATCTTTTCAAAGAACCAGCTCCTGGATTTATTGATCCTTTGGATTGCTGTTTTAGTCTCCGTGTCATTTAATTCTGCTCTAATCCTGGTTATTTCTTTCCTTCTACTCACTCTGTTTGTTGTTATTCTTCCAGTTCTTGTAGATGTAGGGTTAGGTTGTTTATTTGAAATATTTCTATCTCTTTTAGGTAGGCCTGTATCCCTATGAACTTCCTTCTCAGGACTGCCTTTGCTGTGTCCCATAGGTTATGGATTGTGGTGTGTTCATTTTCATTTGTTTCCAGGTACTTTTTGTTTTTTTCCTCGGTCTCATTGTTAACCCATTCATTATTTAATAATCTGTTATTCAGCCTCCATGTATTTGAATGTTTCTGAGTTTTTTTCTTTAGGTTGGTTTCTAGTTTTAAGCCATTGTGATCTGAGAAAGTGCTTGATATGATTTAAATTTTCTTGAATTTGTTAAGGCTTGTTTTGTGTAGTCTGTCTTTGAGAATGATCTATGCACATTTGAGAAAAATGTGTATTTTTCTTCTTTGGGGTGAAATATTCTAAAAATATCAATTAATTCCATTTGATCTAGAATGTTGTTCAATATTTTTGTTGACTTTTTCTTTGCAAGATCTATCCATTGTTGACAGTGGGGTGTTAAAATCCCCTACATTGACTATTATTGTCTATCTCTTTCTTAAAGTCCTCCAAAATTTTCTTTTTATATTTAGGCGCACTTTTATTGGGTGCATATATTTATAAGTTACATCTTCCTGTTGGACTACTCCCTTAAGTATTATGAAGCAACCTTCTCTGTCTCTTGTTATTGTCTTTGTTTTGAAGTCTATTTTGTCAGATACATGTATACTCCATCTTTTTTTATGTTCATTTCTGCGGAGTATTGTTTCCATTCCTTCACTTTTAGCCTGTGAATATCTATTGTTCTGTGGTGAATCTCTTGTGGACAATCTATATGTGGGTCACATTTTCTTAAGCATTCTGCCACCCTATGCCTTTGGCTTGGAGCAGTTAATCCATTTACATTTAAGGTTATCACTGATAGGTACTTATTCATTGCCATTTTTTTTTCCCTTTGTACCTGTGTCCTCTCTCTCTCTCTCTCTATTTCTTCCTCTTCTTAAAGCAGTCCCTTTAGCATCTCTTGCAATGCTGGCTTGGTGGAGATGCACTCTTTCAGCTTTCTTTTGTCTAGAAAGCTCTTTATTTCACCTTCCATTTTAAATGAGAGCCTTGCTGGATAGAGTAGTCTTGGTTGAAGGTCCTTTCATTGCTTGGAATATTTCTTGCCAATCCCTTCTAGCTTGTAGTGTTTATTGAGAAATCAACTAATAACCTTATTGGAGCTCTCTTGTACGTTAGTAGCTGTTTCTCGCTTGCTGCCTTTAAGATGGTCTCTGTGTCTTTAAATTTTGCCATTTTGGTTATAACATGTCTTGGAGTGGGCCTTTTTAGGTTAATCTTGATTGGGATGCTCTGTGCTTCTTGGACTTTCATGACTTTTTCCTTCACCAAGTTAGGGAAGGTTTCCATCATTATTTTTTCAAACAGGTTTTCTATCTCTTGCTCCTTTTATTGTCCTTCTGGTATCCCTATGATGTGAATATTGTTGTGTTTCAAATTGTCCCAAAGCTCCCTTAGGGTATCCTCATTCTTTTAGAGTCTGTTTTCATTTTTTTTGTTCTGACTGTATTTTTTTTTGTACTTTGCCTTCCAACTCACTGATTTGATCCTCTACTTCTTCTAGCCTGTCCTTAATCCCTTCTAGTGTGCTCTTCATCAGCTAGTGCATTCTTTATTTCCATCTTGTTCTTATTCAAGGTTTTTATGTCCTTTTTCATGCAGATGAAGGTCCCATTAATTTCCCTGTAGTTCTCACTAAGTTCCTCGAGCATCCTTATAACCATTATTTTCAACTCTATGTCTGAGAAGTTGCTTGCTTCAATTTCGCTTAGCTCTTTTTCTTGTTATTCCTTTTTTTCCTTTCACTTGGGGGTTGTTTCTGTGTCTCCCCATTTTAGTTGTCTTTTTGTGCTTGTTTCTATGTATTAGATTGTTTTGCTTTGACTTTCTGTCTTGTGGAGTACCCTCGTGTGTTAACAGTCCTGTGGGGCCGAGTGGTGCAGACTCTTTGATTTCCTGATCTGGATGCTCTAGGAATGAGCTCTGTGTGGGTTATATAGACTCTTCTGTTGCATATGGGTTCTGATTAGTACTGGTCTATTTGTTGGTGGGAGCTCTCATCTATCTGGCTGGCTGGCTAAGAGTTTCAACCCCTACCATGTGTTGTATGCTGTTTTATGAGTGCTGGCAGAACAAAGCAAAACAACAGAACACCACACCAAAACAAGAACACCCCCCCACTGCTCACCACAGCTATGTCAACAACAAGAGAGTAAAGAACAATAAAAGCATAGAGAGAAATGGGCAAGTGGGGTAAGGGGAAAGGGAAAGAGAATATGAGAAGACCCAAGGAAAGGAAAGTGATTATGAGAAGAGAAATGGGAAGAGAGCTACTACTCATAATGAGTTGAAAGAGGAAAATGGGGAAAAGGAACACAGTAAAGGTAACAAAAATATTAAATGGAGAAAAGGGAACAGTGAAGTACTCAAAGATAAGAGCAAGAGATATGAAAGAAAATTTAGAGCACCAGAAATAAAAGAAAAAGAAGAATAGATAAAAAGTACAAATAAAATGGCTATGAAAAAGAAAAAATAGCTAGGATAATGAAAAAAGAACCAAGTGGATTTGTCTCAGCACAGTTTAGTTCTTGCCTTCTGGTGTCTCCCTTTGTATTGCATTCCGATATCTGAATCTGATGGAAGTCAGTGCCTGGTGCTGTTACATCTGGCCCTTGGTTGTCTTTTCAAAGCTACAGGCAATCCACATTTTGTGGCTGATTACTCTGGGCTTGGCTACTCCAAGGTTGGGCCAAGCTGCTTTGCAAACCTGACCTTTATCTGCACTGGGATCCAAGGGTGTGTCAGCAAATGTCCCAAGTTGCCACAGGATCCACCTCTGCCAGTCTTTGCCTGCTGGCCAGCTGTCAATCTTAGGATAGTTGCAGACCAGACTATTTCTGGGATGGCCCCTGGAGGAAACGAGGGGCTGTGGATTCCTAGATCTCCTATGGAGGTGCCTTTCAGACTTCAGGGAATATGGTGTGTTTGTTCCCCTCCCCTGCTTCACTGGTCTGACTCTGTCTGGGATTATCTCCCTGCACTCAGTAGGGCGGGGCCCTTGTTCGTGTTCCTGAGCCCAGATTTTGGTTTCTGGGTGCCAGAAGGGTGTTTCTGTGGCTCTCTGGTGAGGGGGGAGCACCAGTCTGCTTCCCGGGATAGCGTATGTATTGGTTGCACACTACCACCAGTCTCTGATGACCCCAAAGTCTACTTATGTGGCTAACTCCTCAACAAGGATTAAGATGAAGGATGGGAGAGAAGGCAAGGTGAAAAAGAAAAAAAACCCCACAAGCCAAACAGTAATATCAACACAGAGCAAAACTGACAAGAGAGCAAAAAGAACAAAGGAAAAAGAATGGGCTGAGTGGAGTGAACAGGTTTACCGAGGTTGTGGTGAGGGGGTTTCCAGAGGGTGGGGGAGTGGTATCCCACAAGGTAAGGTGATGAATTTTTCCCTGGGAGGGGCTAGCTCTTCTCAAGGAAGATGGTGGTTGGGGAGGCCAGGTATGTTGGGGCCCTGAAAATCACAGCCGCCCCCCCAAGACTCTCCCCATTGGCTCCAGCCCCAGACTCTCCTCATGAGACTCCAGACTGCACCACCCTCCCTTCACCGGGGCCCAAGGTGGATAGCCACACACAAAATCTGTGCTTTGAACCTTTAAGGGAGGAGAAAAAGACCTGAAACAAACAAACAAACAAACAAAAACAAAGATGGTGGGTTTGTCAAACCTTTTCTTATTGTTGCCTGGTAATATCTCTCCCTCTCTCTCTGTGTATACGTGTAGTGCATGACATACTTCATGTATACATGTATTCTCTCCATATATATGTGTGTATACATGAAGACCATACATATATGCATATATAAAAATAAAGCTGGTAAGAAATAGCCAATATGAAAATCTATTTCATCTCTAACCTAACTCTCTGGTATCTCCTCCCTTTTCCTGTTTTGTTCCTGTCTTTATCCTTTGCTATATAGAAACCATTTTAGTTCGTAGTACTTGAATAAGCATGTGATAATTGTTTTTCTGTGTCAGCGTGGTTAGCTATCGTCCCAATTATTCAATCCTGCACTAATGTAAATGTTGCTGTGAAGATAAAGCACACATGATTAAAGTCCAAAATCAGTTCACTGATTATAAAGGAGATCTTCTATAATCTGGGTGGGTCTGTTTAACACATTGAAAGACCTCAAGAGCAGAATTGAGGCTCCCAAAGGAAGAAGAAATTCTACTTGTAGACAGCAGCTTCTGGAACTCTTCTAGAGTTGCAATGGCCTGTGCTATGGATTTTGGAGTCACCTAGCCAGCCTCCACAACAGTGTAAGCCAATTCCTTGCAATAAATTATTTTCCTTTTTCCAAACTATAGGAGAAAGTTTATTTATAAAGTTACAAAGGTAGTAGAAGTGAACCAGCTGGGCTGTGTAGGCTCAGGAAACAAGTTACAGAAGCAAAAGGAGGGCTCCTGGAGCTTACAGGAGGGAAAGGCAAAGGTAACGTGCCTGGGGGGGAAGAAGAAAGGGACAGGAAAGGTGTGGGAACGCTGCCAAGAGGGAGAGTCTGCAATACATTTCTTAAAAAAAAGATTTTATTTATTTCTAGAGAGGGGAAGGGAAGGGGAAAGAGGGAAGGAGAAACATGGATGTGTGAAAGAAATTTCAATAGGTTGCCTCTCGGGGGCCAGGCCCGCAGTCAAGACATGCGCCCTGACGTGGAGTTGAACCTTTTGTTTTGTGGGATGCTCAACCCACTGAGCTACATTGGTCGGGGCTGAAGTTTTAACACTATCTTCTATTGATTCTGTTTTTGGTTGAATCCTGACTGATAACAAAATTTAGATGTATTTTAGATCCTTCCAATGCACTATACAAGAACAAAAAGAGGGAAAGTAGATACCTGATTATCAAATTGTTCACATTAGATTTCCTCTTGTAATATAGAGCTGAGCAGATGACAGAAATCTCAGAACCAGTGAAATAAGGAAGATTATGTGAGGCTAAATTGAAGTTCAAATCTATAAATGCTTATAAGAGCCATATACATAGTAATAGAGATAAAACTTTGGAGCAACAGTTATGCTTATTTTCATTTACTAAAACCAATAATAGTTTCTTGCATTTTCTAAATATACGGTATTTTGCTGTGTATAGTACACTCTTGTTTATAATATGCACCCTCATTTTTGGCCCAAATTTTCAGGAAAAAAATCTTTCATTAAAAATTTTTAATTCAATTTTTTACTTATTTATATTTAGAAACAAAGCTGATGATCATATTCCAGGGTATTATTTTGCATACAGATATCATTATTGCTTTTTAGAATTATACTTTTAATATATAAGCATAAATAAAAGAAAAACATTTCTATAGTTTAGAATTAGTACTACACTGTATAATGCATATCCTTATTTTTCCCAAAATTGCCCAAAATTATTTTGCCCAAAATTCAGGCAAAAATGTGTGCATTACACACGGCAAAGTATGGTATTTTGGAATTTAATGTATAAAAAATGGCTACTGAATTTTTATTAGGCAGATGTAGAAATCTTCAGATACTGTAATTTTACCTTTTTAAATCATTCTAAATATATAAAATCATAAATATTATGAATGCAATTAACTATTAAGATCTATGGCCACATTGACCATCAAGAACTACCAGAGTAGTAGTTCTATGCAGTATGTTTTATGTTGTATAGGAAGTAATAAAATAATCAAAATCACTGAAAAAGCAAGGAAAACATGGAGCATTTGCTTGTGCTTTAGGCCTCTGTGGACAACCATCTGCAGGTAGTGGCATCTACTGCTTTTTAACTGATGGGAATTTCAACAAAGAATCCTGCTGCATGTATGTATATGCGGCTTAGCCCATGTGGTTAGAAGAGGAGAATAGGGAGGAAGATAAGAAATCAGTTTACATTTGAAGGGAATGACTGCTCCTAGGAAGGTAGGAGGCATTCCCAAAGAGAAGTATGTCCCAAGCAAAGGGGACTTTGTGACCTGATGACATCACTCTGGAGAACAACATCAAAATTATTTTTAGTGGGAGGCTATAGATGCATCATGTCCTCACCAGAAAATAATAACAGTGGAAGGTACTGAGAGTTATTCTGGAGATAAAACATCGATACATAAAAGAGCTAGTACAAAAGTTATAGTCATTTAATGCAATTTTGATAATATTACCAGTGTTCAATCACTTTACATCTTGGAACTTATGTAGGTTGGGTCCTCCAGAAAGCAGATGCTGGAATAGTTACAAATTTAAGAGATTTATTGGGGGGTTAACATCTGTGAAAGCAGAAAGGTTTGGGTAGGGAGAATCGTCACAATATACTGCAGAGTTGACAGTCTCTGCCAGTTCAGCAGGGACCTCTGAAGCAAAGATTACCTCTTAATGGGGTCCATTGTCAGGCAAAAGTAGCTAGACCTGTACCCTTATCTGCTCAGTAAATGGCCAAGTGCCACCTGGAAAATAGCATGACCTCAAGTTGAAAGCTAAAGGAAACCCTTTCAAAAAGGCTGGAGTTTGTTCATTAATCACACTCCTCGTTGCTGGGTAGAGTGTGCTTTCTTGACAGGAAATCAGTCTGCTTATCTCCACGTCTGCTCCAGCACTGTAGTGTGGGGCGCATAAAATTTTCGAGGCTATGTATTTGGAGATGAAAATGAAGTAGGCCAGAACAAGAGGTGTTAGTGAAGTGCACTAAAATTCTAAAACTCCAGTGGAGGTAATTTATAGTGGTACACCACCACCAATTCCTTAGGTAACCAGAGCGGTTGCCACCAACAGATTAGGGGTTAAAAATATTGGATGTCATGTGAGGTGTCTAAAATGGTAAGACTATTGTTATTCCCATTTCATCCCACATAACTTGCTCCTAGTGGGACAACTCAGGGCCTCGCTTGTGATGGCCCATTACAGGTCAAGCTGCCATAGTTGTGAAATGGGCAAAAGGAATTCAGAATGGCTTTTTCGGGGGGGGGGGGAAGATGAGAAAGAATCACTTGTTAAACAAAGATCAAGAAGGTAGGATTTAAGAAAGTCGGATTGGCTCTTTTTGATGCATCACTTTTTTTCTGGTCTTCTCTGTACAAGTTCCACAGTAGAGATGGACAGAAAGAAATGAGGGTTTTGGGGGAGTGGGGATAGAGGGCGGTGTATAATAGCATGGTGCTCAAAACAGTAGAGGGTCTGGAGTGTCACCACTGTCTAGAGATTTGGCTTTGGATAGGTTCCTCAACCTTCAGTGCCTTAGTCCCCCGATTCGTTAAACAAGGATTACAGTTGTGCCGACACTGTGGAGTTGCTGTGAGTATGAAATGATATAATGCATGCTGTCCCTGGCTTGAGAAGTGTTCAATACCTGTTAGGTGTCATTCTACTTCACTTTTGCTTTTTCCTCTTCCGTCTCCACTGGGTGGGGAAATGCTTTCTTGTTGAATTTTTTCACCTGTTCTCTAGATTAGCAAAATGTCCACAAAATTTGGGAGGGGGGTAAAATTGAAAGAGCCTATAACTCTAACAGGATTCAGCATGTCTGGTTTTGGTCAGGTCTTTGGTTTTCATTGCTGTATTCTCAGTACAGTTCTGGGCGAGCTGGGTGTAAAAAATGGCCTCTGTCCAGAGCAGCAGTCTATTGGAAAAGCAAATGGACATATAAATGATTAATGAAAATAAAAGCACATATTAAATTAAGCTCTAAATAACCCATACAGACCATAAGTGATGTAAAAATCTAATTTCACTCTGCTGACATTAGCTGTGAGGTTTTTTCCAAAAGTGATTTATGCTCTTTTTATTCAGTTTTCTTAATAATGTTTTTATAAATCAGTGACTGTTGTTTTGATCACTGAAAGGCGATGCCATTTGCGTGAAATTATGAGGGTAAGCTCTTATATAGTAAAATGATAAAATGTCTTGTGTTTATTTAAATATAAAATGTTAACTGAACTAAAAAGAAAGCAAGTTTAAAGAAATGTAAATATATTATTAGCTCTTAATATTGTTAGTCTATTAATGCTCTCTACCACTATATATGTTAAGATGACAAAGATAGGAAGAGCTGATGAACACTTTGAATAACAAACTATTAGGAAGGCATAATTTTGTTTTTGGTTGTTGATCTCAGTAAATTTGTCTTTGTCTTATTCTTTCTAATTTAAGCAAGTAATGAGGCTCATCCACTGGCCTTCTTCGTTCCAGAAATCCCCTTTGGCAATTCAGGAGTCAAAAGTAAAAAAGATGGGTGGGCTAAATCATGTGGGATCATAATGTAGCTTCAGTTTACAGAAGGCAGGTCTTTGGGTTAAAAGGTCCTTGACCTATGCTGCCCATCACATTCTTCTACTTCCTAGAGAAATATGCTCTGTACCCTGTGGGAGATACACACACAGTAGGTGTGAATTTAAAAAAGAAAAGGGTTCTATGGAAAGTAACCTCACAGGGTGATCTGATCATAAATTCCTAACCAGGCAGGTCATGGTGAGTACTCAACAACCAGGCACATAACTTTCATGAAAGGTTTTAAGCCAGCCCTGCCCATTGTTCCTATGCATCTAGGTTAACACACCTTTGAAATACCAGAAGTAACACCCTTGAAAGGGGGTATTAACCCCCTTAACCCTCCAGAGAGCACATAATCTTAACAGTAATCCAATCCCCACCTCGCTTTCTCTAATCTTCTTTAAGTCCCCTTGTTAATATCAAATGCATAAAAGAAGCAGCAAAGCTATTACCTTCGCGAGTATTTGAGATCTTGCTAACTGGCATATGTCATCAACTAGGCTCAGATGAAGTCTAAAAACTGTCCACAAGTTTGGACATTTCTATGCTGACATAGGTCACATGTGGTTAACCACACACTGAGAGTGTCTTACAACGTTACACACAAAGTGATTCCTTGTTAAACTCTTTCGGATTATTAATGTATAACCACAAAAATAGTTCCTATTATTTCATAATTTTCTTATATCCTCCCAATAACCTAAGGCTCTAAAGGCCTCTTTCCATGGTGAGATATGAATACGGCTGAAGAGTCCTTTGGGGATTCTAAACGGACTTCTTTTAGTACCAAGAGGAAAACAACAAAAAATATTTTCAAGATACCTCTTATCTTACTGATGATGAGCGTTTTATAAATGTCATAGACGTGGATCTCCCCGCATTGTCCTAGGCCTTGTGAGTAATACGAGGAAATGCTAGTTAATGGGTGCCAGGTCCCCAGGCGTTGTAGGAATGCGTTCCCTCCCTTCTCCATACCTGCTTCTGCCTAGTGCGGTTGTGCACCAGCCTGTGCCTGCGCGAAAACCGCACAACAGAACAGACCAATCAAGGACGGCGATCTCCGCCCCCCGCCTTTTGCCACCGCCCACTCTCGGCCGGCTGACATCCTACACAGCTCTCGTTGATTAGTCTTACTTTTCCATCTCCTCCCACCCAACCAACGCCCCCTCCACTAGCGCCGCGGATGGGACGCCGGAGGACCCAGCAGGCATGCGCGACCATCCCGAGCATGCTCAGTAGCGCGCGCGGCGCCCCGGAGCTTCATCGGGCTGCTGCTGACGCGGAGGTCTCCGCGGCAGCCGCGGGAGCGACAGGAAGTGAAGCGGCCTGTCCCTGTGACCGCGGAGGCAGAAACCGAGGCGGAAGGGACCCTGCGGCGACGTCGTCGTCGGCGGCAGGGGTGACGGAGGGGGCTGAGCATCTAGGGGACTCGCCGGCTGCGAAGCCGGATCCCGAACAGGGCAGGATGGATTATCACCAGCCGGGGACTGGCCGCTACCAGGTGGTGAGTTCCCAGCCCCCGCCCCGGCCTCCTGCGCCTCTGGGGGACCCACCACTGTCTCCCGCCGTGCCCCCCAAGAGTTCTTTTTCTTGGATTATTTCCGGAGGGGACGTACTGGCTTTTCTTTTTCTTTCTTCCTTCTTTTTTTTTTTTGGTAGCTCTTCTAGTCGGACCTGCTTGCTTCACATCTGTGGAGCCTGTCTCTGCACCCCTTGGAGACCCTTCCCTCCCGACCCGCCTTCTAGCTCCCCACCCCCCCTCACACCCTGTACCCGTGTATTTCATTAAAACCCGTGTTTTATTTATCACTTTTCTGGTTCATTTCTTCATTCCCTGATTCAGACACTTCCGAGACAGTCCACTGGATTGTCTTCTGGAAATGGTACAGAGTTCACACACCTGCTGGGAAGGTGATCGCCATCATAAATGGAGTGGGGGAAGGGGGAGGAGATGTAAGCATTACGCAGGGTCAGACGTGGACTTGGCGAGAAAAAAAGGAGGGGGCTGGCTTGGAAAACGGTAGCGAGTGGCCGTGATGCTGATATGGTCTCTGAGCTCTACTTAACCTTGTCATTTTGTCCTTTTCCATTTTGTTAGTACATACTGAAAGTGACTACTCTTTTTTTTATCCCCACTTTTTTCTACCCTCATGTGGGGAAATAGGATGTTTTTTACCAGAAAAATGCTAATCTTATTAGAAAAATAGTTTTTCGTTATGTACAGAATTTTCCAGTTTAACCGTATAAACGATTCTATGTTGAAATGAGTGAAAAGTGTACGTCTATTATTTTCAGTGTCAAATTTTCTAATATCCCGGGTCCAGCAGAAATAAGGCCTGGTTGAGTGGTTGGTAGGGTGTTAATATGGGTGTAATAATTTATAGTTTTAATTTGAACATTTCACTTAAAATGTCATATAGTGTACTTGAATGTGATAGTTATGTTACAGACCTACATGCTTTGATTTTGCAATAAAACGTTTTGTAAGCAGAAGGGGCGTTATTTGTGCCGGACCTTGTATTATTTTTCCCCTCCATTATCCTGGTGGTGTCATTGGAACCCAGATTTAAAAGATGGACTCAGCAATAGTTCAGTGTTTTGTTCCAGCTAATGGGCAGTTATTAGTACTGTTTATAACATTTTACAAATGTAGTATTCATGTCAGTGGAGATTTCACCTTTCAAATCTATTTGCACATGAGAAATTTACTTGTAAACTAAGAATTTCAGTTAATAAGTGCATTTTGACAAAGGTGAAGACTACTGAAAGATGAAATCTCAATGCAAGTTTGAATTTTTCTATGACAAAAGTTCGTGATGCTTCCATTTCACCTGGTTTACATCCTGTAAAAACCTCCAAATGATCCATATTCTGAAATCTTTGGAAATTTATCAGGTTTTTTTTCCAGGACAGTTTGGAAAACATTGCTGGCAATATGTAAGGCATTTTTCGAGTTTTCAGTGTATATGGGTTTGGTGATCTTGTTTTTTTTAAGGCATTCTTATTTTTGGAGATAACAAAAATAAAATGCAGTAAGTAAATATTGAGTACTTTTACCATGGGAATGGTTCCTTTTTGTAATCCCTTTTCTTTCCTGTTCTGGTTTGTTTTCCTGAATGGCATTAACTGGTTTGAATTCTTAGGGGATTTTGCTTATCAGAATTAACCATGTTCTCATACGGAAATCACTACTCAAAACATTTTTAACTGATGTAGCTGCACCTTAAAATAATTTGTTATATTGTCACATTTGCTTCCAGTGGTTATGACTATTTGACACTTAATTACTAGTTTAAAATTTTTTCTACTACCAAAATATTGAAATTTGCTCTTAATTTTAAGGTTGCCTTCTCTAAAATTCATTTCAAAATAAGTGGACAATATCATCATATTTACTATTTTTTTCAAACTGGAAATGAGTTCCATCTTTGAATGGGTGGAGGCATTCCTTTGGGGCAGAGGTCGAAATCAGTTTTTCTGAAGATAACTCCTCACTTTAAGTAGGTAGGACATCAGTTTGTTTTCTTTGGAAGGCAGCATGTTTGTGAATCTTACCATCATTTAAATTGGATTTTAATTCTTGTTACTACATAGTAATTTCATCTGGTTTTGTTGAAATGGCCTGATCAATTACTGTAGGTATAAGCCAGAGAAGCAGCTGAATGGGTTTCCTGTAAAGTATTTATCTAGGGACCAATCTGCAGCTGTGGCCTATACGGTGATCACAGCTTGTATGGTTTCCTTTAGCTCAGTTAAAAAAATAAAAATATAAAAACTCTGGAAAGATTAATAACCTTGAGCAATAAGGAGTATCAGTTGTAAAGTTGGGGACAGGCAAGTATGCTTAGGGGTGAAATGGTATGCAGTTATTAATTTGTCACATATTGAGAGAGTTTAAATTTAGCTTTCCATACTGGGAAGTTATTGTCAATGCTCAAGACCATTAGGTAGAGTTACTACCATTAACCAATGCACAAGTTTTTTTGTGGAAAATTGCTTTTTCTGTGGTCTCTTCCAATGTTAAATTGGCCTGAATTTTGTTAAGTAAAGCAGTGGCTAACTACAAAAAGCCTTGATTGTTACCTGATTTCAGAAAAAGCCGATACCATAGGTAGTTTCATTGTGTTACAGGAAATTCAGTTTTGTTTGGTAGGAAATGAGCCATGTTGCTGAACTATGAAGTAGTTGACATGGCTTGAAGCTGTTAGGCTACATTCTAACTTTGATGTTCTGTTTTTTAAAGGATTATGTGCCTGTAACAAGCTGACTACTAAGATTTCAAAAGAATTATTTTATGTAAAAGTTAAATTGGCACTGTATATTTTTGTAGTAGTTTCCCAAACTGTGTTCCAGAATGATCTTAATAGTCTTAGAAGATTTGTAACATAGATTAGCATAATAAAACACATTTTCATATTGAAACCATGAAAAATTCTGAAGATGATGGTTTGGATTTGTATAACCTAGCTCTCCTTACACCTTGGCCAGATTTTTAAAGAAAATTTTAAGATTATGTTAACATTTCTAGATGTTAGTTTTCTGTGAACATAATGAAGTATTCACACTGTGAAGATCTAGATACTTTTTTTTTAAATTGATTTGAGAGGGAGGGAAAAAGAGAGAGACATCACTTTGTTTTTCCACTTATTGATGCATTCATTGGTTGATTCTTGTATGTGTCTTGACTGGGGATCAAACTTGCTCTTTTATCTGGAGAATTAGTTACTCTTGATAAATCAGCTGGGAAGGAGGTTGACTATTAATGGTTAAAAAAATGTGTTAGAGCCCTGGTGTGGCTCAGTGGATTGAGTACCAGACTGCAAACCAAATGGTCGGTGGTTCGGTTCCCAGCCAGGGCACATGTTTGGGTTGTCGGGCCAGGTCCCCAGTAGAGGGTTTGTGAGAGGCAACCACACATTGATGTTTCTGTCCTGCTCTTCCTCCCTTCCCCTGTCAAAAATAAATAAATAAAATCTTTTTCAAAAATAAAAAATAAAAATAAAACAAATGTTAATAAACCATTCAGTATTTATAAAAATAAAAAATATATTAAAGTCATCTGGGCTTATATTTAGGATGTGCAGTTTACAATATGGCTTAGTTACTGTCTTAAAGCCTCAATTTTCTCATATTAGTAGTACCTGCTTCATTAGTATTATGAGAATTATATAATGTAACATGTGTAAAAGATATAATATAGAGACTGGTACATGAAAAATAAATAGGAATAATGTAAATTATAAAACATTGAAAATATTTTAATTTTTGCTGATGACCACCTTTGTGTCTCTTGTTTTGTTTAGAACCTGAATATCAACTAGTTTTTTGTTTTCCATGTCAAGAACTGTGAAAAGTCTCTTAAGATTTTATTTTACCATATTTATGAGGTAATAAATTAGTATGTCAGTGTTTCATGATTGCTGGCAGAGAACAGGAGACTCCCCAGGTCAGAGACAGATGACGGGATTATTACTCAGAGCGTAGCAAGCTGCATGATCATCAGCATATTTGTGTAGGTTTTCCTTGTAACCAGGACCCAGGAGGGTGATAGGTCTAGCTGGATGCACTAGTGGGTCACAGCTTGCTATGACTGGAAAAATGGTCATAGCAAGGGCCATTACTTTTTAGCAGGCAGAAAACAATGTAGCAAACAAACAAGCTAGTTACCTTTCCCTCGGAGGGCAGTTAACATGTGGTAACCTTGACCTTCTGTGTTGCCTATGTGGTTTATTACAAGAATTCACTCAGTATCAAGAAATAGATAAGCTTTGTAGACTGTCACACTCAACAAGAATGTACTTGTTGGGACACTCAGGCCCATGGTGGACTGCCTTGCCCAGTAGAACATGTTCTGGATGAGATAATAAATGTTGATTTTTAAGTGCAGTGTAATTTAATTTTGGTTTTCCCTTTTAAAGAAGTTTTGTAGTCTTTTACTGTATGTCGTTCTCTAGTTATTGCCTTCTTTTCTTGGCACAGTTCAGTTCCTTCAATCTTCACTTGTTTGTCTCTTTTGAACGTATCAGTATTCTTTATCTGGTTTATATTCTTACCACACTGCTTTTACATCATCAAGGTTGCCCATTGCGTAATACAGTAGATACTTTTTAGTTTTTGTTTTGCATCATTTTTTGTTACATGACACAACTTTTTCCTTAAAACTTCTTCCTTATTTCTGATGTGAAGAAACTTTCTACTCTTCTTTGACTTACCTTGGTGAACTTATTTTGTGCTCTTTAAATGTTGATGTTTTTTTATGACATATACTATTGCAATAGCCTGTTTAGTACTTTTTTCCTTCATCTGACCATCTTCCAGTGTATCTTTCACGTGCAGTGCATGAGTCATGTTAGTGACCTCTTATTGAATTCCTCCTTCCTCTACTTTTAATATTACATCTTTCAAATAGATAGAAAAGTTGAAAGATTGTACAGTTACCAGGTAGGATCTAGAGTTACTAATGGTTCTATATTTGTATTACTGTATATCTGTCAAGTCTTATTTTTTGATATTTTCAAAGTAAGTTGCAGATATATGGAAAAGTATGGTTGCCTCTGGTGTGTCCTCTGTGCAGATATATGTGTATGTCACTATAAACTGCATGCTTATATGCAGTTTAATCACTGGCCTACAGTTTAATGTTTCTTTATGGTTCTTTCTCTTTGGTGTAAAGCAGGTGTATAGTGAAATGCATCATTCTTATTTGCCTGTTGAATGAGTTTTGATAAATGCATACACCTGTGTGACCCACATGACTTTCAAATACAAAAGGAATCAGCAAATTAAGTTCTAGCTTCTGTTTTGTAGATAAAATTTTATTGTGACATAGCCATGCTCATTCACTTACAGTGGCAGGACTGAGTGTTTGAGGCGCAGTCCATAGAGCTTGAATCAGTATTTGTTGTTCTCCTTAGAGAAGAATTTTACGGACCTGCCATATAGAACATGACTGTCACCCTAGAAAGTTTCCTCATGGCCCCTCCCTTTCAGTTCCTGCTTATCACATGATCATGATTTTGGCTTTTTTCACTTCAAATTAGTTTTGTCTATGCTAGAATCAAATAAATAGCATACTGTCTGCAAAGCTTCTTTCGCTCTACATCAGGGGTGTCAAACTCATTTTAACCGGGGGCCATGTATGCCTTCCAGTTACCTTCAAAGGGCCAAATGTAATTTCAACCCCTTAACAGTCAAGAAGTAGTTACATTTTTCCAGTCCTAAAATTATTTTTGCCATTTGAAGGCAAACACAAGGCTGGTGTGGCCACCGGTGAAAATGAGTTTGACACCCCTGCTCTACATGAAGATTTTTGGATATTGATTCATATTACTGTGTATATTAATAGCTCATCTCTTTTTATTGCTGAATATTATTTTATTGTATAAATTATATGAATGTGGTACAGTTTGTTTATACATCGCTCTGTGGGTTGTTTCAATTATTGGCTATTATAGATAAAACTATTAGGAATATTCTTACACAATTTTTTAAAAAAGATTTATTTAGTTTGAGACAGAGGGGAAGGGACGGAGAAAGAGAGAGAGAGAAACACTAATGTGAGGTTGCCTCTTATGTGCCCCCTACTGAGGACCTGGCCCACAACCCAGGCAGGTGCCCTGACTGGGAATTGGCTGGCAACCCTTTGGTTTGCAAGCTGGCACTGAATCAATTGAGCCATACCAGCCAGGGCTTATACAGTTTGTTTGTTTGTTTGTGGACATGTTTTCATTTCTCTTGTGTAGAATTAGTGGGCAATAAGGTTGGAATGTATTTATTTATTTTTTAAATGTATTTATCTTTAGAGGGGAAGGGAAGGAGAGAGGGAGAGAAATATCAATGTATGGTTGCCTCTGGTGTGTCCCCTGCCGGGAACTGGCCTGCAACCCAGGCATGTGCCCTGACTGGGAATCGAACCGAGATCCTCTGGTTTGTAGGCCCGCATTCAATCCACTGAGCTACACCAGCCAGGGCAGGTTGGAGTATATTTAATTTAAAAAAAAAACACTAGAATTTTCCCCAAAGTAGTTATATAATTTTGTACTTCTGCCAACACTGAATGAAAATTTTGGTTGCTCCACCACCTTTCCAAAATTTTGGTATAGTCTGTCTTTTTAATTTTAGCCATTCTTGTGGCTTATTGGATTTTTGAGGTGTAAATTTCTGTTCTAAACATACATGTTCCTTTAATTGACCTTCCTGTATTTTACAGTGCCTTATCTTAGCAGTGTCCGCCCCCGCTTAATTTTTAGGCACTAACTGATAGAGTCTAGAACCTACTTAATAAATTATTAGTTTTTCAACCATAATGTATTCTCTTTTTCCTGTTTTATTTTTTCCAGTTTATTTCTCATCTAAGGTTCTGTACCATATCCTTCTGGTTAATTTCCCTCATACAATCCTGTCCCTTAATGTAAACACTTCCAAACTGTAAGTGGAAGAAGGAGGAGTGGCGAGTTTCTTGCATTTGTCATCACATCAAGGCAGAGGAAAAATTGATAGTTACCATATTAGAGAACTTATTATATTGAATTATGTTTTTGTGTGTCTTTGTACTTCTAAACTGCTCCCTTTTTTCACAGGTGCGTCAGGGTTCTAAGTACCTCTTGTGAGATTTATGCTTAAGTTAACGTATGGGAGAAGTTTTTAAGATATCATTGATTAATTGTAGGACAAAGGTCCTACAACTTCATGTATTCACTTAGTAAATAGTAACTTATGCACTGTTTCTACCAAATTATGTTTTAGGTGCTGGTGAACAAGACAGTGAAGTTCTTGTCTTATGGCTCATACTGTGGTGGATGAGAGGCAGACAAATAAATAAGCATACTTTCAGATAGTGGTAGGTGGTTTAAAGAAAATGAAGCAGTTTGATGGAATAAATAATACATTTTATCAATACTAGTGTAGCAGTAATAGAACAGTAATGACTTTGCATGATGTCAGTAATATGCTGAGAACACTGCCAAGTGCTTTATACACACAAGCACATTTAACCTTAAATTAAATAACTGGAATACATTCTGCTTACATTTATTAAGTGTAAATTTACTGACAAGATCGTGGTAATTGACACTAGTCTGGGTACCATGTGATTGTAAATCATCCTGTGTCTGTTTTCATGCTATGTCGTTATGGTTTCTTCAAAAGTTTGATCACTAACTGGAATTAAGGTGTGGGTAAGTGTAAGGACATGCCGAATGCAGGTCAGGAAATGCAGTAGTCTAAAATAGCTCTCAGATTATTTCAGGGTTTCAACTTGCTTTTGAGATTTGTTTGAACATGAACAATTTAATATTTTAAAAGTTGAGGAATGTGCTGTGGTTTAGATTGTCTATGATGTTTCTCTGGAATTACTTGTTACATTACATAAAGAAATCGTGCTGATTGGCAGAGGCTTTGAGAATAAGAGAAGAAATGGAAAGGCTTTTACCTCATTCATCACTAATTTCGAAGCTCTAAGGATTTGTCTCCTGTTGGATCTTGGAATGAAGAAATCCAGTAGTGACAGTTTTTATAGAACATTTATTCTCACTTGGGTGGAGCTTTCATTCATATCAGCATGAGTTTCTTTTCTTTTTTTGTGTGTGTGTGTGATTCCCCCAAAAAGGGAAGGGTCTTCAAATAACCTAGAGACCGTTTTAGTTTTTGTTTATAACTTTTAGAAACAAAACAAGCCTCTGCTTACCTCATCCCTTGCTTGATTTATACTGCACTGCACATGAGCTGTAAATATTTGAACTATAATACTTTTTGTTTTTTTTTTTGCCCCTGCTTCTTTTTTTTTTTTAAAGATTTTATTTATTTATCTTTAGAGGGGAAGGGAAGGAGAGAAGGAGAGAAACATCAATGTATGGTTGCCTCTCGTGAGTCCTCTGCTGAGAACTGGCCTGCAACCCAGGCATGTGTCCTGACTGGGAATCGAACCTCAATCATGTGGTTCCCAGGCCAGCGCTNCCCCCCCCCCCCCCCCCCGCCGTTCTTAATCCACCCCTTCAAACCACGGTTCTCTTGCCTTCTGTCTTTTGAACATATTCTTCCCATTTTCTCTTTTCTCCTTCCCTCCTCCAGGACTAATATCTGTTCTTTATCTAGATCTGTTGAAATGTTCTTTTCAGAAAACTTTTCCTTACCTTCTGCTTCTCTGCCTCCATTTCCACCCTTTAGTGGCAAGTTCTGGGTTCTTTGAACATTGTACATTTAAACCTGTCACAGTCCTTACTCCATGGTGTCTGTTTGGTAAACTCAGTGGAAGTAGCGTTTAGTTCCTTTATATAACAGTATATAGTGTAGTTTTAGGCCAACTATAGGTGCCTAGTAAACAGTACTTATTGAAGAGATAAATGAATGCCTTTGCTGAATGATTTCAAGAGTATGCATGAGGTTACTGGTATACTATGTTTATAAAGTGAACAGTTCTTTAGAGTTCTATTATGTAACAGTAGCAGTGTCTTGGCTTACTCACACAGTGTTGATATTCTTGATATCCACAATTAGGGTATGCATTTTGCTTTTAGAGTTGTGCCAAGGAATCTGTTTAGATGAATTCTGGTATTATGTAATTCCTCATCTGATTGGTTGCTTGCAATTGCAAGATATTTAACCATGGTTAGGTTATTTGGTCTACCTATAGAAAGAAGGAAAACCTGTTTCCAGACATTATAGAAGTGTAGTTAGTTACCATTTTTTAGCCTTCTAATTTTATAGCAGGTTGTCCAAAAGAGAATCTGCTTAAAATCATGCAGCAGACCTTAAAGGTCAAATTTTATTTTGTTACTTGTAAAGCTATCAGCTGCGTTAAAGTCAAAGATCCTGGGACATAGAACTTTTCTTACAGTTAACTTCTTTTATTCATGGTGACACCAGACCTGGAGGTCCTGGGTGGGATGGCATGGTCTGGTAGTCAGCTGCCTAGTAAGTGAGCCCTGCTGATTGTCCAGAACCGCAGCTCATCGTAACTCAGTGGGCTGAATTCAGCTTTTGGAGAAGTTTTCTTGCACCTGTGTGTGCGCACGTATATATGTTTTTTAAATCAAAGTAGTGCAGGTATACTTTCAAAAGTTTGAGTACCAAAAGAGAAGTAATGAGAAATAGCAGTTTCCTTTTCCATTCCTGTTGTCCTTCAAGCCTTTGTCCTCAAAAGAAAGCAATCTTTAACTCTTTTTAACTGCTTTAATTCTGTATTTGTTAAAAGATCCTCATCAGGGGGCATATTTATTGACTTTTAGAGAGAGAGGAAGGGAAAGAAAAACATCGGTGTGAGAGAAAAACATCGATTGGTTGCCTGTTAAGTGCCCCGACCTGGGATTAAATCCACAGTTTAGGCGTGTGCCCTGACTGGGGATTGAACATGAAAACTGTTGGTGAATGAGCCGATGTTTCAATCAACTGAGCTATCCAGCCAGGGCTTAACTCTGTATTTTTAATATACGCACATATGTATCTTCAACTACTTGTTGATTTATTAATTTTACTTTTTGTTTCTTACATGTCCTGCTTTCCCTTTTCAGGTCATGTTGTTCATAGTCTCACCTACTGGGTTCAAATCATGGCTCGTCACTTATAAAAGCTCTATAACCTTGGGTCAGTTACTTACCCTCTGTGATGTACCTTCCTCATCTATAAAGTAAGGCTAGGATAGATACTTATACCTCATAGTGTTATTGTGCGGATTGAACATACGAAAAGCATCTAATTTTTAGTTACATGAGAAATTAATGTTTACATTTTATGACTGAAAATACTGTTCATGACTGACTCAGGTAGTATATTTTGTAGAACTTTAAATTTTTCATGGAGCTACCTTATTAATTAATTAATTAATTAATTAATGTATAGAGAGAGAGAGGGGAAGGGAAGGAGAAAGAGTGGGAGAGAAACATCAGTGTGCGGTTGCCTCTGATGCACTCCCCACTGGGGACCTGGCCCACAACCCAGGCATGTGCCCTGACTGGGAATGGAACCTGTGACCCTTTGCTTCACAGGCCTGTGCTCAATCCACTGAACTACACCAGCCAGGGCAGAGTTGCCTAATTTTTAAGTCTTTATTTTTCTGTGTATCTGTTGTTAATTCTTTGCATATCCTTTGGTGATTTTTCAAAATTTACTCTTCAGCTATAATATGCATGGTCAAATGCATCCAATAATTATAAGTTACTTTATTTTGCTCTTTATAGACAGTGTTCCTAGAGCCCTCCATCCTCAGTTTCCATTTGCACTGTTTGTTCCACAGGCCTCATGCACTTGCCTTTGTCACTTTGCTATGTGGAGCCTCTATTTCTTGAATTCTCAATCTTTCTCCCCTTTTGGTTTACCCCCTAACATTAGTGGGACTTATTTCCTGTAGATTTCTTAAGAAAAGATACCTGGGGGTTAAAAAAATAAAATTAAACTAAGGTATTGAATTTGTTGGCATCAAATTCATAATCTCTTGTTACCATTTTAGTGTTTGTCTGTCTGGTGGTAACCCCTCTTTCAGGGATTTGCTTTCTCATTTTTTTTTTCTTTGATAGGCTAGCTGTAGTTTTGTCAGTTTTGTTTATTTTTTCCAAAGAATAGCTTTTGTCTTTGTTAAATGTCTATTTTTTACTGATTTCTGCTTTTACCACATTTATTTACTATTTCCTTTTTTTGTGGCTTACTTAACTTTTTATTTTCTAGCTTCTAGTGGTGGAACCTTGGTCATTGATTTTGGACTTTTTTCCCCTGATACAATCATTTTTCCCTAATATAAACATTCACGTAACAGTTTTTTTCGCTATATCTTGCAAAGTTTGATATGTTGCATTTTTGCTTTCAGTACAGATGTTTTTTTAATTTTTCTTATTTCTTCTTTGAACCATACATTATTTAGACATATGTTAAATTTCCATTTACTTGGAATTTTTTAAGATAATCTTTTAACATTTCAAATTTAATTTTTTTGAGGTAGAATGATATATTCACTATACTCTCATTCCTTTTAAATTTATTTACTCTTGTTTTATGATCCATTATATTTATCTTGGTGATATACTGTGTGCATGTAAAATTTATATACTCTTCCATTGTTGGATATAGTATTCTAGACATGTCAGATCAAGTTGATTCATAGCATTGTTCTTAGCTTTGTTTTTACTGATATTTGTTTTTGTGGTAGTCTATTAGTTGCTAACTAAGGGGTGTTAAAATCTGCTACACTGTGTGTGGAGTTACCTGCCTTTAAATATCTCAATTTCTTGATTCCTAAATTTTGAGGCACTCTTTTTATAAAATTCTCCCTCGTTATCTATGGTAGTGTTTTTTGTCTTTAGGTCTGTTTTATTTAATATCAAAATAGCAATTCTAGCCTTGTTTTTGTATGGCACGTCTGTCTGTTCATTACTTACAGCCTGTCTGAATCCTTTAAGTGTGTCTTTCTTGGGAGCATGTAGTTAGGTTTGCTTTGTTTTTTGTGTTGTTTTTTTTTTTCATTCTGATATCCCTCCCTGGCTTTTAATTGGAATGTTTGTGTTTAATGTAATTATTGATAGGATTGGTTCTGCCATTGTATTATTTGTTTTCTGGGCTTTCCCCCCTCTTTTTTACTCTCCTGTGGCCTTTTGGATCATTTGATTTAAAAAATTTGTTTTTCAGTTGTCCTTGCCCTATTTCCATTGCCATTTTTGTCTTTACATTATTTTTTGCTTGCTAAGATGACAATAAAGAGTGCAAAGTTAGGTTTGTATATTTAACATTAATGCCATCACTTCATATAAATGCAGAACTTGGTAACCCTGTAGGTCTCTGTGCCCTCTGCCCACCTTGATGTTACCGTTGTCATATGCATTATGTAGACATTCATTCAGAACCCCAACTGTGTTACAGTTTTGTTTTAAATAGTAACACATTTCTAAATACTAAAGAGGAAACATTTTATTTTTTTTATTTATTTTTATTTTTATTTTTTTATTTTTTAATATAATTTTTATTTAATTCTTGTTCAAGTACAGGTTTCTGTCTTATATTCCCAACCCTGCCCGCCCCCCACCCCATGCTCCCCGCCTCCCTCCCCTTTCCACCCCCCACCCTTAGTTATTGTCCATGTGTCTTTTATACTTGTTCATGTGAGTCCATTCCCTTTTCCCCTATGATTCTCTCCCCTCTCGACCCTGACAGCCTGTTCCATATTTGAGTGTCATTGGTCGTATTTTGCTTGCTTGTTTGGTTTGTTTAGATTCCTGTTAATGGTGAGATCATATGATATTTGTCTTTCACCGCCTGGCTTATTTCGCTCAGCATAATGCTTTCCAGTTCCATCCATGATGTTGCAAAGGGTAGTAGTTCCTTCTTCCTTTCTGCAGCATAGAATTCCATTGTGTAAATGTACCATAGTTTTTTGATCCAGTCATTTACCGATGGGCATCTAGGTTGCTTCCAACTCTTGGCTATCGTAAATTGTGCTGCTATGAACATCGGGGTGCATAGGTTCTTTTGGATTGGTGTTTCAGGGTTCTTAGGATATACTCCCAAGAGTGGAATTGCTGGGTCAAAAGGCACGTTCATTTTTAGTTTTCTTAGAAAATTCCATACTGTTTTCCATAGTGGTTGTACCAGTCTGCAATCCCACCAACAGTGAACTAGAGTCCCCTTTTCCCCACAACCTCTCCAGCACTTGTTGTTTGTTTCTTTGTTTATGATAGCCAATCTGACTGGTGTTAAGTGGTATCTCATTGTGGTTTTAATTTGCATCTCTCTGATAGCTAGTGATATCGAGCATCTTTTCATGTGTCTCTGGATTCTCTGTATGTCCTCCTTGGAGAAATGTCTGTTCAAGTCCTCTGCCCATTTTTTGATTGGGTTGCTTGTCTTCTTTGAGTGGAGCCGAATGAGTTCTTTGTATATTTTGGAGATTAAACCCTTATCTGAGGTATCATTGGCAAATATGTTTTCCCAAGCTGTTGCTTCTCTTTGTATCTTGATACTGTTTTCCTTAGCCATGCAGAAGCTTTTAATTTTGATGAGATCCCATTTGTTTATTCTTTCCTTTATGTTCCTTGCTCTAGGGGACGTATCAGTAAAAATATTGCTGCGTAGAATATCTGAGATTTTCTTGCCAAGGCTCTCCTCTAGGGTTTTAATGGTTTCACGGCTTATATTTAAGTCTTTTATCCACCTTGAATTTATTTTGGTGTATGGTGTAAGTTGGTGCTCAAGTTTCATTTTTTTGCATGTAGCTGTCCAGTTCTCCCAACACCATTTGTTGAAAAGGCTGTCTTTACTCCATTTTATGTTATTGCCCCCTTTGTCGAATATTAATTGACTGTAGAGAGTTGGGTTTATTTCTGGGCTCTCTGTTCTATTCCATTGGTCTATGTGCCTGTTTTTGTGCCAGTACCAGGCTGTTTTGATTACAGTGGCCTTGTAATACAGTTGAAGACCTACAGCAACATCGTACTCAATGGGCAAAAACTAAAAGCTTTTCCACTAAGATCAGGAACAAGACAAGGTTGCCCACTTTCACCACTTATATTCAATATAGTATTAGAAGTTCTAGCTGCAGCAATCAGACAAGAAAAGGAAATAAAAGGCATCCAAATTGGAAAGGAGGAAACAAAACTGGCATTGTTTGTAGATGACATGATAGTGTACATGGAAAACCCTATAGCCTCTACCAAAAAACTGCTGGAACTAATAAATGAATTTGGCATAACAGCGGGATACAAAGTCAATATCCAGAAATCAAAGGCGTTTTTGTATACCAATAATGAAGCAGCAGAAGCAGAAATCAGGAAAAAAATACCATTCGATATAGCAAAAAGAAAAATAAAATATCTGGGAATAAACCTAACCAAGGAGGTAAAAGACCTGTATGCAGAAAACTACACAATACTGAAGAAAGAAATCAAGGAAGACACAAATAAATGGAAACATATACCGTGTTCATGGATTGGAAGAATTAACATCATCAAAATGTCCATACTACCCAAAGCAATTTATAGATTCAATGCAGTACCTATTAAAGTACCAATGGCATATTTCACAGACATAGAACAAACACTTCAAAAATTTATATGGAACCAGGAAAGACCCCGAATAGCTGCTGCAATTTTGAGAAAGAAGAACAAAGTAGGAGGGATCACAATACCTGATAAAGAGGAAAAATTTTAAAATATACTCAACTTTTATCACTCCCTGTGTTGTCTTCGTTTCTGAAGAAACATTTCTCTCTATTAAATATTTTCAGCCCCAAGACCTTCTTTTACTGTTTCTTAAACTACAGATCAGCTGTTAATTCTCTTATCTTACTTTTACCTGAAATGTCTTTATTTTGCCTTTATTCCTCCAGTATATAGATACATGTTGGCTTAGGTATTCTCTCTCAGCTTTTTTTGTTTCATTTTCTTCTGGCAGCCATGGTTTCTGCTGAGAAGGGTGTCATTGCTTGAATTATTGTTTCTCTATATAAAATATATTGCTTTTCTGAGGCTGCTTTCAGTAACTTTTTAAATCTTCCATTATTAGAAATTTTATTCTAATAATAATTTTATTCTGTTGTGCCTTGGGTGTGGTTTTCTTTGAACTTGTTCTGTTTTAGCCTCACTGAGGTTGAATTTATAAATTTGTTTCCTTTTTAGTCTTTTGGAAAATTAATGAATATTATATTTCTTCAACATTTTTCCTGCTTTAGTCTCCTTTTTTTTTCCTTTGAGCCTCAAATTACATGTTTGTTTGTTTTTTTAGATTCCTTAAATGTTAAAAAGTTCATGTAGCTCTTTGTTTACTTAATTTTAAATCTTTTTTGTTCTTTAGAGTGGTTAGATTCTATCAGTTTAAATTCACTGGCTTTTTCCTCTGTCAGCCCCATTGCACTATGGATCCCATCCATTGGATTTTTTTATGTCACATTTTTTGTTTCATTACAAAATTTCTTTTTTTGTTTTCTATTTCTCTACTGAGATTCCCTGTCATTTCATTGATTTCAAGGTAATTTTGCTTTACTTCCTGGAATAGCAATAATGCTGCTTTGAAATTCTTGTGACTATAATCTGAGTCACTTAGAACTGGCATCTCCTGATTGTCTTTTCCCTGGTGAGTGATTTATATTTCCTAGTATTTTTTATTTCTAGTAATTTTGCTTTTATCCTGCATCTTCTGAGTGTTGTGCTGTGATGCTCTGGAGAATGTAGATGTTTTGTTTTAGAGGCTGTCGGCTTAGCTTCCGATTCTAGTACTATCACACATACTGTTCAGTGGTTCAGATCTAAGCTTAATTCTTGGAGCTTTACCGATCTACTTTGGGTAAGTCCTACACATGCATCGTTCAAGGGTTAGTGATTGCCCTTCACTTTCTGCCCTCTCCAGGCTCCATTCCATGCCTCCTTGGACTAGAAATAGCAAGGTTTTTATTGGGGTTTTAGCAACCTAGGCTGTGGTTTCTCTCCTTAGCTGTGGTTGTACCTCAGAGCAAAGCTGAGAAATGAAAAAATATATATAAAGGAGAAACTCTTATCTGTGCAAGTTGCTTTTCTTAAGGTTTTAACTTCTTTCTACATCCCTGTTTTCTTTAAAAGTTTAGAATGCTATAGGTAGTCATTTTTTTGTATTTTGTTCCAGGTTTATATTTGTTGTCAGTGGGAGGACTGGCCTGCAGGGGCCTACACTGTCCTGCTGGAACTTGAGCTAACTGTAGATTTTGAGATTTTTGTTTTTCTACTCCCTGCATTAACTTTCCTCCTAATATTTTTGTTTTGTCTTTCTTTCCTGTTGGAGATGTTTTTATTTTTATTTTTCAAATTTGGGTTTCTTCTCTGCCTTTTTAGGTACTCTGAGTTGTGCTTTGCGTGCTTTTGACTTGTGGACTAGTGGGCTTCAGTGTTACGTTAGTTGTTGGTAATCCAGCCTTTTCACAGAGGGCCTCCCAAATGTCAGTGTCTGTACTTTAGTTAGGAAGCTATGACAGTAGTTTAGGTAAGGGATAATAATGGCTTAGGTTAGAGTAGTAGCATTGAAGAAGAGTAGATGGATACATTCAAAGATGTGTGTGTGTAGTGCCCTGGCTGGTGTAGCCCAGTGGATTGAGTGCGGGCCTGTGAACCATAGGATCCTGGTTTGATTCCCAGTCAGGGCACATTCCTGGGTTGCAGGCCAGTTCTCAACAAGGGATGTGCGAGAGACAACCACACATTGATATTTCTTTCCTGCTCTCCTTCCCTTTCCCTCTAATGATAAATAAACTATATATATCTATAGATATAGACACAGATATAGATATATGTGTGTGCATATATAGACATATATACATATCTAGATATACAGATATAGATATATGTGTGTATATATAGATACATATAGATATAGATATATATACACACATATATCTATATCTGTGTCTATATCTATATGTGTGAAGATGTGTGTGTAGTATACTTACAGCATCAGAAGTAATCATAAAGGTAGTCTTGTGGCAGAGTAGATGACTACATGTACATTTTTATTGGCAGCATCTTGAAATAGAACAAACCTGAATTTATCGAGCTCGCCAGTGTCCTTTCCTTTCCCCTCTTCTTTCCCCACAGGCGTGAATCTCTTAAACTCTAAGGGATCTCATGAGACTTGCAACCAGGGGAGCGGTGGGCAACGGCAGCCTGTCCTGGGCTAACCCCCTGAACCTGTCTCCTTTTCTCNATATCTATATCTGTGTCTATATCTATATGTGTGAAGATGTGTGTGTAGTATACTTACAGCATCAGAAGTAATCATAAAGGTAGTCTTGTGGCAGAGTAGATGACTACATGTACATTTTTATTGGCAGCATCTTGAAATAGAACAAACCTGAATTTATCGAGCTCGCCCGTGTCCTTTCCTTTCCCCTCTTCTTTCCCCACAGGCGTGAATCTCTTAAACTCTAAGGGATCTCATGAGACTTGCAACCAGGGGAGCGGTGGGCAGCGGCAGCCTGTCCTGGGCTAACCCCCTGAACCTGTCTCCTTTTCTCTGACTCCTCAGTGAGCTAAAAACAGCCCCACCTCAGCTGTTCTTTCCTATAATGTTTTTAGGGAGCCAAACCAGCCCCACTTAGGCGGTCTCCTCTTGCTTCTATCCTAAGCCCTTCCTTGTTTCACTGTCCCCAGCTTTAATAAATGTACTCTCAAAATTAAAAAAGAAACAGAAAAGAAAGAGCCTGGACTTAGAGACAGTAAAACCTGATTTGAATATTTCTTTTCCCCCAACTAGGTGTGTCAATTCGGTTATTTAAAGTTTGTTCTATCCTACTCACCTCAGAGGGCTATTTATGGACTAAAGTAGATGATACATATAAAATGCTTTAAAAAAACTAACATTTTATTTATTAGGTTTTTACTATATCAGACATTCTGAGTATGTACAGGTGTTCATTTTTGTGCTCTTTATAAAAACTAAATGAGAAAATAGACCCTATTTTACAGATTATAAAAATGAGGCTCTTGCAGGTTACAGAGTAAGTGCTGGGACCTAGGTTTGGATCTAGAAATGTTGGGTACACGATGCCGGTGTACTTAATCGGGATGCTGCTTATTCTTAGTCCAATGTTAGTGATTGAATAGGCTCAGAAATATCGGTGCCAGTATTTTGGTTTTTCCCATTTATCTGTACATAATCCTACATAGTGCTTTTTTCATTGCCCTTGTTAAAAGCAAAATTAATGTATAATGAAATACTTCCATGTCATTTTCAGAGTTTTAAGTATGCTAAATAAAGGTTTCTATTTAAAGCAAAATTGTCTCTCAAAATGTGAAGTTAAAAACTTACATTGCCAGGTTTTTTCCTCCTCTAAGACTACTTGGTAAATTTCTTTATTTTATTTTATTTTATTTATTTTTAGAGAGAGGGGAAGGGAGGGAGAGAGGGAGAGAGAGAAATGTTGATTGGTTGCCTCTTTTCATGCCCCCAACTGGGGACCTGGCCGGCAACCCAGGCATGTGCCCTGACTGGGAATTGAACCAGCGACCTTTCTGTTTGCAGGCCGGCACTCAATCCACTGAGTCACACCAGGCAGGGCTAAATTTGTTTTATTATGTGTGCTGACAATTGGAATTCGAATTCCTTAGAAAACTACTTACTCAGCTTCTCTCTGCACACTGTTTTTCCTGTGGTTTCTTCAGAGGCACAGGTTGTATTTTTATCTCGTGCATATTTGCTTCTAGAGCAAATCAGTGCAGTAATGGAATTCACCTGTATAAATTTTTATTGGAAAATGCCAGCCCTGTCAAATTTTATGGAAAACCTTGGTGTAACATTGTTTTCATATTGACTAATACCTTTAGAAATGTGGCATTATAGTGGTCATTGTAATAGGAGAATTAGTGTCATTTATACAGGAATAAATATATATGGGCTTGTGATTGCTAACTTTTTGAGAGAAACAGAATGTGTGTGTGTTCTGTATTTGTTTCTGATGTCATGAATTTACTCAGCTTATGTGTACATGTTTATCAGCCAACTTTTGAGGGCTTGTTATGACATATAACACTTTGATGGATGAGCCCTTCAACCAACTGTTGCCTGCAGTGGCATCTTGGCATTTGCTCTGCTTCCTGGATGAATCATCAACAGCATGTCCTGGGAATTGATACTACTGTGTTTAGTTTTGCTTGGGGGTTCTGTTCTTAGCGTCTCTGTTTGCTGAGGGAAGAACAGAACTTTCTCTGAAGAAAGGTGTTATTTCAGGCCTGGTCCTTCTTGGCTCCCTGATCTACCTGTAATAGAATATGTAAACTTTATTTTCCTTATTCCCCATGCTGCAGCCCTTGCCTCTGAGCTCCTAGTTGTTAGAAGCTTGAAGTTCTAGAGCTTGATGGGTTGGGATTTGTATCTTATTTCCTGCACTGAATATAGTAGCTACAACATATTAGTGGTTTAGTAAAGTTGGTGCAGTGACTGATTGATAACTGACTGACTGAATGAAAATGAATGCATTACAGAAAGATCAAGCTCAAAGACCCAATCAAGGTTATGCAGCTAGGAGGTGGTAGATCTATATCTTAAATGAGAGCTTCTGGCATCAGAGTACCTTCTTTTCTAGTCATGTACAGCAACTACTTGGTCATCTAAAAGAATGAAACAAACAAGACAGTTCACCATACTGATTTTTTAGATGAAGAATGCTTGTAATTGTAACTTAAACAATATTATATGGAATTAGTTGGCTTATGCCCTTGCAAATGAAACCAGTAATACACCATTTAGTTCTCTCTGGTCTCTGTGTTGGGGGTAGTCTCCACAGCTCTGGGTTCAGTTTTAGGTAAGAGTAGAGTTGGCAGAGGAATATCCAGAGCCCCTGTGAAAGGAACAGGGTGAATAGTCAAAGGTAGGAGGCAAGGGAAGGGGGGGGGGCAGTTCTCCAGAAGCTAAGGAAAAACCAGTTAGAACACTCAACTCAACTGTGTTGGCTGTATTAAAGATTTTTCGTAGAGTGAGGACTGAGTAAAGGTTTTTGGACTTAACAATTAAAAAGGTCAATGTTCTTTGCAAGAGCAGTTGAAGTGAAAGCCGGATGGTAATGGATTAGGAAGGAAATGAGCATCGGAAGTGCACAGAATGATGATAGATATNGTAGTCTCCACAGCTCTGGGTTCAGTTTTAGGTAAGAGTAGAGTTGGCAGAGGAATATCCAGAGCCCCTGTGAAAGGAACAGGGTGAATAGTCAAAGGTAGGAGGCAAGGGAGGGGGGGGGCAGTTCTCCAGAAGCTAAGGACAAACCAGTTAGAACACTCAACTCAACTGTGTTGGCTGTATTAAAGATTTTTCGTAGAGTGAGGACTGAGTAAAGGTTTTTGGACTTAACAATTTAAAAGGTCAATGTTCTTTGCAAGAGCTGTTGAAGTGAAAGCCGGATGGTAATGGATTAGGAAGGAAATGAGCATCGGAAGTGCACAGAATGATGATAGATATATATTTTTTTCTCTTAGGATGTTTGTCACTGAAGGAAAGAGGGAGGGATAGAAATAGGTTGAAAAGTACTAAGAAAAGTTTATTTTAGCTAGGGGGCAGGTTTTTTTCTTTTTTTTAAGTATGGTGTGAACAAGAGTATATGTGTGGGTAGAGAGAAAGAAGTTAGTGGAGAAAAAGGAGAGATGTTATTTAAAGGAAAAGGGATCCTTTGGGAGGCAGGATCTTCTCTGTACAGTTGTCTGGCATTTAGGAGCAAAGACTATAAGTCAGGCTGGATGCCATCATGATAAATTTAGAGATGCAGGGGGGGAGATAAGTTGGAGGAATTTTTGCTTGAAAACCTGTTTTCCTCTGAAGTAGGAAAAGAGTTTCATGGTTGGAAGTGGGGAATAGGAGAGCAGTGGAGCTGAAACACCTGCCGTGGTGGTGACTGGTTCTGACAGCACAGCTGGGATGGAGATTAAATTTGTCTTGGCACCAGTCCACACAGTTATGGACGTGTTTTCCTCCCGCTACCAGGAGATAGTAGACTTGTCTCTAATTGGGCCTCAGTGGGGTAGATGGGACAGAGGGTGTGGGAACTAGGAAATGGAGGGTGTCCTGCAAGGTTTTCACTTAGTAGTCTAGGCACGTTGGCTAGAAAGTAACCAGGTGGCAGCAAATGGAGAGCCCAAAGAATAGACGTAATGCAAGCAAGGGAGTGAGAAAGATAAAAGCCAGGAGGTTGTGACCTGGAAGTAAAATGTAGAAATACAATATCTTCCGGTAGAAGCAGTTCTAGATCAGGTCAGGGAAGAACTGATATAGTTACTGGACCCTTCAACTCTGGATATTACTACTTCCTCTCTCACAGTTGAGGTGTTAAGTTGGTCTTACCCATCTTACATATAGTAGGATTTAAGATAGAGGAGGTAATATTGGGGGTGTAGAGCTGGCTTGTAAGTCTTCTTCACTGCGGATTGTTTGAACCCTTGCAAATATTAATCAGATCAGGATGAGAGTGGGTCTGGCAGGCTGTATAGACAGTGTGAAAGAGACAGGCTCTTGATCTAGAATCAGCAGCTTCAAGAAAATCTTCCTTGTTTTCTTGTTCCCAGAGGAAGGGGGCTTTGTGCCAGGATTAACGTTCTTGTTTGAGAGGCCTTTGTGGAGTGTAGTGTGCCATCCAAGGAAAACTGGATTTTGATTAAAAGTGGAAAAATCAATTTGAAAAGTAACCGAAGGCATACAGGTTTTTAATGATCATGTTGGGCTTCCACTAAGCAACAGAGTGCAACTTGTTAGAAGCTGGATCGTAGCATTTCCAGGTATCTGTTTTTATACAATATATTTTTCTACTTCCTTACCATATATTTTATTTTTGCTTAAACTTTACTTTGAAATAATTTTAGACTTATAGAAAAGTGTGGGGGAAATAGTAAAGAATTCCTATATAGTATTCACCCAGTTTCCTTAAATGTTGACATTTTATCATATTTGCTTTGTGATTCATTCTCTCCCCCCACATATACTATATACATATATAGTATATATACATGCATACATACTACTTATATACTAAAAAATTTTTATCCTCACCCGAGGATATGTTTTTATTAATTTTAGAGAGGAAGGGGGGGTGCAGAGAGAAATGTCGATATCAGAGAGAAACATCAGTTGGTTGCCTCCTGCATGAGCCCCGACCCAGCATTGAACTCAGAACTTAGGTATGTGCCCTGACGAGGAATCAAACCCTGGAGCGTACAGGGTGGTGCTCAGCCCACTGAGCCAAGGTCACACTTTATTTTTTTCTGAAACGTCTGAAAGTAAGTGGCAGACATGTTATCCCTTTACATCTAAATATTTCAGTGTATGTTTTCTAAAAACAAAGACATTTTCTCAAAGTACAGTGTAATTATCAAAGTAAATAACATGGAAACATTGTAAACTAGAAACATACTTCATCCCTTTTTCTGCTTATGCCTTTTATAATAAAGAACCCTCCCTTTTAAGAGTAGAATCTAGTTCATAATTAGATACTGTGCTTAATTATCATCTTAGTATCTTTGTTTTTTTTTAAGATTTTATTTATTTTTAAAGAAAGCTGAGACGGGGGATCACGCACCAGCTGGGAGAAGGAAGGTCCTGGCTCAGTCTCTTTCAGAATGTCTGCTGATGTCTGAAACATGCCAGAATTCCCAGTGTTCGCTTGTCACCCTGTACTTCCAGTCTGGCTTTGAATGCAGCCACTTTATCTTCCGACTGGAACACTGTTGTCATTCTCCCCTGAAGTGACTTAGTTCATCGAGCAGGTTGAATATGTCACACAAATAAGCAAGTTGTATGACCCATTTTGTGTCACTGAAATGTGCTGCCAGTTGTGACTGTTTTTCTGGTAGAAATCTCTGGAGTGGCTCTCGAAACTCAGAAACTGTCCAGTGATCTACCTTAGAAAGCCATCTCGCTTCTCTGCGTAAGATTTGTGTGCTCACGTCCATCTCTTCACAGAACTAAGCAAACAGACGTGAGTTAAGGGCATGTGCTTTAACGTGGTTGATGATTTTAATCACATCCTGCGAAACATTGCTAAGTTCAGGTGACGTTTTTCAGCTAGCCAGCATTTCTCTATGGACGACACAGTGCCTAGACTCACATTCAGGAGCAACCTCTTTGACCTGAGTAGTCAGACCAGAAAGTGGTCCCGTTGTGGCAGCCGCTCTTTCCAGGCACATACTGACACAGAATGGCCAGTGCAGCTTTCCTGATGCGTCATCATTCAGAGACTTGAGTAGGTCTGCAGCTGCGGTGTTGGCTGGCAAAAAAGCGCACATAACATGTCCTCACACACATCCTCCTGAGAAATGTAGCGCACAGAAACAAGCATTGGTGCCCTGTTGTCAACATCAGTAGACTCGTCACCCTGGATTGCGTGCCACAGTGACTCATTAATCCTCTGACAACCGTGCCTCAGTATCTGCTATTCCATCAGTTCATCTAGTTACCGTGTGAGCTGAAAGAGGAACATGTGCCACCCTTTGACCTGTAGCCTGTCCTAAAAGTTTGCGACAAATGTCCTTAGCATGAGGTAGGATCAACTCTTGACCAATAATAGTATAGGACTGCTTAGCTTTAGCAACGTTAGCTACTAAGAATGATGCTCTCAGTGCAGACACATTTGATGAAATGCTGGCCTTCAATAATTGCTTCTCTTCATGTTTCCATGTTCACGTTGTTTTTTTTTAAAGTCCAACGGCTTTTTTTTTATTGCAGGGTTCTTGGTCTCCATGTGGTGAAGCAGTTTCATGGCTTTGATGGGTAGCTGGTTGCCACATATTATACATAGCAGGCTTGGAGAATGTGAAGCACCTGGTGCAATGATCCTGTAATTTAAGTAGAATTCTAAGTATTGTCTTTTAAGTACACCTTTCTTTTTGTGGCAATCTTAGAGTCTTCTGGTATCTTATCATTGGGTCTTGGCCCTTTGCAAAGGAGCTCTTCAGTGACATTTGTTTTTTACTCCTTTTGGCTGGCCAGGGTTGTCATGTGGGCTCACCCAAACAGTGACTGAGACAAGTATGCAGTGCAGCAGAGAGGTGCAGGCGGAAGTGATAAATAAAATAATGGGCAGGACATGTGCGGACTAAGTGTCAGATTCTGACTTAAAGCCTGCCACCAGATGAGGCTTGTCACTTGTCACGCACTGTATGAGTCTGCAAGCCATTGATTTACCAGGGTCTCTGTGCAGCCCACCCTCTCTGCTAATGATGGTCTGCACTTACAGCCACTCCCCAGCGCCAGCATCACCGCCTCAGCCCCACCCTTGATCATCAGCATTAGATTCTCATAAGGAGAACGCACCCTAGGTCCCTCGCCTGTGCAGTTCACAGTAGGGTTCGAGCTCCTGTGAGAATCTAATGCCCGCGCTGATCTGACGGGAGGCGGAGCTCAGGCAGTAACGTGAGCGATGGGAAGCTCCTGGAGATACAGATGAAGCTTTGCTCACCTGCCCCACTCACCTCCTGCTGTGTGGCCCCAGTCCATGCCCAGGGGTTGGGGACCCCTGCTTTTGGGAATGAAAGGGGTGGAGAGAATGTTAAATTGAGGGGGGCCCTGCAGCAGTAGGTGTGAAGTGGGACTGTCCTGGGATCCACAGGTGTGTGGCTATCCTAGTTATACACTAGCCTTGCTAGATAATCATCTGACGTCAAATCACCAAGGTGACTCAGCCCCCCTGCAGCCTAGATGGTGACAGCCTAGATTTGGTGCCCTGTGACTTCTGGCTTTTCCCAAAATTAAAATCACCTTTGAAAGCGAAGCGATTTCAGGCTGTTAATGAGATTCAGGAAAATACAACAGGGCAGCTGATGGTGATTGGGAGAAGTATGTGAGGTTCCAAGGAGCCTACTTTGAAGGGAACTGAGGCATTGAAAAACGGTGAAACTTAACCATTTGTAACAGCACAGATGGACCTGGAGGGTATTATGCTCAGTGAAATGTCAGTCAGAGAAGGACAAGTACCATATGATTTCACTTATTTGTGGAGCCTAAAGAACAGTCTAAATGCACAAACAAACAAACAGACTCATAGATACAGAGAACATACTGATGTTTGCCAGAGAGGTGGGGTGGAGGTTGGGGCTAGGCAAAAAAGGTGAGGGGATGGAGAAGTACAGATTGGTAGTTACAAAACTGTCACGGGGATGTAAAGTACAGCATAGGGAATATAGTCACTAATATTGTAATCTGTGTGTATGGTGCCAAGGGGGTACTAGGAATATTGGGGGGAATGCTTTGAGGTGAGGTGAGGTGATGGTCTAACCACAATGCTGTATACCTGAAATTAATAGAAAATAATATCGAATGAAGAGAATAAATATACTTTTGAGTGAAGGAAAAAGTGAATATGGAAGTTCTGTGCTATAGTGCTAGAGACTGTTAACTTAGTTACTGGGTTTTACTGTTGGCATGTGTCAAATGTTCACTATCAATTATAATTTTGTAAAAATGAAACTGAAGGTTTAGGTAGAGCAGGTGAAATAAATTGGTATGTTCTACTGGTTCCAGAGCTTTGTTTCTGAGGTCATCTGCAAAAGTACCTGTAATTACTTTAGTTATTTGAATAAATCATGACAGGCTTTAAAAATGAGCAGGTCCTTCTGGGGAGCACATTTATGTATTAAGGAGGCTAACGTGTGAGGAACTAGAGGAGAGCTGTTTTGTGATACAGGATTTTTCTCTTTAGCATAATTCATCTGCATTTTACAGTATTAATAGTAGTTTGGAAAAGTGGTTTACTCTTTTTGACAACTTCAGTTATTTGTTTTAGTTGCTACTGCTTAGTGTCTATCTGTACGCTACTTTTATTCGCGTTTTCTTGCTCATCTAACATTTTCCTTCTGAAAGTATCATTATAGATAACTAAGTCAGGACTTCTCCTGGGTACCTTGTAGTGGGAAGCATGGGGGACGCTTTGTGACACCAGGGCTAGTGCCGCCCGGTCAGGAGCCAGGGCATCTCGTGCCTACTTGGTATTGTGATTGTATCATTAGGGTTTGACTTTGTAATAGACAGTGATTGATGTATGGTAGACAGTATTTTCTTGAGACTGAATTAATCAGAATCTATTGTAATCATGACTTTTTTCTTTATAAATTCTTACAATTTGAACTTCTTTTTGTAAAGAAACTAAAAATTCTGAAGTTTTTAGTGACTGATTAGGTCTCTTTAAAGTTTTTTGTTCATCTTTTTAAATGCTATTTTACTTTCTTTACAGCTAAAAAATGATCCTTTGCCCAAAACAATCTTTAAAAATGAGTGTCAATTTTTAAAAAATAGAATCACATGAATATTTCTTGTATCATTTGTTCTCTTAGCTTCACAACGAAGAGGATAATTCAGAATCACCTGCTGCGGAGCAGCCATCGGCCTCAGCCCCAGCACCGCAGACCGTGCGGACTGTTCCCGCGGCGCTGGTGCTCGAAACGGACCCCTCCCCGCCACCCTACAGTAGCATCACCGTGGAGGTACCGACGACTTCAGGTATCGTGTCTGTTGTGAAACAGCTAACAGTGTTTTTGATAGTGCAGGCTTTTGTTCCTCAGTTTTTTACCAGTATGGTTTTGTGTACACACACATATATACATACGTGTGGGTGTATCTACCTATATAGTCACAAAGTGAGGTGTTGTTCGTGGTAAGTGTGAGAATGTGGTATAGGGTATGAATGTGGTTCTGTCCCATACACATGGTAGTAATTGGACACAAGGCACTGATTCCTGCTTGCTGCTTGCTCATCCTTCAGTCATTCCAGAGCTACCCTCATCTATTTCTCAGACCACAGTTTGCATTTTTCCCTGGCAACACTAATCATTAGAGTGTTTTTCATCTGATCTTGTATACTATTTTAAATAAACTCTAAATATTTTATATGTTTATTATGAAATATTTTAAAAATCAGTTATTGGAAAACATTTTAATGTAAAAAACTTCCATCACAGTGTATCATCTTTCTGATCTCTTACTCTATGGTGTCATCTACCTCCCTCAGACTCATGCTAGCTTTCTCTGGTTGTCATTTTTGCTTGTCTGGATTTTATCTAGACCACATGGGCTGTGTCAGAGACCCAGTATTTTTTACACCACATTTGTTTGCTTCTTCATGTACTTAGTGAAGATGATCTTCACATTGGTATTCTCACTAATTAAATTAATAAAGGCTTACTCCTGTTTGTATATAATATTATTTGATTAATGTGCTTATTCAGCACCCAGTTTGATGCAGTTTTTATGTTGATTTATATCAATTTTATTTGTTTGGCCATAAGATTTAACAGCTAGATTGGTGCTTTCCAAAATTTATTATGGGCTAGCCCTTCTTCATTATTTTACAAGTTTCCAGAGTATATAGTACAGTGAATTTACTATCCTAGATTTTTAAAAAAATTATTAATACTTGATACATATGAATGATGGAAGATACTAAAAGTGAAATTGTAGTCTCTTTGTTGTGATTACCATTGCTAAGTGTGTACCAAAACACCTCAGAGTTACTGGAGTAAAATGACAATCATTTATTATTATTAATACTCATGGTTTTTAGGGGAGACTGGGCTCTAAGCAGTCTTCTCTCAGGGTCCTCTGTGATTTTCATCCGATGGCGACTGGGTTTGGAGGTGACCTGCAGGCTTTCCTATTCACATGATTGACAGTTGACTCAGGCTGCGCCTAGGGCCTCCGATGAGGCCTTCCCCCTCACCTCTACCGGCCTCTTGTGTCTGGGCTTCGTCGCTTGATGGAGGCTGGGTTCCAAGAAAACAAGCATTATGAGAGACAGCCGGATGGAAGCTAAATCACCTTTTATGACATTGCCTCAAAAGTCGCAGTGTCACATTTGCCACATTTGGCTTGTTAGAAATGAGTCCCTAAATTTATTCCTTATTCAAGACTCTTGAGAAATGTCCCACCTCTGAGTGGAGGAGTTTCAGATGAGAGGCTAATGTTTAAACACACCGCACCTGCCCAGTGCCCTTTCCTCCGGTGCCAAATTGTCCTCGATGGTCTTCCTCATTTCCGCGAATGTCTCCAGCAGGTCGGAAACCTTGGAGTCATCTTTTTCGGACCTTATCATAAAGTTAGACTTTTTCTCCTTCAATTTTTGATGTAATGAAGTATGTTATTAATAGATTTTTTCTTTAATCCATCTCTGTATTCCTGGAGTAAATTCTTTTTGTCTTCATATTCTAGTCTCTTCTGGATATAGTCATGAATGTTTTTGCAGCTTTGTTAGTGGGATCTGTAATTTACTTTATGTGCTATATGTGTGATTTAGGTTTTAATATTATGGACGCAACATAAAATGAATTGAGAAGCTTCTCATTTTTCTATTATCTGAAATAGATAATAGAGTAATAGGTAATAGAGTTTTGATAATGTAGCATGGCATTTTAGTGTTAAATAAATTCTTCCTGTAAAACAAGTTAAGCCTAGTACCTAGATGTTCAGTTATTCTTAGAATCTTCCCTGATTACTGCATTATTTTCTACAACTGCGCTAACAGGCCATTTATAACTATAATGGAGTATAAGAACTGACTATTTCTAGAATTGTGTATCTTCGTGTAGTGAAAACTACCAGCGTAAGTTTTTTAGGGTCTGAGTCTTCTTTCCTTCCTTTCTGTGTTTTTTTTCCCATTACCATTTATTCCCCTTGTACCCTCTTCTGCCTCTATCCCCTCCTTTCACTCCTTCCACCCACAGTTACCACACTGTTGTCCATGTGCGTGAGTTCTTTTCTTTTTTCCTTTTTTAAAGATTTATTTTTAGAGAGAGGGGGGAAGGGAGGGAGAAAGAGAGGGAGAGAAACATCAATTTGGGGTTGCTTCTTGTGCACCCTCTACCCGGGACCTGGCCCACCACCCAGGCAGGTACTCTGAGTGGGAATCGAACTGGCAACCCTTTGGTTATCAGGCTAGCACTCAATCCACTGAGCCACACCAGCCAAATTTCTTTTTCTTTTTTGATGATCCACCACTGCCAACCCTGCCTCTAGAGCTGTCAGCCTGCTCTCTATCCATGCATCTCCTTATTTTGCTTGTTCATTCAGTTTATTCATTAGATTCCACATATGAGTGAAATGATGTGGTATTTGTCTCTCTCTGGCTGGCTTATTTCACTTAGCATAATGCAGTATGGGTTATGATTTCAGCACAAGGATCTTGGTAGCTGACTGACCCTTCAGACCTCTCCCCAGAGCCACCAGGCCCAGACTATCATTTGTCTCTAGTCCACTCTGCCCTCCCTTAACTGAAGCCCAGGGTGCATGGATTCAAATGAAATGTTGTGTGTTGGTCCCTCATGATGGTGTCTGATTCTCTAGTCCTCTCTCCCTGGTGCACAGAAACCCTGCTGCTTTCACAGCCAGGTGTTAGGTGAGTACCTTTCCTGGTTCTGGTGCTCCAGGCTGGGGAACCTGGGTTGGCATTTAGATCCCACACTTCTCAGGGGGAACCCCTGTGGCTGCTGAAATACCTCCCCATAACTTAGCTGTTCGCGGGGGAGCCCAGCCAGCCCTCCCGTGCCTCCACACTTCCTACCAGTCTGAGTGTGGCGTGGCTTCTTCCATAAGTTTCTTGGTTAGATGGCTTCTTTCAAGCTAGTCTTAAGTTGGTTATTCAGGGTGGTTTTTTTCCTATAATTTATTTGTAATTCTAGTCTGGTCTTAGGAAGAAGTTAGTGTAGCTTCAGACGACTCCACCACCATTGTGGATCCCCTCCTTGTTATGTCGTACGCACGGGGAGTGCCAGTTTTCTGAGGACATGGTGCTCTTCCATGGGTCACTTAATGGCTGCTTTCATACATCTCAGAGCAATGTCAGTAACNCCTGTGGCTGCTGAAATACCTCCCCATAAGGTAGCTGTTCGCGGTGGGAGCCCAGCCAGCCCTCCCGTGCCTCCACACTTCCTACCAGTCTGAGTGTGGCGTGGCTTCTTCCATAAGTTTCTTGGTTAGATGGCTTCTTTCAAGCTAGTCTTAAGTTGCTTATTCAGGGTGATTTTTTCCCTATAATTTATTTGTAATTCTAGTCTGTCTTAGGAAGAAGTTAGTGTAGCTTCAGACGACTCCACCACCATTGTGGATCCCCTCCTTGTTATGTCATACGCACGGGGAGTGCCAGTTTTCTGAGGACATGGTGCTCTTCCATGGGTCACTTAATGGCTGCTTTCATGCATCTCAGAGCAATGTCAGTAACAGGTGACATTTGTACAGTGCTTCATAGTTCACAGAGTCCTCTAGAATACCCGTCTGTTTCATCCCATTATAGAAAGTAATAGCCTTGCTGAGTCAGTTTTATTGATTAGGAAGTGAACCTCTTGGTGTTGAACTGATTTGTTGAGATGACATAATCGAAGAGGAGGTGGGGCTGAGGCTCCCCAGACTTTAAATCCTCAGGTTGGAAACCACTGCCTTAGAAGAGGAAAAATAAGTAAAATTAACAGGTGAAGATGTAAGCTGTTGCAGTTTAATGTTTCTTCCCACCTTTCATTTATTTCTGGTGGGAATATTTTTTCTGTCTTTGACGTTAAGACTTTTCAAAAACTTATGTATCTGTTGTTAATATAAAAGCACTAATATCCTTACAATGGGTCTTCATTCCTGTTCAGAAGTCATTTTACTATTACTGCCTTGAAATTCATAACTATTATTTTCACCTGAATTTTGCTTCTACTGTAGCCTTTGGAACTAAAGAAATTTATTTACTTAACTGCTTATTGTGTTTTTACATCCTAATAATTAGTCTTTTCTAAGAATTTATGATTCTTGTGACTTATCTTGGTAGATAACATTCAGTATTATATTGTTACTACTACTTTTTCTCATTAGATTAGAAATGACCTAACTTTAGATCCTTTGCTCTTTTAAATAACTAATTTAAAAAACTTATTTTAAAACCTATGTACATAAAACACAATAAGAAAAATTTTGCTAATGAAAAATGTGTTGTCGTGTTGTAAATTTAAGAAATTCTGCCCTGGCTGGTGTAGCTCAGTGGATTGAGCACAGGCCTGCGAACCACACGGTCGCGGTTTGATTCCCAGTCAGGGCACATGCCTGGGTTGCAGGCCAGTTCTCAGCAGGGGACTCACAAGAGGCAACCATACATTGATGTTTCTCTCCTTTTCTCCTTCCCTTCCCCTCTAAAGATAAAATAAATAAAAAATCTTAAAAAAAAAGAAATTCTGATAAGGATAGAGAATATTATGAAGCAAGGTAGAAAGTGTAAACACTGTAGGTATAATAGAAGAAAGCACAGAAGTAGCATCAAACATTGTGGTATGTACTGTTTTTAGAATGTTCTTGTTTTTTCATGTCAGTAATTCTGGCCCAAGTCTAACCAGCTAACTGACCTGTATCATTTTACTTACATTACTTATGTCGGCAGTAAGTGGTAACTGGTTTTCTAAAAAATATAAGCAGTCTCTGCTTACTATTATTATGTACGTGGAGATCATAGTTTAAAAAGTTTAAAAATCAGAGAAGTTATTCATAAAAAGAAATAGGTCAATATGGGAAAAATGGGAGGAGAAAGAGACAAGAGTAAACAAGATTTAAACATCAATCTTTTAGCAAAGAAATACTGAGTTTGCTGATGAGATTAGGGCGGTTACGAAAACTGACATGTGTAGACAATTAAACCTCTTATATGCAGAAAAATTAACCTCTTATATGAGCAGAATTTTTGTAGTCAGGTAATCCCAGGGGTCTGCCACACACTGTTTGTGTGATACAGGTGAAATCACTGAACTCTTTGGACCTCTGAGTTGCCAACGTTAATGAAATGGCAAGTTAAATGGTTAATACTATATGTGTTTATTATTTCTGATGTTTCTGTCTTGAGATTATTGGCAAGTAAATTGAATTATTTGAGAATAGCACTGTTGCTTACCTCTTATCTTACACTCCTTTCCAAAATCCTACTTTTAAGATGCTTATTTTATGTATCAGCCCTTTAGATAATATTTAGCAGTCCTTTTTCTTTATAATATGGGACTAAATTACATATAGGATTGTAGTAGTAATTTCTATGTTATATTCCTTATAGCATAGGACTACGATAGCAGTCATACTCTGTAGTGGCCTGTTGTAAATTATTAAATTATACTTTTGGCTATAAATACTGATTATATAGTTCCTTTTAATGGCTATCCTTTTTTACTTCGTTTTCTTCAGATACAGAAGTTTACAGTGAATTTTATCCCGTGCCACCTCCCTACAGTGTTGCTACCTCTCTTCCTACCTATGATGAAGCTGAGAAAGCAAAAGCTGCTGCAATGGCAGCCGCAGCCGCAGAAACATCTCAAAGAGTAAGAAAATTCTATTTCCTTTTGAGGGCATTCAGATACCAAAAAGATCTGAGTAGCACTTGGATACAGTCATACCTTGGAGATAGTGCAGGTTCTGTGCGGGACTGTTGCAGTAAAGCTAGTGTTGCAATGAAGCGAGTTACGATGTTTCTGTTGGTGAAGGGTCTTGCCTTTATTTTTGTTAAACAAACATCTGTGAAGCACACAGTAAAGCCAAGTACCATGAAAATGACAGGAGGCCATGTGTTCATTTGTAAATGAATCTCATCTGGGTGGGCTGAAGCCTATTTCCTGAATCTGTTCTCACAGGAAAAGTAAGTGGCCAGACTTGGAGACATTTTTTTACTTCTTTATATTTTTCATGTATAGGGTTGGATGTATATTATGGGAAAATTACATAGATTTATCAAAATGAACTCATTTTTAATATTTCTATGAAACATGAATTTCAAATCACTTGATAAAACTTTTATGGCTTGTTTTTATCAGCTTCATTTTATAACCTTTAGTGGGTAGAGTTCATTTTTTTGTAACTTGTTTTAAATTGTGTGTGACTTGTCTCTTGCCATAAAAACTAGTATTTGGTACATTGTGAGCAACTCTAGGACAAGGACATTTCCAGCACATAGCTATTGTCTGGGACATACTGGTATTTAATAAATGACAGGTAACGAATGCTTCTTTACATTGGCCCGTGCGGGGAATTAAGAAGAAAATACCAGAGGTGTTTTATTACAGCTTTCATTTTAAAATATCTTGGTGTGTTTCCAATATTAGGACTTTTATTTTTATTTATTTTTTATTGTATTTTTTCATTATCCATTTGTAGGATTTTTAAATGTCAGTGTTTAATGTGGTTAAAATTATTGTACAGACACCATTTTTATTTTTTAAACATTTTCTCTGAGTATTTTTCTGTCATTTTAATGGTTACATAAAATTGTATAGAATCAGTATACTGTAATTTAGTGGTCAGTTCTCTCTAGTGAACAGTTAGACTATTTTCAAGTGTGTGTATGTTTTCTGGTTTAACCTCGAAAGGAATATCCTTGTGCATCAATTCTTTTAAAAAATGATGTCCTGTGATAAAATCTCTGCACTGGTGTTTCAAAACTGTGAAATATTTATATCCTTGCCGTCACATGGACAGGTTTATCAGGGGGCGGGATTCATACTACACTTCAGTATTTATATCCTGAATTAACTTGGGATTATATAAAACTTTATTAATATGTGTTTAATTGTTGCCACTCATTGCATTTACCACAAGAGAATTGCCTTGGATATGAATGCAGAGTTTAAGGACTCTTTTTGCCCAAATACAGGCAATATGGTGTTCAGGAAAGCAAAGTATGTAGTTAAACTGCCATGATTGGATGAAAAGAACGTCAGTTTCCTGGATTTAACTCCTCTCTTCACTTAAGTAATTATATGATCTTGGGCAGGGCCCTTAACTTCACCAAGCAGGAACCCAAAACTGAAACATCAACACCTAACTGAGGTTGCGTATATGTGACATGGAGATAATGTAGATGTGTACCATCAGGTCATGCCACTTACTTGAGCAAAATTCGGAGACTTCCCAGTTCCCTTGGTAAAATACAAAGTCCTGCAGTGGACTCCCTGACCCCATTTCCTCCTATTTCTCTCTCTCACTGTAGTCAAATCACTCCAGCACACCAGTTACGATCCCTGGGACCTTGTATATACAGTCCTTGCGAGGCACTCGCTTATTCCTCATATCAGTGTGGCTGACTCTTACCTCTCCTGTAAGCCTGTGCTCAAGGCTCATCTCAGTGAGGCCTCTTCACCACCATGCTCAATACTGTCACCCGTAACCTCGAGCAAGCATTCCTAAACTCTCCCCCCTTTTTTTGCAGAGCATTTACACCTTTTAATAACTATAAATAACTTATTTATTATGTCTTTATTGTTGTCTCATTCTCCTTCGTGGAATATAGGTCCCAGAAAGGCAAACATCTTTGTTTTATGTACACTCATGTATCCCACCTACCAAGAAGTTAAGTCTCATGTGGAATGTGTATTTCATCAATATTCATCGAATATGAGAGACAGTAAATGGTGACAGGTTTTGTGTACACTTTCAGAGACGTTCTCTACATTTTCAAGCAAATGTGTTAATATCTTAGTATATTTTTATAAACAAAAGGCATTGTGCTATACAAATGATTTTCATTTAATATATTTGGGAGATCATCATGAGATTATTAAGAATGCTTATTCTTTTTTCTTTAAAACATTTTACATTACTTTTGAATTTCATCAGATATTCAGCAACTTTATTTTATTGGTCTGCCAAGAACTGTGAGTGATCTGACACTTTACCACTTTCAAGTTGCCTGATTTAGCTTGTCAGTTTTGTGAATGTTGAGTCAGACACACAAACTATTATTTACATCAGTAGTTGCAACCAGAGTATTAGCATCTCTTCATGCCAGCTTCCTGAGCCTTAATTCCCACAGGGCAGCACAAAGACCACTGTGTGATGCCTCCGCACAGTGCAGAGCCCTGAGTCTAGTGAACCCAGTACGTTCTAATGGCAGATAAGCACGCCCATACCATTGCTCTGGACAGAGACACTGTCCCTCTCTTTCCGAGCAGTCGGCCATATAAACATCCTTGAAAAGATAGTACAGAGAAAAGGCACCCAGTGCCTCTACCTGGAACACATGCAGAAACATGAAGAGACTCATGGAAAATTATCTTTCGCAGTAGTCCACTATGATAGGTGTTTATGTTGCATCTAATCTTTTGCTTTTATTAATGTTGCTGCAGGGAATTATCTTTAGTACATTTCTTGTTAAGTGGCGGGGGGCGGGGGAGAGAGAGAGAGAGAGAGAGAGAGTGTGTGTGTGTGTGTGTGTGTGTGTGTGTGTGTGTGTATGTATGTATATATGAGGTCTGCCTGGAAAAAGCCCAGCCACTGGTAATGTAACGAGAATGGTTTGTGTGACATCCATGTAACCTGGGAGCCAAGGAGAGTGGACTGGAATGTGCATGTGTGAACAAGGATGACTTCACTATACTAGTCAGTGGGGGCAGTAGACACTGTGGAGTAAGCATGTGTACTGTGTGGCTGTCACATTCAAAATGACTGAGCGAGTAGAGCAATGAACCTGCATCAGATTTTGCATTAAGCTTGGACACTCCTCCGTGGAAACCATTCAGATGATTGAGAAAGCTTTCAGGGACCACGCAAAGATTGTAGAGATGCAGTACAACAAAAACGGCCACTACTGTGGGCAGCTGGTGATCGACACCTTCCTCATGACAGAGTGCCTGCTCATGCATCACATCTTGTGCCAAGGTTTTTGGCGACACATCAAATCACCCAGGTCACTTAGCTGCCCTATAGCTCAGATTTGGCAACCTACAACTTCTGGCTTTTCCCAAAACTAAAATCACGTTTGAAAATGAAAAGATTTCAGACCTGGATGAGATTCAGGAAAATACAGCGTGGCAGCTGATGGTGATTCCAACAGAGAATTTTGCAGGCTATTTTGAACAGTGGAAGAGATGCTCTGAGAACTGTATGAGGTCCCAAGGTGTCTACTTTGAAGGCCACTGAGATGTCATTGTCCTGTGTATAATATTTCTTGTATCTTACACATTCTTCAATAAATGTCTATTTTTCATGTCATGTGGGTGGATACTTTCAGGACAGACCTTGTATATCTGTACAGTGTGTTTGGAAAGCTGGAATTGCTGGGTCAAAGGGTGTGTGTACACTTCTGTGTTTGATAAATATGGCCACCATTGATTATGAACGTTCCTGTTTTTCACTTGACACTAATGCAACGATGTCACGTCTACTTTTCTTGATATCATTTTCATTAATTCAGTATTATTATTCACCTTTTATCTTTTTTGTGTTTTACCTTTGAAGTTACTCTTTTCAAGGGAGCCCTTTAAAAATTAGCACTCCCTCCACGTTTGTACACATTATCGTATTTTGACTATACAACAAATTGAGGATATTAGATTTTATTTAAATTCTTATCTTGATACTTAAGGTAATAAAGTTGTAATTTAGTGAGCTGTTCTAATGTCATATGTTTTACAGATTCAGGAGGAAGAGTGTCCACCGAGAGATGACTTCAGTGATGCAGACCAGCTCAGAGTGGGTAATGATGGGATCTTTATGCTGGCATTTTTCAGTGAGTGAGCTTTTCTTTCCAAACTATCCGTATGTATTTGCATATGTTGGCTGTGTGTGTTACAACAGATAGTGAAGAAAGGCAAATATTGTTAGCATGTGTCTTCCTTATTTAAAAATGTAAATTGTTCCTGATTCTAGCTAGCTAAGTGTGATCATATGTTACAATACAAATTCAGGAATTTATTAAGTACTTACCAGATAACTAAGTATTGTAGTCATCATGCTAGATGCTGATTGTATGGAGATACATAAGCATGTTTAAGCTAAATATGGTTTTGTATGAAAAATGCTGCAGGTTTATTCAGTATTGTAGGAGCATATAGAATGGAACTATAAATTTGAGGCAGAAGACTTTCCTTTGAGTGTCTTTAAACCAGAAGAGAGGTGGGAAAAGCAGATATTCTGGGTAGCTAGAACAGTGCGATCGGAGACACTAAGCATTAAAGTGTACTACTTATTTGGAGGCAGTGGTGAGTATTTAGAAGCCCAGAAACCCCTTACGTTTTGTAACCTCTTGCTGAATTTTTAATTTAATATTTGACTTGTAAAGTAGACTTAAGATATCTGAGTGAAGGCTGCAATATAGTTTTCATCGTTTCAGTTCCTAACTGGCACACTATAAACTCAGTAAATAAAATTGTGAAACTCAACAAACTTTTAAATTGCTAAGATCTGTTTTGGAAACCTAATATTCATGTAAGTAAATTTATTAGTTTATGATATGGTTAGTTTCTGCCCTTAACTTAGTTAAATGATCAGGTTTTCATACCTTCATTGACAGAATGCTAATTTAATTCATTTTAATTTATGATTTATTTTGATAATAAAAGCAAGGAATAGTTTACTTATTTAAAGTACCACATCCAACTTTAAAAATGAGAAATGCATTCTTTTTTAATTGAGTTACTTTTGAGTCCAGAAAATCACTGACTTCTTCCATTTTGAAATGGTTTCTTGCTTCCTTTGTTTTGTCTTCTGAAGAATAGATGTCAGTAACCTCTCAGAAGTGGGTGGGTGAATGAGCGGGCAGTTAGATTTTTTCCTTCAAATTTACTAAATTACATTCATGTTGGCAGGAGCTAACGTGCTGCAATATTTAAACCTTTAGTTTTTGTAACTGTCTAGTTAAATACGATGTTAGATACTATGTAAAGGAATTGAATGAACACTTTGGCTCCAAATAACTACTGTTTTTTACTGTTAGTCTACTGAGCCTTGCTTTAATGTAAACATGTTTGCCTTAGTTTTTAGTTCTGCTGATAACCCTTTATATTGATAGCATACTTCCCACGTATTTTGATTATAAGAGTCACATAAACACTGATTCCTTAATTAGAAAAGAAAGACTTTAAATTTATTGTACTTTGTATAGTGTAAACACCTGTTTCTTAGGAATGAAAACATGTTATCTGACACCATCTAATTGTCTGACTCAGAGCTTCCTCATTTCTCCATTTCCGTAGTTCACTGAACCCTACTGTCTTCTCTTTAGTTCATGGTTTTAGATTTGAAAACAGTTCACTGATGTCACAGCATGGTAAATAGACATTTGATTAGCTTTATTTTTGGCCAGTGGTGACATTAATTAATGTGAATGTAAGTTTACATTAATAAATGTAATATAAGTTATCTGACTTATACTAAATTTTGACTGAATTCTCCTTTTACAATTATGTTTTCATACTGTTGCATAGTCTATAAATATTGCAATAATGTAAGAGTAAAATTATAAATAATTTTTAATCTTTATTTCCTTACATTTTTTTTCTGGTGGGCTGTAGGCCAGAGCTTGGGAGTTTATTTGCTTTAATGAGCATAGATTCATTTGTTTTCACTGCCATCTAGTGGCTGTTCTACAAATTGCAGTTTCCTGTAATATGCAGCTTTTCATGCATCTTAAACTAGCAGGTGTTACCTTGATTCTGTTCTGTTGTGTGTTCTTAAGGTTCAGAAATGGATTTTCTTTGATGTGGTTTATAACTTAAGCACTTCTGGTTATATAAGTTGGACAAATAAAACTGCAGTGAATATCAATTTTAATATTTTGTTTAAAACGTTTTGTAGGCTTAATTCTTGCTTTTTCTGTTTTCTACATCTGCATTTCTGTCTCTTGCCACATGTAACCCTAAAATAAGTTTACACCTAAATATGGTAAGAAAATTGCATGTGCATGTTCAGAAAATATAAACTAAAAATGTATGTATCCCCTGGTAAAGATTTAGCTTCTCATAATCCTTGATGTGTCATTGCAGAATGCCTATTACATGTCTAACCTGCCAGTCTTTGATCATGTAGTTATCAGATATTCTCTCTAAGGGAGTGGAATTCAGTTATCAGTCAAAAACTAGAAATGAAGATTTTGTTCACTGAATAATAGACAATCTGTGAAAATGACCCTGAACTCTAGCACTTAAAACTGTCGTGGACATTTTTAATGTCGTGGGCTCCATCTAGAAACTTTTTCTTCTAAGGTTGAGCCTTTTATGTCATGTGTGAATCTTCCCCTCAGTGATATAATAATAATTGATTACCGCATCATTTCCATGTTAAACTAGAAGATCTCGTCATTAAAGAGAAATTGGGTTAATTGTACCTTTAAAAAGAATTAGAAGAGCCCTGGCTGGTGTGGCTCAGTGGATTGAGCACGGGCCTATGAACCAAAGGGTCCCCAGTTCGATTCCCAGTCAGGGCACAGGCCTGGGTTGCGGGCCAGGTCCCCAGTAGGGGGCACTTGAGAGGCAACCACACATTGATGTTTCTCTCTCTCCCTCCCTTTCCCTCTCTCTAAAAATAAATAAATAAAATATTTAACAAAAAAGAATTAGAAGAGCGTTTAGAAATGTAAATTGTGATTTGTAAGCAGTGACCCGACTGGCTGTCGAAGTGGCCACCCAGTTTGTGTTCCCACCAGAAGTGAGTGCGAGTGTCTGTTGCTCTGATGCTCATCAGCATTCGATGCTGACATTTTTAAAAAAGACATTCCAGTAGACGTGTGGTGGTATGTCATTATGGTTTTAATTTGCATTTCTCTAACAGTGAATGATGTTGAGTGTCTTTATTCAGTAAATTTTTTTGAGCACCTACCTGGACAAGTCATGAAAAATACAGTTATTAAAGGAGTTGTCTTAGTACCACACATACTGAAAAACAGTGTGTTAATGATTTGTTCTGTGCATGCAGAGCTGTGTTTTATATAGTTTTAGATGGTGTTACATATCGTAAGTGAATCCAGAAAGACATTTAAAAATTGTTAACTATATACCTAAAACTTCATATTTGTGAAGTATTAAATTTTATTGAATTTGTTTTATTTACAAGAAAATAATTTTTATTTAATTCTCTATAATTTAGTGGAAATGCCTTAAAACTAATACATTGTTAGCATCATGTCTTTCTTAATGGCTGATAGTTTAAACACAGAGCCTAAGGATAAAACAAATTTATAATCCTTATGTAGTTCAGAATTAAGTATGGGGAAATTGATCTTTCTTTTGAGAACTTGTCCTAGAAACCTGGTGCATTTACATGTAATGAGAATTTTTCTGTGATCAAAAAAATAAGTTCTCATTGTTTGTATTATATGCATATTTACCACCTATAATTTTCATTTGTTTTCAAAACAAATATCAAGATTTTTGAAGTTATTTTAAAATACTTTAAAACTTAGGAAAAAGTGGTAAAAACAGTACAGCTTATCCAGCTTTTCCAAGTCTTAACATTTTATGTAACTTCAGTCCAATAATCAACATTTGGAAATTAATGTTAATGAACTACTAAGTGGGTCACTGATCCTATTCAGATTTGCCAGCTGTCTCACTAATGCCCTTCTTAGTGCATCGTATCAGGAGGGAATGCTGCAAGCTTTTTCACTATAAAGTTACTCTTTTCCCCCTCATTTTTTCGTTTTTTATTTTTTATTTTTTATCTTCACTTCAGGACATGCTTATTGATTTCAGAGAGACAGGAAGGGAGAGAGAGAGAGGGAGAGAGACATCGATGTGAAAGAGAAACATCATCTGGTTCCCTTTCGTACCGGCTCTGACTGGGGACCAAACCTGCAACCTAGGCATGTGCCCTGACCAGGAATTGAACCTGTGACCTTTCAGTTTTCAGGATAATGCTCCAACTGAGCTACACTGGCCAGGGCTGTTTCTTCCTTTTTAATTAATAAGTATCTTATAGCTACTGAAAATTTAAACATACAGCCTTTCTATTTAATGGGTAAATTATAGTGTACAAATATTACTTTTACTTTCTAGGCTATCCTGCTAACCATTGTGAGTAGGTGGGAGGTATAGATGGTAAAAAGAAACTGTATATAATGGGTGAAAAACTGGGATGCTTCGATCCTGACTATACCTTACTTGCTTTATGACTTTATGTGCAGCTTAACTGTTAATTCTCAATTGGTTCTTCTGTACCGTGAAATTAATTTGACCTTGCCCTTCTTAAAAAGCTAATGTGAGGAACAGATGAGTGAAAATACATGAAAACAAATTATGGAGTTCCATTGAGTGAAGGTGGTGTTACTTCCTCATCCTTACCCAGGAATTCACCTTTTAGTTACAATGAGTAATGTGATTTAAAATGATTGGCAGCCTTCTTTCAAATGTCATGAATCTGTCCGAACCTGCCTGATTTGCTTTCTTACAAAGAAGAGTACTCGGAAGGGGAATGTGGAGAAGTGTAAGGGGAGTAAAACTAAGCATTTTTTACCAACTTATCTGAATTGATTGCCAATTTCCCTGCTGCTTGCTTCCCCAAATCTTACCTGAGGAATATAGGTTGTGTACGCTTGTTGCTTCTTTGGGTGTCGTCTTGGGCCTTGCGTATGGGAAATAGGTGCCCTGTATTTTTTAAGCTTCCTTATTTACCCTAGGTTTCCAGGGGAACATAGCACGAATGAAGTAGAGTTGAAAGAAAAGTACTGTCTTCTTTCCTAGGCATATGTTTCCCTGCCTCTACTACGTTTCTTCTATAGATAGTACAGACTTACAGTTTAGTGTACGCTTATTAAATTTTCTTTTTGCCAACTCTGACATGTCATAGGGGATTCAAAATTGAATCCAGAAATAATTCAGCTCTTCAAGACCTATCCAGCTTTACTTTCTATCTTACAAGCTAAGGGGTGTAAAATGTGAATTTACGCTCAAGTGATCACCAGCATCACCCTTTTCTTAGTGCTTCAACCAATTAAAGATGGTTATGTATTTGTCTGTTTGGTCTGCCATAGCAAAATACCGAACAATGTCTGGTTTCCAAGTGGAAATTGATTTTCTCTGAATTTTGGAGGCGAGAAGTTCAAGATCAGTGTTCCAGAAAATTTGGTTTCTGGCAGAGGTTCTCTTTCTGGTTTGTAGATGGCTGTGTTCTTGAGGTGTCCTCATGTGGCCTGTCCTCTCCACATTTGTGGAGACCTCTCTAGTGTCTCTTTCCTCATCCTTTGTGGACACCAAGCCTGTTAGATGATCAGATTAGGGCTCTACCCCTCTGGCGGCAAACACAGGGCCCTCAGGCCAAATTCGGCCTTCCTCTTCGTTTTGTGGAGCAGCACCGGGCTCCTTGCCCCCAGTTCAGGAGCAGTTACGTTTGTACAGTCCTAAAATGACATCCAGCCCTTCGAAGGTAACTGAGAGGCTGATGCGGTCCCATCGCCCCGGTGAAAATGAGTTTGACACCCCCTGCTCTACTCTCATAACCGCATTTAATCTTTAATTACCTCCCTGAAGCTCCTATGTCTAAGTACAATCACACTGGGGGTTAGGGCTTCAATCTGTACATTTGGAAGGGGCCGGTTCAGTCCATAACAAGTCGTAGCAGCTGAGCACAGCTTACAGGAACCCATGCCACTGGCAGAGCAAGAAGGAAACGTGATGGCTCAGGGAATATTTCAGTGTTGGGTTTTATTCCTAGTGTGGGTGCAATGGTAGGTGTAACAGATTGGGAGAAATTAATTGAGCATTGCTTGGATATATGCTCAAAGGTAAAAATGTGCTCTTGGAGTATTTTGCTGTTTTGGATTTTCTTTATAAGTGCTTCCTGTGTTTAACCACATGGCTTACTTATTGAATGATGGCCCGCTTACAGCACTCCGATAGAGGAAGAAAATGCTCGGGGATGGCACCTGTCCTCTGCCCCAGACCTCGCCTGCCCGCCCGCCCTGGGGTCTGAGGAGAGACATCTCCACCTGTCACTGACGCACATGTGGCATGCCAGTGGGGAATCTCTCTCTGCTATACGTTGATGTCAATTCTTTAAGTAGATATAAAATTATTTTTGATTGGCTAAGTGTTTTGTTTCCCCCACAGCTAAGAAAAATATTAGCCAATTAGATATGGAGCAGTTGTGTCTAATGTAATGTTCTGTGCTGGTGGGAATATTTTAAATCTCGCAGACCAGTACTGCGACAGCTGTAAGCCACGTGTGACTCTCGAACACTTCAAATGGAGCTGCTGCGATGGAGGGACTTCGTTCTTAATTTTATCTGGTTTTAATTGATTTAAGTTTCAGTGACCTCCTCTATAGAGAAGGATGAATTCCTGGAGCACAAAGAAGAGGCAGGGTATCCAGTGGCATTGGATAGCACAGATATGGAGAAAAGCAAGATACTGATCAAAATGTACGTTTGAGAAAAGAAAAAAGTAGGAGGTTAGAGAAACATTATTTCCAATAATGTATCTTGTAATTTTTTTGGTACAGAAAAGATAGGACCTTCTCTGTAAGGTGAAGAGATCATTTTGTGTGGGTAGTAATGATAGCTAACACTTAATTACCATGTGCCAGGTTCTGTCCTGTGCTAAGCTCTTTCCATTCATCGTCTCATTTAATCCTCTTACTGACTTGGTAAAGTGAATACTTCCAGGTCAGAGAACTCACAGAAGTCAGCAGTAAGTCCAAGGTCAGATGTCTAGTAAGTGAGTAAGTACAGTGCCACTCAAATGCAGGTCTCTTATTTCAAAACTTATTCTGTGTTTAAATTCAGCTTCCCACAAGTGATCAAGAAAGCTGAGACTTCTCGGAAAGCATTAGGAAGGAAGAAATGACTAGAATAGGGAAACTTTTAAAGAAATAGCTCTTTCATTTAAACTTATCCTACTATGCTTCCTTTAGCTTCAGAATTCTGAAACAAGAATTTCTCTAGGTAATTTACTTTGTGTCCTTTGGAGATATGTAGGGGAGGAGGATGGGCACTGGACAGACCCAAACCTAGGCTCAAATGAATCATTAGAAGCATTATTATTATTATTATATTGACAGTGCTGATATGTTGGACATAGGTAGGGCATTCTGATTATATCTCAGGGACCTATATCAGTGTGGTTTAAGCTACGTGTAATAGAAACCCATTACTGCAACCGTTCTAAGTAGTTAGGAGATTATCTCACAAGATAAGAAGTCCTGCGTGCGCGTCTGAGGGCACCAAGAGTGTCAGTGCTGTGGCTCTGCGCTCCTGTGCTTTTCTTCTCTCTGCCCCGTTCCTCAGGCCCACAGCAGGATTCCCACAGCAGTTCTAGGTATATGTCCGAACATCCAGAGGAAGAGGAGGGACGGTTTCTTCTTTTGTTTTTACCTAAAAGTAGGTTAACAGTATAATAAATTCTTCCATGTAGCCATTTCACAGCTTCAGCAGTGATCACCTTAGAGCCACTGTGAATTACTTAAACTGTATTCCATCCTCCGTCCCTTTGGTGTGTTTCGCTCTGTTTTTAAGAATCAAGGAATGTTTTTCAGAAGTCCTGTTTTTAAAAATCACAGGAAAGGAGTTTCAACCCCCTGTGATTTTCCCCGGACTGCTTGGGACCTTTTGGGGCTGAGTATGGGACCCAGCCTCCCTGGTAGAGTCTGTAGAGGTGGATTTTGTTAGAGAGGAGGAAGAGGCAGAGAATGATACCTGATCTGGGAATTTCCTTTGTAATTCATTTGGCTCATTTTTAATGTTGGCAGATTGGTTGACTAGTTCAGGCTGGGCTTCTTGGGTGGGATCACATGGAAGTTGCGTTGTGACCTGGTTTTTAACTGGTTTAAAAAATGTTCTACCCACAGGGTCCAGAGAGGAGAGGGGAGAGAATCATAGGGGAAAAGGGGTGGGACTCACATGAATAAGTATAAAGGACATGTGGATAATAATTAAGGTAGGGGGAGGAAATGGGAGGGAGGTGGGGAGCACTGGGGGGGGCAGGGCAGGGAATATAAAACAGAAAACTATACTTGAATAAGAATTAAATTTTAAAAAAATGAAATAAGTTGATGGAGAAAAACTGTTCCACCCATTGGGGATGAGCTTTAAGGAATTGATTCCTATTGATGAAGCTGACAAGAAAGCAAGCTCACACATTCATTTATGTCTGGTAATGACTTATATTTGCAAAAGGTAAACCATAGTCTGTAAAAAAGTCTTCTCTGGTCCAGAGTCAAAAAAGAAAGGGAACTGCTATGACCATTAGGCAATGAATTTTTCCCCCAAGATTTTTATTTATTTATTTTTAGACAGGGGAAGGGAAGGAGAGAAACATCAGTGTGTGGTTGCCTCTCACAGGCCCCCAACCAGAGACCCAGCCCACAACCCAGGCATATGACTTGACTGGGAATCAAACCAGCGACCCTCTAGTTCACAGGCCAGCATTCAGTCCACTGAGCCATACCAGCCAGGGCACAATGAAGAATTATCAATATCAAGTCTCTGTTAATTTGTTTCCGAAGTATGGTTTTTAAAAATAATTGTTTCTCTTGCTTTTAGTGGCATTTATTTTCAACTGGCTCGGATTTTGTTTATCCTTCTGTATCACCAATACCATAGCTGGAAGGTATGGTGCCATCTGTGGGTTTGGCCTTTCATTGATCAAATGGATCCTTATCGTCAGGGTGAGTGTCCTGATAACCTCTCTCACTTTTATCTTAAAAATTAAAATATATGAAGTTTCCTGTGGCTTCACGAATGTTCATTTTATGCATATGAATTCAGTTATTTCGGACTTCTCCTTAACTTCTGGACTTAATTCTTTGAGTGATCTCTGGTGTGAACGTTTGTAACTATGTTTATATGAAAGCTCGCTAGGACGATAGTCCCTCCCCTTATCTGCAGTCTTGTTTTCTGCAGTTTGTGTTACCTGTGGCCAGCCGTGGTCCGGAAGTATTCCATGAGAAATTTCAGATACTCTGAGAAACATTCATATAACTTTTATTGTTAATAATTGTTCCATTTTATCGCTATCTCTTACTGTGCCTAATTTATAAATTAAACTTTATCACAGGTTGGTATTTAGGAAAAAACATAGTATACAGGGTCCAGCACAAATAATGCTCCCCTTTCTATTACAAAGTCTTTTATTATAAATCATAAGCCTGTAATTCTGTAACAGCAATATCACACTCAAGCACACCATAAGACATTTTAAGTGAAATGTTCAAATTAGAACTATAAATTACTACACCCAGATTATTACCTACCAACCACACTCAAGCAGGCTTTACGTCTGCTGGACCCTGCACACAGGTTCAGTACTGTCCACCGTTTCAGGCACATTCCCTGATGGTAGGGGTGACTTTCCATGTATGTGGAAAGAGCTTTGAAAGCAGAAAACTTTTTTGGATCTCATCTTTTTTGTATCAGTGTTCTAATTTTGTTTTTAAGTTCTTCTGAGCATTAGTGTCTTCATAATAAGCTGGTAAGAGCTGCCTTTCAAGATTTTTGTGAGGTATGGGAATAATGTAATTAAGATACCGTGCCTAGTTGCAGCACACGTGTACATACGTGCATACGTGCTTGGTAAATCATAGCTATCACTACTGTTGTCAAGTGTGGGCCTTTGTAAGTCATTTAAGCATGAAAATTTTTGTTGCTCAGCAAAATTATCACGGGTTTTAACATAAGAGCTCAGAAGTAAAATGTAGGCCTTTGGTGTGGCTGTCAGAACCCATCTTCCCTTTCTGTTCCTTCGAGCCTTCTCATTTTCCTGGGGTTCCTGGATGTCACCCTCTGTCCACCTCTTATGTACACAGTTGTGCAAGGAGACAACAAGGATGAGTCCTTTTTCCTCCTGTCTCAGGAATTTTTCCGGTCTATTAGTAGCATAATCTCCCCCAACTCTTTACCTTTGCCTCTTGAAGGCCTTTTTTGACTTTTTATAAAGCTTTTTTCCTAATTTCCTTAGGATAAGGCCTAGGAGAATGATTAAAAGTGCCTTTATTGTTTTAGTAAGTCTTAAAAAGTTACCCACACATTTTAATGCTACATTGTACAATTAATAAAATACATACTTCCTATTAATCACATTTATTTAAACATTGTTTTCTAATTGAATGTCAAATCCTCAGATTTTCAGTAGAATCACAAACCTAATAGGTCAGCTTCTCTTTAGTGGTTGAGATACTTCAGTTATGCACCTGTATTATCTAATTGATTAAAACATTACTCATTACAAAAATACTTAATGTGTTTCTTTTTTTAAATTAAATTTATTGGGGTGACATTGGTTAGTGCGACCATGTAGGTTTCAAATATACATTTCCATGATACATGTACTGTGTACTGCATTGTGTGCCCGTCACTCAAAGGCACATCCTCTTCTGTCACCTGTATTTGGCCCCTTTACCGCCCTCCATCCCTTCCTTCTGGCAGCTGCCATGCCGTTGTCTGTGAGTTTCAGCTTTATATCCCGTATATGAGTGAAATCATATGGTTCTTAGCTTTTTCTGACTTGTTTCGCTTGGCTTGATACACTCAGGATGCATCCACGCTGTCCCAAATGGCAGTGTTTCATCGCATCTTACAGCTGAGTAGTGTTCCATTGTGTGTGTGTGCCACGTCCTTTTGATCCAATCTTCTATCAAAGGACACTGTGGTCATCTCCATGTCTCAGCCACCGTGAACAGTGCTGCAGTTAACAAGGGTTGTGTGGATCTTGGCAAATAACTGCTTTCAAGTATTTTGGGTAGATACCCAGAAGAAGGATTGCTGGGTCATATGGTAACTCTATTCTTAATTTTTTTGAGGAACCACCGTACTGTTTTTCCATACTGTCTGTACCAGTCTACATTCCCACCAGCAGTGAATGATGGTTCCTTTTCTTTACAACCTCTCCAACACTTGTTATTATCTGTCTTGTTGATAATAGTAATTCTAATAGATGTGAGGTGGTATCTTGTAGTTTTTTAAATATATATATAACTTTGGGAAACAAACTCACTTTCTGCTTGGACCTTTATCATTTAAATTGAGGGTGTTAGCAAAGTAGATTTCATAGGATTTATGCATTCTTTCTGAGGCCTGATTGCCCTAGGGACCCCGCCCTTTCCAGCACAGGGCTGCACCCACATCCAGCATTGTTTCAGGTTTAAGGCATTTTTCAGGCTTAAGTCAGGCAGGGGAAGTAAGGCAGCCAAGAGGTTAGGAGACTTCTTGAAGACAGAATGAGGACTCAGGCTATGTCAAAGCCAAAGGGCAAGGGTCCATCATCCTCTTTTGCTGTAGATCCCCAAATCCTTCCTTGAGGGGCCCCTTCACAACCTGTCTTAGGTCATCCCTCTTTTGAGGAATCTTACCCATCATTGGTTAACCAGTCATCTGCCTGGGGCCAAGCAGGGTGAAGAGAGAGGAGACAAAGGTGGTGCCTCTACAAGGAAGATAAGCTTTGTCTCCTAAGTGGCTTATGGTCCCAAGGTCCTTTACTCAGCCTTAGCCACGGGGGATTACAGCTTCTGAAACCTGGCAGGGCAGTTCCTAACAGTTTCCTTATTACACTTTGTATAGCCTTCACTTTTTCCTCCATTTTGCAACCATATTCAACCATTTCTATGAGCATCCTGATTACCAGAGTTTTGAACTCTGCATCTGATAGGTTGGCTGATCTTTTCATCACTTAGTTCTGTTTTTGGAAATTTGATCTGTTCTTTCATCTGGGCCATTTTTTTTTGTCTTGGAGCCCCTATTATATTATATTATATTATATTATATAGTAAGGGGCAGAGCCTTAGGTATTTCCCAGGATGGGGCAATCCATGTCACTGCATTGTGGTGCTGTTGGGCGGGGTGGGGGGGGGCGGTCCCAGAGGGAACAGTGCCTCTTGCTCTGCTCTCCCCAGCTTTCAGTCACTTCCTCTGCTACCCGTAAGCAAATTGGGCCCTTCTGGTGCTGATTCGCAGGTTTTGTGTATGTTCTAGGACCCTGTGGGTCTCTCCAGTGAACTCACCTATAAGGCTGGGAGTTTCTTCCATGACCATAACCACAGATTTTTACCAACAGAGGTTTTGAGGCTTTACTTCCCCATGCTGGAACCCTGGGTGGTGTGGTCTTGTCTTGTCTTGCTCCCCAGTTGTTCTTTCCAGTTTATGCACACACAAATGTGGGATCACCAGCTCCGCCAGCCACTGCCTTGCCTGCTCGGTCCTCCAGCTGCTGCCTTGCTACGTATCCTCTCTGCCCTGGCTGCCTGTCTCCACTCCTCCTACCTCTGAATGAATGTTTCTTCTTCAACATCTTGGTTGTCAGACTTCCACACAGTTCGATTTTCTGGCAGTTATGGAGTGTTTTTGTTGTTGTTGTTGTTGTTCTTTTGGTTGTACGAGGAGACCCAGTGTATATTTTCCCAATTTTCCAGTTCCCCCTTCATTGTACAAATTTACAAATGTTGGGATATGAGCGATTTGCATTTAAAAAAATACAACTCATCAATGGATGCCTCCAAACACTTTATTGTTTTTTTAAAGATGTTATTTACTTTATTTTTAGAGAGAGGGGAAGGGAAGGAGAAAGGATGAGAAACATCAGTGTGTGGTTGCCTCTCACACACCCCCACTAGGGATCTGGCCTGCAACCCAGGCATGTGCCCCAACTGGGAATCGAACCTGTGACCCTTTGCTTTGCAGGCCCGTGCTCAGTCCACTGAGCTATGCCAGCCAGGCACGGTTTGCATCTTTAATGGTACTAGGAAATTTTTAAGATTTGACTAAAACTGTGAGAATTTATACTATGGTTCATTTATAAATTATAAGTACTTCTTGTTAAAAAAATTAAAAGGCTTAATTCCATAAAAAGCAGATTGCTTCCATAAAAGCAGATTTAGGTAATGTTTCATAGATATCTTTTCTCAATAGTATCATCATTTTCAACCCATTAGCTTTTTGTTACTAAAAAAGCTGTAGGATTTTTAGGCTTTTATGGAAATTACCAATGAATAGTTGGAGGTAATTACCTATAAAGTTGGAAATGGATACTTTTAATTCATTTCAGTTTTGAGGACAAATCTGCATTGAACAAAATCATTTTTCATTAAATTAGACTCAGTTTGCAGACCAGTGAAAACAGTAGATAAAGCATACCAAATTTTAGTAGTTTTAAAGTAGATTTTATAGTAAACACTTCAAAAAAACGTTATTTGAAGCATTGTTTGGATGCTGAAGAATAATAGGGAAGAATCATCTTACGTACCTCTGAAGAAAATGAGATTGATTTTTTAAAAAAATTTTAATAAATCTTGATGACTAGAGCCTAATCAGGGAAATGCGCCTGTGTCCAATAGCATCCAGCCCTGCTTTCCATCTGCTTGTTCACACTCTTATTTCCCAAAGAAGGCGAAACTGCCTACCACGCCACCAATGAGAACTGGTGAAGTGCCGCCGCACCAAGGCTCATTCAGCTGCTCTCAGCGCGCCGTTGGGAACTGAATGCTGGAACATCAGTTTGAAAATAAAAAGGCACTAATGAGTTGGGGTCTTTATGTGCCTGGTATTCTTGGCAGTGATTAACAGTAGGGAGTGTACAGAAGGTCAAAAGCTCTTTTTTTAGAGATTCGCAGAACATACCCATCTGATTGATTGAAGTAACCTGGCTTTTGGTGTTCATATCTCCAGTAGCTGCAGTGTATGTGGAGTGGTGGTCATGGCTTTAAGAGATTCTGAGAAAAGAACTGACATGTGGACTCCTTGTGAGAAAGTGTTGGACTTACAGATATCTATATGGCATTTACCCTTTGTTTTGTACAAGCAGGTAGAAAGTGAATTCTGTTTCCAAGATATTTTGTATATTATGTGTAAAAGGTTTTTTCTCAAATAATTTTATATGTATGTCATGAAGCATTTTTTCCTTCTCTATTTTTCTTTTTGTGCTGTTTTTAAGTGCTAAAGATTATTTGAGGTAGATTATTCTGAAACTGATGCTAATCTACAGTTTATAAATTGAGATACACAGATATGATTAATATATTTGTGTTCATTCCATAGTTTTCTGATTATTTCACTGGATATTTCAATGGACAATATTGGCTTTGGTGGATATTTCTTGTACTTGGTAAGTTTATTCTTAATGCATTTCACTTTGATTAATTTGCGTTTAGTTTAACTTTGGTATTTCCTAAAATTATAAGTTGTAAATACATTGTATTACAACTTATGTGAAAATAAATGTTCTGTTGTAAAGTTCTCATGTCCAAACACTTAAGTTTTCATCTCAGCTATTCAAATCATTCTACATAGTACTCCAGGTTTCTCAGGTTGGAAATCCGGAGCCATTCAGTTTAAGCAGTCACTGGTTTAATGAGAATTGAATACTACAAAACCTGAAAATCTTAATATGATTAAAAAATAATTGTCTCTATTACTTATCCTGAAAATATCCATACCTAATTTCTTTTAATGATTTTAGAAAATGTTGAAAGTAGGATAATCTGATGTTCTAGTCATTCTGTTATTTTTGAATCATGGAAACATTTTTTATGCCTTTGGAATATGCCCTGCATTAATCATTAATCTGCTAAAGCGTAAGGAAAGGCTTTATGCCCAATGGTCACTGGGCTTCTGTCGTTGCCTTCTTACAAGGAATGTCTCTTTATTAATATTGATGAATTTGGGTATCCAGTTCTTGTTTTCTTGTGTTTTTTACCGTAGATGTATGACAATTAAGTTAATCTTAAAACCACATCATACCTTCAACCCACATTTCAGATTTATTTACTGACAAAGTGTCCATTTTTTTCTACATAGGTTTAAAAGCCCCCATTTTTCTGGTGGCTTAGTGGCACTGGGAAAGAACAGCATTTCAGTAGGTGGCGGTCTTCTCTTGAGTTTGATTTAGTCCTGCTGTTGGACCTTCAGGGTCTTTTGAGACACAAATTCGTAGTGGTCAGTGGGGGTCACCAGTTAAGGTCACTGACGATTCTGAATTCTTTCGCTAATAATTATAGTGAAGTTCTAGTGTGATTCTGTTGGGGAGAGTAAGGCTTATATAAGGTTCAGCCAGTTTTTTATATTGTTAGTTATATTCAGACTGCCTGAATTCTGTGTTTTTTAGTTGAGTGTCTTTCTTAAAATTGAAAAAACATAAAGCTTATTAGGTAGTTTAGCATATTAATGGAGTACATTTGCTTACGTATAGTATTTAGTGATTAAGGAAGCGTAGGAAGGCACCCGTGGGGCACAGTGGAATGTAGAGGACAGCGCCAGGTTCATGTCAGAGCCACGACCGAGCACTCAGGGGAGTGTGGAAGTGTAACCCATGTGAAAGTGTCATTCGCGTATACTCAGGAATGTGGAGCACGTTGTAAAATTCAGAAATAATAGCTGCTGAGTGATTGGTTTCTAGATACAGATTGTCTTATTTTAGATGATGTCTGAGCAGAACAAAATATGTCTTAGAAACAGCAGCTTCATAGACAGAAGGGATTTTACAAGTAATTTTGGTTTACATGATTCAATAATAGTTTTATATTTGGATCACAACATCCATTATCTTTGAACAGCACCTAGAAGGACATGGAGTGGAATTCAGAGTGAGAGTCACAGAGGAAGGAGTTAGGATATGGGAAGCAGATGGCATCAGGTTTAGGTGAAATTTGTGCCACGGATTTAAGTCATTGTTTGTATAGCTCATCTGTCTTCCCGTGTTTTAGTGCTGTGATTACTTGGAGACTCTGCATCCTAGACCGACAGCTGCTTCCTCCTGGTGAGGAAGGTTGCGTGCATTTGTGTCTCCTGGTTTTGTTTTTGCCCCCACAGTTACCTGGTTAAAAACTCTACTGGAGTTAATAAATGTTTTCCTTAGAATTGTATGCTTAAATATGTCAAAGACTTAATTCCACTAATAATGCTACTGCTTTTTATACTTAGCTAATAATTATTAAAGATACCTGTGATATAAATAAATGGCTGTTATTTAAAAACACTATTGTACTGAGGAGAGCACTGAGATAGAGATATGAGATGTATCCCGGACCATTTAAGGAATTACTAGAATGGCTCTTCCCCAGTCTTCATTCCTCATTTTTCTTAGTTTTTATTATAGTTTAGTCTTTTATTACTTAAAAATAAGAACTAATAATTAAAATTATTTACAGAATGTACGGATCTTCAGACACAGATTTTACTGATGACAGGCACTTGACATTGCTAGAGAGGCTTACTGGTTTTATCCCACAGTTAGCATTAACTTGCATACATTTTGTCTTGAACATTAATTTCTAACAGTAAACATGTGTTAGTTTGCTTAGTGGCTACCTTAATCAAAAATTTGGTAAAATGGGGTTTCTAGGAGTTGAATCAGTTTAAGTGCATTAGGTAACTTTGCTATTTAAAGAAATCATTTAATAAATGTATATTTTTATGTAATTCTGGATTTTCATGGCTGCATTTAATTTTTACTTTAGCTCTATCTAGGATTGATAAGCTGAAATAATTTTCAGGTGGCAGTAAAATTTTATCATCTTTCCCCATGATGGAGTTACCTTTTTGGTATAAAATGTACTGTGGAATAAGTGGGATTCTACAGATAAATTTCTTAAGCCAAGAGGATCCTGGTTATAGTTGTCTACTTTAAATATATCATCCCCCTTACCGTATAAGAACAAAATCTGTATTATTTCAACCTTCTCAGGCCTGCTCCTTTTCTTCAGAGGATTTGTTAATTACCTAAAAGTCAGGAACATGTCTGAAAGTATGGCAGCTGCTCATAGAACAAGGTACTTCTTCTTATTGTAGAGGTGAGCCATGTTAATATATTAACTCTTTGTATTCCCTTTATTCAGGTTCCCCAGATACATATTAAATGTTTAATGTGTACTCATGTTATGTACTTAAATTGAGCAAATTTAACATTTGATACCGTGAGCAGTTTATTGAAATTTCAAAAGTTGTGAACTGTTAAAGATAACTTAGATTTGTAAAATTGAATTTCATAAATTTTAATATCTTAAATATGTGAGGGAACTGAAACTTTGACCACCTGATATATACGAAGTAACCACAAGCAAAACTTCAAAGACTTTAAAACATGACAAAGCCCTTACACAGAAGGGATGAGCATATTGCATAAAACGATGTGAAATCTTCATAGACATCTAGTTTAAAGGACAAAAAGTAAATCTGATTGAAAAACAATTTGCCATGCATGCACTGATCTTTACCAACTGGATCAAGGAATGAAAGTTGTAGGAAAAAATAGGAGCTCTGTTATTGTTTTCTTAATGTGTGATGGTTTGCATCAACAACAAAGGCTACAGCTTGAATAAATTTGAGGGAAATATAAAGAAATGAGCAGAGGTTGTCTTTGTAGTTATCCAGTGAGTGTCAGGAGGCTGTGTATATAGTAATATCATTTATTTACTGTGAAGCTAATAGTATCTTCACACAAAGAGACCTCATGTCTCTGCTTTATGTCCTAATTGTTAAAGCAATACCATACTCTTAATATGTATAAATGATTTGAACTTTTCAAGTATTTGAAGCAAAATACCTGGTTAAAACACTGCAGGATGTATCTATGAGTATAAAGTGTTTCAAGGTTGCCATATACTGTATATTCTTTTAAAAAATTGTATAGTTTGTGATTTGGTTGCTTCAATTTTATTTTTAATTTATATGAGTTTTATGTAAGCTCATAATTTCCTTATTTCTATATGATCTCCTAAACTTGAGAATATATTCTGATATATACTACTCTGTCATTTTTATCAAAATAAGATTGTATGCTTGATATAATACTGCTACAGAATAGGTTTTTATTGTATTATCTTTTAGATAAATGCAACTGAATACATTTTAAGACTAATTCTTTCTTTGTCTCTAGACTACATCAACCAGACATTCCTTTCTTACACCAATGTGAAATTTCCAGATCATCTTGTAAACCTACAACTTTAATAGGATAGAAGACTACTAATAACAGAAGACAAATTAGTTAAGAAAAGATAGAGCTTCAAAATTGAATGGCAGAGTGGTTTATGGTTAAAAGCCATTTCTGTTCATTCTCTTAAATATTTATATTTCATTTGTTTTGTGCATTTGCATATGTGTCCCTCTAAAACGTTTGCATATACTTGAAAGTCACCATGAAGTTGCAGCAGTGAAATCCACTCACCTTTGGATGATCAGTGTTTGATGTAATTGGAAGACTTGAGTGATGAACAGTGTTCTAGCCTGTAAATGCCCTGACTTCTGACCCGATGTTTAGTGTAATAAAATTGAGATTATTAACCATGTCAGACGCTGTAGTTCCTGCCTCTGAGATTCATCTAGTAACTGCACATGAAACATCCTGTGTTGTAAAGTTTTTTGGAAACTGCAGTGCTGATTGCTAGAAAAGCTTTGTCAGATTTTTGAACATGATTTTACATCGTCATTTAGCAAAGATCTTTCTGTAAATAACCATGAATAAATTACCTTCTGCATTGTTTTCTTAGAAATTGTGTCTAGATATCTTCTCATTAATTTTAAAATAAGTAACTTAATATATACAGAACATTTGGGTGTTAAAGATAGTTTGTTTTAGGACAAATTTTAAGAAAATGTGGGTATTTCACATATCCTTTATAAGAAAAAGATTTTTAAGGGACACGCTGGTGTTGGGGATCTTCACATGAGCAGCCTGGTTTCTAGCCTTGCCTGTCTCAGATTCTTGCAGGAAGTGACTGTATTAGATGTTGTATTTATTTCATTTATGACAGTTTTGAAAATTAATTTTTTGAATAAGATATTCTCATTTGCATTTGTCTTTTAAAAAGCCAATAAAAGTATCTTTTCAGTATCATTGTAGTAAGTTTTAGATATTTAGTTTGTTAAATTTAGCAAATAAAAACTTGTGCTATTAATAGCTCTAGCTTTGTGGTTGTAGGACTGACTTGTAAAAATCGTGTCATGATATGCAAAATATGTTTTCAAGTTCCGGAAATGTCTGTGGAGTGTGGGGCCTGGGGTGTGTTTGCGTGCTGCAAGAATGTATGTGCCACCGTTACTACAACTGGAATCTATGTTACTTTCATAAGCTACTACATTTTGCAAATCATTTTATATCTCGTTTACTTTTCTTTTCCGTTAATGTCTTTGCTTTTGAGTGCCAACATTAAAAATGATCAGAATTATCTCTCATCTTTTAAACTGAAAAGTCATTTAATACAGCTAACTAGAACATATAAAATTGACTGTTTACTATTAGACACGAAGTACTACTAAAAGATACACCTAAAACTATTCAGGGACATTTTTCCATTGCTGGAAAAAAATTTATGCGCTATAGCTTCTTTTGTATTTATCTGTATTTTCTGATTTATTTCATCGTCTTTCATAATAAAACATACATTTTTGTTTTTGCTAATCGTGCCTCCTATTTTTTGTTTGCCCTTATGTAACCTCTCCTGTGTAGAATTTTGTTGTTGATTTAAGTACCCGTGTTGCACCCCTTGAAGGAGAAATAACAGCGTAAAGAGAACAGTAAATCCTTACTATAGTTGCCCAACTTGGAAATTAATTAAAATTAGAATGTACTTACAAGAAATATAAACTCATACTAGATCCCTTCTTTATCTCATATTAATTTTTTGTAGACCTATATTTTCTTTTAAATTTTAACTGAATGAAGATATGCATGCTAATTTAAAGTAATTAGATCAGGTGTTAAGTATCAGTTTATTGAAATTACATTTAATTTTTGTGTTATTTATACTTGGTTTCTGAATACGGATGTGTCACTTTTGGTACAACATCAAAATTTCACTTTCGTTTTGATTTTTGTTCCTCCAAATCTGTACGATTCAAGTGTATATATCACCCAATTCTCTATAATTGGTATAATTCAGTAGTAGTCCTAAACCTCATCATCCAAGTAAGGGAATTGGAATATTAGCTTTAAAAACTTAACACCTTCTTTCAGATTTATCAGATCCTGCATATTTCCCTTCATTTCTTGTGAGCTTGGATAGAACAGCTGCTGGTGTCTTTTGGGGACACACCCATCTTTGCACTCTGCCTTAATGATTGAAAATCAAAACCCTTGTTAGGGTATCTAAATTTTTGAATGAATGTGAACTTGGGGTTGGAAGTTAACGGGGAAAAAAAGCTTATTAAATAATTTCTATTATATTTGAATAAGTTAGATATGGCCAGATAATCCATTTTTACGTGTTTATATAAACATACTAAGATAAAAATATATTTTCTGTGTTAAGGATAGACTTCAGAAATTTGAAAGTAAAGACAAATCTATTATATTCAGTAAAAATGAACATCTTTGCTTACTAGAAAAAATACTAAGCTCCCTTTTTGAGTCTATAAGGTACCCCATGCCTCTGAGATTATTCATGATTTTTCCACCTGTTAAAACAGTAACCACTAATATTTCCAGTAAAACCTCTTCTAACAGTAAAAGTGGAGTCCAGAAAATTCAATTGCAAAAAAATTCAAGGTTCCCTGAATTTTTCCAAGTAATCTGTACTGTCCCCCCAAAACACAAAAGTCAAGGGTAGGACATCTGACACTGTATTGCAGTAGATTGACATGTATCCTGAGCCTGCTCAGAACAGTCTTGGTGTTTCATTTTCTCAGCATAACGGGACATCTTCTCACTCTCAGGTTGACTAAGTTGGAGGGTTAATTAATTATATGATCACCATATGTATAACTGTACACTGGACTGACAAGCGACTGCCTAAACCACCTTCCCTTTGAGAAAAGGACCTGGGATATCAGGTCAGGAGCCAGTGACCCCTGTCACAGCCTTTCCTAGCCGCATCATTTGTTTGGTCTGTGGGACGTGCATAGTATCTTTTTTTAAAAATAGAAATTGTTGTGTTTGAGTAATGCTAGCTTATGATAAATAGCAATCAATGAGCTTTATATTTTTAAACTGCTGTTACATGTTATTTTCATTGCTTATTATTTAATCCTTCAAGTAGTTGTATGGAATATTAGTGTATTCTTTTTTAAAACCTCATCTTGATAAAGTTCAACAGTTAGACGATGTCGTGCCATTTACTATTAAAGGAATGTCCTTGCCCATATATAAAATATGCTGATGTGTTTTATTGTTAATAAAGTTCTATAGATGTGGAAACGTGAACCTGTGGATGCATCCTTTGGAAAATCGGTTGGATTCACAATATGTTAGAACCGCTTCGGCCTCCCTAACTGTTTATGTGGCAAACCACTCGAGACCTGTGACGAACACAACTGGCCTGTGACGAGGTGGGCGCGTGCAGCATTAACTCGTCCCTGTAATTTATGTTAGGGTTACAGACAAGATGAAATACAGGAAAACTAGCCTTAAGAAAATCATCTGTCCATTTCTGCTTTTCAAAGATCAGTGGTTACCACAGGGAAGACCTGCTTTGGGGGACTTGGACTCTCATTTGGGACGTGAGACCTGAAGTGTAAAAACTTCCAAGGATTTTTTTTTTAAGAAAACAAAATCTTATTTTATACTTTACAAGAGTTAAAAAGGTCATGTTTATCTTGAACTCAATGTATCTTGAAGTATACATTTTAATAGTATATTTTTGTCACTTTTTAAAATGAATGTTTGAATACAGCTGTCTCCATTTTCCCACCACCACTGTCCCCACCCCAGCCTCCCCCACCTCCCACCCTCATTCCTACCCCCTTTGGCTTTGTCCATGGGTCCTTTACCTGTTTGTTTGTTTTATCTTTACTTTCTTGATATTTTCGGGTTAGCTTTCATTCACAAAAACCTTAAAAAGTTCATTAGCTAAATAGAAAAGACAGTATTACCCATTTCACAGCCAAGATTATAATAAAAGGAAATCACACACTCCTTGGTTCACAGGATCGTAGACACTGTTTCCCCCCACGCCTTTTGTGTAGTGTTTTTTTTAAACTAAATCAACACTTTACCTTCGGTGACACCAAGAAGGGACATAGGCTATCGTTAGAACATACTATAGTTTTTTTTTTTTTTCCTTTTAGCCTTAACAGAAGCATGGCAAGATCAGCAAGTAAGCCAAAAGTTTGCTCAGAGCTCAGAACAAATTTGGAGGGCAGCCCGTCTGTCTTGAATAGGGAAAGTTGTAAATAACCTTGTCGGAAAGCATGAACTCTGCAGAGGTACAAGAATAGTACATGTATGTAAATAACTTGTGTGGAAATATATTTGTTATCCCTTTTGTATCAGACTTAGTGTCTCGGTCATTTGAATCCCTGCGTGATGATTTGGTTTGGTTTTGCGGTCTGTGGCGCTTGACCTCTAAAACTTCAGTCCACATCCTACTCGTTCAGAGAGAGGACCTGATGCTCTTCACTGCCAGCGAGCATTGGTGGCCACTGATCCGCGTGTCGTGGGTGGTGATGAAATAGGTGAACTACCACTTCCTCAATCCAGGTTTTTTCACATCTATGGAGGGTGAGCTCATTGAGAGTTACGAACTTCTAAAAGACTTGAGTTGTGCGTCTCCTCAGTCATATGGGGTCTCCTGGGACGAAGCTGTGATTGAATGACTCTTAGGACTCTCCAGAGCTGTGGCTGTCATTCAGTGTGGCGCGCCATCAGCTGGAGGTTGGGGAAAATGAACATTCCAGCTCCAGTTTCTGAAGGTTCCAATGCAACACATCCGCCCCATGACAGCCCATCTGCCTCTCACAGCCTGAGGTTCCAGGATTTGGGTCTTGGTAGACCAGCGGTTGGGTTCTCATCATCACATCCTCTCGAGATCTAGCTCTGGGCACACACGTGACAAAGTTACAAACGGTAGGATCCATTTGTCAGTTGCACTTCTTGCAGGGAAAGGAGAAGGCACAGAAAGCAGGTCTTTGGAGTTAATGAGCATTTCTTGAGTGCTTTATTTATGACCTCCTACTGAGTGCCCTTCCAGTTTCATGTCTTTATACACATGACATGTCTCCACAGGGCTGTGTCAACAGTGTGCACACAACTGGGACAGAATGGAACTGTTTGCTCCGAGTCAGCTCTTCCCCACAATCCTGTAGAGCAAGTGGAGTTGGATTATCACAGAGGTGATTTTTCTTGCCTGAAAAGAAAATATGTAGTTCCTTCCCACTAGTATCGTCCCTTCACTGTGCTTGAGGAGTCTGGATTACTTAGAGGAAGCTCTGTGGAACAGAAAAACTGCCTTTTGGAGCCAGATTAGCCCTGGACTCAAATTTCAATTTGTATGCAAGCTGAGGTGATGTGCTCAACCAAAGCCTCCATTTCCTCTCCTGTTCTGGGGGGAAGCGAAGGATGTACCTCAGGATTAGGTGAGATTCCCACAACAGAAAAAGTTAGGCATTCTCATCAGATCTCCACTGAGTGTGTTTCCTGACCAGGCTGCCTGCAAGCTTTTGCAGAGGCCTCCAGGACTTGGAATAAGCCCTGACCTGACATGGGCATTGGACCTGCCAGCCCCTCTGAAAAGCATGATTATAATAGGATCATCGTGTGGACCTAGCCTTGGCTCCTTAACATCTTCTCTGCGGCAAGTGGAATCAAAGCAGAAGTTGCTTAGGTGACAGTGATTTTAAGGGACATAGTCATGCCGAGAGGAAGGGAGTTGCCTGTTTACCAAGCAAGAAAGAAAGCACCTCAGCTGGTAGGAAGGGAGGAGGTTCACTCGTCTCTTTTGGTTGAGAAAGCTGGAGGGCTAGTCCCTTGTAATTTAATCGTGAGTCGGTGATTGGTGACTCATGGCTTTTGCTCAGGGCAGTAAAATTCTGGTTGGGAAGTGATCAGACAATAACTGGGTTGTCAGCCCTTGCCCGGTGGCTCAGTTGGTCGCAGCAGCATCTCATATACTGAAAGAGTGCAGGTATGACCCCCAATCAGGACATGTACCAGTTGCTGTTTCTCCCATGGTGGTTTCTCCCTCTCTCTCAAAGCAATGAACATTTTTTTTAAGTTGGTGGACTGGTAGTTTTCTGATTCTGAGATAAATGACTTCACCAGCTTTCTTCTGTAATCATGGGGTCTTAGTCTTGGATTTATTTTAAAAATATCTATTACCAGGAAAGGGAAGTACCCTTGGACTCCACCTTGATCATAGTTTGGGTCAATGAAATTTTTGGCGTGCCGGTTAAAGGGGAGATGCTGTTGCCTCCACATGATACTCCTACCCTGTTTGTTTTTCCACCTTCTACAAGAGCTTAATTTCCAAGTCTTTGCAGAAGCCTTTCTTGCCTCAGATTCTGGCCCGTTTGGTTCCCAAAGCCCTGTGTGTGGTTTCTGTCAGGCACCGTCATTGACTTTGGTGTTGCTGTCCTCAGTGGTAGATCTGTCTTACTCAGTTTTGCATGCCCCCCCAACACTGGACCCAGCACTGGAGAAGATGGGTGGGTGGGTGGATGGATGGATGGGTGGATGGATGGGGTTGGTGCTAGTGACTGTGTGAACGAGGATAGGTAAAGTGCATTCTGCCCTTTCACACCGAGTCTAACAGAGGAAGATTCCTGGAATTCATTTTACTGAGCTATATCTTCCAATCTTTTTATTAGTAATAAAAGTCAATTGCCTAGCTCTGCATGTCCCATTCTTTTTTTTATTTCTCATGTGTACATAACCCAGGTGCAGAAGAGAAGTACTTTGTTAGGATGCTCAGAAACTCACAATATACATCCCATTAGATCTGCTGTTGACTAGATGTCTCATTAGCTGTTGTCGATGATACGTGACTCAGATGCAGGACTATCTGAATTCTTATGTTTGAAGTCTTTGAGAGGAGGATCTTTGGACAGATCTAGTAGGCAGAAAATCATTAAGGACACAATTGAACTCAAGAACACCATCGATTAACTGGATATAATTGATTTCCATAAAAGTTTCTGGGCCACAGAGCACACCTCAAATGTCTGTTATCAGACCACAGTGGATTTAAACTAGGAATCAGTATAGAAGGGTAACTGGGGAAGCCCCAAAATAAGGGATTATACAACACGCTTCTAAATAACACACAAATCAAGAGAAATTTACAAATTTTTGAACCAAAGAAAATGAAAACAGTTTTTCAAAACTTGTGAAATTTTGATGCAGAATGTAACAAAAACAGGGTTTTTAGTTGTACTTACTTAATAAGAGGAACAGGAGAAGTATGTCTATTCCATTTCCTAAAAACAGGAGTCCTCAGTTGAAATCCTTTAACCAATTTTGTTTTACCTACAACAAAGTCCGAATAAGCTGTACCATTATGGGATGACCATCATTTATGCTCAAAGTCCATTTAACATCAAGCCCAGATATTTTGCTTTCAGTGTAATTCTGATCAAATACATGAAAGTCTACCCTAGCTGGGGTTGCATTAAATCTATAGATCAAGTTGGGCAGAACCAGTATCTTAATATTGACTCTTTCTATCCATGAACTTGGGCCATCTCTCGAAATATTTAGTTACTTAATTTTATTCATGACAATTTTCTTCCTATAGATTTTGTACATATTTTGTTAGATTTATGCCTGTTTTATATAAAACAGACCTCAGAAAAAATGGAAGAAAGAAGGAAGACTAGCGAGGGACCCCTGGACTCAAGAACATCATGGGGGGTTTCCCTGGGTTTTCTTTGACTTTGCATATCCCAGACACGGAACTGAAGAAGCCAGCAACTGGGAAACACCAACACAATTAGTCCCCAGCAAAGCAGATCTTTCCACTGAAGGAACAGTAAAAGGGGTAACCTATTTTGACGATAAGCCACTCTACTGTAGGCAAATACACAAAACCTGTAGTCTCATTCCAACCTCCACCAACAGCACGCGGAGCCTAGAATTCCCATTCTCCAGGCTGTAACAAGGTCCCCTGCCCTTGGTTGGCTTGAGAGGCCCCATTTGGAAGCCTGCACTTGGACGTCAGAAGAGGCTCAGTGGGGAGTCAGGACTTCTGCCAGTGATATAACAAGGTCACCCGTTCTCAGCGTCAGCGGATGCCGCGTGGGAGGAGCCAGGGCTCTGTCCCTCCTCCGCAGTAATGAGGCGGCCCCTGTTTCAGAGTCACAGCAGGCGGGGAACGTGGGCTTCTGCTCCACCGGGCAGTAACAAAGTGGCGACTCCTTGCCTCCACCAGAGTCGTCCGGCTAAAACAAGGTTTCAGCAAGATCCAGAGTCTCTTAACATAATACGGAATGTACAGGCTTCATCCAAAAATTTCTTATCATAACAAAGGTTGCACAGTTACTAAAATCTAAACCAGAAAGAAAAAAGTCAAGAAACGCTCATGTGATTGTTCAAGTAAATATTTAATCTCACAAGTAATTTATGTTGAAGAAAAACCCAAATGATTGCAGTCGTTGGTTAGTCATCTTGCTGTATTGCAAGAATGGTAATAGAAGCAGGTAAGGCTTTATTGATTATTAAGTCCTGAGCTTGACGCTGTGCTGAAGATGTAAAATACAGAGCCTTGGTCATAGGAACATGGACGGAGAGTAAATGAAAGGAACAAGGTAATCCAAAGACCCATGAAGTACTGCAGTGTGCTTGAATTATCCAGGTATATACAATGGGGCCTGCAGACTCTAGAATTTTTTTAGAAATACCTGGAAAATAAAGCTAGTAAGACTTTTGGAGGAAAGAATATTTTTTAGCTTTTACAGAAAAGTGTTTTTCTAAGTGAACAATCTATTCAGTTGCCCTTGTCAGTAAAAATTAAAAATGCTCTTAAAATTTTTTTTAATGTTAAAAAATGGAAAAGATGACATTCCTAAATAAAAAAAGTACTCCCAAAACTTCTTAAATTATTTATTTATATCATGCCCACCCCCTCGAGGTCTGGAATTCTTTAGCATTCCCATATCTGTAAAGAATAATGGAAAATGCATAACTTTAATTTTGTGGCCAAGGTTGTCTTCTTTCCATGGCTGAGAGGAAGAAGAATCGATTAGATGTTTTAACTTAAGGGTCAGTAGCGACTGAGTGGGTATCTGACGGAGTAACGGTTTGTGCCCTTTGGGCTCTGCACCGTGCACCCGTGCACGGTGCTCCACAGACCTTCCCTCTTGCTCATCTCAGGATAAGCCTTCCTGAATTCACCGTTCAAACTTACCGTGAGTGACCCATGTACAAAACTCCTTTCCAGACTGGCAAACACAAGTTGACAGAACTTTTTCCTTGTAACTTCGCTGTTTTTGTATTTCCCCTTACCGAGATGGGAAAAACACATGCCAGAGAATAAACTCCTATTGCTGTGTTTCTATCAAAAATGTAAACCAGCCTGTGGCTTCCGTGTGAACTGGTTGCATGCATACCTGGGAATTTAGTGCCGCTAATTTCTCCTGCATTCAGTTTGAAGCTAGGCCACTAGATATATAGCATTATAACTGTTACGGCTGCTCATAGTGGGTCAGACACTTCAAAATTATGAAAAACCTGTCTCTAAAAATGGTCCTTGCCTTAAAGTATATATTGTTTGGATTGAGTGTTTCCAAGCCTGTACCTGTGTTTTAGTGAAACTGTTCTTGATAGCATTTTCAACCTGTTCTAGGGAATATTCATATTTGCTAATGTATTTCTTTATAAGAAAACATTAGGACTACTTAAAAATGAAATGAAGGTTCCTGGGTACTCTTATGGCTTATTCTGCCAAGTCTGAAAAAACGCTCTTTAAATGAAATGATACAGGGTTTGCAGAGGCCTTCCGCGAACAGTGCACCCCCCAGCACAGGGGCGCCCTTTGGTCCCTGCTCTGTTCCCTGGAGGGACCTTCCTGGGGCCAGTGGCCCAGCTCCTGCCCTTTGGTGGAAACTCCTCACTGCAGTTCTGATGCTTCTGACTTTGCCTTTCTCTCTTGTGCCCTGGAGACTGGAAGCATACTATTTAGGCAGGTGGAAAAAATCATTAATGTCTTACTTATAAAGTTCCATTTATAAAATTTGAAAGTTTGCAGAGTGAACTGTGAGCTGCCTGTTTCCTGCTTAGCACCTAAAGCACACAGGCTTGGGTTTCTGTAAGGAAATATCTTTCCTGAAAGCATTATCAGATTATTTTAAAAGGTGACTTTGAGTTTAGATTTTAACTTTTTTTGAACATATTACCATGACATAAAAACTTGGGTGACTGGATTCATCTGTATGAAGTCTTCTAAGGAAAATTAACATTGGTTAAATAATTTGAACAAACATATTACATATAGTGATTCTATAATTATTAATTGATAATCAAAATATCATTATATAAGTATAATAACCTAAATATTTATATTATGTAATATCTATTGGTAAAATTGGAGAGAACCTTAATTTTAATAAAGAGGTATGATTTAAAGATTTAATTTCTGTTGCATATAAATATATGTTATATATCTACTGAGAGTGACTTTATATTGTGGCAAAAGACATTTTTCACAATTTCTTATATCTTGTACACAGAACTGGGCTTTTGGACATGACAGTGTCATTGTCAATAAGTCTCCAAGACATATTTACTTAATTTTTTAGAGAGAGAAGGGAAGGAGGGCAAGAAAGAGAGGCAGAGAGATAGAGAGAGAGAGAAACATCAATTTTCCCCACTTATTTATGCATTCATTGGCTGATTCTTATATGTGCCCTGATGGAATTGGACTCAGAACCTTGGTGTATCGGGGCAACGCTCTAACCAACTGAGCTCTCTGGCCAGGGCCTCCACAAGGCATTTTGATGCAAAAGTAAAGAATGAAATGGATATAAACAACTTATAATAGAGTGTTATAAAAGAATGTTGGCTGGAAATGTGGAGTTGTGGTAAAATTGAGCACATTTGTATAACTTGTCCATGTGCTGTGTCCATTTAAAATTAAAGATCATAACAAGAAATAAATCCAACCTTCTCCTTCTTCTCCTCCTCCTCCTTCTTCTCTTTCCCTCTCCCCCTCCACTTCCTCCTCCTCCTCTTACATCATCTTCTCCTTTTTCTTCTTCAGTGGAGAGAAGAGGTAGAGAATTACAGAGAAAAGAGCCTGGGCAATAGTAAGTAGGTAAGAGAAAGCAACGTTAGATATTTTAGTTATATGAACTTTTAACTGAACTGGATGTTTTAGTTAAATAAACTTGTAAGTTTTGCACAGTTTTGCATTTACAGAAAAACTGAGAAGACACTGCAGAGCACTCCGGCGTGCCTGGCACCTAGCCCCGCCCCACCCCCCCGTCATTAGCACTGTGCACGGGCAGTGGGGTGGGGGGGGTGCGTGTGTTACAATCCCTGAACCACTTGCTACGTTATCCTTAACTGCAGTCCAGGCTTTTTCCAGATTTTCTTAGATTTTACTCAGTGCCCTTTTTCTGTTCCAGGATTCCGCCTAGAATATCACGGTACCTTTGGTCATCGTGTCCCCTGGGTTCTTCTAGGTGGTGTGCCAGTTCCTCAGACGTCCCTTGTCTTTGATGAATGACCTGGACAGTTTGGAGGAGTACTGCTTGGGTGTGTGTAGAACGTCTCTCAACTGCAGATTGTCTGATGTGTTTCTCATATTAGATTATGGTTATGGGTTTGGGGAAGGAAGGCCACAGAGGTGAGGTGCCATTGTCGTCACATCGAATCAAAGGCACACACTCTCACCAACACTCACCATGGTTGATATTTCCTTGCTCGCTGCCCGAGGTTGCATTCGCCAGATTCTTCTGCGGTGGAGCTTCCCCTGCTGTCCCAGGTCCCGCTCTTTGGAAAGCAGTCACTACGTACAGCCCGCACAAGGAGCTGGGAGTTCCGCTCTACCTCCTTGAGGGCAGAGCATCTCCATAAATTAGCTGAAATTTTTCTGCATGACACATTTGGTTTTTTCTCCCCTGTACACTTTATTCAAATAACCAGCTTTGGCCCTGGCTGGTGTAGCTCAGTGGATTGAGCACTGGCCTGTGAACCAAAAAGTCACTGGTTCGATTCCTAGTCAGGGCACATGCTTGGGCTGTGGGCCAGGTCCCTGGCTGGGGACGCATGAGAGGCAACCACACATGGGTGTTTCTCTTCCCCTCTTTCACTCTCCTTTACCCTCTCTCTAAAAATAAATAAATAAAATATTTTTAAAAATAGCCAATGTTGTCATTGGCTAGTCCTGTGACCTCTGCCAAGTTGCTTTACCTCGATGAGTTTGTTTTCTTATCTTGAAAATCTGTCTTCTTCACATATAATTTTGGAACATGGTAGACCAACATGCTTTGTGCTTTATGAACCGGGACTGGAAGAAGGTTTTCATAATTGTTTCTCTTAGCTCAGATTTCTTGTTGAGTGGTGTGTCCCTCCCCCAAGCCCGCCTCTCCTAGAGGTGATACTGGCTACCAGCCCGTTGGGGGAGGGGGGAAATGTGGCCTCAGGGGGTGGTTGCTGGCTTAGGACAGACCCTGAAGCCTCAGTTGGGATTTCTGCATCACTTTAAATTCCTTCTCTTCCTGCCAGGAAACCTCCTCATCTGGGGAGATTGCTGCAGCTAAGATTACCCAATAGAGCCGTTTTGAGGCTATTAACCAGGTCAGAGGTATGAGGAAAAGAGTGGGTTTTTCTAATCAGGTAACATGAAGAGAGTCTGAGGTCAGGGGCGTTTTGGTCTAAGGAGTCCAGGTCTTTGGCCTCCTTCCCCTGCTCTTTGAGGCTTCCCCTCTCTCTGCTTCTCCCTCAGGACTCTCTTCAGAGTATTTTTGGTTTCAGTTTTGTGCAAGTTCCTCAGGCAGTTGCAGGTTGTTATTAGGATGATTGTCTTTATAAAAGACACTTGAAAGTCAGGTTGGAACAAGGCACATGCACGTTCTTTGCAGAGGATGTGAAGCTTGTTGACTGAAGGCCTGCCTGCCAGAACAGGATCCTTCTGCGTACCCTAGAAACAATCTGCTATTGTCTCGGGGGAGAAAGCGGTGCCAATGAAAAATGAGAACTCCACGCCAGGAGGAGGCATATGGCATTAACTGCTTCACCACTAAAAGCAATTACGGGAAGGAGAGAAAGAGAGAGAGAGAGAGAGAGAAGAAACTCTGTTTTCAGCTTGAAAACACAGAGCACAGACGTGGTGGCCGGAGCACTCTCTCTGGTCGTCCTGGTATGATGGCGGGAACGATGGAGGGAGCAGTTCACCCCCATGTGCACTGTGCTGGACAGAGCTCTCCCTTCATCTGAGCATGCTCAGTGCTGCCCTGGAGAAAGCTTCACCCCCTCAGTTTCCTCCACACTGGTCTGGGTGCAGAAGCTGTGACCTCAGGGACAGCCCTGTGCCAGCACTTAGGGAAAGGGAGGGGCAGCGTGCGGAGCTTTTGGAACACCTTAAGGGGAGAGGATAAAGTGCAGTATTGAGGGAGGGATCCCAGGAAGGAGAAATGAGACAGAAAAGACCAAACACAGTACACTGAATTAAGGAATGGGAAGCTTTTACTGATCCTTGAATTTGCAACTTCACGAGCGTGGGGGCATGAAAAGATAGAAGGGGGAAGTAAAATTTTCAAAGCCCCCTGTCCTGTGTTCTCCCTTAAACTCTGATTAGTAAAAACAAGGGGATATGAATTAAATCTACGTGGGAACTCCATTTTGTTTCTTCCCACACTCTGTGTCAGAGTCTGACGCCGGCTGCCACTCACAGAAAAAGCACAGGTCGTGTCTTTGTTACTGGCTGACTCCCGGTCGCAGCCTGAGGAGTCTCACCCCTGGCCGAGATGGCAGAAAGGGGAAGTTGCCCCCACCCCTCCAGTACCAGATTGGGGGCGGGACCAGGGGGAGGCAGGCACCCACACCACAGAAATCAGAATGGCACAGGGCGGGGTGCTGGAGCAAGAGGCCTGTCATTCTACCCTGGGGAAAGAAGGGCATGGTTGGGAGGTGGACCCACCTGCAGCTCAAAATTTGGGAACTTAACTGATCATTTTGGGAGGGCACCTGGTCTGCCCCAAATCCAAAACTAATATCATCCCAGGGGAACAATAAGACTCTCTCTTGTCTGTGGCTGGCTGCTTGGGACTTGCACTCATATGGTGCACTGGCCTGTCCTCAACAGGGGCCCAGTGGCCTGTGTCTTCCAGGAAGGGGTCTCTCTTTCTGACCTGGTGAAGCACTCACCATATGTTCACATGCTCGGTGGCCCAGGAGTATGTCCCTTTGTTGCCTTAGTGGCCACAGGGCCCACGGACACCAGAGCCTAAAATGGCAGCAGCTGGGAATGAGCTAAACTACCTGGATGACCTGCTTAGCAGCTGTCCACAGGCTCCAGAGGATGGTACTGTCAAATGGAGCAGGATCTGCAGGCACTGTCTTTTGTCTTGGTCTTACTGAAGGCAGGCGGTCGGACCTGGCCTGGGTTCTGCAGAGGAGATGCGCTCTGAGACGGGGAGTCCACCGTTCTCCCAGATCATGCAGCATCTGAATAAAACCTCTTTCCCACCAGCTGCCTAACGAGTCTGACTTTGTTGCAGCAGGCAGACAAACTCCTGTTCTACGTTCAGTGAACATTTTGAGCCTCCTGTTCTTTACCTGACTGCTAACTCAGCCTACCCTGTATTCTATCATGACACCATTCAGCTTTATTGTTTACAAAAAACTCAAGTACTGTGCAACACTTCAAGACTTCAGGAGTTTCAGGAGGCACTGGCTTTATGTGAGCAACCACTAAGGGGTAAAGAAACCAGCTTCTGGGGCAACGGCCTGAGTTCCTGCCTTTTACAGAAGGCCTCCGCACACAGGGCAACAGCTTTCGGAGGAAAAGCTCACTTCTGAGTTACCACGATTCTAGCCAGGTCCCATTCTAATTTCATGCATTTCACATTTCTCTGTGGTCCTTTATCAACTATCTGTGGCAGTGGTAAGGCAGGGTGGGGAAGGATCAGCCCTTCTTTTAAAGTTTGGGTCTCATAATCTCAATACCTGAATCGCAACCGGGTCTGTTTTTATTGTGTGTTTTTCTCTCTCTTAGTCCTCTTCCTGGGTGTGTCCAACAACATTCCGGGGAAGGCTGGACCTCACGTGTGAAAAACTATAGGAACTGTAGACAGTGTTCTTATTTTCTTTTTTGCCCCAGAAAGAATATTCTTTAGCTTCTGGAAGGCAGTTAGTAGAGAAGCAAATCACGTAATTCAAATAGGGAGCAAACCGATTTGTGCCTGAGTCTTAACCTAAGGCGTTGAGTGTTTGGTGTTTGCCCTTGTTTCTAAGGTACAGGAACTCAGACGGGCCCCTGAGTGTTCGCCTGGGTGCCTCCACTCCCATAGCCCTCGTACTCTTTGTTCAAAGAAATCTCCCCAGCACGGTGAGACTGCCGATACCTCTGTTCAGTGTGTTCAGCCTCCTTGCAAACTCTTGGGATCAGCGTCTCCATGTCTTGGCTTGTACCACGGATGAATGGGTGACCGTCTCAGGAGAAAATGTGGCTGGTCTACCAGGCTCATTTGCCTCTTTCTCCTTTCTCTCCAGGATCATCGCTTCTCTTCTCTTGGGACCCTTGGTAGTCTCGAACTCCCATTTTTGACTTTCCTGTCCCGTGAGACTGTTCAAAATACTGCTTAGTTTCTCTGCTGTCAGCAGCCACTTTCTGCCCAGACTCTTTAAATTAATTTTCCTTCTTTCAAGGGTCTTGACCCCTTAAGTTTTGGGCTACTCTCTTAGTTTTTCAACACCATTAATTAGGTGTGTGTGTTGCATTGTTTTTCTATTTTACTATTTTACTTAATGTATTTTAAGTAGGAGAACTGGTCTCTTAGAGGCCAGATAGCCAGGTCCTGCCTTTGTTTCAAATGCCGCCGATGGAACTGTTCTGCAGTTTCTTTTTCTTCTGCCTTGTTTTGAGCCTTTAGTTTTAACCCAAAGAACCAAAAACTACACTATTTTTGACTTTACTTACAGTTTAAATTTAACATCTAATATTTGGGATTCTGTCTCTGAAGGACAGGCGTTCACATTTCTTGCTTCTCACATTATGACTTACAGAGCAGGATAACTGTCGACTAAATGGATTTTAAAGTTTCCATCACTGGCAAGAAATCCCCCTCCGCCCGGGTAATCCAGCTGAATCATTCAGGGTGTCAGCCAGACAGAGATTTCCTGCCTGAGATCCCACAGACCATCTGCATCGTGCTTGAGGCCGAGGAGAAAGGAAGCCAAGAGCCAGGTCACATCAGTTTCTTCGGCTGGAAAATGAATAGGGTGACTCTGGAGGGTATCTAAGTCCTTTCCCACTCTAATAGCTTGTGCACCTGTTAGCCAACCCACACTCACGTTTCGGTCCCTTTAGTGAGGATTTTGTGAAAGGCAGTACCGCATCTGTACCTTCGTCCCTTCAGGCCCCTCCCCTGTTCAGTGGCACTGTGGTAAAGGAGAGACTGCAGTCTGGGTGCTGATTTTTGCATGAACCCTATGCACCCCTTTGTTAATTCCCTAAAGCTACCATAATAAATGACCATACCCTGGGTGGCTTAAAACAACAGGCATTTATTCTCTCATGGTTCTGGGGGCCAGGGGGTCTGAAATCAAGGTGTCGGCAGGGCGGGTACCTTCTGGAAGCACTGAGGTGGAACAGTCCCCTGCCTCTCTCCTATCTCCTTGTGGCTGTCTGCATTCCCTGGAGTGTCGATGTGTCATTCCGATCTTTGTCTCCCTCTTCCCAGCACTGCCTTCTCTCTGCATCTCTCTGTAGCTGCTTTTCTAATGACACTGGTCATTTCGTTAATTTAGGGCCGCACTCTAAATCCAGGCTGACTTAATCTCAGACCTTTTGTTCATCTACAAAGACCCTATTTCTAAGTCATTTGCTTTGAGTTCATGGATAGACGCAAATGATCGGAGAGCACCATTCAAATCACAATAACCATCCAAGAAAATCTTTCTTTTTTTCCCCCATTTTAGGACTAAATTTTAATAGCATGTAAAAGTTGGAACTCTTACGCTTTAAACAAATAACATCTAAAGATGACTGATGGGTTCAAAATGGTTTTATGGAAAGAACTAATCTGTAACAAAAACTTGATGTTGAGTGCAACGGCTCCATCTTTCTTTAAGTCCTCTCTGAAGGATGTGTTTTACTATTGACTTTTAGAGGGAGAGAGAGAGAAAAGAGAGAGAGAAACATTGATACAAGAGAGAGAGAGATGTAGACTGGTGGCTTCCTGCGCACACCTGACCAGGGATGGAACCCTCAACCTTTTTGATGTACAGGGTGATGCTCCAACCACCTGAGCCACGCGAAGAGGGCAAACCTCCATCACTTTTTGAGCAAAGTGTACACAGGTTCCCAGGGAACAAGGTAGCATGTGAGAAAGGCCTACACATACACAACAGCAGGCATTTTCTTTTCCTCTTCTTGATGGTAGATGGGCAGAGAACAGCTGGAACAGCTTCACCAAACACTGTCTGGAGGCCTCGCTGCGTGAGAGCCGTGCACTCCGGGCATTTCACAATACCAACCTCCCCACAGGCAGGTGATGGGTGTCAGCTTAGCCTTCAGTTTTCGATGGTGTCCTTATCACCCCTAAGAGCAAGCTGAGTCCCCGCCAGGATGATGGGAATGTTGTGGCAATGGTGTCCCACGTCAGGACACCACTTTGCAGGGAAGTTTTCAAATTCTGCAGGACTCACAAGAGAAAAGAAAATGAAGAAAACATCTGTCTGCAGATAATCTGTCATAATCTTCTTGTCCAGCATTATCCCATAAGTCCAGATTCACCAGTTTTCCACCTGCAATAACACTGGCAGAATACTCGTCAAAGACATTGAGGATATCGTTTCCAGGAAATGCATTGGTTGTGTAGCTGATTGGTGGGTAAGTTTTAACTGCAGCACTGCCTCCCACCGCCACACACTTGATGGCCTGTATCCGGGCCGATCCGTGGGCCACAGAGCCAGTGGCTGGGCACGGAGGCAAGAAGCGGTGGGCACATGGCTGCCATCAACATAGATCTTAAAACTGTAAGCTTCACGAGGGCAGGGATTATGTCTGTCTTGTTCACTGCAGACATATTCAAGGCATTGAACATTTGTTGAGTGGATGGACAAATGAAGCTGAAGTAGGATTTCAGTGGTAGGTATGCAGTACGCGTTGCCAGCTACAATCAAATGGAGATGTTTGCAATGGAACGCTACTCGGCCATAAAGAAGAAGAAAATTTTACCCTTCGAGACAGTATGGATGGTCTTGAAGAACATCATGCTAAGTGAAGGAAGCCAGTCATAAATAGACAAAAACCATATCTCACGCATATGTAGAATCTAATGGACACACTGAATGAACAAAGAAAATAGACTCATAGATAGAGAGCAGGATGACAGCTAAGGTGGTGGGGGGCAGATGAAGGGGTGGAGGGATAGAGCAAAAAGGAAAAAGGACTCATGGACATGGACAGCAGTGAGGTATTGGCTGGGCGGAGGTGGGGGTAAGGGGATTAAATAGTAATGGAAAAAAACCGCAATAAAGTACCTTAAGTTTTTAAAAAGACAAATGAAGATGTTCATAGACTGATCTTCTAGGGCACTTGCTCTTCATGAGTTCTCCGCATTTATGTAAGAATTTATGCCTTATTGAACTGATGGAAATGAAATCTCTTAATTAGAAGTGTATTACTTTGTAGCCTACTTTAAAAAGTTCATCTTTCTATCATATATGTATTTCTTTACCTTGCATCTTCTTCTTTCTCTTCCTTTCGTTCTCTTCCATTTTGTGTTGATTCAGTACTATCGCCAGTCACAGGTCTTCTGTTTTCTTCTCGGCTCTTTTTTGTTTTCACTTTTTCAGTTCCTTATAATCAGGTATGCATCTGGAATGTAAATATACATATATATATTTCAACAAATTTATATCTCAATAAGATTTAGACGAAAGGGATCCCAAGCATTTCAGTAAATTTGAATCTGAAAAAGGAAAATAACAAAACTCAGCGATTTTTATATTGAGTTTCCCTGAAGAAAGAAAAAGCAGCTACTTTGTATTTTAAGTTAGTCGTTAGAGGAAAAGAATTCCACAATTTCTAGTAACAGCCTTTCGAGGTATTACTGTCCGAGGGCCTTCTAACTGTTAAGCTCGGACATAATGAGGGAGGTGACGCCCTATGTAATAAGCTGCTAGCCATCCCCCTAAGAAACCCTTTCTCACGCCGTTTCCTGCAGAGTGAGATTGTACAGAGGCCTGCGACTATCTAAGCTTGCTGCGCTGTTGGAACGTCCCTATTACCTTTCTGAGCCTCAGATCTGGTTCTTTGATTTGTTCTCTCTCAAGCTCCTTAAAGCTTCTTCTGTGCCAGTTTGGATAGCATTTAGGAATCTTGATGAATTTGCTCATTATCTAATACAAAGTGACATAAAACACCCCTGCCACGGACTCTGCCACATCACCATACCCTGCTGAACTCCTGCAATTCAGTCGGTACTAGATTAATAGCATTTATGTTGTTCGTAGATCTTAGCTGACCTTGATCTGCTAGAAGCTCCCTCCTTTTTATCTCTGTTCCATACTGGGACGGTTTTGTCCTGCATTAACAATGGCTCTTTTGTACATCAAAGCACAGCCCCCTCCAACATCCCAAGTTTTCATTTTCCCTGCATACATAATATGTATCTCTCTTCTGTTCAATGTCTGTTACTTCTTACCTATGTTTAATCGTTGGATAATAGAAATTTCTATTTATTTTGCAAAAGAAAAGTACTTAACAATTAACCTCTCAGTATATGAATCGAAAAAGAAGCAGCTTTGTGAGTAAAAACAGTCATAGAAATGATTTTTTCTCTTTTTTTAAAAGAAGCTATCTAGTCTCATATGTCTCCATTTGTCCACTCTTGCAAATAACAATACTTATTTACCTTGGAAAACAAGAGTTTTAACTACACTGAAATGCCTCTATTTGGTTTGAATATTAAATGTATATATTTAAATATATATACATATATATATATATATATATATGAGATTTCACATGGAGCGATTATCTCTTTATGTGAAATGATAGACGTTGGATAAAGGTTTGTAGGCAATAAATGAGAGTTTAATTGAGTGAGTCAATGATTCCATTTCTTTTAGGAAATTTCTTTGAAAGGCACTTACCAAAAGCCAAACAAACAAATAAGTAAAACAGGAAACAAAAATCTAAAAACAAAACCCTATAACCTAGGAATTACTCTGTAATGTGAATCTCCCCTCCTCTCAACAAAACATCTTAATTATAAAGTAACCTCTTCAATGAGCTTGCTTTCTTCTTCTTCTTTTTTTTGCAATCAGTGAATACTTATCTGATATTTAGTAGGTCTGTGTAAAAGCAATTGCAACTGAGTTCCCCAGCAGTGACTCTGGTAACAACAGCAGGTGGATAAAGGCTTTTATAAAGACTGGTTTTGTGGAGTCTAATTCAGAGTGCTCCAACAATCTCTCGTTTTGACTTGAGGATTCATTTATGTATTTAATGTGTTTCTTGTTCTGGGATCTTGTTTCTCTGCGAAGGAGGTATTCTGTAACTCTTTCTGACAGCAAGATGAGAATTATTTGCTTTCCTCAAAAGAAATTATCCAAATTCTCGAATTTCAGTGTGAATAAATAGCCTTGGACAGTTTTTAAAAATGCAGATCCCTGGGAGCCATCCTGAGATTGCTGCTGTAGGAGAACTGGGGTGAGCACTCCAGCCTGTGTTTTGGGAAAGCAGCCCTGCTGATGCCAATGTGCTTGCCTGCAGATCAACTTTCAGAAACATTGTTCTGAACTATTATGGAGCCGAGAGCTTAGTTCTGGTGCTGGGGGCCCAGGGGAGTGTGACGTTTTGAAGGATACGGTGGAAATGTATTCTGGAACGCTTTTGTTGCACACGGATATATAACAGTTTAAAATCTACAAACTAAGGAGAAGAAACACTTCACTGATATGACTTTGAATGCCTTGCTAAAAGCAGGAAGGGGAAACCCTTGTGGAAATTGGTGTAGAATAGGGGTGTCCAACCCTCAGCCCACAGGCCACACTCAGCCCAGATGTCTGTGAACGTGACCCAACACGAGATCATAAATGTACTTAAAACATTTACTGAAAAATTTACTTAGTTTTATCACTAAGTTTTATCCTAAATTTTATTTCTTAGTGATGTTCATTTTCTAGATTAGTGGTCACCAGCTTGATGAGTTTAAAAGATTATCCAATGGTCCGCTGCATAATTAGGGTTATTATGCGAGAATTTTTTGCTTATCTGTGGTGGTGGATATCACGAAAATTATGCACAGACCTTTTTTTTTGCTCATCAGTTTTCCTTAGTGTTTGTGTATCTCATGTGTGGCCCAAGACAACTCTTCTTCCAGCGTAGCCCAGAGACACCAAAAGGTTGGACACCCCTGGCGTACAAGGTGACATGGAGTGAGGGGTGCTGTCGGAGGTGCAGGTGGCCGGACATTTTGCTCTTCATCTCCTCTGGGCTTATTTAGAATGAGCTGGGTCCCAGGATTGATCATGCAAAATACTAGGACAGGCTAAAACTGCTCCACAAGAACAAAATTATCCACCAGTGCTTCGATGCTTTTTTTTTTTTTTAAGTCTTCCCGTAATTGTACCATAGGGATACTTTGGAAATACAGAGATTCAAATCACTAGACAATTTTTAACTCCTTCAGGATAAATTGCTCATTTCCCCTGATTAATAGGGAAGGGCCATTCAAAGTCTAGATTAACATAATTACTGTGGAGCCCACTTAAAGTTAGATCATATAGTTAATTGTTTTTAATCTACATTTTATTTCAGTTAATTACATGAGATAATACATATGAAAGTGTCTGGCGCAGAATCTGGCATGTGTTACGGACTAAGATCCAATTGCCTCTTTAGCATCTCCCCTCGGATAATTTGCAAACACCCAAACTCAGTATAAGCCCAACTGAACCACCTTTTCTGCCTCCTCCCCAAATGTTCCCTCAACCAACCAGTTACTCAAGCTAGAAACCTCTGTTCCATCCTTGATGTCCTATGTCCTCCAAGTCTTATTTGGTTTCCTACATACCTCTCTTTTGGGGGGAAGTGGGGTGGATGAAGAACCATTTGTATTTTATTTTTATATTCTTTTTCCTTTCCGTTGAACTTACTGTGGTGACACTGGCTAATAAAATGATACGGTTTCAGGTGCACAATTGCATGGCCCATCATCTGGATGGGGTACTGTGTGTTCACCGTCCCCAGGCAAGCCTCCTTCTGTCACCATTTGTTCCCGGACTCCATCTTGCACCTCCCCCCAAACCCCCTTTCCCTCTGGTAATCACCATACTGTTATCCGTGTCTATGAGCTTGGTTTTTTGCTTAATCCCTTCACATACATAGCTCTTAAATCATCCACTTCACTCATTCATTGCTCAGTGAACCAAACAGTAGGTCCTGTAGGAAGGTTCTGGGCAGGTGGTGTGCACTCACCTTCAGGTCCAAAGAGATTCGTACAGGCAAAGAACAGAGGGGGTTGGTGTGCAAGGGGAGGGTGAGGGGTGGATCGCAAAGGGCCCTTCAAGTCATGTCAAAAATTATTGACATTTTGTCCTAAGAAAAATGAGAGAAGTTTGAAGAGTTTCAAGCACGGAAACGGCAGGATGAGATCTGAGTTTTACGAAGATCACTCCTTCCGATCTCTCCGATCCCCTTTGTCACAACGCAAGACACCGTGACGGTAATGAGCATCTGTCCTGGGGAGCACTCCACCTGGTCTCTTTGCCTTCCTCCTCCTCCCCTCGGGCGCGTGCTCCTCGTTTCAATTAAGCAAATGGAGCGACTCACAAATAAAAATCCTGGAAGTCTGATTATATCCCTCTCCTATTTCAAGTCTTCTAGTGATTTCTTAATGTCCTTAGGATATCATGGATATTCCTTCACAGGGATTCAACAGCTTAAGGCTAATGCTCACCTTTCCAGTCTCTTCTCTCAGCACTTTCCCCTTCACGCCCTCCAGGTTCACTGACCTTCAGTCAGGTGTGCTGTTAGCACAAACCTTTTATGCTTACACCACACTCCACCTTCCTTTTCTCCCTCCCCTCCTGCCCAGCTCGGCTGAGGGTGTCAAAAAACCTTTTTAAAAAAAAAAGTTTAACATTTTTAAATTTTTCTCGATGTACGCTATTACAGATACGCCCGTTCCCCGCCCCTGCCTTTGCCACCTCCCCGCCGCCCCTTCCCTCTGGCCATCACTACACTGCGGTCTGTGTCTGCACATTATGCACAAATGAGCTCCACTGTGTGCGGTTCCCTGTTGAGGACTGCCGCATTTCCCAGTCGAGACATTTATCACGCGTTTTTCCGGTAGGCTTAAGCTCCAGCAGTGTCTGTCCTCATCAGTAAGTTACTTCGCCATAGATCCTCGGGCAGTGCCTGCCCCAGGGCAGGCTCTCAGGAGACCTGGTGGGGTTTCAACACACGCCTGCCGAGTGAAAGCATAAAGAGTCTAGTGCTTCCCTTTCCTTGCTCCTTATAGCGTCTCTTCCTTCTAAAGAGTTCATTGGGAAAACGAATATCTCAAAAATGGCAAATCTATTTTGGATTTAGATGGCATATTCTAATCTGCTTACCATGGTGGAGATAAAGGTAACCAGGTTACATTTTCAATAGGGGTGTGACATCTGATAGAGTAGGCAAACAGGGAACAACTAAAGGGACATTACGTCTGCTGTAAAGGAGGAGTGCTGGTTGCTCTCGGCGGGGGTGAAACTGGTTCTCGTGTCCACCGGCAGCAGTCTGACCCCCGGGTCACTGTGCACCTGCCGTCTCTGTGCATCCGCACGCTGTCTGAACTTTGCCAATCTGACCATGATGAAAGTTGAATTTCAGTATAGTATTAATTGGTATTTTAACATTATTTTCTGATTGAAGATCTTTAAATGTATTTAAATATTTTATTTATTTATTTTTTAGAGGGGCAATGAGGGCATGAGAGAGGGAAACATCAATGTGTGGTTGAGGCTCTAGTATCCCCTACTGGGGACCTGATCTGCCACAGCAGGCATGTGCCCTGACTGGGAATCGAACCTGTGACCCTTTGGTTCACAGTCTGGCACTCAGTCCATTGAGCCACACCAGACAGAGCTGAATATCTTCTTATATTTTTAAGAGATATTTGCATTTACTCTTCTGTGGCTTGTCTGTTTTTAAACTTACTTTTTATTGTTTTTCCTTATTAATATCTAGAAACTTTAAGTATGAGAGAAATTAGATATTTTTTGACATAAATTGCAAACATTATTCCCTGTTTTTGTATTTTGACTTAAGTAATGGTATATATACATATATACATGTGTTTACCATGTAGAAATATCCTCTTATTAAGTTATCAAATTTAAAGCCTTACTTTATGATTTCCAGATTTTTGTATCAACTTCAGAAAGACTTTTCCTGCTCAAAGATTTCCTAAATTTTTTTTCAGTTTTCTTTTTTTTAAAAAATATTTTATTTATTTATCTTTAGAGGGGAAGGGAAGGAGAGAGGAAGAGAAACATCAATGTATGGTTGCTTCTCGTGCATCCCCTGCTGGGAACTGGCCCTTGCCGGGAACTGGCCTGCAACCCAGGCATGTGCCCTGACTGGGAATCGAACCACAATTGTCTGGTTCGCAGGCCCGCGCTCAATCCACTAAGCTACACCAGCCAGGTTCAGTTTTCTTCTAATGTTCTAAATGCTTTATTTTCATGTTTAAATATTTGATTGAACTGGGATTTCTTTTATTGTAAATTATGACGTAAGGAATCAATTTTTCCCCTGAATGACTATCCAGTTGCTCCCCTGCCTTTTACCAATGGAAAATACTTGATTGATTTCAAGTGCCATTTTTGTCAAATATTACATTTCACATTTTTTTCTGTAATTTACTTTTTGCTGATATATTTGCATGTTCATATGACAGAACCATACTGCCTGTGATAACTCTAGCTTTATAATTGACTTGATTTTGAGAAAGGCCAGCCTTCCTGTCCTCCATTATTATTGTAGGAATCTTATAGTTTTTGCTGTTTTATCTTTAAATTTGTATTTTCTTTTTCATTTATCTTATACAATTAAAAATTAAATGTGTTTGATTTTAGAATTAAGCTAAATTTATAAGCTAACTCAGCAAAATCCTAGTTGATATTTGCCTTTCTATCAAAGGGCATGAGGGTATATGGTACAATATATTGTTCAAAAATTTTTGGTCCAATTTTTTATTTTAAAACTGAAGATGTTTGATTATCTTTTTCAAGACAAATTTGTCCTTAGAAAATGGAAAAAATATATAATTTGAACTTTTTCTTAGTTTAGTTTTTGGTCTTTAGATTTGAAGTTACTCACCAGTTTTGTGACTAACATTATAATGGGGGGGGGTGTTTGTTTTCATAACGTCTTGTGAATACTTGGTCCTGAGAGCTTGAGCGGTTGGATGAATCTTAGCAATGCCGTCTGCTTTTTGTCCCAAGAGACTTGGCTGGGAAACATAAACTATAAATACTGATTAAGGCAGTCCTTGCTGTTTCACGGCAGTGCTTTGTAAGTTCAGCTCCTGTATCCTGTGACCATGTTTTCCAAGGATTAATACACCTGGCTGTGGCCTTGGTAGCCGAGAGCAATGCCAAGTCCCCTGGTTCAGGTAATACCATGGCAGGCAGCACATTAAAGATTCCTAACCAGCCTCACTCTCAGGCCGATGTTCAAAAAGGACAACCTGCACAAATACTTATTTAATTTTCAGTCTTGTCTTAAATTTTGCAGATGTAACCTGAACCTTTTTGAAGTCAACTCCCTGGGCAGTAAAAACATCCTTGTCAACATGGGGCATGTGCTGTCCTCACACTGTCCTTGTTTGGGGAAGCAGGGAGATGATGGCCAAATAGTCTTTTGAGCTTGTAAGGAGCCACTGTGCAAACCTTATGAAACAGTTCTGACTTCACTGCATGCTCTGACTTGCCGTGAAGTAGAGAACTTCCTCTCGCAGCTAACCAAACTCTCAATTCCTCACTGCTCTAAGTTTCAAGAGTGCCTGTTTCTCAGAGATGTCCTTGTTTTCATTGCAGTTATCCCCTTGCAGCACTTAATGTGAACACCCCTGTTTTAGGGATCAGCATTTTTCAAAAATGTTTAATTGATTGTACCTTGGGGACAAATGGAAAACTTGAGGTTAGTGGCGAATGAACCCTATTAATTAGTTTGTGGAGATATTCAGTTTGGGAAAAACATCCTGAAATACATTCTTTGCATTCTTCGCTCTTGCTGCATGGCTCCACAGGATCCAGTCAGGGCCCACAGTGGCCCTGGAGGTCAACATGGATTTCATGACCAGGCATAAGGAGGGTGCTGGCTGCTCTTAATAGGTTTGCTGCTTCACAACTTTGGGGAACTCGCCCTACCATCTGTCCATTGGCCTGGCCAGCTCTAAGTGGTTTTGTTGTTGTTTGTTTTGATTTGCTCGGTTTTAATTTTTGGATTGAAGGAGTGGTTGTTTTGATGAGTTGGCTCCAAGTCCAAAATAAAACAGGATATGGGATCAAAAGGACTCCTGGGTGATCACAACTTTAGCAGGTGTGTTCGGGGACAGGCACTGTATTCAAAGGACAGGAGGCAGCCAGTGTGTCTGGAGACTGGAGAACAGAGGTGAGAGTGGATAGACATTTGGAGCAGGTGTGGTCTGCAGCTTCCGGTGTGGCTCCCACCTCTCACTATTAACACCCTTGTGTCACCCCCTCCTGTCGAGTGTGGGCTGGACTTACTGAGTCACTTGTGGCAAACAGCATGTGACAAAAGTGACAGAATGTTATTTCTGAGGTTAAGTTGTACAAAACTACAAACTCCTTCTTGGTTTCTCTCCTCTGCCTCTTTTCCACTTGCTCTCTCTGGTGAAGCAAGCTGCAGTATTGAGCTACCCAGTGGAGAGACCCATGTGTCAATAGTAAGGAACTGGGGGTGGCTTTATACTATACACTGTAAAGAATAGACGCCCTCTGGCCAACAGCCCCCCCACTCACTGCCAACTACCGTGTGAGTGTGCTTTGGAGCAGACCCTCCCAGGAAAGCACTGAGAGGACTCGCAGCCCTACCCAACACCTCGAATGCAGCTTGGAAGGGTCCTGAAGCAGAGGACCCCATAAAGCTGCACCTGGATTCGTTATCTGTAGACACTTCGAGATGATAAATGTTGTTCGAGTCACTGAGCTTTAGGGTAATTTGTTATGGAGCAATAGACAAATAATACAGGTGGGTAGAGGCAGAGATTTATGGCCATGCTAGGGAGTTCGGATTCTCTCTCACTGTAGTGCAGTGATGATCGCCTTTAAAAAGGTAACTGCGTGCTGTGTAGGGAACAGATGGCGCAGAAGCAAGCGCGGAAGCAGGACAACCAAAAAGAAGGCTCTGTAAGAAGTACAAATATGAACTGTCAGGGAAGAGGTATATTGGCTCATAATGTTGATACAAGGGGCTTGGCAGAGGGGAGAAGAAGACCAGGAGTTGCAGATGACTCCCACCTTTTTGGCTTGGTCTACTGGGTGGACGCAGGTGCTACAGTTTCCAGGGTGTAGGGGAAACTAAAACAGCTTCCGTGCACACTAGAGTCAACACTTCCAATAGAATCTCCATCAATTCATTCATCACCTCAGGTGCAGCAATTCTGCAGAAGTCAGCACAGACGTCAGCCTCTATTAAGTGACTTTGACTCGGATGTTTATGAGTCTCAGCAGTCTTGCTGTCAATCATCAGCCATGACCGCTTCGGTGAGCTCCTGGGACGGAGCTGCGGGTTCTGGCCTGGACAGTGAGAGGAGCGATCCCTACCAAAAGGAGAGAGGAAGGAGCGGTGGCCGCCAACCGGCGCCTAACAAGGCACTTCCTGGGGACTTTTCTTTGGATGAGGAATCTGAAGTGGTTACACTGTCTCAGCTGGGATGGATTGGAGAATATTGTTGCCATGACCTTGTTTTCACTTCCAGGATGTGTTATCTGGGGAACCAGGGTAGAATTAAAAGAGTCATTGGGAAAGGACCTCCAGATTTGTTGGAAAACTGTTGTCAAAAACATTAGCCACGGAGCAACACAATGACCACATAAAATCCTAGCTGATATTTATAATATTTACTATTTTAGTTAAGAAATTGATGGGCTCCCATGTTTATGTTCAAAGCACTGATATAAGTGACTGTATTTTCTGGTTTAGCCCTACCTCTCAGGAAGGTTGAGTTAGGTTTTACTCTCAATTATGTTTATTTATATTTATAGTGAGGGTAGTTGTGCTTTCCTCAGTTTTTCTATTTTATAATTTCATTTCTTGTTCTCATTAAGATGTTACGATGTCTTTTACTGTGAGTTCTTTTGAGCTTTGTTTTGTTTGTTTTTGAGAAAGACAAGGGACTTAATAAACGTGTTAAGGGAACACAATATCGTGTTATAAATGTCCTAAGTATTTTCTAGGCTATGCAATATGATACAAGGTTTTTTCCATATGTTACTATTTTTAAATACTTCTCACTTCTAAATGGAAAAAAGGAGAAGCTCTAATGATTAGATTAATTCTTCTTTGTGTTTTGTCTTTTTTTTTCTCCTAATACAAAGGTTTGGGACACTGGGCATTTTGAGAGCTGAGTCCTTTAGGAAAATTATACATCCTAGGAAAGGTTAGAGATGTTTCTGAAATGAGAAGGTTGTTGACTCAGTGGAAAGAGTTTAAAAGAAGTTCTGAACTAGAAATGCTAGCACACGAACTCCAAATATTTGCTCTAGTATATTTAAATAAAATATTCTTCAATGTGACATTGCAATTTTCCCCCAAACCATTCTTTAGTTTTTAAAATTTCCTGGTATAGCAGGTGTCATTGTTTTTTAAAAAATATAATATGTATTTGCCATGGACAGGTAGCTCAGTTAGTTACTGTCCTGATACACCTCGGTTGCAGGTTCAATCCCCAGTCAGGGCACATACAATAATCAACCAACAAACACACAGCTAAGTGGAACAACAAATTGCTGTTCCTCTCTTTCTTCTTCTCTCTCTTTAAAACCAATCAATAAACAAATACAGTTCATATTATTTCTGATATGAATCATGAGTTGATAACCAGTAAACTTGATGGCATAGAAAAAATTAGTTTCTTGAAATTTCAGATGTGATGAGACAAAATTACTATATTAGTGATAGGAAAGATGCATACTGTATTGTTATGTCACTATTTTAAAATGCACCCTGAATCCTTATGCACTATTTCTGTGTTGAAAATAAATTTGTATTATATGAAACTCAACAGTTAGATGAACTGCTGGGAAGCACAGGGCCCTGAAAGGGCTGCCCTGGTCAAAGAGTTGCTTCGGGACCTCTCCCTGTTGGGTTCTCCACACCCGGCCCTAGGGTTCTATCCCGGGAAATTAGTTACCACCTCAAAGTGCTCACGCGGGTGGCCCACTGCCTGCAAGTGGGTTGACCATACGTTAAAGCAGCCTCTGCAGTCGCACAGGCCTGAAAGTTTGTCCCACCTCCCTCACGCTTGTTGCCTGTTGATTTTGCACTTACTGGTTTTCATTTTAGTCTCAGAGTGCAATTTATTTTCCTTATTCAGAAAGTCCCAAACAGCAGCCTCTCTATAGTTTCTAAATAAAAGTGTCAATAATTTCTATAGTATGAATAATTAGCTGAGCATACTTTTTTCTTTCTTTAAATCAATTTCAAACAGAACCAATACATTTTCTTTTTCAAGTTCAGTAAACCGAGCTGACGAGGCTCTACTATATATAACCTGTTAACTTACCGATGGAGAGTTCCAGGCCTGACTTTCTAATTGGTTTTTGTAATGAATGTGCTTAATACAAGATTATTGAATAAATGAATTAATGAACCAAAGAAATATCCTCCCTTCAAACCCCAGGCCTTTCAGGCCTGGCTCCAGCCCTCCCTTCATTACAAATTAGCAGTCCCCTGCTTGTCCAGCAACGTTACCCCCACAGTCTGAAGTGTAGCTGACCAATGATGTGTGCTTCCCAAATGTGGCTTCAAGGTTCTATAGCCAAACCCAACCCTACAGACTTTCAGCAGAAGACATGTGGTAAGCACTCTGTCTCTGACCAGCTTCAGACGAGCGGTAAAAATGCCTGCAGTGATCTGGGATATGTTTCACACTGAATCTTCCTTGTACAAATTTAGTCTAAACACGACACATTTCTCTAGAATGTTGCTACATAAAATAGCGACATACTATAAGTCACCTGCAGTCACAAGGGTCCTCAGTTAGACAGGCATCAAACATTTTAAGAGAGCTTTTAAGAATAATAAACTCTTTGCCATATATTTATTCTTGTTGTTGTAAAAACTGACACCTGCCCTGGCCAGATCGCTCATTCGGTTGGAGCGTTGCCCCAATACACCAAGGCTATGGGTTTAAACCCTAGTGGGGCACATGCAAGAATCAACCAAAGGATCCACAAATACGTGGAATAACAAATCAATGTTCTGTCCTTCTTCTCTCTCCCTTTTCCTGTCTCAGTCTCAAATCAATATCCGCCCAAGTGCTCATCAGTAGGTGAGTGGATAAAACAACTATGGGACATTTACACAATGGGATACTACTTGGCCATTCAAAAAGAAGAAAATTTGACCCTTTGCAACAGCATGGATGGACCTGGAGAATATTATGCTAAGTGAAACCAGCCAGTCAGAGAAAGACAAATATCATATGATTTCTCTCATGTGTGGAAGCTAATGGACAAGCTGAACTAATAAGGAAAATAGAGACAGACTCATAGATAGAGAGTAGGCTGACAGCTGGGAGTGGAGGAGTTGAGCAAAAAGGGAAAAGGACTCATGGACATGGACAAGAATGTTGTGATTGCTGGGGGGATAGGTGTATAAGGGAGATAAATGGCAATAGAAAAAATACAATAAAAATTTTAAAAATGAAAGAAAATGAAAACTGGCACCATATATGAATGAACCCACGTATACATGTCTACAAAGAATGTCATTTGTTTCATTTGAATTCAAGAAACAAATGACAAATGACAAATGACAAATTCTTGTTTCATTTCAAGAATTCTCTTGAAAACCAGTAACTAGTATTCTTTTTGAAAATTTTGTTTGTTGTGATTAGAAAGTTACATGTTCTGCTTAGATTCACTAATCAAACTTCAGAAGCCTTGAGTATTTTCTGAAAGTAAATCTGAGCCACAAACCTACGTGGTGGCCCACACTGTTTTAGAAAACTCTGTTCTATCTTGGAACGCAGCACAGTAATTTGTCGAGATTTTTCAACTTGATTTCTGGAATCCTATCTTGTTTTTCAAATTGCAGCTTTTATCAACGATCAGTTCAACTGACCGTCTTAACAGACGCAAACAAGGCTGCCAGCTGAGAGGTCTGCCCAGACGCAACCAGCTGCTCATTTCCTGACGCAATGACCTGATGGACTCCGGGGATCAGCTGCTGTTCTTCTGAAGGGCTTCTGTGGTTTGAGAGGTCGCTGTGCTCACCGAAGCCGACCTTGGAAACTTGACATTAAAACATACATTCCCACGGCAGCCAAAGTTCACCTGCCATGGGAATGGAATTCATGAACATCAATAGCTCAGATCCTTCTTCCGTAAAATGAGGGAGTTAGAAGAAGTTCCCACGTCTATTTGAGTTCTAAAATTTAATGATTTTAAGTAAACATGGTTGCCATTGCGATCTTCAACAACATTTATAAGATTCAGTAGACTTGACATTCAGAAGGGTTATCTTCCGAGACTTCGTAATTCCCTAATTCTTGGATATGAAAAAGGTATCGGCAACACACCTTTCCCTGGGTCTGGGCTAGATGGTGGCCTTTCTGCCCTGAGTGTATGCAGAGTCGAAGAAGACGTGTACGTAAGCTGGCAAACAGCAGTTTGAGGGAAGAGATCTGGGGGAGAGGGTGGCCCGGAGAACACTGGACCTGGGAAAGCCTGAAATCCTGTCTCAGAGACGATGGCGCAAAGAGTGAACTGGAGTTGGCAGGGAGGGTGTGCACAGCGCTCAATAAATATTTGTTGGGGAGTGAATAGAAGAATGTTCAAATAGAATTTGAGGCAGAGTCATCAGCCAATATAAAGGCACGTGCTGCTGCAGATGGCTGTTGTATTTGAAGAATGCTGAGAAAGTCATCGTGTCTGTCCTTTTAAATGACAGGCATTTGGAAGAGAAGGTGGTGGGAAGACATGAGTATTGAGAACTTGGCAGGTCCATTGCTTTAGTCAATAAGTGTTCATTGAGTAGCAATATGTGTCAGGCACATATAAGAAAGATACATGCAATAATAAATCTAAGACAGTTAAATTGGATTGTACTTGGTAAGTGATAATAAAGAGTGATGTGATCAGATCAGAATTTTGGAAAGAGAATTCTGGTAGCATGAGTAAATGGACCTTACCCAGGAAAGGTAAGATGATTACCACTTCTCCATTCATCCTTACCATTTATTTATTCGACTTGAGCATATCCACTTCTCTGGGCCTTTGATTCTTTCTCCGCTATGAACCATAGGAGTTTTGGCATTCTTATTCACCTAGTGAAGGCTGTCACTTCTGCAAGCTGCTCTGAGCCATCCTAAGCAGTATTGAGGTGTAACACCTTTGCTTTGCTAGCAGACCCACGGCTTTTTCAGTGGGATTATGTTTCAACTGCATTCTAGTGACTGGTCTGATGGCTAGGAGTTGGGAGCAGATCAAGAATATTTTGTGTGTGTGACCCTGTGAGGCAGAAGACTCTGTACTTTTTAAGGAAGGGAATTGTAGTCCCTAGCCTTTAACAGGGAGAAGTGGGCCACTTGTGCAGGCCCAGAAGGTTCAGGAAGATCTGGGCATTCAAGACTTTTTCATGTATCAACTCAGATGTCCCCACCCAATATCTGAAATTCCCACTATTTCCCAATCAGGGCCCTGACCCTGGAGTAGCAAATGGGGCAAGGTTGAGAACACAACCACTCTTGTAGCTCTGCTACTTTTAAATGAAGTCCTGGGTGCCTCCCCAATTTTTCTTGCTGTTTGGTTGTAAAAGATGAGAATCTTTTAATATGTTACTGCTGAAGGAGGCCCCCAGCTGGAACACTTATACTTTAATTGGTTCTTAACCACTCTCAGCTTTTTATTGTCTTTCCCCAAGTCACTGACTGAGCCCAGCAACATGCACCCGAATGCCCGGAGTACTGGATCAGCTCCCCCACTCCACTGCACCCCCAGCACGCAGGCCTGTAACTCCAGCGGTGAAAGTTTTAACCTCCTGCGCGAGGAACTTTCTGCGCTCCCCTTAGCAGTGAGGGGTTCCTTATGGCCAGCAGGCCAGCTGTTCATCCTTCAGAGCCCTGCTTTAGAGTCTGCTTCCTGGGACCACACCTCAATCTTGGGAAGTAGAATCTGAGACAGACTTAGGTATAGGAAGCTTCTTGGAGAGTACGGGAGTTCTGCCGGGAACGAAGGAAGCAAAGGTGGAAGAAATTTCAAACTACAAGGCGCTTGCAACAAAGGCCTCCGTCAATTCTAAGGCTTTTAACGGCTTTAAGTAACCAATCAGTGGGCGAAGGTGAGTGGGGCGGTGCACCTTGGGAGAGGGGGCTGCCTTCTATGAAAGGCCATGATTGGAGAGGGACACAGCTGAGAACCATTGGCCATTAACACACCCAATAAACAGGGGGTGAGCGGTTCAGTCCTGGAGCAGGATCTGGGCCCAGCATCTAGTGTGTCCAAGCGTTCGGCGAGAGTGGGAAGGTGAGTGGCCCTTCCTTTACTAATGAGCTTCAACTCTGTCCTGCGGAAGGCTGTACAGAAATTGCAAGTAGTCTGACAATACTGACAAGAAGAGTGTTTAAGGTGGAGAAGAATGTGTCAGAAATGGTGTGGAAAAGCAATTCTCCTCTTGAACAAAAGCTGAGAGTGTACAGTATTGGGTGTGTTCAGTAAAATGGTCTGACCTCTCCAAAGCGAGGTGTAGCAAACACCTGTATTTACAAACTTCCTGCAGGAAAAAAAAACACCAAAAAACCTTTTTTTCTTAATGAGTCTGAAAATCTGTACACTTTAAATTCCCTTTCCTTTTGACTTTAACTGAAAAAGATGCTTCTGTTTTGGAAGACACAAGGTTTTGTAGATATAGACAGAGGTTGCTTCTTAGGAGTAATGAAAGAACCAGCACGCAGGCTCCGGGGGTGCAGACTACTCTTCCCTGATGGGGCCTGGGTTAACAATACATACTCGAATGACAGATCCTTCATGATCTTAAAAACTTCTGAGGGAGAAAGCATAACATTCAGATTATCATAGCATTTCTTACTTATGCAGTGTTATGCCAAGTAATTTTATTACCTATTTTTTTCCTGTAAGAAACCCTTGATTAGTATAACAAAAGAACAAAAAGCCTTACTTTATGTAACTCCTTATGTGATACAAGTAATTCTGAATCCTTTTCCCCATTTTTATATACAAATTCTTATTTTTGTCATTGCCTGCTTTTAAAGATGAGGGTGCTAACGTGCTCAGAAATTAAGTGAATTGCCAGATTCTGTGCTCTGACCTCCTGGAGCCCTATGACCTTTCTAATCACGAGGCCTTGGATTTAATTATTTACTTATCACAGAGCCAGATACTTTAACAGTGTGTATCTATAATGCAGAAGCCATGGTGGGGGAAGGGTGCAGGAGAGAGTGCAAACTCTACTGAAATGAATCCAACTGCCTGGCAGAAAAGAAAAGCAGAAATCTCATTTCGCCTTGGGCAGTGAAATACTTTGGACCCACCCTAGGTATAGGAAGAGGGGGAAAGACTCTGGGGACGTGAAGAATTTAAGAGATTTCCCCCGGGGTAGGGAAGTGATTCTGCTGAAATGGCACCTGAAAACCGCATTTGTTCTGGGAGCCAGAGCCCAGGAAAGATGCCGACGTTTTCTTGGAAACAGTTCAGACAAGAAATCAGGAAGAAGCGTGAGGGGGCTGGAGGGACTGACTTCGGAAGGCAGGCTAAAAGAATTAAATAGGTTCCCCTTAGTTTAGAGACAGCAAAGATAGGCCTTGATAACGATCTGCAATTACTTGAATGTATAAATACCAAAGAAAGTGAAGCGCTACTTGGGGTGGAACAAAGGAGTATAATTATCTAAAACTTAAGGCAATGGAAAGAAACCTTACCACGAAACAATCTATGTTTACAGGAACGTTCATGACAGCTCTGTTATGAATTTTGTGGCTTTCAGGGGCCCACCTCCCATAGATGTAAACTGCAGAACATAGTATATTACATTAAAAAAAATCTTGTTTTAATGCTGTGAATTGTACTGAACCTGAATTCAAGTAATATCTAGAACAAAACAAGCAAACAAAACCACGATGGGATTGCATGAAGCCTAGTCAGCTGAGGGCCAGGGACCCCGGTCCTGATTTGTAGAGTGACCCAAGGGGACCAGAGAGGCTCTGGATGTGCACTGGGAGGTCAGAGGACAGCCAGAGGACACCTGGAAAGGCCAGCTTGGGGCTGAGGTCAGGCAGGCCTGTGGTTTCATTTGTGTGCCACCCAGCAGGACCACGCGTCTAGCCAGGCTCGGCCTGCCTTCCTGATGGTGACCTTTAACCCCGGTGTTCAAATTCTGTCCTTGGCCCTTCTGCTATTTTCAAGTGTGGTCCTACCTCTTTGTGCGTTCGGTGCCTCTCTTATAGGCTGGTTAGAACATCCTCATATTTTGTGAATGTTTCCTTTCATTTGCTGTGACTTATAAACTAGTTGGAGATAGTATATGGAACTGCTAACGCGTATTGATTTTCATTCATACTCGCGTGGGGGTGGATTTGCTTTGGCGAGGAATTTGAGGGTTCAGTGGTGCTCCCCAGCCTTCCTGTGGTGAGCAATTAGGTTTTTTTTCCTTTTCAAATTCTTGCGGACCAATACGTTTCAGAACACAGTAAAACTATGAGAAAAATGAAATAAAAACAACACTCTGAGACATACAAAGTGCAAACTCTAATTTAGTTTTAGATTTAACAGGCAACCTTTACTTTGTGAATTGTTATAAAAGTGTCTGAACACACTTAGTTCTGTATTTCACAGAGCAGGCTTGGGTGGTGCTTTTGATTCGATCATTTCCTGATCACATTGCCTTGGGCATCGCGTTTCCCCCACTCCGAGCAGACGTTTCCTTACTCCTGAACGAACATAGCCGTTCCTGTCCTTTCTCTCCAGGCCTGGTGCAGGTCATGTGGCCGGAAGGAAGGAAGCTGGGTTTGCAGCTGGTGAGGTGCTAATTACACTTTATAGACCAAAGGGGCCAGCCGTTCCTGTGATGTGCTTCAGAAAGTTTCCATTTGTTCTAGCAAAATAGGGTTTTTTTTTCATCAAGTGAACATCTTTTACAGTTATGGAATTGTCTTCAAATCCAATCTACTTAATTTTGATGTTTTTTTTTTCCTTTTTAGAATAGTTTTTACATTTTACCGGTCAGTGAAATTTAAACGCCAGGGAACCACTGGTATATCAAGTTCCGTGGATCAGGATGACTTTGGGGCTGCTTCAGGCCCTTTGTTCCAGGTTCTGACCTATTTCCATTCTCTCAGGGTATGATATCATTTTTTTAGAGTTCATATGTTATGCCTTTTCCCCCAGTTTTTGCAAGTGTCTTATAGGTATATGTCAAGAAATCAGAGAGAGGAAGAATGGGGTCAGCGTTGTCCAGATTCAAAATATCACACGGGAAGTTCTGACATTTCACCCATCCAGCCCTTGGTATTCCGACACCCTACCCACTCACCCCTAGTTTGAAAACAATTACTGTCTAGCAGTGTGAGTTTGTGAGACTCACAGATAGATTTTAGAGATGAGGAGGTTGAGAGTTTAGGAAAAGAGCAGCTAATAGCATGGTGAAGTACCTGCAGATTAATTAAGGAAAGAATAAACAGGGACACCTCAGGTGGTATGGACACCATCTGCTTAGCCTGAAATCTCAAAGTGGGGGAAGTGAAAAATGATTCACCATCATTAAGATGTGAGCAAGGGGAAGGTGTATTTGCTTTCAGTGGGCAGGAACCTGCTGAGCTATGAAACTTTCGAGAAAGGATATGATGGGTCTGATTTTTCTTGGCTGTTTCTTGGATTTTCTGGGCTTCAAAGATGTAGTGAATCCTGGAATGTATTTTGTTCCCTGGATCCTAAGTATGTGTCCTGAAATGGGATCCCTGACTTCTTGGAACCCCCGCCCCCAAGAGACTGTGTGCCATTTCATCCTTATCTTTAGAGAGAGGGGAAAGGAGGGAGAAAGGGAGAGGGAGAGAAACATCCATGTGAGAGAAAAACATTGATCGGTTGCCTTCTGCACTTGCCCTGACCGGTGAACTTAACTGCATCCCAGGCCTATGCCCTGACCAGAAACTGAACCACTGACGTTTGGCTTTGCAGAAGGATGTCCAGCCAACTGAGCTTGGTCAGGGCAGAGTTTTTAAAATTTAAGGTCATGTTAAAGGAAGAGTGGGTTTCAGATTCAGATAGAACTAACTAACTTTGCTTTATCACTTACCAGCTGTGTGACCCTGGGAAAATGATATAATTTCTCTAAGCCTCAGTTTCTTCATCTGTAAAATGGAGCTATTCGTGTTGTCACCAGCAATGTTTGCTCTTGGATCTTGAGTTTGGCAAAGCAAGAATTTAGAGCCAGGAACTCTAGTGCAAGAGGAAGTTTATTTAGCCTGCAAAGTGAAAGTCCAGTTGAAGAGACGATTCGATTAGGCTGCTCAGAAAGAAAGTCACAGAGGCTGAAGAAGGGGGCCAGCCAGGCTGCGTGGAAACAGAACACATGTTACAGAGGCAAAAGAAGGGCCCCGGGGACAGGCTCAGGGGGTTAGCCTGGGATGAGCTGCCTCTGCCTGCTGCTCCCCTGGTTGCAAGTCTCATGGGACTCTTAAAGCTTAGGAGAAGGGAAGCAAAGGTACATCCCTGGAGAAAGAAGGCACGGCCATGCTCTAGAGAAACAGTGTACACTGGGTCCTTCGTCTTAAGGGTTTTTACCTTCTCTAAAGACAGGAATTTCAGAGGATGTCTCAGGGGGTGATTTCAGTAGGCTATTCATAAGCTTTCCATGTGTGTCTAATTTGCTGCTTCATCAAAATGAGCGTTTAGTGTCAGGGTTGTGGTCTCTACTGACTGGTTGACAGTAGGGTGGGTTGTCATTACGCCTGGTCCTGAGGCCAGTCACGGTGTTGCTTTGTCTGGTTTTATTGATTTCTTCCTGGCCTGATCCAGATGCTTTTCCATCCAGATGTTGTGTTTTAGGTTTCCTGCATTTATCTTCCTGACTGTGTTGCCCTCCCCTGCTCTGGCTCCCTGACTGCGCTTTCAGCACTGGCTTTGCCCCCCTCACCCCCCCCCCACCTCAGTAAGCCATGAGCTTGCAGGGTGCAGTCTCTCCAGGTCAGCCCCATTCAGCCTAAGGAACAGGGTCCAGAAAATGACAATTCTAGGAGGATGATAGTTTTCCAGTGCAGGGTCATGAGAAAAATGTGTCGGCTGGAGACACATCTATATTCAAATCCAGCCTGACCATTTGGCAGGTAGCCCAAAACAGGTTTCTTCAGCTTTCTGAGTCCCGGTTTCACCATGTATAAGTGGCTGGCAGTGGTCACTTCCCTTGCAGGGGTCCGGGGAGGTTTGCATGAGATGTTGTAACTCAGGCCTCCGACACAGTGGGTGCTCAGTGATGGTTCTTTTCCCCTTCAGATGGCTTCATTATCTAGTTTTCTTTTGAATTAATTGGGGTGACACTGGTTAGTAAAACTATATAGGTTTCAGGTGTATAATTCTGTAATACATCATGATCATCTTTAATGACCATGTCTGTTTCCATAATGACAACTGTGGGGAGAGAACGGGACAGGGACATAATTCCTCTTCCGCCGGCAGGGAAAGTGGGTCCGAGCAGGGGTGTGCCTTCCTGTCCAGTGGCTGCCAGTCTGAGGAGCCAGGACTTCTAACTCAAGGTACGGCGTTTTTTTTGTTTTGTTTTTCCCATTAGATGATGATGATCTTACCTAAAAACTATGAGTTTTGCAAGAAAACTTCTACCACTACTTCTATTTATTTTTAAACATGTTGGTCCACGTGGCTAAAGAGCTTGGAGGTCTTTTCTCTTTGCTCAGTTCTTGCCGCCGGTCTTTTCATGTTAATTTGTTTGTGCTGCATCTAAATGCCCTGTGGGGAAAAACAACAAACCCTTGGCTCTAACCAAAATGTATTTCGTTTTCACCGTGTGTCAGGACCTGGAAGTGTGTTAAATGTTTCCTCCTTGACCTCTCTCATCCACTTTGTGGGAGGACTTACAGGAGCCCATGCGCAGAGCTAGTAAAGGGCAAATTATGTGTTAATGCATCCGAGCTTAACACTGCTTATTTTCTTAATGACCTCTTTGAGTGCTTAGTATGCTTTTAACGTATTACCCTCTGTCTTAGCCATTTATACTGGCAAATTAAATGTCGGTTACACCAGCACGGGCTGAAGGGGCAGAGCTGGCACAAAGGGAGAAGAGGACTTTGGATGTTCAGATTACTGTCAGTAGGGCTGGACCCAGAAATCTGTTCTTCTGTGACCTTGGACTTGCAGGGTGACTTGGAGGGCGACACCGCAGAGCCAGGAACTGGAGAATCATCCGCAGGGACTGTGATCACCACGGCGGTCCTGCCTGGGCAGTGACACTGTCTGACTGACAGAAAGGGAAGGAAGGCTGAATATATTTATCTCCGGTAACACAATTGTTACCGAACAAAGGGTCCGAGGGGGGGGTGCAATACTTGGCCCACCAAGGGATGCCAAAAACTGCTACAGAAAACAGGGGCCCCTCCCAAGGATGGTATACTAATATCTATAGGGCTCTTCTGTCCTCCGCCAATTGGAAAGACATCTCTCAATGCCAGAGATTTGTGAAAAGGAAACAAAATGTTTATTTAATGCTATTCAGGCCTAATGCCTTCCTTAAAATATTAAAGTCTTTAAGGGTATACACCTACACACACACACACAGCGCTCCCTTCTCCCACTGTCCCAACTCTGGGTACCGTAAATCTGGAAAAGAGCACACGTCCGTTTTTCAGGTCGCTGGCACGTGAGCTGTGTCGCCTGCCTGTCCAGGCAGGATCTCCAATTAATCCAAGGTCATGCGGCACCTTCCACTGGCAAGAGTTCTTTGTACCAAGTTCCAGTCAAAGTCTCTCCTGGTTTCCAGGCCACTCAGCCAAAGGGAGCAGGCCAAAGCTGCGTGGGCCTCTTCTACCAAAGGCGCATCTTTCTTCTTTACCTGGCCGCAGGGATCTCCATTCTGGCAAAGCTGCGTGGTCTTCCCTTTCACCTGGCCAAGAGGGGGTCTGCACTCTGCTGAAACTGCATGGCTCTCCCTCTTAATGGCTACAGGGGTCTACATCTTCCTAAATAGCGTGGCTCTCCCCCTCACCTGGCCAAGAGGGGGTCTTCACTCTGTTAAAGCCACATACCTCTCTCACAGGCACTCTCTCAGAGAAGTAGCTCCAGTTCCCGCCTGGTTAGCTACTCCACTCTGCTAAAGCCACATGGCTCTCAAGCAGGCACTCTGTCTCCGAGAAGCAGCCCCCAATTCTAGCCTGGTTCGCAGCCACTCACTTCTCCCTGGCCCAAAACTTGGCCACAGCTATTTAACATATCTATGAAACCAGTTAAAGGTTATAGGTATGTTAAATACCATTCCAGAGGTTAGCTGCAAAACTGTTGCTATGCAAAACAGCTCTCAATGGCCCTGCTCCATTTGTCCCTTCCCCCAACTGACACCTTGGGGGGGGGGGTGTGAGGATATCTTAATATTTCCTCCAATATTCCTGTACACTTTGAGTTCTGGACACCATTCCAAATCTTTCCTGGGCACCCCCCTTTGGCTGCACCCTGTATCACAATGACATATGAAACCCCATATAACTGATCAATAAATTACTAGGTTTCCAAAATTAATATAAACTTTTTAAGATAAAACAGCCAAATGACTTTCAAAGGCAAAACAATTAGATTGGCATCCGATTTTTGAGAAACTCACCTGTAAAGCAAAGGCCACAAGAGTGCATTAAAAAAAAAATCAGGAGAAAGAGTGAAGGGTGAGGATTTTTTTATTTAACTAAGTGTCTGTCAACCACTAAGGCTATAGAAAAACTATTCTCAGCATATAAGAACGTTGGGAATTCAGTACTTATCACCTCTTGTAGAGGAATCTCTAGGGCAGCAATTTTCGACCTGTTTCACCTCAAGGCAGAGATAAACTGATTACTAAAATTTGTGGCACAGGCCCTGGCCGGGTAGCTCAGTTGGTTACAGAGCATCGTCCCAACAGGCCAAAGCTGTGAGCTTGATCCCCAGCCAGGGCACATATAAGAATCAACCAATGAATGCATGAATAGATGGAACGACAAACGGATGTCTCTGTGTGCAAGTGTGATTTAGTATATGTATATGCCTAGTTCTGCCTGCTGAGAGGCCTGGGAGCAATTTCGCTTTAGTAGCATTGAGCAAACCTAGCACCTAGATGTTGGTTTCTAAACACCATCCTGCAATACAGGGAGCTGGGCATTCTCAGAGAGATGGTTGGTTACAGGATCGGAGCAGGGAAAGCCAGAGATAATCCTGGACTACCCTGTGGTACCTGGAAAAAAAAGTGAAAAAAAAAAGTCAAAAGGACACAAGACTCAAAGTAAATAAACTCAAAAAGCCAAAACTGGATGAATTTTAGGAACAGAATAATTAATAATAGTGTTGGATTATAAACTGTAGATTAAACTAAATATTCATGAGTCCATACGGATATAAATAAGTGGGGATAAGGGATAACCCTTTTTTATGAGAATTTAAATCGACATGTAGAAGGAATGATGGAAAAATAAACAGCACATTAGGCAATCATCTCAGTAAAAATTATTGCAAGAAACATGCTAAATTCAGTGGGTAAAAGTTCACAAAGAAATAGGACACAAACACAGTCCAAAGTACCTCTACTAAGGTTTTTATCAATGGCAGAGGAAAAAATACCATCAGAGTGAAATGCACACAAATTCACTCAGTAGTAAAGTAGGCAGAAGACTTGAGTAGACTTCCAAAGAATAGGATGCATCACTGGCTCATAGAGATACAAAAAGATGTTCGGTTTCATTAGTAACAACTCAGATGAAGAATAAAACTTAAATGAGGACATGTATCACTTACCAGCCTGGCAAAACTGAAGTTAGCTATACAGGCATTGGAAAAGGTGTGGATAAATGGAAATCTCAGTTACTGTTAAGGGGAGTGTTCGATGGTCAAGCCTCTGCTAAAACAGTTTAGCCTGAGATGGTAAAGGTAAAAATCATGTTCAGGACTCCTGGAAGAATTCTTGCATATATGACCATTATAAGGCACGCACAAAAAGATTCTTATAGTTGCATAGGTCTGAAAAACTGAGAACCAGAAAAACTCCTAATGTTCACCAACTATGGAATGTATGCAGTTCGGTGAGTTTGTGCAATGCTTCGTAGCTGTGCACACAATTGAATGAAAGGTACACGTGTCAACGCAGATCTTAAACCTTAAATATTGAGTGACAGAATCTTTTAAAAATCTATGTATTTATTTATTTTAAAAGGGAGGGAAAGAAACATCGATGTGTGGTTGCCTCTCAATGTGCCACCTACTGGGGACCTGACCCGCAACCCAGGCACGTGCCCTGACTGGGAATCCAACCAGCCACCCTTTGGTTCTCAGGCCAACACTTAATCCACTGAGCCACACCAGCCCAGGCTATTCAGTGGAACAATCTATAAAAATTGAGTGAAAGAGGCAAATCAAGTAAGCATGCATACTGTGTGATTTTATTGTAAATCTAAAAAAATGGACAAAGCTAAATAATAAATTGTTTTTTGATTCACATATATGAAGTAATTCTATTAAAAAGAAGGAATGGTTAATAAATTCAGGATGGTGATTACCCTTGGAGAGAGGGAGGAGCTGACGGGGGTGGGGCGAGGCACCCAGGGGCCCTCTAATATATTAGTATCATTTATTTCTCTATACACATTCCACTGTATATGTAAAATATACTATTTGGTTTGTATGAGACAGAATAAAACATTTTTAAGGAAGGAAAAATACTGCTTGAAAAACATCTATCAGCTTATCAATAATCTCTGTTCTTACAGAGTGCTTTTTGTAGTTAGGGATAAATACATATAGTCCCACCCTGGTTTGTTACTTAAATGACCTGGGATTTTTGAAAAAACATTTTACTATTTAAAAATGGGCTCATGGGTTTGAAGGCCATTTCTCTGATTAAGAAAAAAAGCGAAGACAATGGCTCGGCTTGGGCTCCGTCCTACACTTCAGTTACTGAAGAACACCAGTCCACACTCGGCCCACTGCCGGGCAGTGTGCCGCCGGGCCAGGGAAGGGGCTTGTGTGACCTCACGGACTCATCTCTCTGACATTCTGGCCCAGAAAAGAGGACATAGAGTACTGTCCATCGAGACAACATTTTCCCACAGCCTGTCTCAGATTTCATAGCCCTTGTTAAGTTGATAATATCAGTCCTATTCCCAGTGGGCAAATGTTAATGTCATTCAGGTAGAATCGCAGGAGGTAAGTCCATGAACCACAAAACTTACTGAAGCTATTGAGTTATTAAGAGTGGAGAATATCTAAAGGAAGGCAAAGATTCTTTGCGAATCATTTTGCAAATCATTTGACCATGTGCTTGAAGGAGGAAAAACAAAGGTCTGCTTTTAAATTGTTTTTGCTTTACTGGAAGCAGGTGCAATCCTCTTCTAAAATACCTATTTCCTTCTTTTTTTCCCTTCCTCTGCCTTTGCTTTATTCTTTCTATTTAAAAAAAATCTCTTAATATTCTTTGCTATCGACCTATTGGGTAGAGACAAAACCAAGAACTAAAGATTAAGCAGATGTGATTATGGATTTGTGTTTTTGTTTTTCCTTTTGCTTCTAATACTGGTCAGGACAGGCCGGGTGTGAGAATAAATCGGTTTTCACTGCCGCTTGCATCAGGAGAGAAACAGAGTAAGCAAAATACGTCTTGTATGTCCTAACTTGGGGCTCTTTGAAGAAAGCTTTCTATCAAATAGCTTTCTGAAGCATTAAGGACATGTTAAGTGAGGGACAGAACTTGGGGAAATGACAAATGGAAATGTAATATGGTCTGTTTCATTGTGTGAGGCTTCAGTCCCACGAGCACAAGTGTGGCCGTTTCTTCTTCGCACACCTGCCCTGCATTTCTGTGCAGCACAAAGTGAAGGGTGCCTTTAACAAGGGTTTAGGATTCTTTGGGTGCTAAATGGAGTGGTTGGGCTTAGGGCTTTCTTGTCTGGTCCTGTAAGTAAACAAAACCATTCATATTCTAAATTCCCAGACTTCCTGTTCTGTGTTTTGGAAATAAGGTTTTCTGGAATTTCTGTTATAGGTAGTGAAATAAATAATCCTTCATGGTTGCCAAATGAATAGTAAATGAAGTATCAATACTTATTTTTTGAAAGACATCCATGCTAAATTAAAAAGTCATCATAATTCCACTGTTGTTTTGAAAAATTTGTGTATATTGAAACTTCCTAGGTATTTTTGACCTACAAAACAAGTATCCATATTAAACCTGATTGGTTCTCCAACACCATTCATGGGATTCCAGAGATTAAAAAAGAGTGATTATCAGGGTGGGAAGATACCTTTGCAAAAATAGTTTCTGATATTGGCTTGAAAATTTTACCAATCAGGATATGTTTCCAGACAACTACTGTTAAAAATACGAATTACCTTGGACCACTAGGACATTAAGCATAGACATGTATATTAACAATCTAGCGTGGGTTTTTTTTTTCTCTAAGGAGCCACAGAGAGGGGAAAAATATGAAATAAATGAGCATTCTACAATGGGGTAAGAGAGAATTAGTATCAAGCACAGTGAGAGCCGGCCAGCTAGCTACTTTCCCGCCAGATCCTTTGTTATTCTTCTTTCAGGGTTTTCCATTTTAACACAGAATCAAACTTTTGAATGAAAAGGATTAAGCTCTTACTGGGGGGATTTCAGGCTTCACCCAGTGGGTGACAGAGTTATCTGGGGAGACACGGAGGCTTTGCATGCCCCTAAACTCACGTGGAGACTGAGGCAGCTGCTTCCTGCAGCCGGGAGGGGGACCGGTGATGAGCCTGAGCTGCCTCATCGGCTGCAAACAGCCTCTGCAGGCGGTTTCCACAAGAGTTCCGAGTTGAAATATGTAATTAGCCCTGGAAGTAAACACTCTGAAGCACAGTACCCATTTTTGTATGTAAGCTAGTATATCTGATAAGAGTCTGATTAAGTTATTTCCCCCCTAAGGAAGATGGTCACTTGAAAACAAAGAGGAAGAAGGAGGAGAGCTCTGAAGAGGAAGACAGAGCTGAGACTGGCTCTCACACTGGGTGACTTTGACTTCATCTCAGAGCCTCTCCAAGCCTCAGTTTCCATCCCAGTAAAGTGGGAATAATCATGCCCATTGTGTTGGGGTCTCCTAACACTAGAAAACACTTTGTGGGAGAGCAGAGTGGTTGTAACAGATGGAATTCTAATAGTTAAAAAAAGAATGAATAGCATGGGCAGTGACTTGCTCAGGATGGGTGAATAGTGAGTGTGGTATTGAATCATGGGAGGTCAACCCAGACCAATTGTTGAGCATCTTCAAATAATTATTGATCAAAAAATATGTTAAAGGAATTGTTTTTTGTCGATGGCATTTTCCACTAACATACAATGTTAAGGAGGAATAGATTCTTCAGGGAAATTCTCAATCTCATCTGCTTTGTCTGTATATTTGACCCTTGTTACTTGTCACTAATGTTGCGATACTCATAGCATTTTATTTCCTGAGTTGGCATTTTTGTAATTATTTTTCTTATAATAAAGTATGTATATGAATCTGTGCTACTTTCATTAAGAACCCTGAGGTATGTGCAAGAACACTGTATGTGAGGTTATCATTGATATTCCAACATTAAACCTAGTCCTGTTAGCAAATATGTTTTTTTAATGATAAAGGTCTCTTGCTTAATTACACTCATAGGTATATCATAAGTTACAATGAAGGTGAAATTGATGGGTGAAATGGGACTTACAGGGGTTTTGTCCTATCAAAAATTTAGTTGCTTTGCTGAATTAGGTTCTCCTCCCATCTGCCCTACCACCAGGCCAGTTGAGGTCCATGTTTAATTGCATTATACTTCTAGACTTCCTCAAAACTCTGTAACAAATACTTACTCAGCACTTTTCTGGTTAAGTCCCAAAGCAGGTGTCTTCTCCTGCCATGACCTTGTGACACCACGAACACTGTCCTCCTGTAGGACTGGGCTGCTACAAACTTCTGCTAAGTCAGCTGGTGCTGCCGCCAAGCATGGACCTTCTCCGCCTGAGTCCCCGCTGTCCCCCTGGGGGACAAGGTCTCCAGAGACCTATGGGAAACTGAAATATACAAACGGATGATGGTCAGACCGTGCGTAAGATAGAACTCTGCCCCACAACCTGTAGCAACCCTCCCAGAAACCCAGTCATCTCCAATAAGCAGCCTACTACTATTTATGTCAGACTTCTAAAAAGTCAGACCACTATTTCTAACATCTAGTACAGAACACCCCCCCCCCCCACCGCCGCCAAAACCCTGGAACAGTCAATTCCAAGTGGCCAGGACTTGATTAATAACTGACAGCTTTCCTAATTTTTGCTTCTGCTTCCAAATTAGGACCAACCAGGGAAATCCAGTAAGTACCCATAACCGTAGGATGCCCGCATAGGATGCCCTGCTTCAGTGAGCCAAATCCAACTCTCTGTACCAACAGCCTCCAAACCAGGCACACCCGAAGTCTTCCCTCTTTTCCACTCTAAAGCTTTCCCATTCCTGCTCCTGCCTTCGAGTCTCCGCTGAAATCCAAGTGACAGTGGCGAACCTCTTTGCCCTAGCAAGTCTGAATGAATAGCTTTTGCCTTTTCTCATTTGGTCGGCCTTTGTTTATTTCCACACCTAGCTCCCGGCGTGGGGCAGTGTGGCTTGTTGAAGCTGCTGCTTACATCAGTGCCATGCCTGACGAGAGATGCTACTTCAGTGCCAGGTGTTGGTTGGCTGCTGTATACAGGTTGGCTGCTGCTTGTTAGCTCTGCTCATCCACCCAGAGATCAGGCTCTATTAACCCCCTGAAATACAAAGAGTTGGTTTTCTCATTGTCCTGCTTGATGGTCTATTTGGTTGGGTTTAGATGTGAGACGCCTCGTGCCTATTGAGCTTTTTTGGGGACTGGAGGTGGTGGGGTGGGAGGGCACCTCCCCTCAACCAGGCAGTCAAAGCCCCCCCCCCTTTTTTCTTGCTAAAGCAGAGAAGTACAAGTGATCTGTCAAAATAACATCTTACTACAATGAATTGAATTTTATCAGACCTCAAAACAAATAACACCCACAACTATCAGAAAATCGAACTGTACGGAAGTCTGACAACTGAAAATTTAGAGAAGCTACGTTCATCTAGATGGGTAGGAGGGGCAGCGAGGGTGGAACTGGGGGTCCTGCATTCACATGTGGTGGGTAAAAATTGGGAAGGATACCTTGGGAGCTAGCAATGGCAGCCCCAGACCAGACCACACAGGCCAGGGTTCCAGTGCCAAGAAGATAAAACCCTATAACTTTTGGCTATAAAAACCTGTGGGGGTTGGGGTGGCAGAAGAAACTGCTGTTTTTTCAGGAGAGTCTATTTAAAGGGCCCTCATGGACTTAGAACATAGGCAAACCCACCCATGCTGGGATTCACCACCTGGGCAACAGCTAAAAGGGTGACAGCCACATACAGGAAGTGAATTAAGTGATTGGAAGAGAAACGCCAGGCAAACCTCCAGAGGCCACGCATCAGCATTGTCCCCTCGCTGAGACCTCCTTCAGCACAGAGCTGCAAAACAGTGAAGCGTATTGCCCCGCCCAGGCATATATACCTGAGGCTCCGCCCCATGCAACTTAACAGGTGCACTAAGGGAGTCAAAGCAGCTCTACCTAATACACAGAAACAAACACAGGGAGGCTGCCAAATTGAGATAAAGAGATATGACCCAAGTGAAAGGACAGACTAAAACCCCAGAAAAAGAACTAAATGAAATGGAGATAGCTAACCTGTCATAGGCACAGTTCAAAATATTGGTGATCAGGATGCTCAGAGAACTCATTGGGTATGGAAACAACATAAAAGAAGAAATGAAGGTTACACTAAGTGAAAGAAAAATCCACAGGGAATCAACAGTGAGGGGAAGGAAGCCAGGATTCAAATCAATGATTTGGAACATGAAGAAATAAGCATTCAACCAGAACAGAAGAAACAAGAATCCAAAAACATAGCGATGGTGTAAGAAGCCTTTGGGACATCTCCAAACAAGCCAATATCCAAATCATAGGGGTGCCAGAAGGAGAAGAGCAAGAAATTGAAAACCTATTTCAAAAAACAATGAAAGAAAACTTTCCTAATTTGACAAGGAAATAGGCGTACAAGTCTAGGAAGCCCAGAGAGTCCCAAACAAGTTGGACCCAAAGAGAGCCACACCAAGACACATCATAATTAAAATGCCCAAGGTTAAAGATAAAAAGAAAATCTTAAGAGCAGCAAGAGAAAAGTAGAGAGTTACCTACAAAAGAGTTCCCATAAGACTATCAGCTGATTTCTCAAAAGAAACTTTGCAGACAAGAAGAGACTGGCAAGAAGTATTCAAAGTGTTGAAAAGCAAGAACCTACAACCTGGATTACTCTACCCAGCAAAGCTATCATTTAGAATGGAAGGTCAGATAGAGTGCTTCCCAGACAAGGTAAAGCTTAAAGGAGTTTATTATCACCAAGCCATTATTACATGAAATGTTAAAAGCACCTTTTTAAGAAAAAGATCAAAACTATGAACACTAAAATGACAACAAACTCACAACTATCAACAACTGAGTCTAAAACAAGACAAGACAAGACAAAACAACCAGAATAGGAACAGTATCATAATATGGAGGTCATTTGGAGGGTTATCAGCTGGGAGCGGAAAGGGAAGAATGGGGGAAAAGGTGCAGGGATTAAGAAGCTTGATTGGTAGGTGCAAAACTGGGTGTTGCTAAGAACAGTATAAAAAATGGAGAAGCCAAAGAACTCACATGCATGACCCATAGGCATGAACTAAGAGGGTGGGGGATTGCTGGAAGGAAGGGGGCCACTGGGCAGACAGGGGCAAAGGGGGGAAATCAGGACAACTGTAAAGCATAATCAATAAAGTATACTTTAAAAGACAGCTTACCTGCTGTACAACAGGCTTTTATACATTTGCACATAACTCAGTGGTCGCTCTTTCTGCCACTCCCCCCACTGTCTCGGCCCCCAGTTTATCTTCTTGTGGCTTGAGGTTTTAGAGGCTGGAAAACACTAGCTCATTGTTTTAGGTTAAAACACTCAGTTTTCCACAGTCAAGTATGTGCTTCATTTGTGGTCGATTGTGTTCTCCAGCTTTATTTATTTATTTAGGGTATTTCACGGTGTTCTGCATATACAATACCTTATTGTTTCTAGACTGCTTTCTAGTGTAATCCCTATGTAAACATGTTAAGTGAAACGTGCTAAAACCTCCCATTGGTTGTGCAATCGGTGCAAATAACCTTGGTGACTTGGTGATCTGACAAGCAGATGCCTTCTACCCTAGGCTAAACCCGCGGGCATATTTACAAGCGATGGCGATGGTGTCACAGCTGACTTCTCTGGAGCTTTCCTTCGATGTTGACATGAAGATGCATCCTGACTTCAGAAACATTGAACTAGGGAAAAATGCATCTTATCATTGAGAAATACGATCACTGTAAAATGAGTCAGGTTCCGTTCCTTCCTAATTTGAAAAGCCAGCCAGGTTTTACCACCTGGGTGGGGGAACACTTGAAAAGACACCATTTCTAAAGGCTTGTTCCAAAAGCCAGAAGCCTGTAAAGACAAAGCAATCCCTCCTTTTCTCTCTCTCTCTTTTAAAATCGTCACCCAAGGGCATGCTGATTGATTTTAGAGACAGGGAAAGGGAGGGAGATGGAGAGAAACCTGGGAAGCCAGTGAACCCAGGGAACTGAGCCTGTGACCTTTCGGCATATAGGACCATATTCCAACCAGCTGAGCCACACCGGCAAGGGCAAGTCCCCCCTTCCTCTTACCTTTCAAAGCTAGTTTGTTGGCAAGTCCTACCTCTGAAACATACCTCAGCTCTGTTCTGCTGCTGTTCCCATTTTCCAAGACACCATTCACTCGTTCCTGGGCCATTGCAGTGCCTCTGTGCATTTGTCTGGTTCCTCTTTCCCTCTATTCCCCACAGCACACAGATAATCTTTGAACGGATGTGTGTGAGTCGCCTTGCTGGGGCAGGCCACATCTGTGATGTCTCACTTCTAGGCCAAGGTATGGATCAGTGCTGTGCCTTTGTTCCCTGTACCTTCCCACCACTGAATGCAGGTAATGGCATGGTTCTAAGCAACGGTGGAACCTCATCAAGGTCAGAGCCCAGGTTCTTGACTCCCTGTAGTGGAGAGTTCTCTGTTCTCCTGGGACATCCTGGATTGTTGGGTTGAACTACTGAATTTTCGTGTTTGTATATTATAACCATTAGTGTAATTGATACAGAATTTTAATTCTGGGATTAAAATTGAAGGCAGCAGCATTTCTGCTTAAAATTTAAATTGGAAGATCTCTAGTCATATCATAAATAAATATACTATGGCATAAATTATTTGCTGCCCAAACAGAAGTCAAGACCAGTTGTGTAATCTAAATATCAGTGATGGGGGTTAATCACCACCACAAATCAAAACACCTATCAGCTTTAGCAGAATAAAATTTCCTAATATGTAAATCAGTTTGGAGACTTGATTTTCCCCCATTTTCTTTTTTTTAAGATTTTATTTATTTATCTTTAGAGGGGAAGGGAAGGAGAGAGGCAGAGAAATATCAATGTATGGTTGCCTCTGGTGTGTCCCCTGCTGGGAACTGGCCTGCAACCTAGGCATGTGCCCTGACTGGGAATCGAACCGCGATCATGTGGTTTTCAGGCCTGTGCTCAATCCACTGAGCTACATCAGCCCGGGCTCTCCATTTTCTTTTTTTTTAAAATTTATTGTTTATGCTATTCCACTTGTCCCACTTTTTCCCTCTTCACCCCCATCTACCCAGCCCACCCCGACTTCCATTGTCAGTCTCCACACTATTGTCCATGTCCATGTCCATGGTTTTTCATACGATGAGATCTGCTCAGAAGGTATTCTGCCATTTAATGTGAAAAATAGAGGCATTAACTGAAGATGATACAGCTGCAAAAAAAACATCGAAAACAGGACAATGATGCCTCAGTCCCCTTCAAAGTAGGTACCTTGGGACCTCAACAGTTCTCCCAATTGCCATCAGCTGCCCTGTCATATTTTCCTGAATCTCATCGATGGTCTTAAATCTCTCCCCTTTCAAAGGTGATTTTAGTTTTAGGAAGAGCCAGAAGCCACGAGGCACCAAATCTGGGCTGTAGCGGGGCTGAGTCACCTGAGTGATTTGAAGTTTTCCCAAAAAATTCTGCACAAGACATGATGTGTGAATGGGTGGGTTGTCATGAGGAAGCTGCCAATCACCAGTTGTCCATAGCTGTGGCCTTCAGAATTATCTGAATAGTTCCCATGGAAGAATGTTCAAGCTTAGTGCAAAATTTGATGCAGATTTGTTTCTGTACTTAGTCATTTTGTATGTAATGGGCACACAGTACACATGCTCACTTAATGGCATCTACCATCCCCACTGACTAGTATAATGAAGTTATCATTGTTCACACATGTGCATTCTAGTCCACTCTCTTTGGTGGCCAGTTTACATTGATGTGCAAACTGTTCTCCCTGTATTAACCATGGCTGCACTTTTCCTGGATAGACCTTGTGTATGTTTTTTGACTAATCCTTTCACCCTTTTTCAATCATCCCTCATCTATTCCCTCCCCTCTTACAGCTGCCACTCTGTTCCATGATTTTTATGCCTCTGGTTCTATTTTGTTTATTAGTTTATTTTGTTCATCAGATTCCTCTTATAAGTGAAATCATATGATATTTGTCTTTCTCTGACTGGCTTATTTCACTTAACATAATAGTCTCCAGTTCTATCCATGCTGTCACAAAGGGTAGGAATTCCTTCTTCCTTTCTGCTGCATAGTATTCCATTGTGTAAATGTACCACAGTTTTAATCCACTCATCTGCTGATGGGCACTTAAGCTGTTTCCAAATCTTGACTAGTGCTGCTAGTAAATAGTGCTGCTATGAGTATGTGGATGTATAAATTCTTTTGAATTGGTGTTTTGGGGTTCTTAGGGCATATTCCCAGCAGTGGAATTGCTGGTCAAGAAGCAGTTCCATTTTTTATTTTTTGAGAAAACTCCATACCATTTTCTACAATGCCTGCACCAGTCTGCGTTCCCACCAACAGGGCACTAGGGTTCCCTTTTATCCACATCCTTGCCAGCACTTGTTGTTTGTTGATTTATTAATGAAAGCCATTCTGACAGGTGTGAGGTGATACCTCATTGTGGTTTTAACTTGAATCACTGATGGCTAGTGATGTTGAGCATTATTATATAGTGCTCAATCTATGGGCCATCTGTATATCCTCCTTGGAGAAGTGTCTGTTCCTAAATCAATTTGGAGACTTTTGTTTTTCCTCATCTCCTAAGAAGATGATGTTCGGGTGATAATTCACATAGAAAGGTGAATTATCAAAACCTGTAAAGCAAGTTAAATGCTGTTATCTTTGTTTCCATCGGACAATGATGATTTATTTTTATTTTCGACATGGCATCTTCCTGTCCTTTTAAAATCTTTGTCTGCTTTATTGTTCCTAATATTACTTTGAGAGTAAGCCAGAAGGTGGTAAAAGCCTTTGTTTCTCCAAGTCAAGGAAACAGCTGACATCCTGTCTCTTGCTATTAATGAGTAATAGACAGGTGGATATTTACCAGTGGCTCCAGCTGAATTATGACAAGACCCGTCATGAGCTGGGCTGGGAGGCTTTTCTGCTGTGTGACTAAGGCTGGTTCAACAGAACAACTCCTGGGTTTCTCAGCAAGTGGGGACAAGTTTGTGCATTGCTGGCTCTCTCCAAATAGTCCTAACAGTTGTTTTTGTAAAGGACCTTCCAATTATTCTCTCGCTGATGTTTGTTCTGCAGAAAATCTCTGTTAGGTCTTTTGTAGGTGAAGCTAAAGCATGCGGAGTTTCAAAAAATTGCTGAGGGTTAGCAGTGGCATTAGAATTCAGCGTTCCTGAGAAATCTCCTCCATGTTACTGAGGCTCCTGGCAAAACACTGGCCTTTGCACTTAGAAGCTATGCTTTTAATAATTTCAGGTAAAAAGAAGGAGTCAAAAGAAGGTCAAAAGAAGGAGTCTTCTTGGTATCCCACAGAAATAATGCAGCTTGTTAACATCTGTGGGTGGTACGTTAGTTCAGAAAACTTCCCGTGCTTGCAGGCATTGTTGCATTCATTTGTTTATCAGGCCCTGCGTTGTACAGGTATGAAGCATTTGATATTATCCATTCAGAAAGGTGGTGGAGGAAGTTTGCTGGAGGTGTTATTTGCATCCAAATGTTTTCTTTCACTTTTCTGAGGCTATGTTTCACTGCCCAGTGAGCTATGTAGACAGGAGTCAGCCATTATACTTGTAAGTTATTCCCTTAGCCATGCTCTGTGTGTTATCAGGCCTTAAGTATGTTTCATAAATATTTGTGAATAAATAAATGACAGTATGTGAAACAAAGAGGTGAGGTTTAAAGTGACTGGGTGAATTTTAGAGCACGATGTCCTATTGTCTAGACACTTTGTTGTTAATATTAAGAAAGAACGGATTGTGTAACTCCCGTTCTTATTGCAGACAGTTTCTTAAATATGGTTAACCCGGCTTTCAAATGCCAATATGTTTGTACACTATCAGTCTAGCACATTTAAGAAATGATAGGGAAATTCCCTTGTGTTGTAAGAAAGGAACTCGACCCTATAAACCCCCATAACTATACCATTGTCAAAAAAATGGTGCAAAACAGTTGCTTGGGGATTAATAATATGCAATGTGTGACTATATTAATGCCTTGATAAATATAAAGAAAAATGAGTTGCACAGGGGAGTGGAAGGAAACGAAGAAAAATACCTAGGCTATGTTCATGTCCTCTAACTTGCCGGCGTGTAATTGCCAGAGCACGAGGTTTGACCCACAGGTCTCTGTCCTGGGTTAGAGGGGGGCTTGATGAAGGCACTCAGTTTTTTTCCAAGTCTTTGCATAGAGTCTTTCAGAAGAAAGGCGTCTGATATTACTCACCAACCCTGAGCTGTAACCTTGTTCAGACTTGCGTTTACGGATCTGGCTTTGTCGCTCACCGGTTCTGTGGGTTTGGATTCGACCTCTCTCACTGCAGTTCCCCTATGTACATAAAAGGCACTGCTTACTGCTACTATTATCATAAGGTACACTTACACTAATATTATTTGGTTGCATTTAGGTTATTTGACTAGTGTTTTTAGAGTAAAGTATCTTCGAGATACTTGTTTCATGATCATTCAAAAAACATTTTTAACGTATCAAGTATCATTATTCTGATATTAACTGAATTTTAACAAAAAAGTTACATGTCTATCCATTATGTAATAAGTTATGTGAATTATGTGAGTTGGGGGGGGTGATTACTGAATTATAGACACTTACCAGCTTATGAGCATAGCCTTGCCTAAGCCTGGTGAATAGAGTTACCAAAGTAATATGAATGATCTTAAAGGTAGAGGGTAAACCTCCTCAAGAATCTAATACCTGTTAATTCAATAAATACTTATCAAACATATATTATGTGCCCAGTATTATGACAGGCATTGGGAGTGTAATGATGAATATGAATAGACAATGAATCAGAAATTACATTTAAACTAATCTCACTTATCTCTTTTCCTTTGTCCCAAAGTCAATAATGAAAGCAAACACTTGCAGAGACTTATTTGTGCCAGGTATAGGTAAAAACTATTTTCCCATTTTAAAGATAAAGAAACTGAGTTGTAGAGTGGCTGGCTTGCCTGAGGTCATTAAAGAAGATAATCTAATGCGACTTCACCTCAGGCCGTACAGAATCAAGGTCTAAACAGGAATCTGGAAATTGTTTCTGCTAAGGGGTGGATATTTAATATTTGAGGTTTTATACCACAAATGATCTTCGATAGGGCTTAATTCTTCCTTTGGGATGCCTGGCTTCATTTCTGCTTGTTTCCATCACCCATGAAAGTACGCAACACCAGGCATGAGTCCCCACGTGGTCTGCCTACCGGATATGTCCTCTAGGGTCCGGAGAAGTGAATGTAAAGAACTCAAGGACCTGGAGTCTCAAGAAGATCTGAATTCGAGAGTAGTAGATGGGAGTGATTTTCCTGGAGTGCAGACAGATGAGTGGCCCACCTGTGCAGTGAATGTGGCGTGCGTAGTTCTTCACAAATGACAAGGGCAGCTTTGACCTTTGTGGTGGCACCACCATTGGAGAGCCTTCCTTGTTGTTTCCGTGGGAAACCTACTCACCCACTGGGGATGTGCAGGTGTGGAAGAGGTGCTTTCTGATGGAGAAAGACACCCAGATAACTCAGATCTTCTTGTAAAAAGATACCTTACCTTGTGAATTGTGATTAAGGAGGACTAGACCCAGGGCCTGGTCGTGGTCCTGGCTCTGCCAATAAAAGGCAGGCAGCGCAGGATTCTTTATGAGCTATACTTCTGGAAAATCAGCAGGTAGGCTAAGATGTCATGGATGAAAACAGGCTAAAGTAACCTTACTAGAAAGTTGATACATTTATTGCACATTTAATGTGCTATGGGCCATGTTAAGCAATTTGCATATGTTGCCTCACTAGTTCCTCATAACTTAATGAGGTTAGCACCATGTACCCATTCTACAGATGAGGAAATTGAGGTTTAGATACGTTAAACTACTTACAATCACAGAACTAGTAAGATGGGTGCTCAGAACAAGCTATGTCTGATTGCAAGGTTTCAACAGGATTTCTTTAAAAAATTTAAATGTACTTATTGATTTGAGAGAGAAAAAGAGACAACATCAATTTGCTTCTACTTATTTATGCATTCACCGGTTCATTCTTGTATGTGCCTTGGCCGGGGAATGAACTGGTAGCATTGGCCTACTGGGGCAATGTTCTAACCAACTGACCAGCCAGCAAGGGCTCAACAGGTCATTTTTGAGTACTTATGAACTAAGCACACAGTAGATACTCATGCAATAAAATGTATCAAATACCTTCTAAGTACCACGTACAGTGCTGGGTACTGGGAATATTCTGAGGCACAAAAGAAAATTCCAGCCCTTAGGGAGGAATGTACCCTCTTCTTCCTTGCAGGTCACCGCCTCCACCTCTCTGTATCTTTCTACCTGTACATTCACCTTCACCTGTGATAACATTCATTGTACAGATTCTACACCCACACGAAGAGATGCAAAGACCTACCACCTCCTTTCTTCACATTTTCCACCAGTAGGAGACAAACTGTAGTGAGTCATGATTTTAAAAAAAAGTGTATCTTAACGATGTGCCACAGGTCACCTGGAGAGGCCCCTGATTCACCTTGACCCATTGGAGCCCCTGCTTGTCCAGCTGTAGAGAAGATAAATCACGTGACAACTGCTGTCGAAGGCAATATAGACTCGTGATACTGACAGCATCCCCAGGGGTGAATATTCATGCAGCCTTTTGCAGACTTGTGGTTTCCAGAATCACACAAATATTAGCATGCTGAAAATTGCTTAAAAGTGTGAGCTGCTCACTAACTTTGATCAGAACCCATCACTCGATCTATTGTGAGCTGTCCTAGCTCATTGTCTCAGTGCTTGGTCCTGGAGTTTTCCATCTTTTGGAAGCCCAGGAATCAGAATCTCTCATTAGACAACTGTGGCTGAGAATATGGTTTCTGTAACTGCACAGCCTGTGTGTGCCGGTGAATTCCCCAATTTTTGAGCAGTGGACTCAGTTTAATCTCAGACCTCAGTTTCCCATTTACAAAATGACGGTACTACTACCTTGTAGAGCTGCGAAGAAGATAATCAGTGCCTGTTAGTGCCTTGTAAGTAATAAATATTAATCATCATTTTTAATGTTATTTAAAGTATTAAGGCATGAAAATGAGTAATCAATCCATCATACAACTTGAAATTGTATGAATTGATTTTAATCTTCTTGGTCTAATGTTTTTTTCCTTTTACGACTGTTTATTTTTAACTTATTTCATGCATGCTTTTGTTCCACTCCTACCATATTATTGGTGTGCTTAGTGTTGGGGGAAAAAGAAGGGAATCAGCTAGTTTCTGCCCCGAGGAACTGATAGTTTTAGGTATGTACATACTAAACATTTATGTAAAAACAAAACAGTATGTGATTGTTAGTGTTACAGGCCTGTACTTCTCAGGCTTCAGTGTATGCAGAGCCTTTGGGGATCTTGTTAAAATGCAGCTCCTGGTTCAGCAAGGTCTGGGTGGGGCCCAAGAGCCTCCCTTTCCTACAAGCTCCCGGGTGATGCCAATGCTGCTGGTCGCGCGGAGCGCATGGAAAAGCACAGTCGGTGCTTCAGGATTTCACAGAGGGCAGAGGTGAACGTGGACCCTGCCTTGTACCTAATGTCAACAAAAGAAAGAAAATGGCGTGGGCTTCCCCTGCCTCCTAGGAAGATGTTTAATGTTTTTTCATGGTAACAAGAATAATTCTCCTTTGCCAGGAACAGCAGGGCAGTGCTGGTGACTCGGTCCCAGCAACCTTGTAAACCGTACAGCACGGAGTGGGTATATGCGCCGTTTTCTTTTCCTTCAAACTTCGATTCTATTAGTTTTATTATGCGATTTTTGGCTGTGAGCTGTCTCAAATCTTTACTTGAAAAAGACGAAACCTAAACCAGTGCATTTAACTGCAGTCATCGCTGGCTTCAAAAATTAGAAGGCTTTTAAGTTGAACGTTAAATCCTGTAGAGATAGTCCACATATGAAGTAATCCTAATGAGGCAACATTTTTTTATCTGTAAATCAGAAGCTCATCCTTTTTCTGTGAAAAAAGAGCGAGCTATGTGTTGGAACCGTGTTTTAAACAGGACCTCCATATATTTCCATTTAGTTCAATGAAAATCAGCTAACTAGCTATAATAATGTTCTTTTAGAAATGATAAGAAGTAATCTTCCTGGGTGGAAGATTCTTCTAAGATATTTCTCCAGACTCCAATGCTGGAACGTCAGCGAGCGTTGTTCAGACATTGCCGGGTTCAAAGGAGAGTGACTCTGGTGGGTTGCTCTCATTTATCTCACCAATACGTCCGTCCTATCCACTCTTCTCTGAAGAGTTGCTATTATTCCTGCCTTTGTCCTCTTTTACTTTCATCTTGTATATCAGAGATTGAAACCCCAATTCCTCTGATTGTGTCTGACATGAAGCCGTCAATCTTATCTCCGAGGCCTTTATTGAAATGTTCCAGATGTGTGGCTGACTCCAGGATTGCAGGCGTGACCGGCCCCTGATTCTTCAATGGTCGGGGCATCCTCTCTTTTCCCAGCCTGCGGGGCTGTGCACCAAAGGCACGCATGTAATGGTACTTCAAAGCACCTTTTCTGTCCAGCCTTTTCTTTTCCTTCAGCACAGTGACCAGCCTAGCGCGTCAACTTCCCTTCTGGGTGGTGTGCAGGTCCCCGGTTCCCAAGGGAGCCCACAGACAAGCCTCCCTGAAGGAGTGTCACACCTTTGACCCACCAGTCTACGCTCCAATGAATCGGATTGATGAATACAATTGCAAGTACTATTTTCATATCGACACAGACCCCCGCTCACATATGAGTATGTTGAAGAGGAGTACCATCAACCATTGATGGTCTGCCCATCAATTTCTCGTTCGTAATGACCTCTTAAAGCGGTTAAATCACAAAAAGCTCCAATGAGAGCCACTCACAGTTCTTTACAAGTATTTCTCCTCCGCTCCGGACTATGGACACGTGCGTGGACCACATGATTTCTTTTCAGAACATTCCACTACCATTAAACCGTATTCACTTTAAGACTTTAGGACAAATTGTGGCTTGTCTAAAATATGAAGACGCCCATTGTTCTTCTGTTGTTGTTGACATCATAGTCTCAAAGTGACTGCTGCCTTCCCACACCCAGTTTCTCTTGACTGCTACCTTACCAGTCGATTCTTCCTTGATGGTCCCAGCTACGTCCCGAGTTGTCGCCGCTCCAGCATCCTTCCTGTACGTCTGCGGGATGAGACATCCTCACACGTGCTTTATGGAGCCAAATAACCCAGCTAACAAAGTTCTGATTAATTGTGGCTCTCTGTGGTTTTTTACCTTGTATTTATACCGGTTCGGCTTATGATTTTGTCTGACTCTTCCCTTGTCTCTCTCTTACTTGGCAGTGGGGGCTCATGGAGATGTGAACTTGGTCTTGACTTTCGATTGCAGTGGAGTGGGCAGCCCCTTGCCCTTCTCCACGGGAGCCCCATCCACACACTGAGTGGCTGAAAGTCCTTTCTTACAAACACCTGCTCATCTCTGAGTTCGAGTGGTGAAATGTAATACCCATAGATTTCGAGTTTGGAAAAACTACTTTGATTGTTTTTCCTTAGAAAAAGGAATGACTTGCACCAGATGAAGAAGGTCGTCATTGATGTGGGCGGTCAGTGCGTCTCTCACTTCAGTGTATACGTAGCCATGGGGTGGGGCCTAAGGTTCTGTGTCCCCAAGGAACATGAAGGTGACGGTGCCGTTGGTGATCTGGGGCTCACATGTGGAGTGGCGAGGCTCTAGGTAAGGCCTCAAGCTTTCTTTGTCCTCAGATTACAGTGAATGATTGGCTTTGCCTGGTAAGTGCATTTATCTTAATTTCCTTTTCCAGTTTCCAAGCTCTGTTATACAAATTTCAGACATTACAGAAGTAAAACTGTAGGAATCAAAAGTTCTTCATAATCTTTCCTCCTAGACACAGGGCTGTCAACGATTTAACGCGTACTCTTTCAAATTATTTTCTCTGTGTGTGTGACTATTTTTTAGGACCTGAACGGATTAAAAACATTCTGTTCTTGCTTTTCTCACTTTCCAATATATTTTGGATTTTCTTTCCGCACCACCCCCCATATAAGCACCTAAAGGTCTTTCGTTCTATTTTAAGATCGTTTATATATGCCTTATTTAGAAGTGCTTAGGTTATTAAGAAGATATTTATGTAAACAAAGCTTTTTTTGATGCAAATAATAGCAGCATCTTTGGCAGAGAAGTCAGTGTTATATAAATGAATGGTTTAAAATAGAAGGGAGTTAACTTGCCTCTAAGTGATGATTCTTTTAAAGGAATGAGAGTCGAATGAGATGCTGCTGGGGTTAGAGAAGGGGAGGCGTAATTATTTTTCTCTGGGACATGACTACCTCTCGGGCTTCCCTGGAGCCCTGGGTCTGCGGTACTTAAGGACAAGGCCAGTACAAGGATATAAAAATACCCAAGGGTTTGCCCAAGACCTGAGGTCAGTGATACCCTCGGAGATGCCCATCACCCCTTTCCCCCCACGCCAGGGCTGGAGTCACCAAACACATTTTGCCTGAGGCATGTGGGGTGAGTCGCTCCACACGGCTTCCAGGCAGCTGTTTGATTCTCCGCATGTGGCCTGAGCAGTTCCCCAGCCCAGGGCAGTGGGACTGGTTTCCAGGACTGAAAGCAGCTCTGTGGACCCAGGAGACCCCTTTCCCCTGAGGGTGAGCCTGGTGGCTCTGGAGGCCTGACAGGCACTGGGATTCTCCACCCTGAGCCGGGGTTGGGGGGAGGACTGTGTTTGTTCAGAGGAGCTGTTTTGTATAAACACTAGACAGGATACATTTAAAAACTGTTCTTCAAACGGCTGTTTAGGCTACAGGGACCTCTGCGCTGGCTCGAGTTCTCTNGAGTTAACTTGCCTCTAAGTGATGATTCTTTTAAAGGAATGAGAGTCGAATGAGATGCTGCTGGGGTTAGAGAAGGGGAGGCGTAATTATTTTTCTCTGGGACATGACTACCTCTCGGGCTTCCCTGGAGCCCTGGGTCTGCGGTACTTAAGGACAAGGCCAGTACAAGGATATAAAAATACCCAAGGGTTTGCCCAAGACCTGAGGTCAGTGATACCCTCGGAGATGCCCATCACCCCTTTCCCCCCACGCCAGGGCTGGAGTCACCAAACACATTTTGCCTGAGGCATGTGGGGTGAGTCGCTCCACACGGCTTCCAGGCAGCTGTTTGATTCTCCGCATGTGGCCTGAGCCGTTCCCCAGCCCAGGGCAGTGGGACTGGTTTCCAGGACTGAAAGCAGCTCTGTGGACCCAGGAGACCCCTTTCCCCTGAGGGTGAGCCTGGTGGCTCCGGAGGCCTGACAGGCACTGGGATTCTCCACCCTGAGCCGGGGTTGGAGGGAGGACTGTGTTTGTTCAGAGGAGCTGTTTTGTATAAACACTAGACAGGATACATTTAAAAACTGTTCTTCAGACGGCTGTTTAGGCTACAGGGACCTCTGCGCTGGCTGGAGTTCTCTATCTTTGATTCTAAACCAGGAATTCATAAAGGCAGATGTCTCTGTCCCTTTCTGTGTCTTCACTTAAGGATAAGAATTTCTGGCCAGCAGAGTTTCTCTCCATTTCAGCCACAATGGGAATGACCAGCCTGAGAGCTTTGCCATTCATAGGACAGAGAATCTTCCTACAATAAAAAGACACTCTTCACTCCCCTCCCGGCCCTGCCCCCAAACCAGGCTAGAAATATGATAGATTCAGTTAATCTTCAACAGGCAGTTTCAGACATTTTAGATCCACTTCTACTGTGTGATTAATTGCTTCAGTGTTTGGCAAGTCCTGAACGGGAGAGTTTTGTGGGGAGGCTGTCGGAGTGCAGGCTGCAGCTGGCCCGCTGTTTGTCACCGCTCTGGCCCAGCCTCTGTCCGCCCTGAACAAAGCACAGCTGCTTCGTGTCTGTCACAATCAATGGGATGACATTTCCCAACTGGTAATTACCAAAAGGATTCCTGTTGATGCCTTTTGGAACTGCCAATCTTAAAGGTAGCTCTTGGCTGCTGCCACGTACAGTGTGTCTGCAGTTTGGCTTTTTGTCTTCGTTTTCATACTCGAACGGAAAGAAAGGTCTGTGTGGAGACTTGCAGCTCCATCCCTAGCACCTCTCCTCCTTCCCCTCACCTGTTTGCACATTAAATAATATCACAGAGACTCTAAAATCCTCTCCGTGTGCTGCAGGAGACTGGGGGAGGGGGGGAGGAGGGAAAAAGGGGCCCAAGAAACGCTAATGAAAGAACAAACACACGTTACAAATGAAGGTATTTACAGTTTCGTGTTTTGTGAGGAAAAGGGGAGAAAGGCCATCCCTTTCTGGGGACTTAAATGAGAACCTTTCTCAGCATTTGGTGTTCACCTTAGAGAAGAATTCAGAGAATTTACTGGATTTAGCCATAGAGACAAAAACACTCCAGTTGACACGTATCTCTTTACATTATTATATATAGTCTTTCCAGTGCCAGGATGCCATTTATTAGGCAATTTTTGAAAGAAAATAAATAATGCTTTAGCTGGATGGATCTATGGGCGGGAAAAACCTATAAACATATCATGGAGAAATACGTTTATTCTTTCCTTCGTTCGACATTGATTTATGGCAGGGGTGTGATATGCCAGGCATTAATTTAAGTTCTGCAACAGTACCAGATGGTGATGGGGGAGGGGCTGGTGGGAATACAGCTATTTAGATGGTTATTAAATTGAAGTCGAGAGTTACTCTCATTCTACCTGTGCTTTCCCTACCAGTCCCAGACTCTTAAAATCCCAGATGCATAAGCATATACTAGTTTCTTCACTTGTCATGTTTTCATGATACCATGGCTGTTGCCTCTGAGCCTTGGAGTTAAAAGAATTAAAACACATTGCATGCAGCTAGATTCGAGAGCCCAGGTGCATGAGAGTAGCTAAGAAGAGCAGGCAAGGAGAAATTCAGGGCAAATTACACATTTAAAGTGATAAATAAAGTGTAAAACAAAGAGGAGGAAGGAAGGAACACAGATTACTTTGTATAGATTTGTTGTGTGAAGAAAGAGGCCCTTTGACGAGGGGGCCGAATGAAACGTGGACGAGAGGCTGCCACGGGCTGGTGGGGGTGGGGAGTCAGGTCACTGAGATGGGGTCGAGGGGTTTTTTAAGGTGGTGAAAATACTCTAAAAGTTAGACAGTGTCCATGGTCATACAGCTTTGCGACTTTACTAAAATGCAGCAAACTGTATACTTCAAAGGGGTGAAGTGTATGGAACGCGAACTGTATCTCAAGAAAGCTGTCATAAAAACAAAAAAGACGTCGGTTTGAGCAGAGCCAAGGTGACGCACCATCTTCCTGGGCGAGAGGACCCTCAGTGAGCCTTCCTTCAATAGCCAGTCTCGCTTCTGAATTTCTAATAGATACCGTTTCTGAACAGTATCTATTGTTGGAGATGCTTACCCATCTTGCATGTTTTAAGGGTTAGACTTCCGCAGCCCAGGAAATGGGAAAAAGGGAGAGGGGACGTCCAGTTTTAGAAACTACTAGGATAGTGCAATTCTTTTAAATACTTCTGTCATATCTAAAAAGGAAAATAGTCCAGAAACCAGTAGTGTGTGGAGAAGCTCTAGATCCGTGCTGATGGTATTTAGATTAATTACATCTGAATAAATCCAGCAGTTCAGTTGCTCAGTCATCGTCGCCACATTTCAAGTGCTCAGTAGCCACATGCAACCCGTGGCTACAGTGTTAGATCAGGGGCACACGAAGAGGCCTTGCACAGGGCAGCTCTGTTACCGGCGGCGAGTGGTGTGGGGCAGCACCTTGCAATGCCCAGTGGTTTGCGTCTGTAGGAGAATCTGGAGCAGTCTCTTGTCTTCAAGAACCTGCATTCCAGTCCGTTGAAACCCAGGACCGTTGCAGTGGAAGTCGGGGTCCTCACTGGCTCACTCGGGGCTTCCACCATGGCAACCTGGGAAGGACTCAACGTCAGGAGTGTAGCACTCATGAAACAGCTTTTAGTTTGAATTCTGCATTAAGTTTCACAGTGTTTCAGATATTTATTTCACCTTTTCTGCCATTTTTTAGGTATTTAGTTTAAAAATCTGATAAACAGAAACTAGTGGTCATAACCCAAATGTTTACTCATCAAGGACGTTATTTACTGTTGAATAAATAATTTCTGTCTTTGTTGTCTTCATCCCAACTTCCTGGGCTGTAAAAAGCTGTTAGAATTAATACCTTCCTCCATCGTGACATTTATAATTTAAGATTTGGGGATTATCTTAGTAAGGTGTGACAAAGTAAAGAATTTTAAGATGAAGTATATAAAATTATTATAAAGTTTCTTTTTTAAATTTTTTTCTAGATTTTATTTACTTAACTTTAGAGGGGAAAGGAAGGAGAGAGAGAGAGAGAAAGAGAGAAATATCAATGTGTGGTTGCCTCTGGTGTGTCCCCCACTGGGAACTGGCCCGCAACCCAGGTATGTGCCCTGACTGGGAATTGAACCACGATCGTGTGGTTCACAGGCCCGCACTCAATCCACTGAGCCACGCCAGCCAGGGCTTATAAAGTTTCTTTTAAAAATGGCTTCCAATGGCAAATATTCTTATCTATAGGAATGTTGGGTAATATTCAAAACACATTTTTAAAAAACCTGAAAGCCACTTGGGAAACGCCTCTCAGAGGTAAGTGTTGTAGACATTTGGTTGTATTTTTTCAATTTGCTTTATATACTCTTTACCCCCTTTCACAACACTGGGGGTGTATTATATATACCCCTCCCATTTTGTCCCAAGTTTAACCATCTTCCCTGCATAGCACAGAGGCTAAGAATATTGACACTGGGCCCTCCCTGCCTGCCTACAAGGACCAGCTCTGCAACGAACTAGCTACATGTCCTTGGTCCAGTCCCTGAACCACTCGAGTTTTGGTTTCTTGATTTGTAGGATGGGGGTGATGATAGAACCGACCTCTCAAAGTGGTGGTGAGTTCATGGAGTAAAGCACGTGGAGTGGGGGCTGGCAGATAGCCTCCATTCATTTCACAAATGGAACTTGTTTCAACCTGTACTTGGACTTGGAGGACTGAAGCCCTCCCTGAAAAATCCCGCAGCACTCAAGTCCTCCTGGAAGGGGAGCCAACCAGTCTACCAGTAGCATCTGTTATATCCTCTCTCGTTCTCATTCTGCCTTCTTTTTGTTCATGTCCTCTGCCCTCGAAATGGCTAACAGTATCTTTATGGTTGACAGTGCCTGAGATCCATCATGAGAGGCCCAGAGTCCCTGCCAAAGGCATTGCATTCCAGTTCTCTCAAAGCCAGTCCTCTTGGAGGGCGTCAGACTGTTGCGGTTTTCACGTGAGAATAGAGAGAACGACCTTTCAGTTCTGTGTGTGGCGGACTCTTAACTGTACTCCAAAGGGGCTAGGTTTTGTTTTGTTTCTGATTGTGCAGAGCGGATGAGTATAAATCCCAAGTTCCACTCTCTTGCTAATACTGACATTTTTTAAGGTATGGCTTCTATGAGTTATTATTATGAAAGGTTCTTTTCCTACCAAGGGTGTGGAGAGGATGAAAATGGGGGATGGTGGTGGGGGTGAGAGAGGAAAACCTTGCCTTCCCTTTCACAACTCCTTATCTCCATTAGAAGTATAAGCTCCTTGAAGATAGGCAGTTTCTCTTTGCTTGCTGTCTGTTACAGTTGCAGTAAAATCTTGGGCCCATACAAACTCATCGATCCATTAGAATGTATTATTTTTCACTGTTACAAGAAAAGGAATGCAAGATGATATTAACTAAGGATCTCATTTAACCTGTATTTATAGTCATCTCTGAGGGGGCATCTATTTCTTATCCTTTTCCTATGGGGAGACGGGGTGACTGAATCTCAGCAAAGTGGAGTGGTTTTCCGGGCCACACCATGAGTAATTGACGCAAACCTGGGCTGTTCTCCGCAGCTGCCTGACAAGACACCCAGCACCTCCCTCGTGCCCCGAAGCTGGCTTTTCAGAAAGGCAGACAGAAGGTTCTGCTAAAGTAGTAGGGTGTCGGACGCATGGAAGCCTAGCCATTCTCAACACCCTAGCTCTTTTCAGAGAATTAAAATAATATATCGGCTCAATGGGTGGGGAAGTAGCTTGGCTGGGAGCAGAATCCCACTTAATTAAATTTATTCTGAGTTTAGAATAAATTTAGGTTCGTCTTTATCAGTCAAAACACCTATTACCTGCTCAGTCTCTTAAGGGAAAAAAGTTTGATAAAAATCCACTCATATCCCCATGACATCAAAAATTCTTTGAAAACTACATTTAGAGGGGGGGAAAGCATATAAATTACATGTACCTTGAAATGTGGATTTCGATGTGAAATATTTTAGTAAAGACTTCCAGTTAGAATTAACCCATGATCATCATTTTATTTGAGAAGTTTTAAAGGGACTCCCAAATGTGGCTTTTCCCACTTTTTGCTTCCTAGACACCTCACAAATGAACAGAGTGGTGGTTGTTTCTCTTGGACAGTTTTTTGGGCATTCTTTTGAATCCCTCCCTCTTATGCTGTCTATCAAAGCTAGTTCAATTTTAGCCAACTCTTACTTTCTGAGAAACGTCATTTTCTCTCCTGCTGTCATGGCGGACCACTTAGGGGAAATGTATTTGAACAAGAAGCCCAGCTATTTTCCTACCTGTGCATGGGAGCTCCCCTCTTGCTTAAGAATCATTCACCTCTTTCTAGGCTCCAGACTCAAAGGAGTCTTCGTGGAAAGCTAAAATGTGGTGAAATAAATCATGAAAAGATCTCTTTACTGTAAGTCAGATATTGAGCAACCTGTGATATATGACCATTAAGGGGAGTGGATGTAAACATCCTCTTCACTATCCGGGACAAAGACAAATCACAATAATTTCTCTTGTTCCTTACCTCTCTTTTTCCAGTACGGTGTCACCAGGTGGCAGTCACTGGGACGCAGCCACTTCCCCTGCTCTGTGTCTATCGGCAGAGCTGTGTCAGTTGACTTCAGGTCTAGCCTTCCTGTTGTTTACCAGTGATGAGATAACTCGTGGTAATTTATTTAATCAATACATTTTCTTAATACACTTTAAATGTAATGGAAGCTAGCTTCCAAAAGTACTAGGAGCTGATTTGGGTGTATTTCCCTTCATTTTCTTCTCTCACCACAGCCCGATAAGTGACTCTTCCATAATGAGAGTTCAACTTTCTGGTGAAAGTTGTGATGTTGAATTAGGCAGAGTGTGAGATGGTATCACAGGCTTGATTTGTCAACTTATATTTACTGGGTACATTTTATCAGACTGTTTTTTAAAAGTCCAATGAGTCTAATTAGAAAGTACTCTATCAGATCTGAATATTCAATAATATTAGTAAGAGACCTTTAATCTTTAAAGAAAAACTGTTATATAACTTTCCTCGTGGGTAGCACCATAACAGATGGACTGATTTCCAAATAAGTGGTGGCAGTTACAGATACAAGAAACAGTACAAAGAATTAAAAACACTACCTCTAGCAAGTCCTGTATTTAGACTTGGTACAATAGAATGACCAGGGAGGAATTTTACATAAGCATCACTAAGACATGCTTGGAAGTTTCTTTGACATGACATTAACTAGAGAAACTCCTAGTGATAACGTGACTCTCTTTTGGTGCTAAAGGCATACAGCACCCTGCCCATTAACATGGGCAACTGGCTCACAAAAATATGTGGGCATTGAACACAAAAGCTGATGAAAAATCTTCCAATGAGAACGTTCTTTTCCTAGGTATGATGTTGTTAATGTAAACTTCCCAATAAGTTCATTTTGCTACATCATTACTTTTACTTATGAAAATTCTATAATAGCCTTTCTAAACTTTTACTAGATACACTCATCCTATACATTTGTAAGGACTCACACTATGTGAAAAGCAGTGTATATACCAGGAACTGTGGATAGAGCAGTGTGTAAGATAAAATTGTATCTTTGAGGATTTTAGTCTAGTGAGGGAGAAAGATGATGAAACATCATGATAAGCACTAAAAATAGTAATTTCCAAGTGATGGGGGTACTAAAGAGAAAATGCCTAACTCCTACAGGCAAACTCATCTGGGTATATATATATATATTTTTTTTTTCTTTTCTTAAAAATTATGTTCCAGTACAGTTATCTCCATTCCACCCCACCCCCTCCAGCCATGTCCACCTCCCACTGGGTACATTTCTCTAAGGACCCCTCACCCTCACCTGTAATCCCCACGTACACCCTCGCCCACCTGAGGGTTAGGCCGGAATCTCGCACGCCAGCCTCCCTATTGCCCATACATCCCTAAGACTCCTCCCACTGCACTCATCAGAATTTTGGAGGTAGTAAAGGAGTGGATTCCAGGCCTATATAAAACTCTAAAAATGTAAAGGGAGCTTCCAGATCTTCCCTCTTTCTTTAACAGAAACAACTTAATCTCGCGTTACTTTAAACATCGATACGGTATTGGTGTTTTGCCACGTGCCTAAGTGGGGTGATGTGTCAGGGAGCAGGGGGTGGCGGAGGGGAGGAGATGAGGTGAATTCAGAGGATTCCTGTGGAAATACTTCCGGACATTTTTCTTTTTAAATGCCTTTTAGCAGAGACGCTTGCGACTGAATTTAGGGAGCCCTGGGCGACAGTCTGGGACACTGTGCGGAGGACCCGCTCACTGCCTTTGCTTAGACTTTCCGGTCGGTTCTCCAGGCCTCTGTGCTGTTTCCACTAATGGTTTGTGGTTCATTCCTGAGAAAGCCAAACGTAAGTGTACCAACAGCCAGCAAAACAAGCCTAAGTCCTAAAATTCAACCTAATGGCATAATGATGATGGTTTTACTTAAGCGAATACTTACTGAAGACAAAAAATTATTTATGGTAAGCCAAACCACTCCATGGGAAAACACAGTTGAGTGATCCTCATGGAATATCTGTTGAGTGTATCAATTCCACAGGCATACATTCCCTCCTGACCACAGGAAGTTGCTACAGTCCTTTCTAGAGTAGTTAATGGAAGATTGTTGTCATACTAATCTCCTTTACCATTACAAATATAGTCCAGTGGGTTAATGTAATCCGACTTCTTGAAAACAGCCCATCAGATTGGTGATGACTGGGCACAGAAGGATTTCATAACGTCAGTGCCAAATATCATGGAACAATGCGTTCCGATACCAGCGGTTCCCTTCATGAATCTTAAGGAAGATGCTGAGGTGCTGGTTTGCTTTCAGAGACATCTTTTTAAAAGTTGCTTAAATGAGGTACATTTTACACATGAGATTTGCACCCATTAAAAGTGTGCAACTCAATAAATTTCAGTAAATGTATAGAACTATTGCCACAGTTCGGATTTTGAACCTTCTCATCACCTCAAAAAGGTCCCTCATGTCTGTCTGTTATAGAAATGTCCCAGTCCCAGCCATAAGCAACTACTGACATGCTTTTTGTCACTGTAAATTTGCTTTTTCTGGACATTTCAAATAAATGGAAGCACACAGCATGCAGTCTTTTGTGTCTTCTTTGATGTAGCGTAATGTTTTTGAGATTCTTCGATGTTATCCAGCTTGTGTCAACTTGTTTATTCTTTTGCTTTATGGTATTTTGTGTTGCTGAGTTGTGTGTGCATGGAGTCTTATATAAGAAATGTACATACATTTAAAAAATTAAGATAAAATTTTCACATAACATGTTGTATACACAGTTCCCAGTTCTCCAGAGTCTTTCTCACCATGCATAGAAACATTAGGGTGATAGCATAATCGATAAAATATACTTAAAAAAAAGAAACAGAATGGTTTCTTAGTGGCAAGTGACGCAAACAAAATAAAACAGATGAGGTCTCATTCACTGACGACTAGCATTCTTGGAAGGATCATGATTTTTAGTAGCAAAATGCTTCAGTGGAAATTGGTTATCTGTGTCCTCTTTCTCTCTTTGACTTGGGGATCCTTGAATCACAGAGTCATGAACCCTCTTAAATTCCAGGCTGACATTCGTGTGAACATTTTTTATCCTCTGGGGAAATGGCCCATAGCTACCATCAGATGCGCAAGCAGTCTGTTGCACAAAACAGTTTAAGAGATCATCTTTGTGTCTGTTTGGTTCCATCCTTGACCCTTCATCCTTCTCATTCCATATATTTCTTTGAAAAATATTTACATTGGAAAAATATTTGTTTGTGCCTTTATGATTTCAACTACCAGAGGATAGATGAGTGGGAAGAACCCAGATAGAAACTTATATTTCTTGTCAAAATCCTGGGCCATATGATAGTTTTAAACGCATTTTCAATGATAAGGAAGCCCATCTTGTCCGAGCATAAATCTGGTATGGAGGTTAGGGTCCCTTCTTACCTTTATCATCAACTTGCCTACCATGAAGGGACAGACAGGCTGAACTTTGTCTTGCCGGTTTCTCTCCTCACTCTCACCTTTCAGTGCTCACCCCTATCACACTGAGGCTGGAAACCACTGCCCTTTTTCCAACACTTGCTCACGTGCGTGTGCTGTAAATAGCACCAATTTGACAGGCCCGGCTTTGCATTTGGGTGAAGAGATGCATCCCACTTTCAGATCACAATTCGTTGGTATATTAGCCTGGATCCACCTACAGCTCTGTCATTTTCCTCAATCCACTGAATTCTTAACTATGGCTACTTTCCTCTAAAAAACATTTCTTAAATGGTTTTGTGATGTAACATTAGACAAGGACGCTTTGTTTGGGGATTTTCAACGGCCTAACTGGATAAGAATGACTTCCATTGGTATGGCCAGGTCTCTCTTCAGATGGCAAGCGAAAGCAGCCGTCAGGCCTGCGGGTTTTCTGAGAGGCGGGCCCACCACCACCACTCCCTCAATCAGTCAACTTAGGGGCATTCCTGGAGCCCCTGATTCTAGCAGCGCTGTGCAGCGGGTGTCAGAAAACCATTAAAGGATGAAGACACAAAGTCAACACACTTCTCCGTTCTGTTCAGTTTATGCTATCTTCAACGTTTGTATGAAGGTCCAAACCGTGATGTGTTTCCCAAACACCCAGACCTGACTGGGCGCTCCCTGAGTGGACATCTCCACCTGCGTGGTCTGTAGGTACTTCATGCCCTTCGCATCCCCAGGTGAGACTCTTACCTTGCCCCTCAGAACTCCTCGTCCTGCTGCCATCTCTACAAGTAGGACCAACCTCAGAATGGTCTCCCAATTCCTCCCTCTTGCTCTACACCCGCATTTAATGGTCAGCAAGGCCAGTCAATTGTACCTGCGAAATAGCTGTCACATATGGTTCCTCCTCCACGTCCCTGCTGCCACGGTCTTATTTGGGGTCCTCTTCTTCTGCATAGATTCTATTATTTGTAAATATGTTCATTGACTTTAGATAGAGAGGAAGGGGGCTGGAGAGAGAGGGAGAGACATCCATCAGGAAAGTCCCCTGTGTGCTCCTACTGGGGATTGAATATGCAACCTGGGTATGTGCCTTGACTTGGAATCAAACTCCCAACCTGTTGGTCCTCTACAGGACAATGCTAAACCAACTGAGCCACACCAGCAAGGGCTATTACATAGTCTCTTGCAGAATCCCAACTGATCTGGCCCCTGCCAGTCTTGCCACCACCAGGCCCTGTCCACGCTGCTGCTGACATGATCCCCGGCTTTAAAACCTGTGCGGCTTCCCCTGGTCTGGGATGAGGCCTAAATCCCCATGCTCACAGGGCCTCCTGCTCAGTGTGGCCTCAGCTTCTCTCTCTGGCTCACCTGCCATTCCGCACTCTGCACTGAATTCCAGCCAAGGCCAACGTCTCCCCTGTCCCCCAAATGCCTTTCCTTATCATATGTCCGCTCTGTGGGAGAGTCTCAGGAACTAACAGCATGCTATCTCGTTGCACATTCTCTCCTCTGTTCAGCACTCTCCCCATCCTCAGCCCCTCATTCCACTACCCTTTCTGCTTGCTGGACCACCTCATTCCATGAGTCCCCGTCCAAGCGTCGTCTTTTTTACACCATCCCTGCTCCCATCTTCAGAAATATTTAGGAGTTCCTCCAAGTGTATCCCTCAGGTTCCCGTTACTCTGTGGAAATCTTTTCTATTTAAGTCTCATCCACTCTGTGGGCTTCTGGAAGCCATGGCGTTTTAGTATGTTCAGCACCTGACAGGAGGCATACAGTGGGTGTTCAATAAGTGCTGAAAGAATGATTAGCGAAGTTTGTAGAGTATGATAATCATATAGTTGGCCCTGCTCGTTTTACTAATGAGGAAATTGAGACCCAGTGGAATTAGGAGAATTGCATAATTAGAGACAGATTCTGGAATAGAATCAAAGTGTTTTGACTCTTCGTTGAATGCCCCTTCCACTACGCAGCATGGTGTTATTAATGGGATGCATTTCTGAGGAAAGGATCTTTAGTTTTAGTGGCAAAATGTAACTCAGAAAGACAAGGAAATTTATTGGTGGAAAAAGAAAAGCAGTTTGTTTAATTTCACAGAGGTGATCATATTATTGTATTAATCTGCATCCAACACACACAAAACATGAAGGTGACTGGAAGAGAACAGTGACTCCATTACCGGAGAGTGGTCTAATGAAGAAATGACGGCACTTTACGTAAACTGATCGGTTAGTACTTGGTAATTTGGAAAGATTTCTTCTCTCAAGCTCCAAAGTGAGTGAGATGTGGAAACTTCCCAGATCCCTGGGGAGCAGGGCTTGGCCGAGGGATTGGCAGTGAGAAGAACAGGGACGCAGTGTTTCTTTTGAAACTGGGCCAAACACATGTTTCATTCTTCTGGGCCCCCTGTTTGAGGCAAGTGACTTGCCTGAAAATACTCAGTTCTGGAAAGCAGCTCTCTAGTTCTTGTTCATCTTTTCATGAAAACTTGAAACACATAGAATTCGAAAGAAGTCTGGGGAGGAGAACTGAGATTCATAGCTTATTTTACAAAGAAGATGCTCAGAGGTGGGGTGCACATCATGGAATGGGAAGGGGTAGAACTTATCATATTTTATTTAGAGCGGAAACAACTACAGATGAGAATAATTGGGTAGGTATATTATCACTCTAAATAATGTTTCTTTGAATAGAATATGTCTCTTTCACCTTACTAAACTGAGAAAGATACAGATTATATGAAAGAAGGATAGAGGATATCTTGGAGGTACAGTTTAGGGATGAAACATTAATTTGAAAGCCCACACATTCGGGAGAATGATGAATTTCAGGGCCACCAGCTCAGCTGCTGTACAGAAGAGCAGAGGAACCCTGAATTCATGTCAGGGCCAGCTGCTGCTCCTGAGGAGGGCGCAGAGCAAGGGGGGAGCCCTGGAGATCCACACTGGGGCTGGAGGCGGCGGGAGGGACCCCACGGAGGCCGCAGAGGAGGGTAGAAGCAGATGTGAATTACTGACAGCTGAAAGGAAAGACGCTGGCAGAAAGGAAGGGGGCGGGGCTGGAAACAGTGGAGAGAGCATGCTTGTAAGATTTATCCTTGGAAATCATTTCAGAATGGAAATTTGCTGCCCTCTCTTTGGTACATGTAGCAGAGCTTTGATGAGATGATAGAAATTGCAGGTTTCATCTCTCCATCTTGTTTTACAGGTTAGATTCTTACACCTCTTCTAAAAGTATCACGAAGAACGTGAGTTCCAGAGCATCTTCTGGCTCCATCACTTCTTGGGCAGCTGATTGGGTGTAGGCTGTTTCCATCGACACCAGTATCCGAGAAGCTCAGCTTGGGTTTGGGGACAGACTATCTATCTCTTTATGGTTATTTATCTCGCTGCTTCTGCTGACTTCATTGAGCTCTTTTGCTGCCCAAGCGTCTCACACTCTCCCTGTTTCATGGTCTGGAACTTTTATCCTCTTTTTTTCCTACTCTCTACCCACAATCTTAATTTATTCACTTTCTTTTTACTTCTTCAGGATTTTTAAGAGACCTGTCTGGGTCTGAAAAAGCACTCTATCATTTTAATGTGATACCCGTCTTAGAAAATGCACTGGTGTTTAAAATATGGCCCGTTGGACATGAAGGAGTGACTCTAATCCTTGTAGGCTCAGGTATCTTCAGGTCCAATGGGCTGGTACTTTGAGACGGGAACCTAAGGAAATGAGAAAGGGGCAGGAAAGCTTCCCGAAGCATCTTTAATGCAAAATTCTAACCACATTTTACCAAGATAATCTGTGTGGAGAGTTTCTGGGTACCTTGCATGGGAAGTCCTAGTCGAGTGCCAAGTATTAGTATTCCTGTCATTATAGACTCCAGGGCCAGGGAGGCACCGAGGAATTTGCAATTGAATATCTTCCTCCAGGCCCTTTAGCACCTTCTAAAGATTTCATAAATCAGGGGATAGGCCATGGTTTGCTGAAGGGATAAGTGTTTGAGAGGTGATGAAGTTTACTGGAGAATTTAGAGTTCAGTTTTATTTGAACGAGAGCTGTGAATGGACCCACAGTGCTGAGGATCCTTCTGGGCCTGTTTAAATGGGAGCTCCAATTCCCTTCCTGAACAGTTTTGTATGTCAGCCAGTGAGTGCTACAAGTGCCGATCTGTACTGCGTGGGGCCCCGTCCTGGGGCGGGGCACGGTATGAACTCCTCGCAACCCAATCCTTTAAGCACCAGCTCAAGTCACACGCCCGCCATGAAGTTTTTCTTGACAACCCCGGGGCCTGCTGGTCCTTCCTTCCTTTGAACTCCTATGTGCTTGTTGGTGTTGCACTGGTAATTTAGCCTTTCAACTAAGTATGTGGAACGAGATGAAGCATCTTGCCCACCAGAAACTCTGGAGGTTGCTGTTGCTCAGGAGAAGAATGGCATTTCCAGCAGCTGCCTGATGAGGCTGCTCACTCTTGGGAATGCAGCAAGGGGTGAGGGGAACCTCCTGGAGCGGGGAGAGTGTAGGAGAAGTTAAGCGGATTCTCTCAGTGTGCGCTTTTGGGGAGAGGAGAAAGTGGATATCTAGAAATGGTGAGCAGGAAGGGCGTTCGTGTTGTGGCGTGCAAAGTCCATAGCTAGCCGCTGGTTCAGACTTAGAGTTGCTCTGGTGTTTGTGTTCATTGTTTGCTTATTTATATATACATCCATCGCATATTTATTGAGCTCCTATTGTGAGCCAGGCACTGTTCTGGGTCTGGGGATTCAGAGGGAATGAGGCAGATATTCTGGTGGGGGAGGCAGACAATAAATAACAGACAAGTAAAGTGGAAACAGATGAGATAATGTCAAATATTAGATTTTTTTAGATCTCTCTGAAGAAGATATAACAGGGGAATGTGGCGAAAAGTGATCTGGCCCGGCATTTATACGGGTTTCATGTAAGTGGCTTCATCTCCCAAAGTAGATGTGAACTGCCCAAGACCACACCTTAACACACCTTGACATTCTTCATTCTTCCCACAAACTATCTTACAACTTTATAGGTAGTTAATATTTAAAATATGTTACTGAATCTAAGAATACAGTTCTGCAATGAGAAAATTTTTGAGGTTTCTTAGCCATTTTTGTTGCCATACATGCTTTTGGTAGTGTGGCGAAGCCTGTGTTACCTTCCAAGAATATTTTTAAGTATGCACAAACAAAGCACACTGCTTTGGGAGGACTGCTTTGGGAACTCATGCATACAGTCTACAGTCCTCTGATCCAGGCTGATACTCACTGGGAGACCGTGTAAGGATTCTCCGTAGAAGCGTTATGAAGGAGAAACTACTCTTGGACGTCATAGCTCCTTTCATTTCTGCAGTTTGCACTGAGCTGAGCATGATGACGAAAGAAAACTCTGCCTGACATTTCGGGGAAAGGGCCAGTGACTTTTCTGGATTTACCTATCAGGTGAGGCTGGACGCAAGTAATGAAGTTGGCAAAAACGAAGGTCCGGAGAGGAAGTGCCAATGCACTGGTTCGGCATTCCAGCCGAGCTGTGGGGCGCTCCTTGAGTGCACGATGCACACACCCGGGAGGGGGACCGCCATGCTGGACATGATGCCTATGACACAGGGTGAGAAGCAGTGAGCCACGAGACCCAGGCAGGATGGAACTTGCCTGGACCTAGTCTGCAGAGAACCAACCCCCTCAGAGGAGGTAAAGCGGGTGAGCGGAGGTGGGACTGTTGTCTGGAGCGGAGAAGCCCCAGTGCCTGCCGACCTCCAGAGGCTGTGGGGAAGGCTGAAGCCTCTAGGCTTTCCTGGAAGGGGGATTTTAGAGGGAAGTCCCCAGGGCATTACAGAGCATTCAGTTTACAAGTCTAGTTTGGGGATAAAGTTGTTCTATTGAATTGAGTTTCCTCTTTGGATTTAACTTGAGTGACTCAACAGAGTAGAGGATAGCCACAAAGCCACATGCCCTGAGGCTTGCAGCTCTCAAAACCCAGTCAGAGGCTGGTGGCAGAGTCCTTAGCGCCACACCCATATCCTTCCCTTCCTCTCCTAGTCTCACGGCCCATCTTCAACTGGACGTGCCCTGCAGTGACCTCACACTCAACACGTCCACGGCTGACCTTATCTGGTATCTATGCTTTGTTGCTTTATGGTAGCATTCATTTCCAAGTTATATCAATTAAAAACATGGGGGCTTTAAAACATATTTTTCATCATGGTTCGCAAGCCCTATGGCTCATCCATTTAAAGCAGATCTCCTATCGTCTTTATTCAAGAGCGGCTCTTATATAGGACATTATTACCTCATTTCTAGATTTTTACCCTGGTCTTGTGACTGAGGTTCTATTTTTTGTATCTTTCATTAGAATTCTTTATTTTCCACCTCTTCTAGTGTAGGAGACAAAAACAAACTATCCCAAATGATGTTTAAGATCCTGTATGTTATTTTTTTTTTCTTGTCCCAGGTTGTATTTTCTTGATCTTTACATGCCTGCTAATTTTTGATTAAATGCTAAATATTGTGAATTTTACAAGAGTGGGTACTGGGTTTTGTTTTGGGGGGAGAGTAATACTTCTTTAAATATTCTGGGCTTTGATCTGGGGTGCAATTAGTTGGTTGGCATAGTTTGGTCCTTTGAGGCTTGCTTTTAAGCATTCTTAGGCAGGTCCAGAGTAGCTTGTCGTCTATGCCTAATTTGGCTCTATCGTTACGCCAATAGGCTTCTGAGGACTCTCCTCGCTGCTCTGGTATTATGAGGTCTTTCCACTCTGGCTGGCAGAAGTAGGAGCTCCTCCTACAGCCCTGGGTGACCTCCAGGGACTGTCCCTCTGCTCCTTTCAGGTAGTTCTTTCTCTAGTGTGGCAGTGTTTCCACACACTGTTAAGTTCTCAGAGGAGCAAGGGAACCCGCTGCAGATTTGTGAACTTGCTTTCTCTCTCCGCACCTCTCTTCTCTGCAGTACTCTGATCTGCTAGTTCTAGTTGCCTCCTGATCTTCAACGCGGGCTGCTCAGGCCGGCTACGGAGCTCTGTTTGGGTTGCCTCTCCCTCGGCCTCACTGGCAAACTCTCTCGGCCTGACACAGGACTGAGCAAGGTTACTATGCAGCGCGCCCTGTGTGCCTTCTCTCAAGGATCCCCGTCTGGCACTCCTTGCTGTCCAAAGTCTGTCCCGTGTTGCTTCATATATTTTGCTTTTTCTTTTTTTAAAATGGGTGGGAAAATAGAGTCCCTGTTAATCTCTCATGATTACATGAGCAGAAATGGAAGTCAATACCTGTATAATTAGGCCACAGTTTACTCATTTATTTTTATTTTTTAAGAGTTCATTGGTTTGAATTATATTTTGGTTAGATTGCTTATTCATACCTGTACTTAAGCCTGGCATGATCAATATGCCACGTCTTTGGATGGTTGAAAAGACGAAGTCCATCCCTTCTGCTTGCAGATGATAGAGTCCTAGTGGATAAACGAATGTTGTACAAATTCTAGACATAGTAGTAGTCATATTTGTAAAGCGCATATTTATCCTCTCAAATACATGTAGAATGGAACCAATTTTTTCTCTTGGTAAGACGAAAGAAGGAGGGATATGGAGTGAGAAGTAAACTGCTATATACAGTCCTCTTTAATATCCACCACTTACATCTCACCATATCCCATCTATCTCCTCCCTTCCTAGTAGTCATCCTTTACTTCATCATTTAGCAAGAGGTGCTTGCTAAATATTATACCAACTTCAGGAGCAAAGGAAATGATCACCGAACTCCTTGTGACTGTCTGAATATTGTTGATACCTGGGTGCCTTCTAGCCTGAATGGTGACTGAGGTTCTTACAGTTGGGATATTGAATCTACCATAGCTCACGTTAAGTCGTATCACAAGGCTATTAAGGTGAGGTCCGTTCTGAGTCCAACAGTTAACTGAGGGCTTTAGGTGGCAGTGATCCAGTCTCTCAGGGTTATGCTTTCGGACTCAAGGAGAACTTTCTTAAAGTACAGATAAATCAAGCAGATTTTGTTTCTGCACGTTCAGACTCACACAGAAAAACAAAACAACAACCCTGATATTCAAAAACAGTGAAAAAATAGCTTTTTATAAACTTCTGACTCTGAAGTTCACTGCATGAGTCATCATTAAGATATATTAAAATGAGATTTTTCATTGACCAGAACTTTTTTCAGAATTTTATGGTATGTATAGTCCTGTGTTATAAAATATCTGGAATTATGACTTAACAAGCAACTATAAAATGTTTGCTCTTGGAAGTAGTAGGTCTTACTTAAACAGAAGAACAAGAAAATTTTGAAGTAGAAAAATTTTATTAAATTACATAAAAACTGTCCTAACGACCAGTATTTACCATTTACGAACCTTGGCGAAATGTCAAGACAATTTGTCCTGATTTTTTGTGTAGTTGGAATGTTATTTGCTCGTTTCCAAATGATATTTAGAGCAGGCTCATAACTTTTCAGTCCCCTTTAAGCACTAAGAGTCTAAGCTGAGAAATAGGTCCAGTCAAATGCAGCTGGGATTAGGGGGTGGGGTTACCTTGTTCTCTATTTCCCTGCCTAGTGTCTGTGCTCTTCTCTCCTGGCCTGTGGGCTGGCTTCTCTGGAGGTAACGGGGGGCGGGGATGTAGAAAAGGGCACAGAGGATCTTTCTCGACTGTCCCTGACATGATGCAGATTTACGACAGCAGGCCTCAGGGGCGCTTGGGTTCTTAGAGGACATCGTCCATCCCCTACCATCACATCAGATCTTATACCTGCATTTCCTTGATGTGGGTGAATGCATCTTCTGTGAGGATGGCATCACTTACCGTATTTTGCCGTGTATAACGCGCACCCACGTTTTTGGGCCAAACTTTCGGGGGAAAAAATCTGTAGTTTTAATTAATTTATTTGTATTTAGATACTTGTTTTGTTTGTATTATAAAGGAATTTTAGCATTTATTTTTGAACATATTATGGTACAAGAAATTTTAGGTGACAAATAATTATAAAACACAAGAACAGAAACGATACAAGAAATTTGGTACAACAAAACTGATGATCATATTCCAGGGTATTATTTTGCATACGGATATCGTTATTGCTTTCTAGAGTTACACTTTTCATGCATAAGCATAAATAAAAGAATTAAAAACATTTGCATAGGTACAGAATTAGTACTACCCATGTACAACGCACATCCTTATTTCCCCTCCCAAAATGTGGTCAACAAAGTGCACGTTATACACAGTAAATTACAGTATTCATCATTTCCTGAGGATTGCTTTCTGCTGCGTCTTTGCCCCTCCAGGAGGCGCTCTTGCACAGGATCTTAGATGACTTTGCCACTTCCTAGCTCTCGACCCACATCAGTGTGTGGGAAATGCACATCAGAGACTCTGTAGGAATGACAGCATTTTTAAAACTATGGCTTGTACTCAGCGGCCTTAGTCACACTCTTGTCCTTTAAAACTACTCAGGGGAATGAGACACGCCCATTTATTCTATCCCTTCAACTTCAGGAGACACATTCCAAGCTCTCTGGCTGGTCTCCTCAAAGTCCTTGTAGTTTGGCTTGAGGTCAGAAGACAATACCATGCTTCCACTCCACTCTCAAAATGGGGGTGGATGGAGACTCAGCAGCCACCGTTGAAGATTTCCAAGGAAATCTTCTCTCCGATGTCCAATTCCTCTCGGCTCTCCAATTTTAAACTTATTATACCTTACAGTAGGTTTGAGGGGTCAATGCCACAACCAGTATTCTAGCCCCTTTTTCTGCGGATTCTACAAACGTGATACAGAATTATAGTTTTGAATATTTGAGTAGGTGGCACTTTCTTGTACTAAGACCTTAACTGAAGCCAAGACTGAAACGGTTCCATTCAAAAACCCTTTTACATTTACATTTTAAGAGGTGTTAGCTTGTCCAGACCACTCAAAGAAAAAAATATCCCCCAAAGGAACACTTAAAAGATGAAACTGAAGGTTTGGTTTTACTTTTTTAATACACAAATTAAAGCGCAGATTTTAAAGAAGTTTATTTTCTGATTAATTTAGGTATTCTGTTACATTCTAAGAGTGGAATCTTAATTTTACGGTGTTGTGCCGTTGCGATACAGGGTGGGGCTAAGGGAGGGTTACAGCTGTTTGAATGGAAAGTAATACAGTGATTAATAATACAAGCATAAACTCTGTTCCACGCACTCACCGCTATCATCATACTTTTGCTCCACCTTGCCTAAAGTCGGGCAACCATTTAGACTATAAATCAGGGAATGCTTATTTATGTTTTGTCCAGAAAATCCCACCCATTGGTGTAGCACCGGAAGGTGGAGACAGTGGAGAAGAACGCTCCGCCCCAAAGTGCGGGTTCCATTCAAGGCGCCGTTCATGGAGATGGGCGTCTCCTGGGAGCACGAGGTTCTTCCTCTGGGGCGCTCCTTCCATAGATGTGAACATAAAGACTTCTTTCTACGTTCCTGATTTCCCGCCTTGCTCCCACCTTTCTCCCCTTAAACAGAGGTTCCATCTTTCATGAAAACTATTCTCTGCGGCCTTAGTGGTGTCTGGAATCCAGCACAGTGAATCAGCAGCTGGCCACCAGGGGGCAGTTATGTACAGCTTTTGGGCTTCACTCCGTAGGCACTGGGGAATTATGGAGGGTTTCAGACCAGGAGAGTGGCCTCGGGAACGTGTGTGTTAGGAAGACTAATTGGGCAGCCAGGCTAAGGAGAGCAGACTAGATGCAGAAAGTCGGATCTGGGACTGCCGCTGGGACCTGAGAGCAAAGAGGGGCAGCAGTGGTACCAAGGTAGAGACGACGACGAGTGGAGAAGAAGCCGGGACATCGTTAAGAAAGGAAATGTTAATTCAGGACTGGACAACTAAATGGATATAGAGGGAGGAAAAAATGTACAAATGTTCTTCTTTGCGAACATTAATTCTTTTAATATTTTTTAAGATTTTATGTATTAGAGGGGAAAGGAAGGAGAGAGAAAGATCAATGTACGGTTGCCTCTTGTGAGTCCCCTGCGGGGAACTGGCCTGCAACCCAGGCATGTGCCCTGACTGGGAATCGAACCGCAATTGTGTGGTTTGCAGGCCCGCGCTCCATCCACTGAGCTACACCAGCCAGAGCTGAAACTGTTGTATCTTTTACCAGTTAAAGAAAGAAGCCCAAAAGATGGAACCTGAAATCTGGACTGTGACAAACAACACTCTTTTTTTTTTTTTAAACCTCACTCAAGGATGTGGTTTTGTTGATTTTAGAGAGAGAGAGTGGAGGAGGGAGAAACAGCAATGAGCGAGAGAGACATTGATTGGTTGTCTCTGGCATGCACCCTGGCTGGGGATTGAACCCACAACCTAGCATGCTCTGATCAGGGTCAAACCTATAACTTTTGGTGCATGGGTTGACAAATAACTGAGCCACCCAACCAGGGCACAAACAACACTCTTAAGGGTGCTGATGTGTATTCTGAAGCTTTTCATTTCTGCTTTGCAATTTATTATTATTATTATTTTAATCTGGCCATTATTTCTTCTTATCTATACTCATACTGTTTTGGTTGGAGTAAAAGTGGAGAAGACAGAATACTGCAATAAACACCGTGGAATTCAGAAGTTTTGCCACTGGGGAATCTGAAGCAATAGTTTTGCTATTGAATTTAAGACAAAGAGCTGGACCTTCAAATCATGTAGTTCATTTCAGCAAACAGGCACTTAGAACAAAAATTCTCAAAAGCTGTGTGTGAGTCGTTTCTCCATTACTGCTTGCTGCAGCCTCTACCTCACTGGCCTACTGCACATTTTGTGCCCATTGAGGTCACTCATAGGGTGGCTCTGACCCTCCTTGGGGTGTCTAGATTGCCTTCTGCCACCACCTGAAAGGCCTCCATCACTCACTACTCATCCCTCTCTTGGCCCAGGAGAGAGACGCCTTTTCCGTCTTTTATCTTCCAACTATCCAGAGTCTGATTATTTCCCACTTTCTCATTGTCATTACTTTTGACAGGCCACCGTAATCTTTTACGGGGAGTACCGTAATTGCTGTTGGCTACTCTCCTTTAAGTGCCCATAGCTTCCCTTACAGTCTGTTTCTCAGCCTCGCAGCCCGCCATCCAGGCTCCCCACTCATGTCATTGCTTGGCTAAAGATTCTGCAACAGTTCCTGGTTGGTTTCACTCTTACTCCGAGACAAAGGCCTTACTGAAGACCTAACAGGGTCTTTGATACTCTGACCGCATCTCCTGTGCCTGGCCCTTCACTCACTGCACTTTTCTCACGCTTACCTGGACTACTTTGGGCGTGGAGAAATGCCTGCTTCCTGCAGATCGTCTCGTCTGCGCAGTTAGGAGAAAAGTGTCAGTTGGATTCTCAATGAGGCCGGCCTTGGCTGCCCTGGTTTAGATTGTGAACTTCTCTTCCTGCCACCCGTGACCTTTTGATCTTGTTCCACTTATTTTCCCATCGTATTTAGCTCTGTAATTCCAATGTAATTTACTGATTGTATTTTCAAATGTTTTTCTCTCTTCCTCCCCTGGCATATGAGGTCCACGAGGGCAGGAACCTTCATCTGTTTTGTTCACCAATGTATTGCATCTGCCTAGAAGGGTGGCCAGGAGAACGCCTAGAAAAGAGCAGTTGGTACTCAATAACTGCAAAGAAAAAAAGAAAAGAAAGAAAGAACATACAGTGTTCTCAGAAATAATAAAAAGTGTTAATTGGTGAAACCTGAGTGGGGCCTAAGAATAAGATGTTGGTAGGCATAAGTGTTATTTTTGTAATTTTCAAGGTGATACTGAGGTTATGGAGGAGAATATCCTTGTTTCTAAGAAATAAAGGCTAATGTATTTGGGGTCATGAGACAGCCATTAACGAATTAGTCTCCCATGGTTTAGAAAACATGATTTGCACTGCTTTTGCAATATTTCAGTAAGCATGAGAGTATTTCAAAGTACAGAGTATTTTAAAAAGTGTCTTTGTCTCCCTGAGGCTGAGGCAGGGTGGACAGAACAGGTGGTAAGCGGGAAAGGGAGGGAGATGGCATACAGAAGAATTGCTTAGGTTCCTAGCAATGTATTCTTTCCTAGTTAGTTGTGTTTTACCGCTCAGTTCACTGGGCGGGGAGTGTCATACAGCTGCTCAGAGTCAGGTCCTTCGGTTTTACCACATGACTTTCATCTTTCCATGGTGCATAGAACTCCAGGGGGCTGGGCCAGAGCAGCTGCAAGGACGACCTCGCCTTGTGCCTGGAGTTGGTGTGTTTGCGCCTCTCACCGACGCCATGTTGAGCTGCTATGAGAAACCCTCAGCTCATGGTTATCTTAGGACACAGGTTGCCCTCCGCCTGCTACTGAGGTTCTCCACCCGCTTTTGTCACGTGTGCCGGAGAGCACCAGGCTCACTTCTTCCTCCGGGTCCTTGCACTGGAACGCTGTTCCTCCAAACACCCACGGGGCTCACTCCCCTACTTCTCGCATGTCTTTGCTTCCATAACACCTTCTTGTATTTAAAATTCCTCCCCCCTTCCGCCCAGTACTCCCAGTGCTTGCTTCCTTTTGTTCACAGCCTGATCACCTCTAACGCACTGTCTCATTATTCTGTTTATTTTGTTCTACTGAAGAGAATATAGGGTCCAGGAGGGCAGGAGACTTATTTTATTTGTTATTGGTGTATGCCCAGTGTAGAGAATAGTACCGTATTTTGCCATGTATAGTGTGTACCCACATTTTCGGCCCAAACTTTCAGGAAAAAAATCTTTTGTTTTAATTTTTAATTCAATTTTTATTTATATATCAAACGAATTATTGTGTTCCAGGGTATTATTTTGCATACAGATATCATCATTGCTTTCTAGAGTTACACTTTTAACACATAAGCATAAATAAAAAATTAAAAATATTTATATAAATATAGAATTAGTGCTGCACACACATAATGCACATTCTTATTTTTCCCTCAAAAATTTGGGCAAAAAGGTGCACATGATACACAGCAAAATACGGCACTTAGCATAGCCCAGGTATTCAGCAAGCATGCTGTGGGTGAATTGAATGGATACACTTGCTATTGTGGGTGGGACTCAAGAAATTGTAGATGTATGAAGGGGGGTGACCTCCATTGCAACATTTCAAGTCTCAGTTGCAAACTAGCCAAAAGCCCAGTGGCACTTCCTAAATAGGCAGCATTTCTGTTTTCAAAATTAGCAATGTTCTTTTTAGTTCTGGCAAGAATTGAGAGATTGCCTGGAGTAGATGACCCTCACAGAAAGTTTAAAAAGTCTTAATAATAATAAAAGTCAGAAATAATAAAAAGTCTTAATTGGTGAAACCTGAGTGGGGCCTAAGAATAAGATGTTGGTAGGCATAAGTGTTATTTTTGTAATTTTCAAGGTGATACTGAGGTTATGGAGGAGAATATCCTTGTTTCTAAGAAATAAAGGCTAGTGTATTTGGGGTCATGAGACAGCCATTAACGAATTAGTCTCCCATGGTTTAGAAAACATGATTTGCACTGCTTTTGCAATATTTCAGTAAGCATGAGAGTAGGCAATAGTTCCTATAGGTTGTGACAGGGACATTTATGTTTTGGGAGGAAGAAAAACTGTCCCCTTCATGGACTCCAAAGTTAGTTATTTCCCAAAACTTAATGATTTAAGGCAATGACAACATTTATTTTGTTCACAAATCTGCAATTTGGGTGGGATGCATGGAGATAATTTGTGTCTCTTCCGTTGGGCCTCAGTTGCACCAGGTTGAAGTCTGGAGGCTAGAACCATCTGAAGGCGTGCTCATCCATGTGTCTGATGGTTAGAGAACGTGACTGGGACTATTGCCAGACATCTACAAGGGACCTCCTTATGTGGTCTAAGCCTCCTCACAACACAGCCACTGGGTTTTCCAAGGATGAGCATCCTGAGAGACCGGAGTATGTGTGCACATGTGTGTGGAGAGAGAGAGAGAAGCCACATTGGCTTTTATGACTTAACCTCCAAAGGCACACAAGCATCAGTGTTGCCACATTTATTTCACTCAGGCAGTCACAAAAGCTTGCCCACTTTCAAAGGGAAAAGAAAGAGACCTTACCTTTTGTGAAGGAGTGGTAATTTCTGGAAGAGTACGTGTAACTGAAAAGATTGCCATAGCCACTTGTGGAAAATGTAATGTCTAGAGTCAGCTATCCTGGCTATCAGAACAGAAATACCTTCATGCAAAATGCACTCACCCTCCTTCCAAGACTCCTAAAATTTCTGATACTTGGTTTTAGTATCTGACTCGGGCTGGAGGTCCAGCATCTCACTATCAAAATCAGGTCCAGGTCTGATGACTTTCTGTGGGTCTGAACTAGACGTACCGCTCCTTGAGTCCCATTGCTGTTGGTCAGAAGAATGGTGAATTAAAAAGACTAGTTTCCTTCCCCCGATAATCAACATGCTATGGTAGGGCAAGCTTAGGAGAACCGCTACAAACAGTATTCAAAAAGGGTGGTGGTGGGGTGGGGGGAATGGGAGACACACAGTTTTGGGGGGCTCAGAAATTTTGAAACCCAGCTGCGTATACCTTGTGCACTCCCTAATGACTTCCCAGGCCTGCTGCCTGACGGTGCCCTGGGAAATCCTCACAGGCTCTCCTGGTGAGCTGGGCTCCTCCCAGCGTGGATGCTGAGTCTCGGTGGCAACAGTCAGGTGGAAAGGAAAACTTGTCGTTTTTAAGCCAAATGATAAAAATAATCTTGACTAATAGAGTAAGTGAGTGAAGATCTTAAGCAAGAAGTAAAGTCTTACAGTAAGGTAGTAAGGTATGGAAATTTTTCCCCAGTTTATACAAAAGGGTAGGAACAGTGTGGCATTTGTCAGCTAATGGGTCACAGCAACATACGCTGTGGTTAAAAAGCAGAGCACTCTGGGTAATTACAAGTTCAGTCTTGACAGCATGTTTGGAAGGCATAGAATAATACAGAACACGCATGCTTGTGGTAAAAGTGTTCTATAAAGTTTCTACAATTAGGGCCATTCTAGAAGTAAGTAGTGTCTTATGTCATACTGTAGCCTGAAAGCTCGAACTCATGGGAGAGAATCTACAATAGAAAGATATCAACTTGGGAGGGAACATGGTGTGAAAATAAGCAAGAAAAGTGTTCTGGTTTTCTATTGGTGCATAGAAAATCATCCCAACTCAGTGGCTTAAAGGAACTATTTCCTCTCTATATCCCCCAATAATGTAGACCAGGAACTTGGCAATGGCTCCGTGTGGGCAGCCCAGGCTGCAGCACCCACTGCAGGGTGCCTCTTTTAGGCACCTGTTTGGTGCCTTAGTTTGTGTCGGCCTTTCTCTCCTTATGGTGTCTTATCTAACAGGACCTCAGCAGATGACCTATGCTACCCACAGCTTGGCAGTTTTAAGGTGTTTACGTATTTTACATGGTGCCTTAGGGCTCTCAGAGAATGTGCTCTGCTAAACCTGGGTAGGAGTCGCAAGGCTTCTTGTAATTAGGCTCAGAAGTCCCCGTGTGTCACTTAGGCTGCTTTCTATAGGTCAAGCCAGTCACGAAGGCCAGTCAAGATTCAACGGGAGAAGTGGCAAAGAACTTGTGGACAACTTTAATTTATTACAGTCTGCCTTTTGGCCACAAAGTAGCCACATTCCTCCAAAACACTCAACACATTCACATACCTCAGAGCCCCACATCTCAGCCTTTCTGAGCGTTGACTTGCAGTTGAGGATCTGATTGGCGAACTCAGGTCCAGAGGTTGACGGGTTTCTCAGGTGAAGTCCCTGGAGAACCATTCAAAGACCTGTGAACTGAAGAGACTGTTCTTGCCCTGAGCACGTAGCTCGGTTGGTTGGGTGTTGGTCCCCAAAGTGAAATGTCCTGGGTTGGATTCCCAATCAGGGCACCTGCCTGGGTTGGGCCCCAGTCAGGAGGCGTTTGTGAGGCTACCGACTGATGTTTTTCTCGCCCTCTCTTTCTCCCCCCCCTTCCTCTATCCCTAAAGAAATAAAAAAATAATAATAATAGTAGAAATAAGTAAGCAAATAAATAAAATCTTAGAGAGAGAGGTTTTCTTCTCTCTCTTCAGCACCCAACATAAAATGTAGGACTGGCATAAAAGAACCACCGCAGACATTCTGGTTCTAAAAGGGGAAAACAGAAGTTACACAAGCAGTCGTTGGTACAGAGCAACGGTGATACCCAGTTGGGTACCTGAGGCCACTTCCTTCAGGTACCTAGGGCCACCCCACCCTGCTCTCCGAGGAGGATTCCTCTGGCTATTTGCTCTGCCCTCTGACCCCTTGGTTCTGCCTACTATGTCATCCATCCTTCCTTTTCCATAAGAAATGGTCTGTTTCCAGCTGAGGAATTCGTTTTAGCTTGCTGTCTCCCCAAAGGAATCCAAGGGTTTAAAGGCCTCTTTTCATTCGGTAGTTTCCAGTTCAAACTAATATAATTCCTTTTAAAACTTTGGATTTGTGTGTATCAAATTATAATCCATTCCATTAGTCCCAACACAGACTACACTTCTTTCCAAAATTGTTTCTTTTTAAACCTAGGAGTCAGGATTCTTGGCAACAGTGTTTTTAAGATTTCTAGAGGTTCTTGAGGGAGGATCTGAGAGGGAGGACTTCAAGATTTTTAGGAGCCCTAGTATGTACACCTTTCGGTCATTCTTAGCCCATCCTTGATACTGTTGCCCTAAGGGAATGCTATTCTCAGAATGCTCAGGATTTCATACTTACTAAAAGGCCATTCCTCATTTTGAAAGCCTTTGCTGATTGGAAAAACTAGGATTTAAAAACAGTTATACTTTTAAACCTTTAAAGTCTGGCTCCTTTTATCTTTTTTTTTCTCAATTCTTCTTGAAAGCAGAATAGTTCTTTTAAATTCATTTATGTGCATTCTCCAACATAGCTATTTCCTACCTGGAAACATCTTTAGACAAATCCATCAGTTCATCAGGTATGTTTTCCTACGGGGTTTTCCCCCCATTTTTGAAAATTACAGAGGGACACAGTTTTGCTCAATTTTCCACCACCATAAAATAGGGGTGACCTTTTCCTGCACCCCTGTAACTGTATTCTCATTGCCCTTCAAGCCCCGTGAAGAAGCTCTTGCAGCTTTTACTCACTGCTGGGTTCTGAAGTCAATATCACACATTTCAGGTTTTTATTATAATATTTTAATTCAGGTACCATATTCTGTCCTATTTTGTCTATTGCTGCACAATAAGTCACCCGAAAATGTAATGACTTGAAACAACCATTTCATTTTGCTCAGGATTTCTTCTCTAGGAATTGAACAAGGCTCACTGGGCAGTTTGCCTCTGATTCGTTTGTGTCATCGGCAGCAGCACTTAGGGCCAGAGAAGCCACCTTGTGAGTGGATTCTTACTTACTAGTTGGCTTCTCCACTCACATATTTGCTCACTGGCCTCTCTCTCTCTCCACACAGGGGCCTACCCTCTGGGTCCTCTTCTTGTAGCTTGAGCTTCTCATGATGGTCTCAGGACAGTCAGACTTCTTACATGGTGGATCAGGTTTCCCGTGTTGTGATGGAAGAAACCTGCAAGTCTTCTTATCACCTGGGCTCAGAAACATCACAACATTCTACTGATCAATCAAGGTACCAAGGCCAGACCTGACTCAAGAAAAGGAGAATTGGACTGCAACTCTCAATGGGAGGAATAGCGAAGGATTTGAAGCCACCATTAAAGATCTCAGGAAATTGGGGTTGAGAGATTCTGGCTCTCAGTTAGATTTTAGAATTGCATTCATTCTAAAGGTAACCGGGCATTGTTTACCTTATATACTTCCTTCTTTATTTTTTATTTAAAAAAATTAATGTCTTTATTTTTAGAGAGGGGTGGGGAGGAGAAAGAGGGAGAGAAACATCAATGTTTGGTTACCTCTCACAGGCCTCCAACTAGGGACCTGCCTTGCAACCAAGGCATGTGCCCAGATTGGGAGTCAAACTGGCAACCTTCTGGTTCACAGGCCAGTGCTCAATCCACCGAACTACACCAGCCTGGGCTACTTCCTTCTTTAATCCATCATTATACTGTGTGTTGAAAAAATTGACTATCAGGAATTTGAAGAGCCTATCAGAGAATAGGGGCTGCTATAGATACTTAAAAGATGTCAACATTTACATATGTATTCATTAGTTTTGCTCTAATACTAAATTTAAAGGAAGGAAAAATTGAGTCACCAAAATATCCAAATTAATTATCATATTTGTTGCTGGGCATGCAACAAATATGATAATGCTTGTAATTTTGTAAACCTTGTTATTACTAATAGGTAATTTTTTTTACCTATTCTAGGTATGCAGACACTAGATATTTTCTTCACTAAGAGATTTTATGGGGTTTGGCCTTTCTTAAATTTCAGGACTTACATCTTCAGTTACAGATAGTGTGTATTTGGGGGAATGGAGCTAAAAGGAGCAGAACTTTCCACAGGCTTATATGGCTCTGGCTTAATGGAGAAAAATGCATGGGAAATGCACACTTGGGTCTGTGTTCCCACAGCCTGGCCACTGTCATTTCTGCAACGCCCTGCTGATACAGGAGGGAATAGGATCCAGGACCCCCAATAATTAAAAACCCAAGGAAAAGAAAGACAATTATGTGAAACCACCATCTGACATTGTTTTGATTCTTAAAAATCTTCCTAACATCAAAATAACAAGATATACGTTGCTTTCTTAGAACTTTAAGACACACTTTCAGTTATATATTAATTTAAAGGGAACTTCAAGACACATTTCTAACTATGAGGAGAGAACATCAAGGTAAAATCCCACCTGTAATAATAGTTGGAACTATGTTATAATTTTTTCCATTAGGCTTTTTTCTTTCTATTAGACACAATATTTTAAATTTCTCAGGTCTTACTGAAAAAAACTGATGTATTTATATGTGCATATTAAAACTTTTACATAAGTTAGAAGAGCATAAACTCAAACTTGCTCACCAGGCCAATTTCTTTTTTTCAAGCTTTCCAAACGTTCTTGCACAGGCAATTGAATCTTAATCTTACCACAGTCTAGCTTTTGCCATTTTCCCAGCAGCCTGATAACTGTTGGCATTAAGGCTTCATTCTTGGGCTTAGGGCCGAGAGACACACTGCTGCCCAACACACTCAGTGAACCGATGGCAGTAATGAGATAATGACTTGCTATCATGCACACGTTCCTCGCTCTTTGAGTATGAGCTTGGGGAAGTATCAGTTAGGATAGATCTGAACCCCTTAGCCAAGTCGGGGCAAACGAAGCCAAATATCACGGGCAAATTTCTCCCACGAGTAAGAGATTTCTCATGAAGCAGCTAACTTCGGACTTAGAAGTAATTATGTCAAAAAGCAATGTATTTCTGTTTAGATATTCAGAGGCAACTACCAGCAGAATTGCAAAACCTTGGGAGAGGCTCTTGCTAATGGGGAAGCTGGACAGTGATCAGGCAGACAAAATGAAAAAGGCATGTTTGTGAAAATACAGAGTCTAGAGAAGGGGACCAAGGAGGGTTTTGTTTTACTAGAGGTGGTTGATAACATTCTAATCAACAAAACCTTGCTGCTACTAATGTGCGAGAAAGGGAGCCTGCCACAGTTAGAACACACCAAATTCCAGAGCAATGCTGGGCAGAGCCTAGTGTTGCCCACGGTAACTGTTGCCTGTACCCCCACTCCCCCACTTGTGCTGTAGGAGGAGTGTGTCTGGGTGACATCTAGATTTCATAGTTGGAAAATCCTTAGAGTCAATCTAGTGTGGTAATTTTCAACTGGTGTGCCACCATAATTTTAAAACATGTAGTACCCGACCAGTCAGGGGCACTGACCTCTTTTCCCTTAGACTGTCATGTGAAAAAATGGCAACAGCCAACATAACAATAGCCACCTGGCGCAAATGAATAAAAATTATGTCTATTTTGGGGGTCATATTAACAAAAAATACATGTTTTGGTGTGCCACAGAATTTTAATAATTACTTTATGTGTGCTATGAGAGGGAAAAGGTTAAAAATAGTGAATCTGGGGAGTCCATAATCGAGGGATTTTAGGACACTTCGCACACCGGTCCTGGAGGAAGTTGCTGAGTCAGGTCTTGCAACCCACTTGGTGGGTGTGTTTCCGGCCATTCTATGCGCCAAGCCGAATCCCGCTGTTTCGGTTCTTCCTCAGTTAGTTTGGGTGTCAGTGATTTTATGAGGTTAGTTGTTTAAGAGATGTACCCACCTTATGCTAGGAACCAGGAAGGAGAGAATAAAGAAGAAAATGTCTGTCCTCAATGATCTTACTTTCTAGAGAGGGATAGATAGCGAACAAAATGTTAAAATACGATAAGATTAGTGATCAAATAGGAGTATTAAAAAGGTGTTCTGAGGGTATGGAGAAGAAAAAGTAAAATTCTGCTTTGAGCATTGAGAAAAATTTCAAAGAGGAGGTAATATTTAAATTGGGAGTTAAAAATGACTGGGAATTTCTAGGCAAAACAGTAGAAGGACGTATCAGGGGTGTCCAACCTGCAGAGCAGGGGGCCGCCCGCACACAGCCACGGATGGCTGTGAATGCAGCCTGACACAAAATCGTAGATTTATTTAAAGCATTATAAGATTTGTGTGTGTGTGATTACGTGTCACAATGTATTTAATGTGCAGCCCAAGACAACTCTTCTTCGTCCAGTGTGGCCCAGAGACACCAAAACGTTGGACACCCCTGCCAGGAACGGAGTGAAGAGTGTGGATGTTGGAACAGATGCTTGAAGAAGCACATGTTTAAGTCCTGTCGTCAACCCCCAGGAGGAGGGCGACACAGACAAGGCTGCCATTGTGGGGAAACGTGGAGATGTATAGAAGACTTGATTATCCTGGAAAAGAGCAGAGAGGAGGTGCTGGGGTCGTAGAGGGTGTTACCCTTAAAGGCATCAGTAGAAATCCAGTAGTCTTGAGGGATGCGGCCACGTGGAGTCAGACTAGAGTTAGAAGAAATAGTTAGTCATTATTCTGAATGTGTGTGCAATTAGGACATTAGTGGAAAATGGACCAAGGATTGAGAAATGAACAGGAGGAGAGGCTGAGTTCATAAATGAAGCGTGAAAAGTGAGAGGTGAGGGATGAGATTACCAGTGGATAAAGCAAGTGTTCCAGAAATCTTTTTTTTTTTTATTCACACCCTAGGCAGGCAACCAGCTTATAGGTGTTTACTTAAGGAGCTGCATAATGGGGAAATCTAGGAGGTGGTTGCGTATGGAAGAAGCTCAGAGAACATGTGGTAGAGTGAGGGGTGGAATGAGGCCCCAGGGGCAAGCCGGTGACAAAACCATGGAACTCTTTCTAGTCCAGACTTAAAAGTTTAAAATTTCTCTGAAGGTATTTGGAAGACAGTGAAGGATTTTGGAGTCAGGAGATTTGCGTTTTGGCAAATGCTCGGGCATCAGTGCCCACAATGAATTAGGGGTGTAGACAGTGAACTGGAATATAGGAATCTGAATTAGAAGATTCTATCAGTAATTCTGATGCAAGATTATGATGAGGACCTGAATTAAGGCTGTGGCAACAGGGCAGTGAGAAAGAGAAAGATGTGGAAGATATTTCGGCACTAAAAGAGACATAAAAATGTATCTAAGTAAGAGATGAGATTAGAGTGGGAAATTTGAGACTAATTTTTAGTATTCAGCTTTAGAGGCATGGGAATCATAGTACACTGCTGTAAGAATTCAAAATCTTATTAGGCTTAATCCAGTAAAGTGTTATATATTTTTTCACGGCACAGTCCAATGCGTATCAGTGGTGGTGAGTGGGGGTGTCGCTGCTCCGTACAGTCTTTCAGGGAACCAAACTCCTTCCCTTTTGTGGCTCCACAATCCCATAGGGCTGCAGGGTCCCCTTGTGACCCTTCGTCCAGCTTGTTGACAAAGAAATACAGTGTGGAGGATTGTGAAGAGATTTTTAGAGCCAAGTCATGGAAATTTGCATGTCACTCCCGTCACATTCTATTCATCAGAACGGATACACATGGCCACACCTCACTGAAAAGATGTCTGGGAAATGCGGGCTCTGGGAGTGTCCAGGAGAAGAAAGGGAACTTTGCTGGAGGCAAAGGCGTGGCCTGCCTTTCCAGTCACCCAGTGGATTTTCACCGTTTCTCTCACGGGAGACTCTCGTCCTGTCTATCCAGTCGCGCGTCCTGCTCAAAGGGCACAATCAGCAGATGATTTATGGTGAGAGACATGACTCCTCATAGTTTGTCATCTTACCATCTAAAATCACGAATTTTATTACCCCCCACTCCACATACAATGGCATAACAGAGACTCAACAAGCACAAATAAACACTCCCATCAGAAAGAGATAGAATGGGTAACACATGGTCACTGGTGTGCAGCCATTGTGAAATTCACTGGACAGACACGCAAAGTCCCCCATTCTGGAGGTTGGGGGGGATTTCCTAATTAGTCCCAGGCCCACTCCCCTGGAGGAGCTCAGTGGTCCATGACCCCTGCTTCCACCCTCTGGAAGGTGGGCGCCTGTCCGTGTCTTCCTTGACCACATCTGAAGCTCATGTTGGGGAGTTTGCCATTCGTGAAGGAGGCACCGTGTAGCCCATTCTTGCTTGAGGGATGTTTTAAGGCTCATTAAACACATGGCCAGGTTTATGATTTATTTTGTCAGTACATCGGCCTCAAAAAAGTAGAGGGCTTCTGTTTCTAGTCAGTTCCATGTGCCAATGACCACATTCTTTCTTCGTTTTTTCCTGTGCTACTTCCCACATTTGCTTTTAAGTTTCCTCTTAAAATGTTTTTCTCACTCCTGTACTTCTCAACACCGTAGAGGCAACCTAAGGCTCTCTGCAACAATAAGCGTGGATAGGAGGTAGGACCCTCCATCCGCCTTTGCCACAAAGGTTATTTTTCACTGAGAAGTTTTAACTGGGCATTTACTGTGTACAGATTTTCTCCTTTATTATTAGAGGTCTAGTAGCAAAGGGCTTCCCTAAACACCATACTCTCCTTCATTTCTGCTTGAGACAAGCCAATTCTTTTTAAAGCTAATCTTTCCTGTAATACCTTGCCTAAGGAAGCCAGTAGCAGGTAACACATTCTGATTCTTTCTGACTGCTCGCAAAATTTTGAGATTTTTGTTGTGTGGATAACAGGCCGTTGTGTCACTAAATATTTTGCCAGCCTATAGCGTATGTTGCCATCTTTTCAGAACCTTTGGGAGCTGTTTCTATACTACTTGGTTTCCAACTGGTAAGCCAGTACCACATATATTTGGTGTTATCAGAGCTCCTCACTCTATGATACTGATTTCATTGGGAAGGCAAGCCTTTATAGTGAAAACCTCCCCAAATCAATGCCTTAATGCAATAACTATATATTTCCTGCTCATGTGTCAGTCTGACAAGGACCCACCACAGGGAAGAACTCTATTCTCTGCATTCATTCTGGGACCCGGGCCTTTCATTGCCTCTGTCCTGCTAAAGCTTCCGACTCTGCCCCCAGATTTTGTGCATCTGGCTGTCCAAGGTGGTGAGAATGTGAAGCGTTAAGATGTGAAAGTGGCATCCTTCATTTTATTTCATGTTGTATTGACAGAACCAGTCATGCGGCCATACCTAACTACATAAGAGGCTCGGAAGTATTTTCTGTCCATGTGCAAGGAGAAAAAGAAAGTAGAATTTGCCCCAAGGGACCAAGTCCATGACTAGAAGGTACTATTGACTTTGATTAGAAACACTGGGCGCTTCGGGTTTAGACAGATATTGGAGGAAGTGAATACATTAGGAATAGGTGTTGGTTTTATTTTAAACCCATTGATCTTGAGATGTCTCTGACTCATCCAAACAGAAAGTACAGGAAGTAATTATAGACATCAATCTGGAGCTCAGATTAAGGGTGTAATGTTTAGAAGGAGATTGATAGTGATTTACATGTAGGTTACTGACTCACGCCGGACATGATTTTACTGTGTCTTTAATTCTCAGCCTCCAACTTTCTTATTCCCAGACGACTCTGCCCCCAAATCCTTTTTTTCCTATTTCATGCTTTCTCTCATTTCTTCTTTCACATTTTTACTTCCTCTTTTTCCTCACCTTTTCCTTTACTTTCTTCACATGCTGCTAGTATATACTTTATTGAAGTGTCTAAAATACATATATTAATAATTAAAATTTTAAAGAATGGAAATGTTAAGTATACCATTAAAATTAAATGATTAATTTCACAATGGGTATTTAATAGTAATTCAGGAAAGCCAGAGGCATTGATTATTACCACATGTGTTTATATTTGAATTGGCGAAACACTTTCTCAAAGAAGCTGGGTAGCAACTCTGGACTTTGTTTTTATAAACATATCATACTGATATTTTTCCATGTTGGTGTCCAATACAATTAGTGTCTGGAGCTTTTCCAGTTTGCTCTAACGGTAGCAGATGTTCTTCTTCTGCCTTGTTGCAGCAGACACACAGAAAGATAAATTTTGTATTTGGTTTTCCTACTCAGACTTATTAATACGGTCTTTAGAAATGACTTAAAGAAATACCTTTGGGGAAGTTATATTTAGCTGAGTGAGCTACTGGCTCCATGATAAACAGAAAAAGGACAATTGGAACAGAAAAAGGACAATACTATTTAAAGGGGTTACTGGTGATGCCGTGTGGAGCCCATACGAGTAGCAAGGAAAGCATAATTTGGCCAACAAATGGAAAGACACATTCTACCAGTCAGAGCTATTACCCATGAAGCTGAAATGGGTAATGTTTTCTCCCCATCTGGGAAGAAGCTGAGATGGAAACCCTCAAACGAAAAGCATCTGTTCTGGAGATTTTGTAGGGAGGGCATGAGTTGCTTCCCATGAAGATCTTGTTAGGCTACGTTTTGTTCCTCCTCACCTCATGTTGAGGCCTTTGTGGTACCCTTGGAAGAGCTGAGGCTGAATTCCTTTGCTGGTGTTACTTCTAAGTCTAACCTACAGGACAGTAGACGGGCTTCTCCGTTCAGTGGCTTTTCGGATGCGTCGGTGAAAGGAGATGAGCCAAGTCAAATTTGTGTCACTTAAAGATGGGCTAAGAAAGTTACTTGAGAGGTTACCAAAAAAAAAAAAAATACTCACTGAGAAATACATAGATTTAGATAAGCAACAATAATAGCAAAAAACTTACATGTATTGCTTATCTCACAAAGAAGAAAGGAATCCTCAAGGGACAGACAAAAAGGGTAGAAGGACAGACAGGTAGAAGAAGCAGCTTGAACTGCCTTGGAATCACAATTCAAGATCAAGGGTTTGGATATTAATTCCAGTGAGAGAAAGTGGGAGAAACTGAGTGGACCTCTACGGAGAGCAGCTGAGCTTACCACCTTAAGGTAATCCTGGGCCCCATGAAGGAACAGCATCCTTACTGAAAATGTGACCACAAACAAAAATGTGATGGCTCAAAGCAAAAATTAAACTTTTGGTTTTTTTTACCTAGACTCTCAGGAGAATTATGAGAATATGTGACCATACATTTACTCTCAAATGGTTCTGGAGTCCAAACTTACATTACCAGTGTAATTCACAACACCCAGATTAATAAACTAAATAAATGCTGTTCCAGATAGATAAGGTAATCTGGTTTCCAGTAGAAGTGAGCACAAGTCTTTTTATATGAAAATATCCTAGAGGCAGACTTCCACAGATTTCTACAAATTAAAATAAAAAAATAAATCAACTTTTACCAAAACATGAGAAACACGTGATGAATTAGGAAAAATAATAAATGTATGCTGTTGGGAACTGCTCAGCCTGGTTTTAGGAATTGTAACTGCCTCCCATGGCTAAGGATGAGTGAGCGACCTCTGGAATGCGAGCCTAAGGAGACAAAGCTTGTCCCCTGCCCCCAAAGCATGGTCAGTGTCCGTGATGGGTAAGACTCCTCACACCGAGAGGGTCAACCCAAGCCAGACATGATCACTTGGGAGGCCACCATGGAAGGACTCAGGAGACTGCAACAAAGAGGGAGCAATGGACCCTCGCCTCCCCGGCTATTATGACATAGCCCGAGTCCCCATTTCTGTCTGGGAGAAGTGCTTCCTGGCTCCAATCCACTTAAGCCTAAAAACCTATGATGGGGAAGATGGTGTAGCCCTGTGCTAGAAAGGGTGGGTTCCCCAGGTGATCAAGCCTAAGAAAGAATATGTAAAAAATCTGTGAAACCTGCTTTGTTTAGAATGCTCTCATTTAAATGATATGGATCCAAGCAAGAAATTTATTCCTCAAAGTTTTATAGTTTGTTAACTATCTGACCCTGACTGAGAATAAGCCCTCATAGTTCTTTGAATGCTGTCTATTGTTTGATCCTTACCTGTATTCTTGTGCAAATGAACCCAATAAAAGCCCCTTGAGGAAGGGGCTCGTGGCCTTTCTCCTCTGAGGGATCACCCACCTTTCCTCCCCAAGCAGATCATGTCTTGGTAGTTTCACTTTCATCCGTGGTGGATGGGGGGACTTTGCAGGCAAAGTTGCCACCACAGTATGCCTGTAAGAATTCAGGTATTGGAATGACCTGATACACAACATAAAATTATGTAAAACCCTAAGTAAATAAATGATACAATTTTAAAATAAGTAAGGAACAAAACTCTATAAAAGTATTGTAAACATAACAAAATATCGAAAGAAAAATGTGACCATTGAAATGACAACCAACTGCCACTCTGGTAAATGGCTCATTTTACCAATGGTCACCGAGAGCAAAGGAGTGATAACGATGCTGTCGTCGTCCTTAGGACTTCTTAATGGAGGCAACGGAAGCTGGGGGGGGAAGGGGATGGCACGTTCTGATGCTCAAATATAATGCCTTCTAGCATTCTATATTTAGTGAAAATATCCTGTAAAAATAAAGATACTTTTAGACAGGCAAAACCTGAGGGAGTTCTTCACCTTGATTCTCACACTGAAAAAATCATAAAGAATGTTTTTCGGGAAGGAAAAAAAAAAGATGTAGAAGGGAGCGAAGAAAAGTGAAAAGGTTAACCAAGCGGGAAAATCCAAACAAATATTGACTGTGGAAAGTAACAAAATGTTATCTTATGGGATTACACTATATCCAGAATTAAAATGCAAGAGAAAAATTATGAAAATGCCAAGAAGATGAATGCAGTGAAAGAGTCCTGAGGTGTTTGCATTACCAAAGTACTAATTTATTTTTTAAATTTCTTTAATTTTTAGTTACCTTTGGCAAACGATATTAGTTTCAGGTGTAAAGGTACTAATTCATATAAATTAAGTACTAAATTTAGAAGATTGGTTGAATCTAGTAATCCCTAAACTAACCAACAACCAAAAGAATCACAAAGTTGTGGATAACGGTAGAGCTGAAAGAAGAGAAAGTGGGATAATAGAAAGTAATGCACCACTAGGCCATCGGGGCAAGCGGCAGTAGGGGGAGCTCAGTGAACCCTTGTTTCCCAGCAGACACCTGGCAGCCTGGCTCGTGGAAACCCTTTCTGCCCAACCAGATAGGACCACCAGGGAACAGAGCAAGTCATAGTATCACCTGATAAAATCAAGCAGACCAAAATAACGTGGAAAGGACTCTAAAAATTAAACTGTCACTGGAATCATGGCACATGAAAGTTGGCCAAGACTCATACGCTAAATCTAAATAGGGTAACTACCTGTTAAAACAAAACGTATTAAGCAGTATCCAGAGTCTCCTAACATGCTATACAGAATGTCCATAATACAATGAAAATTTAGCTATCATAGCAAGAACAAAAACAAACAAACAAAAAGAAAACTCCAAACCAAGAAACCCACCATGACTTAAGGGAATCGACTGATGCCGACCCGAGATGAATTAGAGACTTCTGAGATGACAATGAAGGCCCAACATGGGTACCACTGCAATCCTGAGAGAGCAGAAAGATTGGGGTTGAAAGAGTACTTGAAAAACTAATGGCTGAAATGTCCCAGATTTGGTGACAAAACATGAACCTGTAGATCCAAGAAGCTGAGACAATCCCAAAGAAGTTACTGCTAAGGCACTTCATAAGTAAGCTTCGGGAAACTGAAGAGAACTCCTACAAGCAGCCAGAGAAAGCAAAGCATTGGCTCATCCAGGCTGACAGCCCTGGGAACGAGGGCCCATTCTCGTCTAAACCCAGGGAGGTCTGAAGGAAGGGGGTGCAATATTTCCCTTTTTCTTTATCAATTTTTTATATTCAAGTTATCACAAAAAAAGTTTTACTGATGGTTTAAATCAGTTGTCTCCTTTTCTTCCAGATAAACCAAGGTGCAAACTAGTATTATATTTATTACGGATCTGCTAAGTGCCGTATCTTTGGAGACAAGCAGGGGTAGAAAGGAGGCTCTAGGGGCAAAAAAATATATATTTTATAAAGTTCACTAAAATTACAAAAATTCCAAGTTAGTGTTGATTTGTAGGAATTAAAAAATTCTTTCAAGCTTATTGGGAAATTCAGGAAGCCAAAAATAATGAAGATTGTCATGAAGAAGAACAAAGTGGAAAGATGCACTTGGTCAGCACTATAATAATTAAGACAGAGTCTCATTAGCATGAGTAGATGCAAATAGCTAAATGGAACAGATGCAGAGCTCAGAAAGAGGCCCAGACCTATTGAGATCATTTGTTTTCTAGGGGTGGCATTACAGAGAAGTTGGGAAGGATGGGCTTTCTAGTAAATGGTACTGGACCTACTAATGTTTATATGAAAAGAAAATAATCTTGACACCCATTTACAGTGCATATAAATATTAGTCCTGAATGGATTATAAATCTAAATGTGATATTTGAACCACACAACTTCTAGTAACCAGTATGAAGTGTATCTTTAAGGCATTCAATTTATTGGGGTCTCTGATTTACTGCGGCTTAACCAGTCCCCTAAATAACAAATAGCAAAATTTGGCAAGTTTAGTATATGTAAAGTCAATATGGAAAATTAATTGCATTGCTGTGTTCTAGCAATATACAAAAGGTTTAACTTAAAGTCACATCTACACAAATTGATTGGGACAAAAAATAGTAACCAGTAAGGTTTTTCATAGAACTTAATAAACTATTCTAAAATAAACATAAAGGGTATAAAGGACACATGGACAAAAACTAAGGGGGGTGGAAATGGAAGGGAGGTGGGGAGCACTGGGGGGCGAGCTGGGATGGGAGTAAAATACAGAAAACTGTACTTGAACAACAATTAAAATAAATAGATAAAAAATAAACATATAGGAGGAAAAAGCCCAAAATAGTCAAAACTTACCTGAGGAACAACAAAGTAAAGAAAAAATTAATTAATTTGTTTATTTAAGATACAGGTATAGTTCATTTATTTTTATTGCTAAATATAATTTTTGAAACAAAGACTATATACATAGCATATGTTATAAATCATTGTACTAAACTAAATATTCCCTCATCACTCAACTGGAATAGCACAGGTAATCTGCGTCTCCATATGGATGTGATTCTTCCCATTACATCTCTTCTGCTCTGGACGGATGTGTACCTACCCAAGTTGTATGTGGAAGCCCTAACTCCCAGAGTGACTGCATTTGCTAGCTACAAAAGGTAATTAAGACTAAATACAGGACTAAGAGTGGGCATCTAATCGGATGTGACTGAAATCTTTATAGGGAGAGGAGGAGATAGCAGCAGCCTTTCTCTGCCGGCAGGCATGGAGGAAAGGTCATGTGTGGTCGTAACGTGAAGGCAGGAAGAGAGCTTTCCCTAGTAACCAAATCAACGGGTACCTTGACCTTAGATGTTGAGGATTTACTTTACAGATATCAAAGGTTATTATAAAGTGATAGTAATTTATAAACTTAATATCAGTACAGGGTAGATAAATATGTCAATGGAAAAAATGTGGTATATAAAGTGACCTATTTATATGTGGAAATTTGTCATATAATGAGGAAAACAACTGTAGAAGAGAGGAGGAAGATGAACTCATCGATAAACCGTGCCGGGATTATTGGCTACCCATATGGAAATAAAATAAAATAAAATTGTAATTTCATACTATATTAAAAACTTTATTCCAGATGTTTTAAATACATTAATGTAAAAACCAAAACTAAAAAAAATGTAGAAGGAAATACAGGAGATTAGTTTTATGACCTTATGATAGAGAAACATTTCTTAAGCCATAGGGGAAAAAAAGTCATAGAGGAAAAGGTCAATAATTCACTTTGCTTGAATTAAAAACATCTGTACATCAAAGGATGGCATTAAAAAGTGACAAAACAAACCATAATCTAAAGGAAAAAGTATTTGCAAGTACAAAGTCAAGAAAGAATTTGGATTCAGAAAAGATAAAGAATTACCTATGAGCTAATGATAGAAACAAACAGCTCAATGGAAAATATGGGCAAAAGACACAGACAAACTTTTCTTTTAAGAAATATAAGATCCTCTCTGATCCGAGATGATGGTAGACCAAGTGGATGTATACTCACTTCCTAGGACCAAACTGGAATTACAACTAAAATATAGAACAATCAACTTGCATAACCCACTGGAGACTAGTTGCCAAGAAGTCTTATAACTAAGGATTTACAAAAAGAGCTACATTGAGACTGTTAGGTAGGGCAGAAATGCAAAATGTTCTGGCTCCACTCACAAGGCAGGAGGCTGAGATTCCAGAGGCATATCTCGGTTGCAGAGTCTACCCCTGAGGAGTGTGGGGTCTCAGCCCCACACCAGGCTCCCCAACCCAGAGCACCTGAGCCAAGAGAAGTGCTCACATAACACCTGGCTGTGAAAATCGAGATTTTTTTCCCACTGGGGAGAGAAGGGAGTCTGCCAGAGACACAGGCACCCTCCTAAAGGGCCAGTGCACAAAATATCATTTCCAGCCACTCACCCTGCACTTTGGAAGAAGGAGGGTGGGGTGGATTGGAGTTGTGTGAGGAGAGACCAGAATTTGTGGCTCTGGGGAGAGAGCTGAAGGGACAGCCACCAGGATCCCTGTGCATAGTAAGTCTTCCACGATGGAGACACCATCCTTCTTGGGTGTCTCTCCCTTGGTGAGCACTTCCCTCCACATGGCACCATCAGCCTGGGGGAATGCAATAGCCCCACCCTCTGGACTTCATTATTTCTGCTATTTTAGAACCTTTGCATTCTCTTTAAATTTTGGATTAGTCTCTAGGTTTGTGTTACAACAGGCTTCCTCATGCAGACTCTCGCCCTTGGGGTCTGTATGTTACGGCTTGGATGAACAAATTCACAGGGACTGTGTAGAAAAAGGGATGGTATGGCCACTTTCTAAGTCAGAGAGGGCCCCCCCCACTGCCTGGACCAGCTTTTATTGCTTTTCTGGGCACATTAAGTTGAGGATGGTTTTCATTTACCATGCACAGGTTCACTTTAGGTGGTTACCTTTTACAGATAACAAAGGAAAGAACGTTGCTAATTACTTCAGAGAAAAGGATGTTTGCAAATCAAGGCAAAAAGTGGTTGAACTGGTTACACTCCATACTTTGGAGGTTTGGCACAGATTTTAGGAAGTTACTTTAAAGATATGCAGTAAACATGTGTTGCCTCAATTCAGGGTGAGGGAGTTTTAGCAAAAAGCAAGCTTCAAAGCAGCCTAGGTACAATGCAGGTCTGATTTCCCATGGGAAAACTGATCTGTGGACTCGGGTCCTGTGTGCTGACTTGCTCCCCACTGGTTTTCTGAATCAGAGGCTGGGCTACATTCACCACTGCTACATTCCCTATAGCTTTCATAATTTTACTATGAATGGTCATGAATATATTGACCAACTGGAGGAAATTGACCTCTGAACAATATTGTGTTTCCCCATCTATGAACATGGTTTATCTCGCCATTTCTTTACATTTACTCCAATTTCTCGTTGCAATGATTTTCAGGCTTTTAGTGTAGAGGTCTTGCATAGTTTTAATTAAATTTCTTCCTAGGTATCTTATGTTTTAAAAAATGTTCTTACAAAAAGTAGCTTTTACAATTTATGTTTTCCAATTGTGTGCCTTTAGAATAAATAAATGCAATTAATTTTTTAAACTTGTCCTTATATACTGTGAACTTACAAAACTTAATTATGACTTGTAGTATCTGCTTTTAGCTTTCTTAGGACTTTCTACATAGACAGTTAATATCAACAAATACAGATGATTTTTCTTTTTAATTCCTTTTTCTTTCCATTATTACATTGAATAGGACCTCTGGTATCATGTTGAAAAGAAGTAATGAGAGCAGACATCCTTCCCTTTTTCCCAGTCTTAGTGGGAAAATGTTTAGTATTTCACCACTAACTCTGATGTTATCTATGGGTTTTCTGCAAAGTTCTTTTATCATATTGAAAATGTTCATATATATTCTTAGGTTGCTGAAAGTTTTTGTCAAGAATGGATTTCAAATGTTGCCCAATGCTTCCTTCTGCATATATTTTAGATCATATGGTGTTTCTCTCAAGCCTGTTGACATAATAAAATGCAGTGGTTATGTGTTGAATGTTGCACCCACTTTGAATTACTGTGATGCAACCCCACTCAGTCATGACGTAAAGTCCATTTCATATGCTCATGAACTGTGTTTGCTAATATTTTTAAAAGTCGTTTGTACCTATATTCCTGAAGGATATTGGTCTATCGTCCCCCTCCCCACTTGTAATGTCTTTGTAAAGTTTTCATATAAGGCTTCAGGCTGACTGAAACAGATTTTGTTTTCTTCTCTTTTCTGATGGAGTTTGTATAAGATCACTATTAATTTCTGCTCACATGTTTGATAGCATTCATCAGTAAATCCATGAAGAGTTTTCTGTTCTCTTTGTGCTGCTCATTTTTTTTTCTGAGATTTTTCTCCTTTCTTTACCATTTTCTCTGGCAAACCCAAACTTTGAGCTTCTCAAGCTAATACAACTGTGGTTTTCTTCTTGAGTTCTGGCCTCTCTGTGTCAAATACAGTTAGAAACAGACTAACTGAAAGCCATATAAATATAAATTTCACCTTGTAAAGTTCCCTTCTTTAAGTTTTCAATCGTCTCCCATCTTTTTTGTCTGTTTTTGATCACTCTCTAGTGCCTTCAAGTCGTGTTTTTAAAAAGTATTTATATTTTTCCAGAGTTCATGATTATTTATGTGGGAGGAGGTTTAGGCCATTATAAATGACTCTCCTATTAAAAGCCAAATCTATTTGCATCATAAAAAATCTTTTTCACTCCTAAAGTTAACCAGTCATTAGGAGTAGCTTGCTTCAGGTAGTGAGCCAACTGAACAGGAGCTAAAGCAGAAATGTATTAATAAATTGTTTTTTAGTACATAGTATGTATATACCAGCGTGTGCTAAGGGAAATGAGTTTTGCATTGGATGAAAACTGGGTTGGATTTACCAGCACCATGTATGTATTTATCAGTCTGAATCATGTCTAAAGGCCATTCTTTTAATCAGAAAAATTTAATATTTTAGATATTGGCCTGAGAATTTAACCTCAGTACCCATAAACCTGTGGAAAGTTCTGCTGGTAGAACTTGTACTGATGTATTATTTTCTAAAGGGTATGCAGTCTACACATGCCTTTGTGAGCCATGTGGAGGTAAGCCAAAGGCAGGCTAGTGTGTCCTTGTGAGCACTAAAGACTCTGAGGTTGCAACACCAGGGTTTGAATATAAACTGCTTCTTTCTACCTATGTGATCTTGGGTAAAATACTTAAATTTTCTGTACGTTAGTTCCCTAATCTATTCAATGAAGAAGAGAATAAGAATCCTCACAGGGTTGTTATATTCAGTGTGCATTACATGTTATGTGCTAAGAAAGTTTCTTTTCTGAGACATAGAAAGTATTTAAAATGTTAGCTATTGTGATCAGAGGCCTCAATTCCTAAACCTAATTGCTTTCTTTTCATTGACCAGCTTTCCATTATACCATCACTTTGCATGAGGCTCCCTAAAACAAAGTCTTATAAACTTCCTATTATAAGCAGGTTATGACATTCTCTCCATTTTATAGATGGGGAAACAGATGCTTAGTGAGTTTTGTAGTTTGTCCAAGGCCGTTTCATCAGTAATAAGCACTCATACCTAGACCTGCGTGATTCTGAGCGCTGCTGTTAACCGCTTGGCTATGTTTTACTTGGCTAGATCAGCCCCAAGCGTGACCGAGCACAGACTGGCTTGTTATGCAACTGGAAGTAAGCGCTGCACTCCATTTTTGTGGTTCCCATCGATTCCCTTAGGACTTTGGGGAATGTGCTCAGCTCTTCTGCTTGGGGTTAAAACACAAGCTTAATGGGGTTTCGGTGACCTAATGTAAGCACAAACTCACTTTGATAGGTACAATTAAAATCATTATTATTTTTATCACTGTCATTATTGCCCATGATAATTGTGATAGTAATAATCCTGGTAAAATCATATGCCTGGAAAGCCCCATGAAAGGATGCTTAGTTTTATTTCCCCTTGCATTTACGTAGGACTCACTCAACTCCCAGTCAGATAAGAATCTCTCCTGTTCAGACATTTGCAATGTCAGATGACCCATTGTCCCAGTTTGCCCATGAGTTTTGGGTCTCTTGGGATGGGACTTCCATTACTAAAACTGGGAAAGTCCTGGGCACACACTACAACAGGTTGGTTACCCTAGAGATGAACCATAACCTACCCTGATGAGTTTTTTGCTTTCTATTTTTGCCCTGTTTACTGAGTAGATGCAAAGACAGCTGGTTACCATTGTTTTAAATTACAACCCTTCACATATCTGAAGACTGTCATATGTCATTCTTTTCACTTTTTCCGGTAGGCCAGCCCACAGGTTTCTATCAAGAGCATATTCAGTGTCGTACTTCAGCTATACTGTGCTCACTGTTCTGAGGGATGCAGAAGAAACAGGATGCAAAACCTCTGCCCTGAGGGAGCTCAACGGGCAGTTCCAGCTCCTTTGCCCACGGTCATGTTCTCCAGCTCTTTAATTATCTGAATTTATTTGCTTTGAACTTTGTGCAAATTCACTCTATCTCTCATAATTGGCGGAGACCAGTACGGTCACAACACCCAGCCTTCCGGTGAGTGTTGCGTGCTGCAGAGAATGAAGTCCCACAAGGCCTGGGAGGACCCTACCTCTGCCTTTACATGCGTGTGTCANAAACCTCTGCCCTGAGGGAGCTCAACGGGCAGTTCCAGCTCCTTTGCCCACGGTCATGTTCTCCAGCTCTTTAATTATCTGAATTTATTTGCTTTGAACTTTGTGCAAATTCACTCTATCTCTCATAATTGGCGGAGACCAGTACGGTCACAACACCCAACCTTCCGGGGAGTGTTGCGTGCTGCAGAGAACGAAGTCCCACAAGGCCTGGGAGGACCCTACCTCTGCCTTTACATGCGTGTGTCATTTGCTTTGAAATGGTTTTATTTTTTTATGTGCAAAGTATTTAATTTTGTAAGTTTGTGCATATCCTGGTGCTACATTTAAAGGTCAGTAAAGATTTTCTTTAATTTGAATTTTGCATGCAGACTAATTTAAGGTACTTTTCTTACTTGGAACATATTTATGGAAATAGAATTTGCACTTTAGAGTGAGTACCTGTCTGCCTGTCCAGAAAATAAAAATGTTGCTTATAAACAGACTTATCAAGAAAAAAAGGGGGAACCAAATGAATAAAGTCAGAAATGAAAGAGGAGAAATAAGAACTGATACCAAAGAAATACAAATGATTGTAAGAAAATATTATGAACAAGTAACTATATGCTGACAACCTGAACTAAATGGACAGATTCTTAGAAACACATAATCTTCCAAAACTAAATCAGGAAAAATCAGAGAATCTGAATAGACAGACTACATCTAGGGAAATTGAAGCAGTAATCACAAAATTTCCAACAAACAAAAGCCCTGGACTGGATAGCACCACAGGTGAACTTTACCAAACATTCTGAGAAAAGTTAACACCTCTTCTCAAACTATTTCAAAAAATTCCGGAGAAAGGAAGGCTCTTAAGCTCATTTTACAAGGCCAGCATTATTCTAATTCCCAAACCAGAAAAAGATACTACAAAAAAAGACAATTATATGCCGATATCCCCGATGAACATAGCTGCTAAAATCCTTAACAGAACATTAGCAAACTGAATACAGCAGTGCAGCAAAAAGATCACACACCATGATCAAGTGGGATTTATTCTGGGAAGGCAAGGTCAGTACAACATTTGCAACTCAATAAATGTGATTCACCATATAAGTGAAATGAAAGATAAGAACCACACAATCATTGCAATAGATACAAAAAAGGCATTTGATAAAATCCAGTGCCCATTTGTGATAAAAACTCTCAGCAGAGTGGGAATAGAGGAACATATCTAAACACAATAAAGTCCATATACGATAAACCCATTGCCAGCACCAGACTCCATATGCAAAAACTACCAGCATTCCCCTTAAGACTGGGAACAAGACAGGGATGCCCACTTTCACCACTGTTTTTCAACATAGTACTGGAAGTGCTAGCCACAGCAATCAGACAAGAAGAAGAAATAAAATGGATCAACATTGGAAAGGAAGAAGTAAAGCTGTCTTTATTGGCAGATGACATGTTACTGTACATAGAGAACCCCAAAGATTCCACCAAGAAACTACTGGGACTGATAAATGAATTCAAAGTATAGCAGGATAGAAAATTAACATCCAGAAATCAGTTGCACTTTTATATGCCAAGAATTAACTCACAGAAAGGAAAACGAAGAAAATAATCTCATCCGCAATTGCCTCTGAAACTGTTTTAAATCATCCCCACTCCACAGCAGAGTCTGGCTTGCCTCGAAGCTTTCTGTGACACTGGCCCTGTCCCTAACCAGTCCCTCAGGTGGAGTTTTTCATCACAAGTACTGTCCTTATGCTACTCTGTTTTGTGGTAATCTCTGGTTTGAAAGATAAAAATTACACTTCACCTGGTGCTTACAAATAGTTGTGCCAACAAAAAAAATGCACTGCATATCTTCCATAATTCTAACTACCAACTCTCTCCAGTTTACCAGGTGCCTTTGACTAAGTTTCATTTGGACTACTTTCTCTAGGTAAAAAAAACTCTAATAAATGTGAATGTGCCAGTTACTACCCTACACATTAATATGTTTAGGAAACCAAGCCCATGTCATGGTGGCCTTATTGCTTGATTTGAATCCTTGCACCATTTAGCCAAAAAATATTTCCCTGAGACAGGTGTTAAGAAATATCTGGGGGAATCCAACAGCTTACAAAGAAATGATTTCATTTTGCTCTTCTACCTTAGACCCTGGAAATACTTAACCACTTAGCATTTTGTTTTTGAAATACAGTGTCATTTATGGTCTAGACACCACAGACAGCTGTTCAAGTTCAATTCAAAGGGGCCTCACTGCTGTCGTAACTGTTTAGCTTGTCTAGCTAAATCACGGAGTAATTTTGGTTTGAGCCCTTAATCGGGGATTAAAAAATACCAATTGTTGATTTTCTTTGAAAGGACATACTACTGAGCAATTTTCTGCAAAAGTTTTGGTTATTAGCTTTAAGCAAAGAATTTTTAACTGCTTTTTCATTTGTTCATCTTTTATATGGCAGCCAATGAGTGCCAGCAAACTTTGAGGAAAAATTAGTAATAAATGAATTAGGTGGAAGTTTACTTTGAAATACAATCTCTTTTAAAATCTCTTTTAAAATAAAGGTTTGGATTTTTCTCCTCCCTGTTGACCACATTATATGTTGCCATATTGGAAACTATTGCTGCTTTTGTGTTTGAGGAAACTCGTTCATTTAACTATAAACATATATTTTAAAACAGTAGGTTTCTTCTCTGTTCTACTCATTGATACGTTATTTGTTTAAATTTCATTAGGCCTGGCAATATCATTAAAGTCTAGCCATTAATTCATCAAAAGAATAGTAAAAATTTGAACATGTTGCTTTAGCATAGAACCATAAAAGTTTCTGAGTTAAGAGCTATTTTTAGATTAACTTAAATCTGCATCAAAAGTATTAGGAAGTGTAAAGTTATACGTGTATTATAATAAGGTTATTTCATATATTTGGATCAAGGCTTATAACTACTACCTTTCTCTTAGTATAAGAGAGAGACCAAAGGGTCAGTCAGATTCCGTGCAACGCTGGAACATTGTTTTGTTTTGTTTTGAACTAACTGTTTCTACCTGGAATTGGGAAAGCCTAGTCGTTCTGTGTCTCCCATGCACTGAGTGGGAAATTCCCTATCTCTGATGTCAGTAGACTTTCATTTGTGGTTTTGCTCCTCATTGGGAGGAAGCAAGAAGTCAATTCTGACTACTGTGATTGGTTCCATATATTTACAATGATGTTCCCATTTATGATTTTGAAATGTCACAACTTACATACAATAACATTCACCCTTCTCGGGGGACAAGTCTGGGAGTTCTGACAAGGGCATATGGGCATGTCACCACCACCGCCATCCAGATATAGAATAGGTCTGTCACATTCTTACTTATTTTTAAAATGTAAATTGACAGAAGTCCAGTGTCTTATACATTCAGTTCAGATACACTTGGGCTGACTGGGTCAGGTACATGAACAAGAACAAAGAATTCCAAAGAAGTAATCTATGCATTTTTCCTATCATACTAGTACTGTGGTTATAAGGATGATAATGATGCTTATAAACACGAATTATGTGCCACACACTGTGTTAAGCATTTTTGTGCATATTGTAGTCAACCCTTTCAATAATCCAAGATATATATCAAACACATTTGACAGATGAAAAATCTCGGATGCAGGGAGATTAACATTCCTTCCATAATATGGCCAGAAAGTGGTAGAGGTGGGGTTTGTATCCCTCTCTGATTGCCAGGTGTATGCTCTCAAAGCAGGATATTTATTATCCATCTGGCTTTTGATAGTTCAGTGATTAGTAAATGAATTAATTTTTCCTTGCTGTTCCTGATCGAATCCATGAATATTTGATAAAATTTCCAGTCAAGATGGCAGCATAGGTAAACATGGCTCTCCTTCTCGCACAACCACATCAAAATTATAACTTAAATAAAGAACAACTATCACTCAGAACAGTCAGAAACTGAGCTGAATGGAAGTCTGATAACATGGAACTAAAGAAACCACATCCATCCAGACTGGTAGGCAGGGTGGAAATGCAGAATGGGCTGGTCCCACACCCACTTGTAGTAGATAAAGATTTGGGAGGATATCTTGGGAGCAAGGAGTACGAGTACACACAAGACCTCCCAGCCCAGGCTTCCAGTGCCAGGAAGATTAAGTTTGCATAACTTCTGACTGCAAAAAAAAACCAAAACAAAACAAAACAGTAATGGAGTCAATGGAAGAAACTTCTGGAGTCCCAAGCGCTTCCTCTTAACCCACACACGTCTTAGATTCACTCCCTGTGAGCTACAGCATAGGAGTAGCAGCTTGAAAGGCACCAGTGGCATACAGGGAGGAACTGGAGTATCTGGTATCAAATCCAGAGATGGAGGGACAGCTTTCTCCCAGATAGAAAGGCAGAGGCCACTGTTCCTTTTAGGAGCTTATCACCCACAGAGCCACAGAGCTGGCAGGCTGGTGCCATATCTGAGACTCCATGGACCTGGCTAACATTTTCTGACCCATCCTTGAGATCCACAGGGACTCTGTCTCACCCAATTCACAGGCCTATCCAAGCCGTTTTTACATATGAATGACTGGTCTTCCTAAATCCTCTAAAACAAGCAACAGCTAGCCTCAGTGAGCCCCCATTCCCTGTACCTCTTGCTAAGTGCCCCAGGCCCAGGACTAGAGCAATCAACCTAGATTCACAGCTTGGCTTCATTTGGGAATCTCCAAGCCCAGCACGAGTAGCAGCCATCTCAGTCTGCTTTATATCTCATGCAAGGTGGCCCTGGGAAAACACAGGTGTGGGCTGACCTTGGCCTGTACCACTTGGGAAATCCCAAGGCCTGTACACTAGTGGGCAGCCATAGTCCATATTGGAGCACCACCACTTGCCCCATGCACAGCTGGTCTTCCACAGAGGGCAGAGGTTGGCGGTCAGTGGTCAGAGCAAATCCTTGCAATTGACTGGTCTGAGTAAACCCCTCCCATTGACCTGCCAACAGCAATCAATGCTCAACCACAAGTGGAGGGTGTACTCAGCTCACACAAAAGGTACACCTTGAGTACCCGGCTTGGGTGATAGGGGAGACTATGACACTGGACCCTACAGGACACCTATTACATTAGGCCACACTACCAAGACAGGGAGGCAGCTCTACCTAAAAGACAGAAACAAACATAGGGAGGCTGCCAAAATGAAGAGACAAAGAAACATGGTCCAAATGAAAGGACAGATCAAAACTTCTAAAAAAGAACAAAATGGAGATAAGCAATCTATCAGATGCAGAGTTCAAAAAACTGGTTAAAATGTTCAAGGAACTTAGTGAGGATCTCAGCAGCATAAAAAAGATCCAATCAGAAACAAAGGAAACACTAATTGAAATAAAGAACAATTTACAGTGAAAGAATAGTAGAGTGGATACAGCCAGCAATCAAACCAATGATTTGGAACATAAGGAAGTGAAAAACAATCAGAACAAAAAGAAAAAAGAATCCAAAAAATGAGGATAGTATTCAATTTCATTTGGAATTGAAGGGCAGATATAGAGCTTCCCAGAGAAGAAAAAACTAAAAGAGTTCGTCAGCAGCAAGCCATTATTATATGAACTATTAAAGGGACTTATTTTAAAAAAAATTATAACCAGAGACATTGATTTAAGAACAACCTGACAGTAACCAGAGGGGTGGTGGGAGGGGATAATGGGGGGAAGTGGGGAAGGGTTTTCAGGAACAACTGTAAAGGACACATGGGGAAAATCAAGGGGGTTGGAAGCAGGGGAGGGAGGTAGGTTTTATTGTTATTCNCACTCAGAACAGTCAGAAACTGAGCTGAATGGAAGTCTGATAACATGGAACTAAAGAAACCACATCCATCCAGACTGGTAGGCAGGGTGGAAATGCAGAATGGGCTGGTCCCACACCCACTTGTGGTAGATAAAGATTTGGGAGGATATCTTGGGAGCAAGGAGTACGAGTACACACAAGACCTCCCAGCCCAGGCTTCCAGTGCCAGGAAGATTCAATTACAGACAACTGTAATTGAATAACAATAAAATAATTTAAGATAATAAAATTTTAAAATGAAAAAGATCAAAACTATGAACAATAAAATGGCAATAAATACAAATCTGTCAATGATTGAAACTAAAAAACAAACTAAGCAAACAAGAGCAGAGACAGAATCATAGATACAGAGAGCATTTTGATGGTTGCCAGATGGAGGGAGTGTGGGAGAATGAGTGAAGATGTGAATGAATTAAGAAGTACAAGTAGGTAGTTGCAGAATAGCCATGGGGTGCAAAGTACAGTATAGGAAATGCAGCAGCCAAAGAACCTATGCATGACCCATGGACATGAATAATGGTGGCTATTGCCTGAGGGAGTGGATGTGCTGGGTGGATGGGGGCAAAGAGGGGAAAATTAGGACAACTATAATAGCCTAACCAATAAAATATAATTAAGAAAACAAAAATAATAAACTTGCACTAAGCCTTAAAGAAACACTAAATTCTACTGAAATTAACAGTAAATTAATCGATCGATTCAACATATATTCATTGGATGTTTATAATGCAGTAGACACTGAGCATATAATAGCAAACAAAAGAGACAAAATATATGAAAAAATGTCCACTTGAACTTTGTTCTAGACAACAAGCAGAAAGAAAAGCAGAGAAGGGGGACAAGGAATATTGAGGGGATATGTCAATTTTTATCTTGTTGGTCATGGAAAATCTGAGTAAATCCTGGAGGAGAGTGTGGCGAGCAAACCCTCTGGGCATCTCAGGGAAGACTGTTCCAGGCAGTGGAAATGGCAAGTGTAAAAGCCCTGAGTCGTGTTTGTGCCTGATTTGCCCAAAGAACATTACCCATGTCCTAGAATGTGGGTAGTGAGGAAAAAAGTCAGGGTTTTCTCACAGTTACTCTAGCTCTTCTTTTGAAAACTGATGAGAAAGGGGCAGCATGGAAGCAGGAAGACTCCTTAGGAGGCTTTTGCAAGAACTCAGGTGAGAGATGATGGTGGCTTAGACCAGGGGTGGGCAGGGAAGGTGGGGAGACATTTATTAAGAATATTGGTTGGCTCACAGTCATTGAAAGAACTGCAAAACCATTCACAAGATGCTTGCCACTGAGAATGTGGCTGATGTGCTGTGTAGTGTCAGTTCCAAATACTGTTGGCATCTCTCCCAGCGGTGCTTACCCCTGCTCAACTCCAAATCTGTGTCCAGATGTCGTGAACAAATAAGGTTCTATGTGACGAGAATTTGCAATTGTGAGCCCAATTGTGATTAGGATTAATATGAATAATGGGGAATGGGAGAAGTCAAGAAAGGCCAGAGTTGGGAAAATGATGTAAATGTTAGAAAAAAAGAGATTCAGGACTTACAGAAAAATAGACTCCACTAAAATAAAGTTTAAGAAAGGAGTAAACATCACTCAAGGACTTGACTTCCTCTATGAACTTCCTCTTCTAGGGAGGGAATTAATGTGACTTTGGTCACACACAGGATAGTTTTATCATGTTGGGTGGAGCTGGAAACTCCTTATTATCTTTATTTGTGGTTTAAGGAGGTGGGTATGGATGACAGGTTGACAAGAGATGGACTTGTGATGATTAATTTTATGTGTCAACTTGACTGGGCCTAGGGATGCCCGGCTAGCAGGTGAGACATTCCTGGGTGTGTCCGTGAGGGTGTTTCTGGAAGAGATTAGCGTTTGAAAGGCAGACTGAGTGAAGATGACCCATACCTCGTGTACATGACCTCATCCACTGAAAGCCTGAAAATAAAGGGAGAGGAAGAGGCATGGACACTCTGCCGGAGCTGAGACGTCCATCTCCCATGTTCTCAGACAGGTTCCTGGTTCTGAGGCCTTCAGGCTTGGACTGAGTTATGCCATAGGCTGTCCTGGTTCTCCAGGTCACAGACAGACAGCAGACTGAGGTACCTCTCAGCCTCCATAGTCGTGTGAGCCAGTTCCTATAATACATCTCTCTCTCTCTTTCTCTCTCTCTCTCTGTACACAGCCCCCCCTAAACTGTATTTTTGGACTATAAGATGCACCCCCCAGTTTAGGAATAAAATGGGGGTGCATCTTGTAGTCCGAATGTAGCTTACCTGGCTCGCTGTGGGGGTGTGGTGGCCTATGTTATTTATGCTATTAAATATTTTACCACATTTTTGCTTCAATTTTTTTCCCTATTCTCCTCCTTTAAAACCTAGGTGCATCCTATGGTCTGGTGCATCTTACAGTCCAAAAAATTTGGTATGTCTATATGGAGCCCTGGTCAATACAATGCACTTAGAAAATCTTCAGTGGCTGAAAGATTAATTCTACAAAGTATTAATCGATGGACTCATAGCAACCAAAGAGAAGTCTCTGGAGGTTTAGCAATGGGCTTTGTTTTATGGCTTGTTCCATTCAAAAGTTTTATCAGATGCACGTAAAGGCACAGAAAGCCTGCTGATAAAATTTCTGGATGATACATAGCAGAGAGCTAAGGTCACTATAGTCATATTGCTTAGAAACTGTTCCCATGGCATCCACCCATAGACTGGGTTAAACAAGTAGCTTGCCCCAGTTGGCTACACTCACAGAATTCAGAGGTTGTAATTTTATAACAGTCTTTTCAATGCTTCATCACTACATTTGAGCCAATATGTTTACCATGTCAGGAGCATGCAGTGGATTAATATATGTAGACTGCTTTTGGCTGGCACACAGTGTTTGATAAATGCTAACTACAAAATTGTTGTTGTTGTTGTTGTTAGCATGATCAGACCTGGCTAGCAAAAGCCTAGATTTACATTTCTAAGTGTAGGTGGCTACAAAAGACCATAACAAATGTAGTAGCTGCAACTGATGCTGTTCTCTGAGCACAGAGTCATTCAGCCCCAAGGGGAGGTGTGGGTGCTGAGGGGGGGTCACTGTGGGGCAGGGAGATGACGAGGGAGCCTCCAGCAACAAAATCTGCAGAGAGACATCCGGGTAAATAAAGTTATAGTTGCCTGACCCTGGCGAGTGCTTAAAAATAATCTGTGGACGGAATGAGCAAGTACGTGTTAGTTGAGTAAGTTAGAGTGCAAAGACCCTGGGAAAGGTATGCGAGCCATGGTGTATGAGGGACGGCCTTAACCCGAGGGGGTTGGGAAGTGTTGGGAGGTAGAGGAAGGGGGAATTGAGAAAGTGGGTCAATCAAACTGCCGTGTGAGTGCGGTCACGGCTACCAAGCTAACAAATTTGGACCCTGCATCTTGGTACTTAAAGAAGGGGGAGGGCATCATGGGCGTGATGTTTTAGGGAGATGTCAGTAGACCACAGGACAACTTGGTAGAGGAGTCGTTAGAGGTCAAAAGAAAGGTCATGAGCATGCTATTGGATCCATGCCAATAGTGTGATAAGGACATTGATGTATCAAGATAAAGCACAGGCATAAAAGTCCTCATTACTTCAAACATTAAATATGTGGTCACTCAATAGCCATTATTTAATTTGCTTTCAACACCTGGCCAGTGTGGCTCAGGTGGTTGGAGTGTCATCCCATAACCGTTGGGTTGTGGGTTTGATTCCCAGTCGGGGCACACACCTAGGTTGTAGGTTCAGTCCCTGGTTCAGGTGCCTACAATCCCCTCTTGGCATGAAAGGGAGGCAAACAGTAGATGTTTCTCTCCCTTCCTTTTTCTCTTAAAAACAAAAAGGAAAAAATGTCCTTGGGTGGGATTAAAAAAAAAAACCCCAAACCCAGAGTGTTAGGTTTGTGTATATCATCAATTCCAAGTGCTTGTAATTTGAATAGAATATGTTCTGATCTGTTTAGATGATGAAGCTCTCTAAATTTTTTGCCTATTCCTTCAACTATGGTCAAAAGTATTAATTTTTTATATCTGAAACCAAGAAAAACTTAATATATCTGAAAAATGAAACCATTGAATAAGTAGGCTTGACCAAGAAAAACATATGTGTTGGAGAATCTAGAGGCAAAATTTGTCAAGCAACAAAAGGTTTTTGTTCATTTATGAATATGTGTTGTTCAGTTTGCAATCTAAAATACTTAAGTGGAAAGATGTAAAGTTCTCTTTTTAAAATACATGTTTGTCTATGATTCGCACCCAGGAAAGTGATGTCAAATAATGTGTTTATTTATTTTAGAATAATAATATATAAGTGACAGTCATGAGGATTGTTTCAAGTTTTAAATATCTTAATACCATGCCATTAGAATATAATTTTAATTTTTTATTCCATTTAGGTGGTTCTAAAACATACAAACTGTGCATATTTTTCCTGGAATTCAAACTCATACAGTCTATTACATTTTTGGTTTAGATTTTTAGAATCCAAAAACCTTGGGTTCATCATTAATTTCTTGATTATTTGCATGACCCACATCTAATCCATGAGCAGATGACTCGAATTCTACTGTTACAATGTATTCAAAATCCTAACACTTCTCCTTGGAAGGCTACTCATAGCCCCTCTGATCACTACACATAACCATTTGCTCCAGGAGTTTGAGTTTATAGGTTTTGCCACTGTAGGCATTGCCAGTGAGAGAGAATGTGAACTCCCCAGACCTGTGCGCTCCTTGTCTTGGGTCTGAGACAGGAGTCTGGTGCTGATGGGCAGAGTCGAGCTTACCTGCCTCACCCAGGGTGCAAGGGAGGAGGCTGGGGAAATAAGTATCCAGTGTATTCAGCTCCTCGTGGGCTTGGATCGCAGCCAAGACTCATGAAGTGGGGTATTCTCCAAACATAAGGGAGTTCAGATTTGCCTATTTGATATGACAGGTGTCCACTACAGACAGCAGTGTAGAAGGTAAAAGAAATTCTGGCTACAGCATCCCCTCTGTCTGGGATCATCTATACGCTCAGTAAGTGAAAGCAGCCACAAACCTTAATATCCTCTGAAGATACTGGGATAGACTATGACTCCCAGTGTTCAAATGTGAATTGGGGCGTTTAGAAAGTTTACGTTTCCTGTCTGAGTTCACACACAAGACACCAGAGCCATATCAAGTGAGTTCACATCAAGTTTCTATTAAAAAAATCAGTGATCTTTCTCTTGTGCCAAATTGAGATGATGTCTTCACATATAGACAGGTATTCATTCTGCAGGCATAGGCACTATTAATGTAGCAGGTGCTTTAAAAAGATTTTATTTATCTTTAGAGAGAGGAGTAAGGAGGGAAACATCAATCAGATCGCTCTAGCACGCTCCCAATTGGGGACCTGGCCTGTAACCCAGGCATGTGCCCTGACAGGGAATGGAACCTGAGACATTTTGGTTCACAGGCTGGCTCAATCCACTGAGCCACACCAGCCAGGGCTAATGTAGCAGTTTCGGACATCTAAAACAGGGCTGATAATTTCATTGAAATCGTCTCACATAATTATGTCAACGAGCTTTATAGATATCTGTAAGCTTCATTTATAGGATTTTGAGAAAATCAAGATTCAGTGGCAAATAACTCACTCGTGGGCGCACAGTGAGGGAAAATACAGAATATAATTTTATGCCTATTATGTAGATTTAAAAATTAATACATTTAAAATATTTTTCATTTGATCAATTATAATAATATGTTGAAAGGACTCTGTGTCATAATTCCTTCTCAATTTTACCCTCTCCTTAGCATATATTTTCCAGACATAAACATTTTAACATTTGGTTGTATATGAAATTTGAAAAATACTTTAGAAAAGGGAAAGAGGGTAATCTCCAGTCCTTTTTAGAAGTACAAGTGTATTATTAGTTTTATAGACACATTTAATTGTGAAAACAAATGCATGGAACAAAAAATAAAATGGCATAAAAATACATATATAAAAAGTAAACATTTCTGCTCTCTTTAGAGATAACCACTTAAAATCTTTCTGGTTTTAGTACTTCTGTGGATTATTTCATGTTATTAATAACGTGTATATAAGTACCATTTTTAAATTTATCAGCTTTAGATAGCATTTCTCTCACTTGTTTTTTAAATAGGAAGAATTGACCTAATTATAGTTTCTTCTACCTACTTTTTGACTTCACCATATTTTTGTTTTACTTGATATGCTATCAATTTTTTTCTATTAAACTTTCTTTATTACTTAACATAATAACATTTCTACTTCTTAATCTATCAGCTTCAGATAACTTGCTTGTCCTCTTACTTACATTTTGTCTAGCCTTTACCAGATCTTTACATTTCTCAGCTATATCTTTTTACATTGATAACATTTAGACATTTAGTAATGTGGCATTTTGCTCTGTAAGTATAATTTAGTCTTCTGTGACTCGACTGTAGGTTTATTTTTAAAAATGAAAAACAATGAATAGTTGCTATTGTTATTAACAGCTAGACTAGAAAGAAATAAACCGAATTATTTGTTGCAAAACTTGTGCCATTCAAGTGTGGGAATTACAGTCAATGACAAGTGGATTCTTTTCTTTTTGACATTAAATACTCAGAATCATTTCACAGTTAAGTTTGGCTTAGATAGAGACCGCGTTTTCTTGTTTGAGCTGTCTTCTGCCTTCTCTGGAGCCTCTAACTGTTTTTTCCTTATTAAGAGAAACAACATATGCTTTTACCTTATTTAAACTAATTCTCCTTATTACCACTAATTATGTAAATGATTTGACATTCCTTGAAGATCTGCTGTTGGGTTTTAACTGCCTTGCTGTTGAGGAGAAAAAAAAACAATATAGAGCTTCTCCTGCCCTAAATGTCAAAATAAGAGCGATTTTACCCAGGGGCTGACCTGCCCTGGAGATGATACCCTTTCTTCAGTGAATTCCTCGCTGCCTTCCTCCTGCTGCAGACGCCCGTGTTCCTGCAGGTGTGGAGGAGAGGTGCGTGTGGAGGCGATCCGGCCCCGCTGGTTCTGTGCTGTCCCTCACCAGAGTGCCGGTTACTGCATCGCCTTCCACTCCGGCTCTCTAACTCCACCACACCCGCCCTTAGAGTCAGCAGGAAAGGTGCCCACCTTTGCTCGTTTTTTCCTAGACTTTTACTTCCTCCTCCGGCTAAGGGGAAATGAGATTCCCATATGCTTTCTCTCTTCTGGTAATTTGTCAGGTCTCTGGTACGTTGAAGGGTATGTCTCGACTATGCCCTGCCTCTCTCCACACTGTGGTGAGGGTATTCCCTTTTCTAAATCTTTACTGACGCTTCACTGTGATTTCGAGAAAATGGTTTGCTTATGTACTTGGTTTGTTATTCTAGAACCCAAATCTCCCCTGCTCATGCTAATTTTAATTGCTATTATGGCGCACTACTTGAGATTTCAAGGCAAAGTTTCATTATTCTTTTTATGACTTGCGAATGGACTCAGAAATTGGTGTAATGTATTTTATAAAGACTTAGCCAAAATGGAAATCATTGCAATATATCTAGGAATGATTTCCATTACCTGAAGTATTTGCTCACCTAGACCACCTTATTCTTCAAAGATTCCAGCTATACAGAACATCATCAAATTTTATTATTTTACTCCTTTGTTTTAGAATTTGGAGGATTTTATAATTTTATACTTGTCTTCTGGATGTTGTCATAATTGTGTGATCATATGTCTTTCTCTCTCTGGCCACTTTTAAATCCTTTTGTCTCTGGCCTTTAGCGTTTCACTGCAGTATGCCTGGAGTAAATTTATACAGGAATGACGAAAGAAGGTCTGCAGTTGTTGGTATGACAGAAGACATGTGTATGATTATTATAATGGCTTTATCAACTCAAAAAGAATGTCACAGTGCAACTGTAAGCTACTGTATTTTGCCATGTATAGTGAATGCACTTTTGGCCCAAATTTTGGAGGGAAAAATAAAAATGTGCATTATACATGGGTAGTACCTGAAATACCTTGTATCTGTTCTTGTGTTTTGTAGTTATTTGTTACATTAAATTTCTTGTACCATAATATGTTAATAAATGCTAAAATTTCTTTATAATGCAAAAAGCGAGTATCTATATATAAATAGATAATTAATTAATCAATTAATTGAATTAAAAAATTAAAACAAAACACTTTTTTTTCCTGAAAGTTTGGGCCAAAAACATAGGTGCACATTATACACAACAACATACAATACTTTTGTCCACCCTTATCCTGCTCAGAATTAAACATAATTAATTATTTAGTGAATCATGGGACGATTCATGTCTGTTATAAATCCTGGAATATTCGGTTTCTATGTTGTTAGGTATTTCCACTTTGACATCTCTATTTTCTTGTTTTGAAAAAATATCGTAGCTTGTATTGGGGAAGATGGGGGTGGAGGGATTGAGCAAGAAGGAAAAGGGACTCATGGACATGGACAACAGTGCGGTGATTGCTGGGGGGAGGGAGTATAGGAGGTTAAATGGTAGTGGAAAAAATACAATAAAATGTGTTTAAAAGAGAAAATATCATACCTCATATTTTTCATTTACTTTATTTTCTGTGCTGAATAGGAGTAATTTATTCAGCTGTGTTGTTTCCTTCAATTTCTCTTCAGCTGTGTCATGCCCATATTTCATCCACTCCCTTGGGTTTACATTTCAGTAGTTTTTTTTTTTTTAATTTGTGGAAGTTCCATTTAGTTTTCTTTCAAGGTTGCCTTGTCGTCTTCTTTTCTTAATAATACATTATTTTGTGTGGGTGGTTTTCTTTAGTATTTTTGTTGTGTATTTAATCAACTTTAACATACTCATTTCATGGTTCATATTTTGGACTTACATTATTTGAATTTTGTGAAAGTGCTGATCTAATAACACTGCCTGATTTGCTGTCCTGTTGCTCATCAGTGTTGGTTTTTCACCGATTCTGTCACTTTGAATTGTGAACTCATCATACTTTGGGCTGCATCTGTGGGAATTCCTGTCTAAAACCCTGTCCTGGAGAAGTTTTGAGTTTGTTTTTGCCAGGCATCCCAAGCTTATTACTGACCTTGTGTTTGATTTTTAATTTTAATTTCTGCTTCTCAAATTTCTAGACCATGTGAATACTGGACTTTCCCCTCTCAACCCATGGGAGCTGCCACCTCAGGATGAGGAATTCTCGGAGGAGATTTATTTCCCCACCTGGAGTTTGGACTGAGATAGACCTGGTTGCCAGTTGTCTTCTTGCGTTACTGAGTGAGTTACTATTTCCTAATTGCTACTCAGATTACAGACCTTTGTGTGTCCTGACATCATATGGGGTTCCTACATTTCCTTGCTCCTTGCAGGTCCAGGCCATATTTTCTGTCCACAAATTTGGCATTAGAATTTGGACTCTTGAAAACTGAGATGGAGAGCCCCATTGGAATAGTCATAGTTTCAGTTTGAAAAGTTACTACTTTGGGTTTTAGTTCTTTCTTCAGTCATTTTGGTGTATGAAAGTTCAGCCTCCTTTTTTCCCCAGCTTGCCATGTGTTTTAATGGATGCAATTCTGTTAGCCAGAATTTCTAGCCAGAATCTGAAAAAGATTGTATTTCCTGCTATTTTTTTAGGAAAAAGAAGTACATAATTTACTTTTTAAAAGTTACATTGAAAACTATAATTTTAAAAGAATAATTTTTCTGTTTTAAAAAAAATCTTGTCATTTTTATATATATCCTCTTTGAATTAAAATTGCATTTTCTGAAAAAGAAATGGCAAAACATCAAATTTAAAGCTGTGACCATTTCAGCTGTTTTAATGATGACATTCTTGGCAAAACGTCAGTACCCATTTCAATTGATGATCATCTTAATGCCCTCCCTTGTGGAAGAAGACCATTTCATTTTATAAAAACAAGACAAATTTTCTCCATAATTACAGTAATGTATTTTACATTAATGTATATTACAGCCTGATTGAGCCATGAGCTATAACTGATAAAATACACTGCGCCTATCTAAAGTATATCTAATTTGAAAAATTTTGACATATACATACACTTGTGAAACCACCATCATCATCAAGGTAGTGAACGTATTTCTTGCCCCTAAAAGTTTTCTCTGATTTCTCCCTTGTGCCCCTAACTATGACCCCAACTCTGTATCTAGGCAACTATTTTTTTTTTAAAGATTTTATTTATTTATTTATCTTTAGAGGGGAAGGAGAGAGGGAGAGAAACATCAATGTATGGTTGCCTTTTGCGCGTCCCCTGCTGGGAGTTGGCCTGCAGGGAACTGGACTACAACCCAGGCATGTGCCCTGACTGGGAATCGAACCGCGATCCTCTGGTTCGCAGGCCTGTGCTCAATCCACTGAGCTACACCAGCCAGTGCCGCAACTATTAACATTCTTACAGTTACTGCAGATTATTTCTAAAATTTTGTGTAAATGAGCATATTATATAATCCTCTGTGTCTTTAATCTCAATTATTGATATTTTTCCATGTTGTTATGTGTACCGATAGTTTATTCTTTTTATTGATGAGTAGTATTTCATTATAATAATATGCTACACTTTGTTTATCATTAACCTGTTGGTGAATATTTGAGGTGTTTCCAATTTGGGGCTCTTACAGATAAAGCTCCTAAGCACATTTGTATGTAAATCTTTATGAGAACATACAGAGAGACTGAACGTATTCATTGGTTATGGAATGTGAGTAGAGGGAGTCAAGAATGGCTTCAAGAGTTTTTGTCCGAGCAATAGAAATAATGTGCTTACCATGATCGAGAAGCAGAAAGCTGCAGGAAGGATGGGTTTTGCTGTGGGTAGGGTGTTGAGTGGAGTTCGGTGTTTGAGTTTGAGACGCCAATGAAAAAATCAAGGTAGAGATAAGGAACAAGTTAATGGATGACTAAGTCAATTAGTGTTAGTATAGTATATTTTTCTTCGTTCACTTACTTTTAATCTATATGTGTCTTTATATTTAAAGTGGGTTTCTTACAGACAACATGTGTTTGGCTGTGTCTTGTTTTTTAATTTTTATTTTTTTTAAAGATTTATTTATTTATCTTTAGAGNTGAAAAAATCAAGGTAGAGATAAGGAACAAGTTAATGGATGACTAAGTCAATTAGTGTTAGTATAGTATATTTTTCTTCGTTCACTTACTTTTAATCTATATGTGTCTTTATATTTAAAGTGGGTTTCTTACAGACAACATGTGTTTGGCTGTGTCTTGTTTTTTAATTTTTATTTTTTTAAAGATTTATTTATTTATCTTTAGAGGGGAAAGGAAGGAGAGAAGGAGAGAAATATCAATGTATGGTTGCCTCTCATGAGTCCCCTGCTGGGAACTGGCCTGCAACCCAGGCATGTGCCCTGACTGGGAATCGAACCGCGATCATGTGGTTTGCAGGCCCGCGCTCAATCCACTGAGCTACACCAGCCAGGGTGCATTTTGTTTTTTTTTTATTCATTCTGTTTTAAATTAAAAATCTCTGTTTTTTAATTGGTATATTTAGCTCATACAGTTGGATTAATAGCTATCATATTTATTACTGTTTTCTATTTTGTGCCCTTGTTTTCTTATTTTCATCTTCTACTTTTTCTGTTTTTATAGTTTTTATTGAACATTTTATATGAATCGATTTGCTCTCCTTAGCATATCAGTTATACTTCTTTTCTTAGTTGTTGCCCTAGATTATGCCATACACATTCACAGCTAATGTAAGTTCTCTTTCAGATAACACTGCACCATTCATGAATAGTGTGAGTGCCTTATAACAACAAATTAATCCTATTTTTCCCTCCCATCCCTTGTGTCATTGTTGTTATTTATTTCACTTATATATACATATGAAACATATATGTTTATATGTTATGGTTCTGTATATGTCAAACATATAACATGATAAAACTGTTGGTGTTGTGAACAGACTGTTAACTATGAGAATAGTTAATACTAAGAAAAACATATTTTTATTTTACCTTTACTTATTCTTTCTTTGATACTTTTTTTTGCTTTCTAGATCAAATCTGAATTTCTGACATAGATTTTTTTTTTTCCCTCTACAGAACTTCCTTTATCATTTCTTGCAAGGCAAGAAAACTAGCAGTAAATTCTCTTATTTATTAACTTTTTTTTTTTTTACTGAGAAAGGCCTATTTCTCCTTCACCTTTGAATGATAACTTCGCAGAGTACGGGATGCAGATGGGTAGGGTTCCCCTCCTTCTCAACACTTCAGTTTACTCTACTCTCCTCTTGCTTGTGTGGTTCTAGGGTAAGTCAGATGTAATTTTTATCTTTGTTCCTCTCTGAGTAAGGTATTGCTTTTTAAAAAAAATTGGCTTCTTTCAGAAATTGCTTTATTTTTGATGTTCTGTATTTTGAAAACTATATATGCCTAGATGCAATGTGTGGGTTTTTTTATTTGTTTGTTTTTGTTTTCTTGGCATTTATTCTGTCCTTATGGCAGAATCTGCTAATTTTAAATTCTGCTTATTTTTCTCTGAGCTTTCCACATCTGTAGTTTTGTGTCTGACACCAATCTGTGAAAATCCTCAGTCGTTATTGTTTCAAATATTTCTCCTGTTTCTTTCTTCCTTCCTTCTTTCCTTCCTGCCTTCCTGCCTTCCTTTCTTCCTTCCTTCTCTGGTATTCCCTTTATATGTATGTTACTGCTTTTGTAGTTGTTCCTTTGTCCTCGTATAGTCTGTTCTGTTTTTTTTCCAGTCTTTGTTATCCTTGCTTTTTTGGTTTTGAGGGTTCTATTGATATGTCCTCTAACCCAGAGATTTCTTCTTTAGCCATATCCAGCCTACTAATCAGCCCATCAAAACATTATTTCTTTTACAGTGTTTTTTTTTTAATCTCAAGCATTTCTTTTTAATTTCTTTTCCTTAGGTCTCAGTTTTTTAATAAGCCTGTGCCTCTGCATTGTGAACTTCACAGGTGTTTCTGACTTTTTCCTTCCCCCTCAGGTGAGACTGACTGGATGGAGGTGGGCTAAAGTTGGTCATTTCCCATCCCCCAGTTTAACCGGTCTCCGGTAATGCCCCAGCAGGTCAGGCTCTGGTTAATGAGTTTTCACCGATGTGATGAAGTTCAGGTATTTAAGATTGGCAGGTTATCCTGGATTATCTCTGTAAGTTCACTGTAATCACAAGGGTCCTTATAAGAGGATGGCAAGAAGGCCAGAGTCAGAGAGAGTGAGAGAGGGAGAAAAAAGAAAAATAAAGGGGCAGAGAGAGGGACTTCCAGATGCTAAGCTGCAGGCTTCGGAGGCGGAGAAATGGACTAGGAGCCAAGGAGTGCGGGCAGCCTCTAGAGATCAGAAAGGCAAAGAAATAGATCTTCCCCTGGAGTCTCTAGAAGAAACATCATCCTGCCATTTCACCATCTGGTGGGTCTTCTGACCTCCCCAACTGCAAGATGATAAAATGTTGTTGATTTAAACTAGTGAGTCTGTGCTAATTTGTTACCACGCCCATAGGAAGGAAACTCATACAAAGTCATGAGATTGGACGACATGACCTAGAGAGGGAGCGGCAGCTGATCAGTATCTTTAGAATATTCCTGCTCTTTGCCCTTCATCTGGACTGCGTTTTGTCTTGCCGATGACAGAAGCCACACGGGCCCAATTCAGTTCTCACTTCAAATGACTTTCTGCCTTGTTGAGAAGGGGCTGATGCAAGGTTAATTCACTGTGGCATTCCAGCCTCAGATCGGATGCTTTCTCGCTCTCCAGAGGTCTGAATGGTTGTGAGTCCTGGATACTAAGTTCACACTTGATTTCCAGTCGTCTGGGTGTTTTTATAGTTTCCGATAACTTCCTGAGCGTTACTCACTTTTTTGGAGCCAAAGATGAGCCTATGCTCATCTTTGCTTCATACTCCTGAATCTAAGCTTCTTGCTTATACCCAGGAACAGATAGTACCTTTCAGGTGTCCACCGTTTCACTTAATCAGCATGACACACACAGAGGTAGTTTTGAGATAAGGAAATAAGATGTAGAGAGTTCAGACAATGTGCACTTGGTTCCCAGTGGCAAGCTGGGTTTGAAAGCCCATTGGTCAGCTGGAAAAGTCCACACTCTTTGTTACAATGCCTTTGTTCTCCCAGCCTTCTGCAAGTTGGCCGCCTCTGACAACTCCTCTCCTCCAGCCAAACCAAGGAGGGCTGAATGCCTCGTTCTCCAAGCCATGCCCAGGAGTCTCCCTGTGGCTGCTCAGACAGACGGACAGACTTCCGCTGCTGCCACTTGTATGTTTGTGAATGTTTGCAAATGTGTGATCATCAGTATGTCAGCATCTTACCTAATACATTCAGAACCTTTTAATTTGGACCAATTATCCTTTTGACGATTAATTTAGTAGTAAAATTTCAGTTCTTTCTCCTGCCAGTGAAATTGGGGAAGGGGATACATCATAATATTAAAATAACTAAAACCTTTAATCCCTTAGTTGAAACTTTTACATTTTTCCTTCAAATAGACAACCAACAACAATGACAAAAAACTATGCCATTAAGAATGTTCTAGTTCCAGAATGTTGCCATTATGCCTAAGAAACGTATTTCTATAAACTTCATTCATTATTTCTGACTTCACTCCAACTCTCCACTGAAAACAGAAACCCACCAGGGTCCTAAGCCAGTGAATCAGCAATATTATCACTCCCACTTCCACAGGGGTTTAGTTGCAGGAGACTAAATGTGAAACTTCTATAATAAAATGTAGCAGCAGAATTGTTATTTTTACTCAGCCTTTACATAACTCGAGAATTCTCAGTCTCCAGATCAAGGCTGTTTCTGAGCATGGCAAGCCTCCAAGGAGCTTGCGCATGTCAGGGTTCCTGGTGGGGCTGAATAAAGTCCCTGGAAGTTGTCTGGTTTCCTCAATGGACCGCTGCTGACCTCACTGGGAATCCCTGCGAGGAGGCAGGCTCTGTGTAAGGCAGGTAAATGCTCAGAGCTCTTGGGGATGGGCCAGCACTGCTGATGTCTCCATAGCAGCTTAAAAGTGATCTTTGGGCCCTTTCTGGGTTCGTGGTGCCTCCAATACAGCTGTTGTCTGAGACCACATAGACCCCAGAAGCATCACTCATGTTTTAGGGGGGCTGCTGCTCACACTACCTCTGCCATAAGGACACACAAAGATGAATGGCCAGGCCGGATGACAGGACTGCTTCTCTCTGCAGGCTGCATACAGAGCGCTTTGTGTTCCCGACGATTGCAATACTTCCCTTCTGGCCGAGGCAAGTTGGCTTCTCCAGGGCTGCGGAAAGGAACGCTTGTTTCTGAATTGGTTCGAGTTCAATCTCAATTATGTCTGGAAACAACACGCGTTCCTTTCCCCCTTCTGTATGACTGCAGTGTTAATGTTCAAGCAAACTTGTGCAAATTCCTTTCAAGTTGAAATAGCCACACAACATTGACGGTTGCGGGGCACTCCCTTCGGAGCCTTCCTGGCAGCGTGGCCGCGGAGGTGCTGCCCCTCCGCCCGGGCTCCGAGGCTCGCCCTTTCCAGTCTCCACGTTCCACCCGACAGCGAGGCTGGGAGACATTATTTGAATGGGATCACATTCAAATCTGCCTCTCCTCCACCCACACAAAGCCTAATTTCAACTCTCCCCCAAGTAGTATAAACCTGGAACCCCAGACCAAGCCCAAGCAAGAGAAGAAAGATGATATAGTTTAATTTGCTCGCCATTGAAAAGTAACTTTTATTATGTGCACGGCTGGCTTCTTAGACATTCATAAGGTGGTGGTCTCACCAGCAGTAAAATAAAAGTAATATTTCTCTTGCAATTTTAACTTCTACCCCGACTGCTTTTTAAAGCCTTGGTCTGTCGGCTGACCCTGTTTGTGAATTCCTTTGTGCGTCTCCAGTACATATTTTATTTAGACGATAGAGTAATGAATGTCACGCTTCTTCTTATTCCCTTTTTTTTTTTTTTTACAGCACACAACACTACAGTTTTCATCGTGAGGTGCACCTGTTTTTGGTATCTGCACATACTCAGCCAGGGCGTGTTGCTGAGTTTGCTCCTGCAGCTGTTGTTTTGCCATAAAAAAAAAATACGACTGTATTCATGTAGGTTTAAGCCTTGTGAACTCCGTGACTCGGACTGGTTCAAGGGAGGCAGTCAGACTGTGTCTGGACAGCCGATAATAGGTTAGATAAGGATCCCACGTGGACCCGCACACAGCAGCCTGCGCACACACGGGAGGGAGGCTCTCAAACAATGCGCAGTTCAGCAGACGGCAGATGCGGACCATGCAAAATTAATGATTAACTGCATGCCAGTGTGTTTGTCAGCGAACAGCGCTGCTCTTTAAGGGGCTTAGATAGTCTATGAAAGAAATTAGCTCATGAGAGGGACTCATAAGGATGAAAGAAAAAACTTAAGTAGAGGCTTGACATATCCTGCTTTTCTCACAGGGCAAAAAGTTAAACATAATGGTCCCCTTTTTTATAGTGCAAAGTTCTGACTGAAGTTGGGGCAGATCATCCACTTGTTAAAACAAGACATGAACATTCTTGTTATTCTTTCCAAGGGAAGAGGGATGGTGTGCACTGAGATTGAACTCTAAATGTACCAGAAAGAAGGGGGAAATTATCCAATAATTACCCCAGACCTGGAAGACGTGAAATCAAAAATAATGAGAAAGTAGTAAATAAGACAAGATGTTCATAATTCATTATCCCTTTGGACTAAATGGGCTTTTGAAAGGCCCGGAAAGTCTCATCAAAGTTCACAGGTAAAAGTAAAGGTGAGAATCAGGGAAGTATTAGCAGCCTTGTGATTTATCAAAGACAGGATTCGAGGAATAGAATCTAGTTAAAATAAATTTCATAATGGAAATGCCTTCACGTGACTTAAGTTCCCTTCCTGAATCCCAATGATGGCCAAGCAGATGAGAGATCACAGAAATCCAGGAATTGCCACAGCCCATACAAATCCTATAATGTTCATTTGGTCGAAGAAGTCCTGGGGCACCTCCGGCAAAATCTGCTTTCCTGAGTCCACACATCTTTGCACAGACAAGAGTCAATCTGTAAACTTGGAATGGCTGTTCATAACACTTAGAGTCTGGTACATTTGCTAACTTTTGTATAATGAATAAGGTCCATGAAATGATGGACAGAGGGGGAGAGAGGTTGGGAGTAGGAGAACATGCTAGAAGGAACTAATAAAAGAGGAGAAGGGGATGCAACTTCTTTGCCTTACATTCAAGGCCTTCGACAAACTGGTTTCAACTTCCTTATGTATTTCATTTCCCACTGCCCCACCCCCACCCACCCCTCCAGACTCTTCCATTCAGAGATGCTGGTTTATTTGCTGTTTTATTTGGTGTTTCTCCCAAAATTCATCATTCCAACACACTTTTTTTCTCTTTTATTATTTATTTATTTATTTATTTATTTATTTATTTATTTATTTATAGAGAAGAAGGGAGAAAGAGAGGGAAACATCAATGTGTGGTTGCCTCTCGCATTTCCCCAACTAGGGGCCTGGCTCAAAACCCAGGCATGTGCCCTGACTGGGAATCGAACTGGTGACCCTTTGGTTTGCAGGCTGGCTCTCAATCCACTGAGCTACACCAGTCAGGGCTTTCCTTTCTTTTTAAAATGTGATTTAGTTTTATCCTTATTATGCCATTGAATTTGTTCATTCTTCTACAGTATTTTGTTTTGTTTTAAAGTTATTTTAATTCCTTGACAATAGGAAAAAATATATTAATATTTATATTTACTAGTATACTTGTGTTTGTATGCATGTATATGTATCCCTTGCAATATCTGGCATAGAGTTAGACACGATACTGGTGATTAATTAAAGCTGAAGACCAACTGTTTTGTTACACTAATGCAGTTTATGTTATTTTCTCTTCCAACTTTAGCTCTCTTTATACAAGAATGGGAATAGCCACATTGTAGCTTCCTCCTCTCATTTCCCTGGATTTACCTACTTCATTCCTGAGACTCTTTTTTGGCTGAAATGTAATTTATCAGATTAAATAGTTTCACAAAATTTACATGAGGGCAGTATATTATTAATAAAGTTAAGCACTGATTATGAAGGAGAACTATGTAGCATACCCTCATACTGAGAGATTTGTTATTGGCCCTCCTCTCATGGACGGGTCGGGCTAGTTCACCTCCTTCTACAAGAGAGATCTTCGTGGTCTGGGAGGGCAAATGTTACTAAAAATTTATAGGAGAGAAGTGGCAATGAAGATTCACATCAAGCATCTCACATGAAACAACTTTTAAGCCTATATGAGGCATTTCCGTAAAGTCCTTCCTGGGTCGCTTCTCTGGATTTATTCTTTTCTTTCTGGATTTTTTCTTTCACAGAATCTAGCTTTGATATTTCCTCTTTCTTATACCCAGGTCTCCTTACGACCCTCACTTCCTTTTTTAAAATTTTATTTATTTTTATCTTTAGAGGGGAAGGGAAGGAGAGGAGAGAAATATCAATGTATGGTTGCCTCTCATGGGTCCCCTGCTGGGAACTGGCCTGCAACCCAGGCACGCGCCCTGACTGGGAATCGAACTGCAATCATGTGGTTCACAGGCCCGCACTCAATCCCCTGAGCTACACCAGCCAGGGCTTCACTTCCTAATTTTGGCTGTTTCCTCTTTACATTTCTGGATCATAAATCTCTCCACACAAAGAAGGTGATCCACTCCTTTAGGCAGCAGGCAGAGTTTCAGGTGGCAAACTGTTTCTTTCTCTGATATAAATTCCTCTCCCTACTACCCGTCAACTTGAATCACTTCTCACAGCAGCCCATTCGCCTGTAAGGGATCACTGCGCAGGGCAGGCAGTGGAGTTAGTATAGCTCCAGGCTCACTCACTCTCTGGTTAGCATTTAAGATAATCTCAGGCAGCTACTGTGGCTCGTGAAGATCAAAGGTATTCTGCCTGCTCCAGGTCAAGATCGCTCTTGCTTTGCAAGCCTGTGTGTAGTCAAGTTATGTCAGCAGATACAAGGCTGCTACTTGTCTCCCAAAACGTTTTAGCAAAAGATGCTAAGCAGAAATAAAATGAAGATATAGGCAGCTCCTAAATTACACAAATTGAGTTCTCTGGACTTTTCTCCTGAGATAATTTGTCCTTCATAAACTTACGGTACTTTTTGTAGGTTTTCGTTTCTACCTGTGAGTCACTTCATCTGGTATTTTTCTGGATAGAGGAAATAAGCCACCCTCCAATTAACTCCTTACCTAACAAACACCTCTACCCCCAGCCAAGGTTTACTCACAGGTTGTATGAATGAATTATCCTGGACTCCATTATTTAAGGTTTAAAATTAAAGATTAAAATTGTATACTGAGTAAATTTTTGGAAATTTTACCGCAGCTAAGTGTAAAAAAAAAAAAACCCTCATACTGTAGATAAAAATAAAACTTAAGGGAACAATAGCACTAACTATCCAAGTAATTTGGTGTGTTGAGAAAGAAAATGGGGAAGGTTAGGATGATTCAGACTGTCTTGAACATCTTCGAGTTGTAAGTAAAGCATTCTAAACAAAGTAGCTTCGGTGTGAAGGGAGAATTTATTTGGGGGACACACATATCTGGGAGTTTAGAGGCAGGAGGAAGTTGTCTTACTCAAGACTGGAACAGACTAGGAAGCAGGCAGCTAACCTAACTTTTCTCTGTCTCTTGGTTCTTCTACTGTCTACACATCTACTTTCTTCCCCTGTCTCTACATACAGGTGTACTCTGCCTCTCTGAACACGTGTGGAATCAGGGCTGTTCAAGAATCATCGGTGATAAAAATATCCTACATCCGGACTGCTAAATACGGTAGTCACTAGCCCTACACGGCCATTGGCCATTTGAAGTATGGCTGGGATGACTGAGAACTGAATTTTTAATTTCACTTAATTTAAACTTCAACTTAAATGGCACCAGTGACTAGTCCATATCATATTAGACAGCAGTGTGGAAAGAGAAGAACTCTCTGATATTGCCTTCATTTGCGTGCCCTGAGTTTGAGCAACTAAGAGAATGACTAGCATTCTTGTATTCCAATTTCAACATTGCGAGAGAGAAACACTGATTGGCCCAAACCGTGTTAGGGACCACCTCTGCTTCAACCAGCTTTGCCAAAGGGGTAGGAATGTGTACTATCGACGTGGCAGCTAGGGCCAACTCTTTCCTGTACTCAGGGGGACGCAGCTCTCAGGAAAATGGTCATGTTCTGGGCAGTCACTTCAAAAGATATCTGATCCTCATGTTAACTTCCTACACTGATTAATTTCACAGATTACTTTTCAAATCACCTGTACTCGTGGATGCACAGGAGGTTGAAGATTCTTATTTATGCAAAAGTAGGGGTTACACTTTCCCTAATGTCAGGGAGATAAGTCAATGAGCTCAAACAGAAACTCAGGAATAATTCAGAAACCAAGAATCAGTTTCTGGTATCTAGAGGCACTGGCCTCATTTTAGCTCTTTCTCTTTTTATAGGCGGTTTAATTTAAAAGAGTAATAGGACACGGACACTTAATTGGGGCTCTAGAAACATGGGGATATTAGTTTTTCTGTCGTTCTTTTTTTTTTTTCCTGCTGTCAAAATGTATCTCCAGTTGTAAAACAATGCAACAGGCAGCAGCAGCACCATAGCCGGGCAACCCTTCCCCCTGGGACAAAGCCCTCTGCCCTAGTGTTAAGCAATCTTTCTAGTGTGGGTAGATGAAGGGTGTCAAGTACAGTCTAAGGTCACAGATCTCACATTTCTTAGGTTGTGCCCTTGATTTAGCCTATCTGACTGCCTCATCTGTCCTGACCTTTGAGGCCTCTTGACTCATTAAGATCTTGCCTAATGACATCTGATTTATTACTGCCTCAAGCTTCACTTTCTGGCTCCCCAACACTCCATGCTCCTTGATCCCAATTTTTAAATCAGTTTCCCAACCTCTAACTTGTCACAATCCATATCACGCATGGTTCCTGATTTTTCAGATTCTCTGTCTTAATGGTCCTCCCTGAGGGCTCCCGTCTGGTGATTCTCATCACCGGGCATTGGCAGACGTGTCCTTTCGTGAGTCTTTTCGGTGGAATGTGTTTCCTCCTCCTTTTCTGTTGAAAAGGTACATGTGGTGCACTGGTACTTCAACTAATGACAAACACGTGTTCTAATACCCATTCTTAAGTATTGTCAGAGTTGTTATAAGCTGGGCTGAAGTAATAGAGCAATAGAACTTGCATTTCTCCTTAAAAAAGTGATCCAAAGCCTTTAAATAAAGTCTAGAGAGTGGCTGCATTATCTTTTAGCAGCGTATTTCAGGCGCACCCCAAAATTGTTGAATGTATTATTATTAACTTTAAAATTGATTGTTGATTGGTGCCCAGATGCTGTGGAGTTACATATTCAGATGTAGTTTCTGTTTAATAGAGACACAAGTAATTTCTCTCTGGTCAAACTGATACACAATGGTTTCTTGTAGGACATTAGGTTTATTGCCTTGTAGGACATTAGCTAGTTTTGTGTCAAGCTAGCAATGCTATTGTAATATTCCTTCTAGTGTTTCAAGTTGCTGATAAATGGTTCCTCAAAGTGTGTTTTTGAAACAACTTTATGTTCTACGGGTGTCTTTATTAATCAACGAGTTAAACAAATTTGGCACATGTTCATTTTTACATTTGTGTAAGTCAGTTCTTAAGTTATGAAAATTTTGTTTTGTCACGGCATGAAATTTAGCATTTAGCAACACTGAAATAGTATCAGAAACAAAATGGAATGTGAATCTCAGGAAGGGGAAAGATACCCCGAAGACAGTGAAGTTGAAAGGGGTGAGGGAGTGCACACTGGTACCCAGTCAGAGAAGGAGAGGTCAGGAAAAAAAATCCATTTAGATATATCATGGAGCTCCAAGAGGCATGAGAGTTAGCTTGAGCTCATTTGGTTCCTCAGCATACCACCAAGAAGCCATGAAGGAGTGGCTTCATTATTAAAAAATATACATTTATATAAATTAAAATATATATATAAATTAAAAATATATATTATAAATATATACATTAAAATACATATTACATATAATTTACCCATAAATTATATATATCTATAACCAGGTATTTGTTTGTATCTGTAATGTTCCTTATAAAAGGCAAAAACTAATCCAATACATGGAAAAACACAACTTTCTTTTTGCCATTGTTGCTTAGGGTGATACCCTGAAACTCTGTGATGCTACACTTTTCTTGGATTGGCTAACGCTACGTGAGTCATTTCATTAGAGAAGAAAGTGGCTTAGAGCTCTAAGGAGAGCTGAGGTGGTTGGGGAAGGGCTGGCATCACAGAATGAAAAAGGGGGTGAAAGAGAAGATTGAGAAACAGAAGTCTTCATGCAATGCTTTATCTTGAGATCTTTATTACTTTCAAAGCTATTTTCATTGCTTTTTTAAAAAATTATTTATTTTTTTAGAGACATGGGAAGGGAGGGAGAAAGAGAAGGAGAGAGACATCAATCAGTTGTGCACCCCAACCCGGACCTGAAACCCAGGCATGTGCCCTGACTGGGACCTGAACCAGGGACCCTTTGCTTTGTGGTACAACACCCAACCAACTAAGCCACGGTGGACAGGGCTTTTTCTTTTTCTTTTACTTTTTGTTTTTCCAATTATTTATTCATAATTCTTTATGTGCCCTGACCAGGGATCAAACTCACAACCTTGGTGTATCAGGACAATGCTCTAACCAACTGAGCCACCCGGCCGGGGCCTCATTTCTTCTTTTAATAGGGACTCGTTATTGAAAGATTCTGTTTTCAAATACTTTATTAAATGAAGCGTTCCTACAACCTTTCCCTTTATCTCAAAGGGAACCTTAGTGCCGGAGGACCCAGGTTCTAATTACAAGACCAACCATTTGTAAACTCTTGTTGGTCAGATTCTATATATTATTTCCTTATTGGGGTATTTTATTGTTAAATAATTTTTAAATTTTAAAATTAGAATTGACATACAATAATATACCAGTTTTAGGTGCACAATAGAGTGATTAGACATTATATACCTTACTAAGTGACCACCCTAGTAAGTCTAGTATCCACCTGACAACCTTCAAAGTTACTACAGTATTATTGACTATATTCCCCACGGTTACATCCTTGGGGCTGTTTTTATAACTGGCAATTTGTACTTCTTAATCTCTTCCCCTTCTCACCCCTTTCCCCCAATTCCTCCCATTTGGCAACTGACAGGCTATTTTAAGAATTTAGAACTGTTAGCCGTGGATAAGCGACCAGTTGGGCCAGACTTCAGTTCGAGATTGCTGAATCTTAGAGTTCTGGCTAAGAAAGAATTCAGAGCCAACACAGACTCTAAGAGGAAGTTTATTTCAAAAGTCACAGAGGGAGAAGTGAGCCATAGAGAAGTGGCCTCAGGAAACCAGTTACAGAGGCAAAAGAAGGGCCCTTGGGACTTAGGAGAAAGAGAGGGAAAAAACAAAGAAAATGCACCTGGGGGAAGAAGAGGGAAGATTTGGGTGGAAGGAAGTATGGGGGTGAAGGGGGAGAGAGAGAGAGAGAGAGAACGCACTCTGGGGAAAAGAGGGGGGTGAGGAAAGGGCTGTGGAGCTCCGTAGAGCTCTGCAGTGGGGTCTGGTACCAAGGGCTGGTGTCTGCAGGCCNAACAAAGAAAATGCACCTGGGGGAAGAAGAGGGAAGATTTGGGTGGAAGGAAGTATGGGGGTGAAGGGGGAGAGAGAGAGAGAGAGAGAACGCACTCTGGGGAAAAGAGGGGGGTGAGGAAAGGGCTGTGGAGCTCCGTAGAGGGAGCTGCAGTGGGGTCTGGTACCAAGGGCTGGTGTCTGCAGGCCTCAGGGGAGAATCCCAACAGAGCTCTCATAGCTTTCCAGGTGTGCCTCCCTGGTGGTCCCCACTGATTGGTCAGTGCCAAGCAGCCATTAGTCATTGCAGCTGGTGCTGAGGTTGGCCATCTGATGGCATCACTCCGTCTGATTTTGCTGCTTCTCTGGTCCTGGAGCTGACACACAGCTGAAGCCTAGCTGTCCTCTCCAGGGGGTAATGCTTAAGGGAGTGGCCTTGCTAGGGCTTATGGTTTTGTTTGATGCTAGGCACCTGGGGCTCCTTGCCCTGGTGACCCTCTGCACCTCTCATTCTTAGCCACCTCTCCATGTCTAACTGCCTGCTACAGAACTAACTAGTGTAACCTGTGAGTGAGGTTCTATTTAAATATGTTTTTATTCTGTTTTTTTTTAGTTGAACTTGTGAAAGAAAATATCACATTAATAAAACAAAATAATGTAGATAATCATTCTCATTTCAAAGGACTTTTCACTTTTTAAATAAATTCCTAACATGGATGTTTTGAAGTGGGTAATTTTTTCAGTATATTTGAAGTATGAATTTATGTAAATTAAAGGAGTAAAGTAGATTTCTAGGAATGTACCTACTATGTAATTTGAAGTACTGCTGAAACCTTTTTATCTCTGTCAAAATAATTAGATGAGGAGTCCCCATTTCACATTAATTGGCATCTTCAGTTTCTGAAATGACACCAAAAACCAGATGTAAACCCCTTGCTTTTTCCTTCCCCTCCCATTCCCCTCTTTATTCCCCTCCCTCTTCTTTCTTCTAGTTTCTTTTTCCTTTTCCGTGTAGGCTGCGTTCATGGACAGGCAGTTCCAATACACTGTGTTGTGGCTAAGATGACTTGTGCCTACCTGGGAAAACACTCTTTTGGGGATTGTGCGTTCTTACCATTAGCCAAGGTTGGGTGAATAGAGCCACAGTCATCCTGCCTAAGTCTAGAGTGACAGACATGGCCAGCAGTCTGTTACGTATGGTGTTTAACAGGAGCCCTAGAAGGACAGTGTGTGAATTTTGGATGGCCACTACTGCGAAAGCGCTCCGAGGGCCTCTGCCCCCTCCCAGAAGTTCCACTCTGTTCTGCTGTGTCCCTCAGAACTGGGGAAGGCAGGAGCCACCGGGAGTTGGAGAAGCTGCTCGGAAACACCAGAAAGGATTAGCCTAAGGTGGCCTCGCTCCTTGCAGACTTCCCCTTCCAGTGAAATTTGCATGTTGATTAATAAGTGGTTCATGCCCATGGTCTAATGAACGTGCAGTCTTGTAGAGTATGAAAATTGTTGACCTGTTGTCATACCCTTCAATAAGCAGAACCTATAAATTCCTCATCCACAAATCTAGTTGGGTGGCATCCTAAGCAAATTACAACAAAGATTTAGCCTCTTATTGGTCTAACTGGAAATTTGGCCATCAGAACTTGGCAGGGAAGACGTGGAGTTAGATGTGATGACGGACGGAGGAGCTTCAAGGTCCACTGGTAAAGCAAGTAGGGGGAAAAGCAAGAAAGGCACTTCCTCAACCTCCACCCAGACTGCAAATTTGTTTTTGTGTCTTTTAAATAGATTGTTCAGGCTTTTTTGTAAAATGACTAAATGAGATTTTCAGATTTCACCATTACAGATATGAATGGTACCAGATTGACCATCAAGAAAAAAAACATCACAGTTGAGCTTCTAGCCTGTACCTTTCTCTTTTCCTTTCTTTCTTTCTTTTTTTTTTTCATTAATGGGTTCTTTCCAAGACAGGAAATCAACAAGAGAGAAATTTATAGCTAGTCTGAGTTAAAGAATGCTGTTCTGAGCACTGGATTTTCTTTTCTGCTTTTAAATATCCCCATTTGTCTTCACATTTTCTTTTCCAAACTCCTCCCCATCCTATTCCACGCAGTAGATGCTTAATATGCTAGCACTTAGGAGAACAGAAGGCTTTCTCCGGAGCGAGCCACAGAGCTGTTCTGTGTGACTGCCAGAACCGCCGACCTGAGCCCACACAGCCCCGCCAGGATGCAATCTGTCTCCAGGCCCACGGCAGACAAGGGGCCCAGGGGCGCTTTGGACTGGCCAGGCTTTTTCCTTCCAGAACTGGAAGATGGCTTCAGAGATTGAGCAGTCTCTGGAGAGATTTTTTTTTAAAAAAAGGTTATCAATGGAAGTGACCACTAGGAAAAGGTACTGACTAGGGACAGACAGCTCTTTCTTAGCAATTTCTCTCTTCATGCCAGACCCTCTTCTCATCCTGTTAAAATCAAAGGATTTTTATTTTCAGAAAATTACATTTCTTCTAACAGGATGTGCTGAGATGATTAAGATAGGGCTCTGATCTTATAATTATACAAGCTATTGTGCATAATTATATGAGACAAGCCTTTAACACAAGAAGGAAAGAAATGTATAGTTTGATACATTTTTGTCTATAACTATATTGGAGTCCTGAAAGGTCACATAGAGAAAGAAGAGGACAGTATCACAGACCTCAAGAACTTTCTTTTTAATTTAAAAATGAAAGAATTTACCAATAAAAATGGTAGGTTATTTTTACATAATTACATCTGCCAGCATGAATGAGAGATGAAGAAATGGGCATTTGAAATGGGCATTGTGAGTATCAGTTCCGTAAGTTTTTGGAGAACAATTAGAAATACACAAGTAATTTGCAGTGAATTGACATGTGGAGTTTGCCTTTATACTGCAGTATGAAATGGCTGGTGGAAGTCGAGTGGGAAGAATAAAAGAAGAGGGACTCTATATTAATAATTGTTGAAATTTACTAATGAATAAAGATGCTTTAAATGTTCCTCTAATATTTATATCTTTCAATTTTCATAATGAACATTTACAAATGCACATGCGGTTTCATTCATTTGTTTAATCATTAAACACACTTCTCTGTGCTGGGCACAGTTCTACATGTTAGGGTTATAGCAGAGAACACACACCTCTGCTCTCTATGAGCTTAATTCTAGGGGGGAAAAGGCTGTAAAGACATAAAAAAATGAACATAAAGCATAGCAAGTGGTGATTGCTGCTATAAAACTAGGAGTAGGTAAAAGTGTTGCAGGTGGGATTAATTCTGTGCTTTTCAAGGAAGGTCCACGTGGAAAGCCTTTCTTATAGTATGACATCTAAGCAGAGACACAGGAAGCAATCTCTGTGAATATCTGGCAAAAGGACATCCCAGAAAAGTTTCAGGACGAGTAAACAGTAAGTGCAAAGGCTCTGAGGTAGAGCGCAGTAGTGAGTTTAAGAACTAGACAGCCTGTGATGGGGGAAGCGTCTGAGATTAGAGAACAGAGATACCCAGAGACAAGATGTCTTAGGGCCTTTGCAGGTCCTTGGAAAGATACTGGCATCCGTCTGAACGAGATGGGAAGCCACCAGAGTTTTGAGCAGATGTTTGGTAGGATTTGCTGCAGTAAGAAGTATCTGTTGAGGAGGCAGCAAGGAAGAGTGAAAATAAAGCAGCCGAGAGGCATTTCTCTTATCTAGGTGAGAAATCACACTAGAGAGAGCTGCTGAGGAGCCACTGGAGTTTTGAGCATTCTGAGGCAGAGTCAACCGGATTTCCTGATAGATCGGGAATGTAGTGTGGGAGAAGGAAAGGTGGCTCTAGGTTTATAGGCCCGAGAAACCAGACAAATGTCTGAGGAGCCATTGAATCTCTAGTCTGGAGTTTAGGGGAGAGGTACAGACTGGATATTTGGAAGTAGTTGGTGTAGAGATGATAGTGAAAGCTATGGAGCTAAAGGAAACCACCAAGCATGAGTGTAAATAGAAAAGAGACTCAGTCCAAAGACTGAGCAAGAGACTTGCAACTTCAATGATAGGAGTTAAAGAAGGCAAAGAAGAACGAATGAAGGAGGGTGGAGAACTACACACAGTGTCCCCAGTGTTTCAAGAAGTAACGACAGATGCACTGGACCAGGTGATGCTGACAGGCCCAGAAAGACGGGGGCCGATGTCTGTAGTTTGGATGTGGCAGTGTGGGACGGAAGCATAACGGACGTTTTTCAGGATGGAAAAGGAAAAGAGAAAGCACTGACAATAGTGATGACTTAACTCATGTGAGGAGTTTTGCTGGGGAGAGGGGATGACTCACTCAGCAGCACACTCAATTTAGGATTTCAATAAGCACACAGTCCTCCTTCCCCACACTTAATTTGTATTGGAGGTTGATCTCCTGAGGCTTCTTACTCCTCTGAATTCTACAGAGGCATCATATTATCCGAAGTTCCAAGGCATCTCTGCTGAACCTTCCTAATGTGTTTTGTGTTGGCTCCTTCTATTTTGTACAGCAAAAATCATACTTAAGTGTCTGGCTGCCACCTATCCTCTCAATAGGAGCCAAACTGAAGGAAACATCCATTCTGATTCCCTGCTGAGAACCTGGAAATGTTCTGGAGTCACACTGTGGCTGATGCTGGGAAAGATATTAACTATAGGTCAAAGGTGATGCTGGGAGAGAGAGAGGAACTAAAATATGACCATGGCTGAAGTTCCATTTATGGACACTCTGTGGAGGTGGTTGATGGAAAGGTAAATGGTGATTGTGATAAACTACATCAATTACCTATTAATTATTAATCTTCAGTTCAATAAAAAGAAGTATGTATTGAGCACCTGTTCTGTATTGAATGCTAGGTTGGCAATTATTGGGGTAGACTACAGGAAATAGGCTTTGTGCTCCAAGACCTTTATTTAGCTGGAGCTAGAGTTAATACATGAACCAAAAAGAATGATGAGATAAGATATAATTAAACATAAATTTCTCACAGGCCACATAGTCTATGCAGTTCAGAGGAAACAAGGAGAGTAGTATTAATAAGTAGTGTGCCATAAAGGTTTTGATCTGAACTTTGAAGAAGAGTCGGAGAAGAGTTTTGTCGAGAACTAAAGAACCAGCTGTAAGGGCTGAGTCGAAGGGCTGAAGGAGTGAGGGCAGGGACACTGGCAGATAAACACTTTTTAAAAATGAACTTCCCCAAATTAACATATATGCACCAGAACACTCCTGTCCTGTGGGGGAAGAATTACATTCTTTGACCAAATGACTGTCACATGACATGAGAATTAACTTAAAAAAAGTCTTTGGAGAAAGACAGCCTATTAGTTTAACAGGCCATTGAACAAGTTAGGAAACATGAGTTTTAGTGCCCATAATGGCTCTTTTGATATCAAGACGTTTAACCACTTTGATGTTACATCAGGAAAGACTATTACATATTGACTGATTCCTCTATGCTAGGCCTCTATACACTGTAGGAAGAGTTTTTTTTTAAAGTCTATATTATACACATGAAGAAACAGACACTCGGAAAAGTGAAGAAACTTACCCGTTGTGTACAGCTAGCAGTGGTAGGGTTGTGATCAAAACTTAAGCCACCTGACTCGCTGACACCACAGTGTCTCTAAGGGGCCTGGTTTCAGAACGCCGAAGGGTTTCATAGTCATGCAATAAACACATGAGTGGAGGTTTAAATGAATTCCTCATAGACTTCTGTTTTTCCATCTGCGATAGGGCATGCCTTAAATCATACCAATAGCTGCACGTTTCACTGCAGAACTCCTTGAACACTGAGGTATCTGTTTCCAAGTAACGCTGAGATTCTGCAGGCTAATACGTCTCCTAAGAGTGAAAGTTCTTGGGCCAGAACCCAGGTGCGAGAGTCTCCCGCTATGTGCTTCCATGGACGTGGGCCAGGGGTGTCCACAGCTGCACAGCAGAGGCATGGAGCCCTTGGAGAGAGGGAGGGGGAGGGAGGGTGCACGGCAACAGAAGGGAATGGCTACGTTTCAGTAACCTGGAGGACGTGGAATTCGCAGGAAATGACTTCTTCCCTTGTGGGAGCTGAGGCATTCCAGTACATCTGAGCGCCTGTCAGGGAGGCAGCCACAGCCAGACTTGCTGATTACATTTGCAGTTAAAAAAAAAAATCCCCAAACCCCACCCATGATACTTCTGACTTTGAAAATTCTATCTTACAGGGACCTTTGCAAGTATCTCCCCTACAAAACAAGATTGAATCTTCATTGAAAATCCCTGTAGGCCACAGAGACCTGCAGCCTGTGTAGGTGCAAAGTGGTGTTCTCCTAAAATGTAGGTGGAATGGAACTTGGGTGTGTTAATCAATTTCTACAGACTCAGATCTGCCTGGAAGGTTGAGTAATTCCTAACAACAACACTCTTTACCTTGGATTCACAGAAGGCCATTCATATTACTTTGGGGGTTTTAAGCCTGGTGTCTGATTGGTTTCCCCAATGGGGCCATGGTTTGGTTAAGTCAACTGAAAGGCAAACTATTCAGAAACCCAGAAGCAATTGGCGGAGACTGCTGAAAGCTCCTTGTGAAATAATGCTGGTTCTTCTGGGGGTGTGCTCAGCCGGTGGGAAGTCACTGCAGCCCTTGTCTTTTTCCTTGCAGAACCTGAGATTTTAGAAATGTCTGACACGTGGAAGGGGAAAAAAGGCACCTGGTGGGGAAAAAAAATCTTTAAAAAACCTATGTCTGTGGTGGACATGTACACTCTCTTCAGGATCACGGAGAACCCCCAGCAAACAGTCAGCCTAGAAATGACTTGCTGTGGTCCCCCTCATCTGAGAACCCACCATCTTCTATTCCAATGGAAATCTCTATCCAATGATGTGAGTAATCTAACGATGTAATTGTCCAAGTTTCAGCTTCGAAGTGACACCCTCATTAAGTTATTCCCGTGCCTCCTGTTAACCTCGTGGAGGCCAGATAAGCAGGCTGCACGTTTAGGCTTGGGGATGGAGTTTTCTCCGTGGCTTTGAAGGCACAGTCACCTTTCCTCTCTTCATCGCCCCATTTCTTCCTCACAAGCCCCTCCCTTTTGCTCTGTCCTGCAGAACCGCCTTCTCTCCATCTTCTTGCTTTCTGTTCTTGGCTTGCTTTCTACTTCTCTTCCTTTTTCTTTACAAGTCTTTCCTCTTCCCATTCTCTCTCCATTCCTTCCTTGTCTCAGAAACAACAAGAATATAATAAACATGAATACACTCACATCCACTGCTCAGTTCGGTGGCATGGAGGAATGCAATGGCCTCCATGTGGGCTGACTTCCACTTCCCTGCAGCTCAGCCCACTTGGGTGTGGGAGTTCTGAGCAGGACAGGCCCCGGCCCAGTAACCACACACTCTTGCTTTTAGGCTGATCTTCTGAAATTGTTCACATAGCCATGGAATTGCAATCAATGTAGAATATCGTCACGAATCATTATCTTCGTACAGTTTTAAGACTTGAATTGGCGGGTGTCAATCTTTGTAGACAGAAAAACTAAGCACAGAATGGTTCATGACTGAAAATCAGACCAAAAGCTGTAATAATCAAGCAATCCACAAAACTGTTGAATTTTTATTATTTTTAGGACATTGTAATAAGCAAGGCGAGGTGTATAACCAATATATCATGCTTTCCCAACCTCAAGTAGCTTATGATCCTGCTAGGGATGACAGGGAAATTACACATTAAAAAAAAAAAGCTGTAGCTAATATTTGTGGAAAACTTACTAATTATCACTGTAGTGAGCTCTTTCCACGTGTTCTGTTATTTTTGAAGCAACTCTATAATGTGTGTTGCATACCATTGTGACTCGCATTTAGATGGATGAGGAAACTGAGGTTTATAGATTAGATATCTTTCTCAGAGACTCACAGCTAAGATGCAGTAGAGCTGGGATTTGGAATAGTAGAAGTCAGTAAACGTTAAGCCCTTGATGCGTGGGACAAAAGAATATTCTTGAAGTTCAGAGCTAGAAAATCACAGTGTACTGCAAAAGGTACAAGCAACAGCATGTCAGAAGGCCTCCTAGAGGAGGCCTTCAAGGTCTTAATTTTCCCACAGAGGGAAACTGGGACCCAATGACCAGGAAGCTGAAAGAGGCAGTTAGTATACAAATGGCATTTGTAGGCGGAGTAGGGGTTTAACGATCTTCAGGGGTGTCCAACTCATTTTCACCAGGGGCCACATCAGCCTCCCGGTTGCCTTCTAAGGGCTGAAATAACTTTGGGACTGTATCAATGTAACTACTCCTTAGTTGTTAAAAAGTTGGAATTACATTCGGCCCTTTGAAGGCAACTGCCAGGCTGATGTGGCCCCGGGGAAAATGAGTTTGACATTCTTGACAGATGGAGAGGGGTGGAGAGGAAGGGAAATCGGAAGGATAGTCTCCTAAATCGTATTTCAATTGTTTTGGATTTTTTTTCTTTTCACTAAGAATGTGTTTTCAATATCTAGTATGTCCGAGAAGGCTTCCAGAGAGAGGAATTTGGGGAAGGAAGAAGAGGAGAGGAACTCCTTCTCTTCCCACCTCTGGCAGTCTGAGAGTTCTCATGCCCATGGGGCTTTTGGCCCATCGAAGTCGCCATTGCTCCTGTCTATCTGACAGAGTCCAGTGGATGTCAAAGGTGTAACTAAGGACAAGCAAGACTGAAATAGAGCCATGGCAGCAAGAGAAGTGCAACGGACAATGTGTCAGCACACAACTTCAAGCTTTGAGACTGGAAAAGCCAAGCTTGCAGGAAAGCTGACCATAGTCTCGTTACTCTGTGTTATCCTCGAACAGAGCACAGTTTTATATAGAATGTTTGCTGCAAAACTGGATGCAAATAGTTCCAGGACTTGTTTTGGATTTGTTGGATTTGGTGGGCATAGACCGGGGACTTCATGCTATTTTAACACTTTTTGAAAACAAGGTTCTCATGAATAAATGGCAAAACTGGGTCAAGACATGCTTTATTCATTAATAAGTAAAATCCAGAACTTGGACTAATGCTCCCTAATTATGAAATGGGCAGCACTCTGTGCTGTTTTCTGATTGGCTGACATTAGTTTGAATGCAAAGCTTTATTTCACTGCCGAGTCCTGGCATACTTCACACATTAAAATTCTAAGCTGTCTAAGTAGGTGTGAAACTAATTTTGTGTTTATTTTTCAAAACCCACCTATGATCATTTAGGACCATCCACTTCACTTTGGGAGGGTGGCGCCAGGTGGTAGGTGGGCCCTGGGAGACAATAAAGGAGAGGAGAATGTCTCAAATGGCTTAAACCAGGATATTTATTGCTTCCTGGAAGAGTTGTAGCTACTTATCCATTTTTCCAGCCACAACTTTTCTTAATAAGAAGGGCTTTGAAAACCTGCTAAATCTGGGCATAAAAGGAAACAGAAGTTTTCCTAGAGCAGTGGAATTTTTTAAAGTCACATAGTAACCTTATTGATGAAATCAGGAGAGAGTACTTTCAGATCAGACTCGAGGGAGATTATTTACAAAACATAGGATTTTCACCGCACACCAAGCACATTCTGTGAGGTTTCCACAATTTGAAGATGCTTATTGTCCCTGATTTGTAATCAAGACAGACTGTCTTGCAGGCTCTTTAGTGTGGAATGTTAAATGGAATTACCGACAACCAATTCATCTGGAACTACGAAGAAGACTGTTTGTGGAGGTCATTTGGCACTTAAAAAAAAATAACCCTGTAAAAGCCTGAGATTCATTAGCAGTTAGATTTTTTTAAGTACATATATACTTTTTCTGGTAGGATAGACTGTATCTCTCTTGGATTAGTCCCATAAAAGCACTTTCTTGTTTATGAATATCTATCCTAATAAAATTTCATTTTAAAATTTAGTGCCCCTTTGCGCCATGGACTATCTGATCAAATGTACATTTTGGAAAAGCCACATTCATATTGACTGTCATTGTGCAAAACAGATGATTTTACACCTTCACCCCTGGAGATTTAACTGTTTTGTTGCAAAGGAAGGGCTCCTGACCCAAAATGCTCACAGTGTGCGATCTGTGACCAAGAGGAGTACTTTTCCCCTCTGTTTCTTTCTCTTGATCCCACCCCTTCTTTACAAACTTAAGTAAGTACTGAGTAAAATAATTTGAAATGTTGTGGAATAAAGCATCCCTCCCTAGACCAGTGGCCTTCCCATCTAGAAGCCACCATCTCCTCTTGGTTGGATCCTTAGAAAAGAACACTGATAAGGAAAAGGCTGAATGCGGTCTGTGCCTTCCTGCTGTTCTCCTTATAGAGTTTAGCCAGACCAGGGCTCTGCCCCTCCATTTCATTCGTTCTGAAACTCTCTTGTACAGCTGGGAGAACGTCAGCGTGGCGCAAGTTATGTGGAACATGCAATCCATGATAGACAAATCAGAGGCATCAACTTTGAACGGGAAGGGTGTGCATCATAGCTAAATAGCCAGATCACTGCTACAGTGAGGACATGGTATTAAGTGTACATTCTTTTATCTTTTCACAAACAGTGTTGGGACATTTACCTAATGTAAGTTATTGCAGAGCATCAGGGAAAATGCCAAGATGTATAAGATACAAGGCCTTCCTTCAAGAAGTTTTAAAACAAGCCCTGGCTGGTGTAGCTCAGTGGATTGAGCGCAGGCCTGCGAACCACAGGATCGCAGTTCGATTCCCAGTCAGGGCACACACCTGGGTTGCAGGCCAGTTCCCGGCAGGGTACACACCAGAGGCAACCATACATTGATATTTCTCTCTCTCTCCTTCCTTTCCCCTCTAAAAATAAATAAATAAAATCTTTAAAAAAAGTTTTAAAAACAATAGATGAGGTGGTACATGAACAACAATAAACAAAATAAATTATTATAAAATAGCAATTGTTAGCATAAGCCAGAAGGCTGTAAGATGTAGGGAGAGGCACTTTGGGCTAAGGAATCTCCATAGAATATAGTAATAATTATACCATCCTTTTATTAAGCACTTGTTATCTCACGTGCATTGTGAAATCATTTTGCATATATTTCTTTTAATCCCAGAGCAACCAGAGGAGCCAGGCATTATTATCCCCATGTCGACAAGTGAGGAAACTGATGCTTAGCCAGTTTAAGAGACGCTCAAAATACACGGGTGGCAGAGGTGAGACTCGAATATTTAAACACCCATATATCTGTCTCCAAAGCCTATATTCTTAATCACAAGTTTACCCTCTGTTTTACGTCCCAATGTACCCATTTCTCTAGCTAACAGTCTAGTTCCTCTTGTCTCTCTTCATCATATTCTTACAAGAAGCAGCCTGTGAGAGCAGCCAACTAAAAGGCCAGATGACTCAGTGAGTAGAGGTAAGGAGAAGACACGGAGTCGAGACATGACAGGAAGGAAGTGTTCAGAGAGAGGGTGACAGATACAGATGCGAGGATGCGGAACATCAAAGGGTCCAACCGGGAATCTTGACAAATGTGTGTGCAATTAAAAGGGTATTAATGGGTGGCTCCATTTTTGTGGGGCCTGATTTCATAATTCCCCTCGGAGGCCCTTAGAATGTATATCTTGCTTCTCATAACCAAAGAGATACTAATAGGTGTCCAATATTATTTGGTTGGAGGGGAATTAGTACTTTAGTTGGGTGCTCTGGTGCTTACGTGTGGGAATTAAGGCATCAATATTATGCTTGCCCCTTCCCTCTAATCTCGACTTCCCTATTTTTTGCTGATTTAAATCTTCACTTAGTGTCTGTCAGTTACAATCACAGCAGCGAAGGGGATGATATACGGAAGACAGTGCTGTTTATCAAAGCACCAGGAGATGCTCCCCTAAAGGGGAGCCACTCACAGAGCCTTCCTGGGAGGAGGTCAGGTTCTCATCAGACCTGACAGCTGAATGGACCACAGGGGGACGGTCCTTAGAGGAATGATCCTCGGGCTATCTGTTGAGATAAAAGATGTAAAGAGCAACCCATTCAGAGTCCAGTTATCTGCATTTGAACCCCAGCCTAACAACTTAGCAGCTACCTCAACTTGAACATCTTTTGTGCTGCACAAAATAACCTAAATTTCAGGGTTATTGCAGAGAGTAAAGGAGACAATGGATGTAAGAACACTTTGTAGACAGCAACGGCTACTCTAGAGGCTCCTACTGGAGTTCTGGATTCCCAGGTAGTCACTCATCCGGCGTCCTTGCTTCTCACTAGTAAAGGCCAGTGGCTAGAAGCGGCAGGGAGTCAACGGTATTAAAGGAAGTCCAATTGTTCTCCAAGTTGTGGTCATCAACTGAAGTTTTATTACAGAATGTGGTGAGGACCAAAGGCCAAATCAGAGAGCCCATCTTCAGGGAGAATTCGGTTCTGTAAATCAGACTCTAGCAGTTGGCATGAAGGGTCTTGTTTTATCTTTCCAAGCCTGTAGTAAGCAGACCCAGGGCCCTGGGCTCCAATGTTCTTTGCAAGAGAGGAGAAAACAGAGAGGCCACTCTGACCCTCTGTTTGTTCCAGGTGTCTGGCAGCGGGGAGAGAGAGATGGGGTGGAGCCTCTTCCTGCTTTTTGAGACAAAGCAGCGGGAGAGGGAATGACTGGTTCTCCCCTGCAGATCAGCAGAGAGTCTCTCCATCGTGATCCAGTTCAACATGGTGGCAGTGGCCTCCTCTGGGAATGGCCTCTGGATTTCAGTTATTTTGGAACATTCAGTTCTTTGAGAATCTGATATAAAAATTTATGAGTATTCTATCAGAAAAAATACGTGAAAATGCATGGAAGGCTAATGTTTTCATATAGTTTCAGAAAGTGTATAGGCACGGGGTATGAACTCTCAGTTGAAGCTAGATTTTGATTTGTGAGGCTGTAAGAATGTTAAGATTTTTTCCTCATCTTGAAGGAAGACTGAGGCTTACTATTAAAAACAGCATTTGTTTCTCAGAAAGGGAAGGTGAAATAAAAGGCTGTTTTTAAACTAAATTAATTCCTTAGATATCAGTTTTGGTTTTCCTTGACTTTTTAAGGGTTTTTGTTTGCTAAAGCTAGCAAACTTCCCCTATGTAAAAAAGCACGAAGTTTATTCACTTCTAAAGTTGCTCATTATCTTATTTAAATTGTGGACTATGATACTTTACTTTAGGGAGTAAATACTTATCCATTGAGTTCATTGAACGCTGTAACAGAAATTTACTTTTAAGGCAAGTCTTAATCTGAGTCATTGTTTTTGTCTGCAAACTGAGGGAAACATAGCAACTGACTGTATGGAACTTGGAAAACAATGCCATCGCTCGCTGTTTGCTCCCCTTCACCTGCTCTTTCTTTCCTACTCTGACCCTTGGCTGTCTGTTCCCAGAAAGCAGTGGGTGTGGTCCTGAGTGAAAAATGTTGAAGCAAAGTCTTACCTATCCCAGCTAACTCTTCACCTGTCAATCCCCCACCCCCACACCCCGACATGCTTCTCTATCCCCAGGGAAATGCCCCGCCCGCTCCAGCTTCCCTCTCAAAATGCGTTCACTTGAACTTTCTGTAGGAAGTGTCGGGCCTGCTCAGGCCGCTCTGCTCTCTAGCCACAAGAAAACAATCTCCTTCATAGCTGAGCTCCTCCACCTTCTGAGATCTTGCAATTACAGAAGAGATCTTGCTTTTCACATTAAATAATCTAGAAGTTCATGCCTCAAAAGCAGAGCAGGAAAAAAACCAAACTGTTTTCTTCAAAGTAGTATTTAAAGTTCTACCTCTAGAGAAACAGCCTGCTTGCTCTTTAAAGTGAGAGTTTATTCAGTAAGTCCAGAGAATAAGCTATTATAAGGAAACAAATTTGAGCGAACCGTCTCAGCTAACACTCCCCACTACCAAAGGCACGTCTGTGCACATCATTTTATAAAACCACGAAGGAACAATAACGTTCGTAGATAAATTCTCAAATATAAATTAGATGTTAAAATAGAAATAATGTGTTTCTCTGATGCTTTTTTTTTTTTTACAACATTCCGTTTCTGTTCATTTAGATTAAAGACCAATTTCACTTTGGATGGTTTCCCATGTAAAATTCTTGCAATCAGGATAGGTGAGCCATTCTGGGGTCTAGTTCAGGTTAATGGCTGCCTCACAGCAGTTGGCTGCACCTCATTTAGATGTTCATTCATCACTCATCTGATAATATACTTAAGCTGCATAGGAGCTGAACACACTCATGAACTCTGAGGCATTTTTAAGGTAATGTGTAATCATGTTCAATACTTTAAATACACACAAAATTTATAAGATGTCATCTTTGGAGTTAAAACTAATGACAAAACGTAACATGATTTTCTTTGGCAACAATCGAAAACAAATTCATATTGTTTAACCAGTGCCACAAAAACACTTAGTGAATACTATTTATATTCTGGCATTATTTCACTGGTATTTTACACATATTTTTTACCTGAGATGTCATTTTAGGCTTAATTATTAATGTCATTCAGCAGATAAAAATGATAAAGGCATACTGATACTTCAGAGGTTTTTCTGAAGCTGAAAAATCAGAAGCTCTTGTTTCCCATCTCTCTGGCTGTAAATCTATAAAATATTTCCTATTATATCAGAGGACATTTTTCTTTTAGAAAATGGTGATGTAGTCTTGATGATTAAAGAGTTGATATTAATAAAAAAACTAGTTAGTGCAGTATGTCTCCTACACTGGCTTAAAGCTTAAATGTATTTGGATGAGCAGCCCTCTTCTGTCTACACTGATAGCTTGTTTCCTCTTATGCTTTCTGGCTGTACCCATGGGACAACAATGCACTTCGTTGCACCATGAAAACATGAGTAGGCCTTGTTTTCTTATGTCTTTATGCCTGCCATCCAAATTTGTTTGATTACTTTTTACCTTATTCTTTTCATGTTAGATAATGTTAAATTCTTTTAATGTAATAAAATGATAATAATTGATTTGTTTTACAAAGATTTTCTAATTGAACTCTGTAAAATAGACATTATTTTTGTATTTTATAGATAAAACTGAGGATATTTTTCTTTTGCTTGTTTTTAATATTGGTTTGCCAATATTTCCTTACTTCTTCACAGGAGTGCTTTATATATTCCTTTACAATAGATATATACTTTATTTGAAGATCAAGAAGATATTGTGTATATTTATTTTCTTGATGTTAAATAATCATGAAGATATTGTATGGGTTTCTAGGTATGTATGTATAGATATACACATACACAAATACAAGATAAGAAGAGGATATTATAGACAACTTTATTATAGTAATTTTGACAATTTATATGAAATGGACAAATTCCTTAAAAATCAACCTTATCAATATTAACACAAGAAATAGAAAAATCTGAATAATCTTATACCTATTAGTAGAATCAAATCCATAATTTAAAACTTCCCTTCCCAAAACTACAGGCTCAGGATGGCATCACCAAGGAAGGATCAATACATTGATACATCAGAATCATTAAAATTAAAAACTTTCATTTATTAAAAGATATTATTAAAAAGATATTATATATATATTTATGTATCTCTTAATATATATATACACACACATACTATTATCTCCTCTTACCCTCATGATCTATATTTCTGTATTTCAAGCATCTGTTAGCTTAGATACTTTTCATACTAATATTTTTAATAATGACATTCCAATTTGAAACTACTGGTATATCTTTTATGCTTTATGTGTTGATTCCATAACTGAAAATTAATAAAGACTATCCATAATGTAGTATTCATGTATTTTAATCTGAAGAACCAAAGAGTATAATCTGACACACAAAGAAAGAAATAATAACTATACATCTCTAACAAATATTAATATCAGGTAGATTCTTTTCTTTGTTGTTTGTATTTTATACCTTCAATACTCAATGAATTATAAATTTTTTATTGAGCTCTTTCCCTCCTGAGGATTTAGCTGTCTCTAGCCTTGCAGACATAAGAAGTATGTTTAAATCATGTCACTAAGAAGTTTAAGGTTCTTAATTATGCCGTTTGTCTTGAAGTTCTTTCTGAAATTCTGACTTGGAGTTCTGACTTCCTGTTCTAACTCTAATTTGATCTAACTCATTTCTGGACTTGCCAGAGAAATCCCAGAATTCTTTTCATCACACTCCTGGATTAAGTCTTCTATGTCATGAAACATATTTCTTTTTTCTCGCAGTATGGTTATCACCCTGGGGACATTTTAGACTCTCCTGGAGAACATCTTCAATAGATTTATTTTTTCTAGAAGGTGCATGGAAAGTTAGGTTACTCCGTTCTTATATATTAGGAAATACATTTATTTAGCCTCTGACTTTTGGTTGCCTCACAGTGGACAGGATCAATCAGCCACCCAAAACTGGCTGAAAGTTTGAGACCAATGAGGCCATATAATCACTGAGTCAGTGTAAAAACTACTCACATAGTAAGGCTTTCTGGGAGATAGCAGAAATGGCTTGAGTGAAGGGAGGAACAGGTGGATATGGCTTTTATTTAGTTAGAGGTTAAGGCCAGAGTGAGGCTTTGAACTTCTTGCCGTTGCCAAGGGACATAGTGCGTGATACTCCATATCAGTTTGGGTAGATACGAGGGGGCAAGGAGGGAAGATAGAGGAGGGAAGATCGAAAACTGTCAGTGGTAGGATCTCAAGAATGGAGTCAGAATCTTACTGTATCCTTGTACTCAAATAATAATGCACCTGCGTGTATAACTTTACATTGAAAAGCACATGCCTATAGAACTTTGACTATGTTGCTAAGTTTTCTAATAACATCTTGTGTTGATGCAAAGTCTGATGACAATTTGGTTGTAGCTGAAAATCTTATATTTTCTTCTTGGAAGCTTATTAGATCTATTCAGTATTCCTCAATCTATTCAGTGTTCTGAAACTTCCATATAAGTTACCAAAGTACAGATATCTTTTCATACATTTTGTTTGATACTTTCAATTTGACACTTACTTTACACTCTCCTTCACTTCAGAAGAAAAATAAATTCAATTTCCTTGATTATATTCTCCCATTTTTTTCTTTTCTCTGTGGAGATTTTATTGGACCAGAATCCATGCCTACTGAATTTATCTGCCATATTTCTGAACTTCTCATATTTTATTTCTCTGCTTTCTGTTTTATAATCAGAGAAACTGACTTTATTCTGTCTTTTAGCCCTTCTATTATTGTTTTTAAAATTAGCCGATCTTACATTGAAATCACAAGAATTCTTTGAGGTTCTCTGCTTGTTCCCTTTCGTAGTAGCCTGTTCTTGTTTTATGGATGAACTACCTTATGAGTTCCTGAGAAGATTGCATCAGTGTGTTTGGCCATGAACTATAGAAAACCCAACTAAAATAGCTTGCTAAACAAAGGGGCTTATTTGTTGAAGCAAGAGTATGGGGAGAGGTAGACTGGAGTTGATCAGCTAAAAAATGGTCTCTCTAATTCAGGGTCTTGCTGTCTTAAACCCATCCTTATTTCTTGGTCATAAGAGAGCCACTGAATTTTTAGACATCTTGTCAAGTTCCAAACAAGAAGAAGAGGTAAAGGCCAAAGGACTGAACTGAATCTATGCCTTTGCTATGTCTAAAGATAGCTATATATTTTTTAAAACATTCCTAAAGTTCTAACCAGTGATTTTGTTTATATAACACTGTACAGAATTGGTTCACATGGCTACCATAGACCAATGGAAAGGTGTTTGAAGAGAAGGCATTCTTAATGGGATTCAGTCAGCTAGTCAGCAATGTCCACCAAATATACCGGCTGCAATTTTAATGAGTTGTCTCGTCTATTTCTGTATCTCAAATAACTAGCCATACTTGGTACTACTTATAACAAAAGAACTAAATTGATAAATTCATGACTCTTCCTTTTTATTTTAAAGTAGTTTTATCTTTTCCTAGAATTACCATTTATGCTAAAGTTAAGATTTTTTTTCAAGTTTTGTCATCTATTTATTTAAATATTTGTTAGTTTGAAAACATTTCTATATTACTTTATTACCTTAGATGGTGAGGTTTGGTAGTTACAATCCCTGAGTCATATATGAGGAAAAATTGCTGATGTTACCTGATTACCAAAGTCAGCTTTTCTTTAATTAGATGAAAAATTGCTCAGGTCCCCAGTTATTTTACACTATGTATACCCCCCACTCTTCACTATGGGTATGTGATCTTGGTTCTTGTTTGATCCCAGATCTTTGCTAAAACAATTTGAAATGAACCTGAACAGCTAATTTCCCAAGGTGTGTAGAAAGTTTAACTTACAATTTCCCTCCCTCCCTCTCTCCCTCCCTCCCTCCCTCCCTCCCTCCTTCCTTCTTTCCTTCCTCTCTTCCATCTTCTATATTTCTCCTCTCCTCATGGGCTTCTCTGAAAGCTGATTCTGCTTTGGATTTGGGATTTGGAGAAAAAGGGAGGAGGAATGAGATAAAAAGATTATGGAATTGGGCCAAAACATAAGAAAGGTAAAGGTGTTGTTATTGAAAGTTTTGCCTCCTTGAAATAGTATAGTTTTCCAAGCACAGTTATTGATTTTGTTTTTATGAACCCTAAGCTTAGCTAGTTTGTAAAATCTGCAGAAGTAGATTTTAAAGAATGTATTAGGAAGATACTGAATTAACACCACATTACCATAACAAGGCAGAGACAAGAATAGAATCAAAGATTGGGTGTAGGAGGAAGAAAGCCGGGCCTGTGAGAGAGGCAAGCTACAACATTTTTGTTCGAGGCTTTGCTAGAATGTGGGAAGAAAAAGCATATTAAGATGATGGTAATTGTATATTAGGTTTTTGGAAGCTCAGCAAACATGTATGTCTAAGGTAAACTTTGAATGAACATTTAGACTTCGAAGTGTTTCTCTAAGTGTTGACATCCGTGAAGCTTTCTAACGTAAACCTAAGAATTCACCCAGATATGGTACCTATACAGTCTGAACTGATTGGCATAGTTTTGATTTCTTATGTATTTGTGGACTGTAATTAATTACGCTTAATGTATACAGATTCATAATTGATGTTACATATTAATATATTTATTTTAAAATATTTTTGTCAAATTATGTACACACAGACCAGGTGGCTAGTGGAAGGACAAAAAAGTAGGTAAAATTACATTCCAAAGATTACTCAAATCTACTCGACACCAGAGGCAGGATTCAGGAAGGGAAAGGATTAATGTCTGAGCAACTGCTTTGCATCATACACACAGTAGGCCTTTTATACACATACAGTTTTTTTATTCTCACCTGAGGACGTTTTTTCATTGCTTTTAGAGAGAGAGGAAGGGAGAGAAAGAAACATTGATGTGAGAAGCGAGGGTTAGCTGCCTCCCACACCCGCTGAGACTGGCATTGGCTCCTGGACCGGGATGGAATCTGTAACCTAGGTTTATGCCCTGACCAGGAATCGAACTCACAAACTTTTGGTCACAGGACAATGCACCAACCAACTGAGTCACACTGGCCAGGGCTACATCATCATTTTTAATCTTATAACTTTCAAAGAAAGTATTGTTATCTCTATTTGAAGTATAAGGAATGTAAGAACATAAGTAACTTGTTCAAAGTCACAGGAATTAGATCAAGAGGTATGTTAGTTTGCTAAAACCACCATAACAAAATACCACAGGCGGGTGGCTTACACAACAGAAATTTATTCTGGAGGCTAAAATTCCAAGATCAAGGTGTTGGCAGGATTGATCCTTTTTTTTTTCTTAGCTATTTTTAAATTATTATTAAGGTATAGTTCACATATAATAGCTTCAGGTGTACTACATAGTAATTCAACACTTATATGCCTTACAAAATGATTCCTACAGTAAGTCTCGTACCCTTGTCACTGTACCAGGTTATTACAGTATTCACAACTACCTTCTGAATGCCGTACATTCTGTCCTCCTGACTGACTTAGTTTACAGCTGGACATTTGTACCTCTTAATCCCCTTTGCCTTTCCCCTCCTAATCTCTGCCCACCCTATTCTCTGGAAGGTTATAAGAAGAGAAAATTTGACACACAAAAGTAGGTTGCTCTCTGTATCTGTAAGTGTATTTCTGTTTTGTTTTGTTGCATTGTTTTTAGATCACATATAAGTCAAATCATCCAGTATTTGTCTCTCTCTGTCTGACTTATGCCACTCAACACCTTCCAGCCTACAAATGGCAAATGGCAAGTGTTTGTTTTTTGGCTGAGTAACAGTTTACTGCGTACATGAACCACATCTTCTTAACTGGTTCTTCTATGAATGGATGCCTAGGCTGCTTCCGTATCTTGGCTCTTACTAGTAACGCTGCAATCAACGTAGGAGTGTATATTTTGTTCTTAGATTTTCAGAGAAAATAAAATTTAAAGAAAAGGATTTTTCTTTTCTTTGAAACGAAAACATATATCTTTCCAAATTAGTGTTTTCATTTTCTTTGGATACATACTCAGCAGTGGGATTGCTGGATGGTACGTATGTCAGTTCTATTGTTAATTTTTTGAGGAAATTTTGTACTGTTTTACCTAGTGGCTGTACCAGTTTACAGTCCCACCAACAGAATATGAGACTTCTCTTTTCTCCACATCCTCACCAACACATAGTATTTGTCGTATTTTTGATAACAGTCATTCTAACAGGTACGAGGTGAGATCTGTGTGGCTTTGATTTTTACTTCCTCAATGCTTAGTGATGTTGGGCAGTTTTTATATGTCTGTTGGCCAGCCGTATGATCCATAGGTCTCCTTTGGCAAAATGTCTATTTTAGGTCCTCTGCTGATTTTTAATTGCATTGTTTGCTTTTTGATGTTGAGTTATATGACTTCTTTATATATTTTGGATATGAATTCCTTAACAGATATATAATTGCAAAACTTCTCCCTTTCAGTTGTTTTTGTTGTTGTTGTTGTTGTTGTTATTAATGGTCTATTTTGCTGTGCAAAAGCTTTTTTGTTTGATGTCATCCAGTTTTTTTATTTTTGCTTTTGTTGCCCTTGCCTGAGACAAAAGCTAAATTATGAAATGACTTGCAGAATATAATAAAATTAGTGGGTACAACAGGGCTAACATTAAAAGCTCTTGCATGCTATTGAGAAAAATATATATATTTTGCGATTAGTAAATACAGATAATAATGACTACCTTCAAATGTCATTTTGAAGATTAGAAGAAAAACTGTCTATCTCACAGAATTTATAAAATCTCCAGAAGAAAGAGAATCTATCCAAAAAATTCAAAGACTTTCATATGTCATACATGCTAACAGACACAAGAAAAAATATATCATCGTTACTTGTTTTCACATCATTATATCGCCCTGAAAATCACAAGTCAGTGTGACCACAGACCCCGCTGACTTGATTAATTTTGTTTTATTTGTTTGCTTTGTGTGAGGGGAGGATGTTACTTCCATGTTTCTGCTCCTCGGGAGGTAGTTTAAAGAGACGGTGGGTGATCAAACCAGTGAAATTTGTCGCACCTAACGCCAGCTTTGCAGGGAGCTGCGTTGGCCGTCTGTGGGTGCCACTGTTTCTCTGGAAAGAAAGACATGCTGTGCTGAACTGTGCCTCTCTGAGACTTGTCAGATCTCTGTTCAAGTCCCAGCTCCTTCTCTTGAGATCAGACCTATAGGTGGCAGCAACTGTTAGCTATTGAGCTGGGGTGACACATGCCAGAAGTTTTCTTGAAATACTTTGGATACTTTACATATTCCTGGACCCTTGAAAATAAAATTTTCTTTAGATAAGAAAGTGAAAGATGAAACTTGAAATCTGACTGTTGAATGATTCATATTTTAGAGTCCATGTTTCATAGATTTAAGGGTGTAGTGGTTAAGACATTCTGTGTTGTAGGAGCTACAGATGTGATGATGATGATGACTGAGTTTCCTCTTAAAACTTTGTGACTGCCGTGCTCAGATCGGATATCCTTTGCTCTCCACTGTTTGGTGTAAAATGGATTTTTGCAGCTAGATTATTCCCCAGGCAGTTCAATAAAAGGTGAGATTTTAGCTCACGCACCACCTGCGTTATACAATGAATGTGCCACAGAAACATTGAATACAATTTGAGATTTTGCAAATCAGACGATGCTCACGTACATAAAGCAGCTTATACTTATAAGGGCAACTTGCAGGGAAAATCTTATTGCAGTTTATTTTGAAATAACTTTTTTAAAATTATTTGATTTGTTTTCCTAGATGATGGACAGACACCTGTATTCTTCCAGGAATCAACTAGGTTCTGGGAGAGCTGAGGCAATACGGACTTTAGCTGTAGTTCTCTATGGGTGATCGCTAAACTACACTTTGGCATGACTAATTACCTTCATGATTTCTATAACTTGAGTGTCTGTCTGTTGGGAAGACAGTGGATTGCATTAGCTACATTGCCATCAACTGGACCCAACTTTTAAGTTTCCTTTTTCTCAAGACAACTTAAAGTGGTGCTCGGCTCCACCCACTAGGTCTCAGTGAGCTCCTTAAAATATGTAGAACAGAAGCTTAACTGCTTCAAATACAGGCCTTTGGCCACTCCACGCAAACAAGTTTATTGCAATGAATAACTTCCAAAGGGGACCTTTTTTAGAAGTGCATTATTTAGTTGGGCTGTTTCTATTGTGGAAAGAAAATGTCCACTATCCCTTGACTACGCTGACCCAATTTGAAGAAGGAAAAGAAGTAGCATCCCTTTTGGAACGAAATTTTCAACTCATGCCAACGGCAGGACTCACTGAATCAAAACAGATGGTCAAAACCCAGTTTGGAATAGATGCATTTATACCATAGATGTCTGTTAAAGAGATTTAGAAAAGTGAAGTACAGCCTTTTATGTTACAACCCTGGTAATATTCATAAATTTTGGTTTCAAAATTAGACGGTTGAAACTGAAATTGAGTGTGAACAACTGAACATTGTTTATACTGGAGCTTACCTTAGGTAAAAGTCACAGGGTTGATGTTCTTTTGGGGGGATTAGTCTGTGATGGATCTGTTAGGTTTTCTGATTTTTTTTTTTAGTGTGCTGTATGAACGGAAGAGGATATAGACCAGATACACTGACACTGACCTATAAAAGCAAATGTTTTACATAATAAAATCAGCTACAACCTGTCCTTAATACTGGGCAAAAGGTATTAGGTACCTCAAAAGACTGTGTTGGAAATCAAAGCATCACCTATTTCCTAGGCCACTGCAGAAGGAAGAGACCAGTCCCAGGCAAAGGTACAGAAATGGAAGAAAGGGCTTCAAACAGATGGGCATTTTTTACAGAGAACTTCCTTGTTGTCCTTGCACTTGAAAATACAGTGTTCTGTATTCAGTCCTTTAATCTTTATCTTTAAAGATAAGGATTTGTCCCAATGATTATTTTATTATTGCTCCAGAGTTTATACAAAGTATAACGAGTCACAGCATATGTACTTTTAAAAGGATACTGCCATTCTACATTTGAATTCATGTTTTATTATAAAATAAATATGAAAGAGGTAACACTTCCTTCATCTATCTCCTTTTACAAAACAGTATTTAGGTGGATTAGTCCTTAATAACCATTTCATTTCTAGATTCATTCTCCCCTTTGTAGCTCAGGCTGACATCAGTGGACTTGGTCCTCACGATAAATCCTCGGTACTTAGTGTGCATTTTTTATGCTCTTCTCCTTCGAGAAGGAGTGTGAACTGCAAACACTTGGCCCTGAAGAACATATCCTAGGGTATTCTAGAAAACAAATTATTTCTCTTAGGGAACTATGATTTTAGAGGAAAAAATGTGGAAGTGCCTCTGGGAAAGCCAACCCCCACTCCCCAAACTAATTTTCTTCTCTGTAATATTTTCCAAATTTCATATTTTAAAATGACTTCTTCCCCAACACACACATACCATCAAATTAAGCTGTAATTAATAGTACTATGTCACCTAAAAGATGTATTTTCACCACAGATCAGATTAACTAAAACCTTCGGATTTACTAAGTGTAAATGGATAGAGAAAAATAGCTCGGATAATTAACGGAGGCTGCTCTTTGCAGTCTCAGTGTGGTTGTGGGGAATGTGTAGTGAAATAGTAATAATCTCTAGAAGATAACCCTATATGGTGGCTGGGATTATCATCCCTTTTGTTCTTTGCAGTTTTGCCAACACCTTAACAGAGCTTAGTAGCTAATAGTTGCTCAATAAATACTTGTTGAATGAGTGAGCATCTTTAAGAAAATTACTAGAACAATTCGAACGGTTTTGTTGTGATACAATGTCTAGCCTTCTCAAGTTTAGAATTAAATTCTGTTTCTAACTAGATTTCTTACTTTCCCAGGGATTTACTCTGTCTCTGTTCACTCACCAGTACTTTAGTGCTGTGACTGCAGTAGCAGCCATTTTCTCTTCAGTACTCGACAAACCTACCTCTAGCCTGAGAAGGAATGCTTTCATAGTTTCCTCACTCTTGAGTGCTCTAAGTCGGCATTACGAGTTTTTGCTGTCTATTTGAACAGTTGATAATAGTCCTTTGAAGTAGAGCTTTGAACAAGAGATAAGACATTGTAATCTAAGCATAACCTATGCTGATAGTCAGCAGGACCATCTTGCTATTCAAGCCACTGAAGACTTTTAATCTCACTCAAAATTATATCGACTGTATCTTCTAATTCTCAACTTATCTCTCTTCCTCTCCCTCCCTTTAGTGCCCTTGATGTTTCTTAAGTTTTGTCCACAGGATATAAACATAAACGAGAGTGGCATTTGACATCAGCCCCCCTTCTCATGGGCAAAATGATCCGGAATGAAATAAATGCAGAATGTTAAATGTATGTACCTTTCTTTTTCATCAAACAGTTTCAAACAAGAATCTCACAACAGAAGTGTTCTTTTTAAAAAGTGTCCATAGCAAATATTGAGAGTTTTTTTCTTGAGTGGGGGGGACATTTGACAAGAGACATAGTTTTGGGTCCTAAGACTGATATTGTGCTACCTACTGACTCAAGCTCCATCCAGGAGATGACTTGAGTCTTGAGAAAGACTCAAGAAACTCGAGACCAACTTGCAGAAACGGGCTAAAAAGGCACAGGAAAGTTTAAATTACCCGCAAAACCCTATCTCCACTCTCCCTCACATTGTCCGAGAGAAACCTAGTCACAGAGCTCATTTAGAAACGTTTGCATTCTGTTGAGACTGGTTCAAACATTTTCCCAAAACTTCATTCTAGACCAATCTAGTTTTCCTGCCAAGAAACTTACTCTCACTGCTACTCTGTTTCCTGGGATTTGGGCATTAGCTATTGATTGCTTTCTGTGGTTTTCTCTCTGTTTTTGTCTCCATGTTAAGCTTATTCACCTTAATAAATCTATCTTACTCCATGAAACTTCTGGGTTCACAGTGTTTAAAAGCAGAGCCAGAGGGAAAGGCAGCCTGTGGCAGAGGCTTGTGACGCGCGTCAGGGGCTCCCTCCAGCCCACCCCCTCCCGCCAGCAGGTTCGGAAGGCAGACAATGTATTGTCATGCGGATTACACTGATTGCCTCCAAGTCAGTTAGGTAACAGGAGCTCTTTCAATGGTGTCCTAGGATTCCGTCAGGTTGACTGTACAAACACTGGTTTTTGGGATCCCCTCCAGCATTCCTTAATGTAATCCAGGCACGTTATTGCAGGTTTTATTTGAGAAGGGGCTACTTACTTGTCACTTAGAATATTTTCAGTTTTAAGTCAAAACCTCCTTAGCAAAAAAAAAAAAAAAAGGCAAAAAAAATCAGAGAATATAGTGTAAAGTGGAAGTGGTTTGGGGGGAGGCAGCAAAGAAAAGAACCAAACGCACGAGTGTTTCAAATGGCAGACTTCCATTAAGTGCATGTGGGCCGTGTGGAATGGGGTTTCTGTTTTGTTTTACGTAGGCACTTTTAATGATTTGGGGCTGTTTAGGGTTTTGCCTTTCCAAGGACCTACAAAGATTCAGTGGATTCAAAGGCAGGGAAGTACAGGCCACAGTGTGCGTTAGTCAGGTTAGGATGTGTGCTTCTGGGTTCCACCCCTCTGTGGGAGGAAGGGCTGCAGCCCACTGGTGCATAGATACCCAGTTTACCACCTTCTGTGGTTGGACAGGATGCTACCATGGCTGGCAAATTCCTGGGTGCCAAGGCAGAGGCAGTGGCTCCAGATGAGTCAGACTGTTGTTGCTGCCGGAAAGACAAGACCCGGCAGCTCCTTGGAGGTGCTCGGAACTTGGCGTGAAGGGAGAAGGAGATGAGGTTTTCAACCACCAACCCTTAGACAGTGTCTTCTAAGTAAATATTAATTGTTAAGTTTGGGTGGAATTTTCCTGTGTGGAATCTCATTAGATCCCGACCATGGGTCAACACGTCTCCTAACCTTCCATAGAGGAGAGACGGGGCACAGAGAGTGTTCCCGCGGACATTCTGTGGATTCTAATCAAGGACCCTTCCCAGACTGACCCTCTCTCCTCTTCAGTTCTCCAGCCATTTGAACCTCGCTCTGCAGTGCCGTAAAGAGGCGTAGCCCCAAGGTGCCTTTTAAACTATAGACGACAAATACAGCAAAACCCACAGTCACCTCTAGGCTAAATTGAATGGGAACCCAGGCTTCGTGGGGCTCCATTATGGACTTTTTATTTAGGATTTCTGGAATCTCTACTAATAAAACATCTCCTTACCCTACTCAATCATATATATGCAGAACACACATTCACAAATGTGCTTACAAACAGCACGGAATATTCTGAATTTGTTGTTTTTTATCAGACAATACTTGGTAGGTCAGAGTGGCGTGGCCAAAGTCAGCCTAGCTGGGGAGGCGATATGGTGAAATGAAAGGCACAGGCAGAATGTTCTTTTAAATGTACCTGTCAGTTACGGCCTTGGGTGTTGATATAAACTCTCCACAACTGAAGGTCCCTGATTACTTCTTTTTTAAGGGCAGCTTTTTAAAATTACCTACAGTATTATCTTAACATTTAAAGAGATTGTGTGTGTATATATTTAATAATAGCTATTTAATGTATATATTTAATAGATATTTAACATATATTTAATAATATACATGAAAATCTCTATACATACACATTTTAATGTACATTTTTAATGTTCCATCTAGACCAGTGCTTAACACATTATTGTAAGCGTCCAATAAATGGGATATCAATTTCTCTTTTCATGTAGGTGAAAGGCCTTCTTATAAGAATGAAGGCTTAAAATAAATCAGTTTGTGAATATTTTGAAAACTGAAATAACTTTTGAATGGTGCATTTCTCCTACTCTGTTTAATAGCCAGTCTTCTTTGCACTTAAAAGCATCATGAGGACAATACATAGCTGCTGCCTTTGCTTTGTAGGACTTAGATCGCTCTGGTGAGTTATTAGCTAACTCATACAATGGCTGAAAAAAAACGGAGACAGTGAGACACAAGAATATCTCTATAGCTCTGTTAGCGCAAGTTACATATCCCTGCTTTTAAAATTNGGATATCAATTTATCTTTTCATGTAGGTGAAAGGCCTTCTTATAAGAATGAAGGCTTAAAATAAATCAGTTTGTGAATATTTTGAAAACTGAAATAACTTTTGAATGGTGCATTTCTCCTACTCTGTTTAATAGCTAGTCTTCTTTGCACTTAAAAGCATCATGAGGACAATACATAGCTGCTGCCTTTGCTTTGTAGGACTTAGATCGCTCTGGTGAGTTATTAGCTAACTCATACAGTGGCTGAAAAAAACGGAGACAGTGAGACACAAGAATATCTCTATAGCTCTGTTAGCGCAAGTTACATATCCCTGCTTTTAAAATTGTGTCATCCATACTGCATTATCTCTAACAACCCTGAAGCAGATAATCCATCTCTAATGCTATTTATTGTGGCTATTTTCATTTCCTAGGAGTCCAACTTTCTCTCAAATGCACTTGAAGATAATAATACTTCCTCAACACTGTGGTCAGGACGCCCTGTCAGGTGCCTTCAATAGCCTCCTGTTTGGAATCCCTTCTGCGCCTCTCCCAGCTGTTGGAGCTGCCGCATGAGGCTGCCAACTCCTACACCTCCTGGAGAAACAGCCTCATCTCCAGGTCAGATGGGGGTAGATGGCTGCGGGTGCATAGTTATATTCCATCTGAGGCAATATGGGCCTATATCCATACCCACGTATTTTTTTCCTCACAAGTCCTTGTTAATTTGTTAATTCTGGTTTTGAAAGTCAGGTATTAAACGACAGGGGGAAAAATGCTCTGGTAAAAGACTGCAGAAACGGGAGTCAGAGTGGTTGCTATGAGCTTCGAAACACGCATGGTTGCGTGCTCGCGGCGCTCGCAGGCGCGCGCACACACACAAATACACGGACAAAGGATAAATTGAGAAAGAATGCAGCGACCCCTGCTTGGTGAGCAGTCCAGTCCGCCCCGCAGATGAGGAAGTACTGCTTTGTTTTAATCTCAAGCCTTGTTTTATTGTGCATTGTCTTTCAGGGCACAATCGGGGGGAAATTCACCTGTCTGCTGCAGAGTTAAACTGCTGGCTTTAATGTGACTGCATGGGAACTCGGGTTTATTAATGAATACAACATACCCTCTTTGATTTGAAAGCTTTCACCCTGCTGAAAAGATTCAAAAGGCATCGCTTCCTGCACCAGCGGCGTTCCTTTATCCGTCTCAGTGGTTCACCCCTACCCAGCTGCTATATCTCATTAACAAGCATTTGACCACTGCAGCCAGCCTGGGAGTGTTGACACTTGAAAGGCCCAGGCAGGCGTGGGCAGGCCATCAGCTATGGCAACAGGAAACTGCCCCGGAGACAACACTGAGAAAACAGCAGCTGCAAAAGCCAAAGTCAGAACAGACATAAAGGGCTGCCTCTCCCCACGTCAGTCTGGGGTGTCGGTGCGTGCCTGTGGGTCTGAGTTCACACAGCTATTTACTATTTATTGCATATCTGCGTTGCTATCAACATGGATCGGGCTCTGGGCTGGCGGACAACTGTAAGTCAGAATTATTTGACTTACAGTGTTCTCAAAGCCTTAAGTTTCAAAAACCTTTTTCTCCTTGTAATGTATGTTCTTGTTTATGCACATAAGGAATGTTCACTAAGAGGCCTTAAACTTGATATACACATTCGCTCTGGTGGAAATCATATGTACGATAAAAATCCTATAGGCCTGAATCCTTACAACTATTTTTCATGCTACCGCATTATTTTTTTAAAATTAAGCCAACCTGTAAAACTGTCATATAAATACATAAGATTAGTCTGAGAGTCTTTCGCTTAGGAGTCAAAGTGTGACAGTTTTATGTAGAATGTTTAAGAATGAAACAGTCCTTTTAATTGTGTAAAGAGAGCTCATAAAATTAAGTGGAATATTTCATATATGGGATATTTCATATTGATTACAATAATTTTGAATACCTATTTGAATATAATTCACTTACTATCACTGAACGGTAAGCTATGCAGTACCATACCCTTGAACCTGCTTCTAAAAGGTTTTGTTTTTATGTTCATCAGTGTAACTCAAAGTACAGCACTAATTAGACTGTCGTATGCCACGTTTGGAGCAAGTATTTCTCCAAACCTTATGATTCTGTGTTCAAGCCTGCAAGAGCATTTTTGGAGGATAGGTAAGCAATTGTGCAAAATCATAGTTTTTCAACCATAAGAAAAGTGGCATTTTCAAAATAGGAAAAAGAGGTCACTCCACATTAGGGGAAGAAAGAAAGCTAAATGAAAAAAGACACTAATGCAATGTGTTGAGAGGGAAGTTAGTTGCCTGCCGTTCAAAGAGTGGTAAATTGTTTTCCTGCCATTATCAGAAGATAGACTATTAGTGATTATTACATTGACTTGTACTAATGCTCTCGTTCTCTTTAATAATTTAGATATGCTTTAGATGAGTGAAATTTGTCTCTCACTCATCATACAAGCTACCCCAATTTAGTCACAGTGTAACTCTCATATGGTTAATTAGATAAAAAACATGTGAATTTATTTAAAATTATTGCCAATTAACTTTTTTGTTGTTTTTGTTCAGACAGTGTTTCTTGAGCATGGTGAATTTTCTAACCCTACCTTCACTCACCTTTTTTTTTTTTCCTTTTACCTTTTATGCCCAGGGGTAGAGAAGAATATACCAACAATCACTTAGAAATGTGCATTTTTGGCATCCTCCGGAGGGCCATTAAGACAAGAAGGGGAACCAAAAAAAATGGAATTGTCTTCTGGAGGGTGGGCCCCTTGTGGTACAGACTTCCACCAACAGGTGAGGGCTCTAGGAACCCACCTCTATCAGTGTACCACCTGGCACTGTTGTGGGAGCCTATGATTGGGTTCAGTGGATTTTTCTGTGAAGACTTTGGCAACATGCTTGCCCATCTCATGATGGCTGTACCTGCCCACACTGCCCTGAGTGCTCAGGAGTTCTTGACTGAAAACAGCATCATCCCATACCCCACCCTCCCTTTTCACCCGATCTTGACCCGAGTGACTTTTTTTTTATTCCCCTGATGAAAGAAGTCCTCAAAACATTTTTTGAGGACTTCTAGGGGAAGTTTCCAATGTTTCCAGGGAAACATTTTGCCACTGTGGAAGTGATGAAACAAAAAAATGGCATTCAAGCATTTAAGGAAGAGCTAACCCCTATTCTTCACAGACTATTCCAAAAAATCCAAAATGATGGGAAACTCCCAAACTCTTTTTATGAAGCCAGCATCATCCTAATTCCAAAACCAGATAGAGACACAACAAAGAAATAAAATAGATGAGCATAGATGCTAAAATCCTCAACAAAATATTGGCAAATCATATCCAACAATACATCAAAAAGATCATACACCACGACCAAGTGGAATTCATCCCAGGGATGCAAGGATGGTTCAGTATCCGCAAATCAGTAAATGTAATACACCACAGAAACAAAAGCAAGGACAAAAACCACATGGTCATATCAATAGATGAAGAAAAAGCTTTTGATAAGGTACAACACCCATTTATGATAAAGGTATTCAGCAAAGTGGGAATAGAGGGAGCATTCCTCAATATAATAAAGGCCATCTATGAAAGACCTACAGCCAACATCATACTCAATGGGCAAAAACTAAAAGCTTTTCCACTAAGATTCGGAACAAGACAAGGTTGTCCACTTTCACCACTTCTATTTAATATAGTATTAGAAGTTTTAGCCTCAGCGATTAGGCAAGAAAAGGAAATAAAAAGCATTCAAATTGGAAAGGAGGAAACAAAACTATCATTGTTTGCAGATGACATGATAGTGTACATGGAAAATCCTATAGCCTCTACCAAAATACTGCTCGTACTAATAAATGAATTTGGCAAAACAGCGGAATACAAAGTCAATATCCAGAAATCAAAGGCATTTTTGTATACCAACAATGAATCAGCAGAAGCAGAAATCAAGGAAAAAATCCCATTCAATGTAGCAAAAACAAAAATAAAATATCTGGGAATAAATCTAACCAAGGAGGTAAATGGCCTATATGCAGAAAACTACACAACACTGAAGAGAGAAATCAAAGAAGACACAAACAAATGGAAACATATACTGTGTTCATGGATTGGAAGAATTAACATCATCAAAATGTCCATACTACCCAAAGCAATTTACAGATTTAATGCAATACCTATTAAAGTACCAATGGCATATTTCACAGACATAGAACAAACACTTCAAAAATTTATATGGAACCATAAAAGACTCCGAATAGCAGCCGCAATGTTAAGAAAGAAGAACAAAGTAGGAGGGATCACAATACCTGATATCAAACTGTATGACAAGGCCACTGTAATCAAAACAGCCTGGTACTGGCATAAAAATAGGCACATAGACCAATGGAACAGAATAGAGAACCCAGAAATAAACCCAACTCTCTACAGTCAATTAATATTTGACAAAGGGGGCAGTAACATAAAATGGAGTAAAGATAGCCTCTTTAACAAATGGTGTTGGGAGAACTGGACAACTACATGCAAAAAAATGAAACTCGAGCACCAACTTAGATCATACACCAAAATAAATTCAAGGTGGATAAAAGACTTAAATATAAGCCGTGACACCATTGAAGTCCTAGAGGAGAACATTGGCAGGAAAATCTCAGATATTTCACGCAGCAACATTTTTACTGAGATGTCCCCTAGAGCAAGGAATGTAAAGGAAAGAATAAACAAATGGGATCTCATCAAAATAAAAAGCTTCTGTGCAGCTAAAGAAAACAGCATTAAAATAAAAAGACAACCAACTGTATGGGAAAACATATTTGCCAATGATACCTCAGACTAAGGTTTAATCTCCAAAATATACAAAGAACTCACACAACTTCACTCTAAGAAGACAGCTAACCCAATTAAAAAATGGGGAAAGGACTTGAACAGACACTTCTGCAAGGAGGACATACAGAGGATCCAGAGACACATGAAGAGATGCTCAATATCACTTGCTATTAGAGAGATGCAAATTAAAACCACAATGAGATACCACTTCACACCGGTGAGAATGGCTATCATAAACAAAGCAATAAACAACAAAGGTTGGAGAGGGTGTGGGGGAAAGGGGACTCTGGTCCACTGTTGGTGGGATTGCAGACTGGTACAACCACTATGGAAAACAGTATGGAATTTTCTCAGTAAACTAAAATTGGACTTGCCTTTTGATCCAGCAATTCCACTGCTGGGATTGTATCCTAAGAACCCTAAAACACCAATCCCAAAGAACCTATGCACCCCAATGTTCATAGCAGCACAATTTACATAGCCAAGAGTTGGAAGCAACCTAGGTGCCCATCAGTAAATGAATGGATCAAAAAACTATGGTACATATTCACAATGGAATTTTATGCTGCAGAAAGAAAGAAGGAGCTCCTACCTTTTGCAACAGCATGGATGGAACTGGAAAGCATTATGCTGAGTTAAATAAGGCAGGTGTTGAAGGACAAATACCATATGATCTCAACTTTAACAGGAAGCTAAACAATAAAACAAACAAGCAAGCAAAATATAACCAAAGACACTGAAATAGAGAACAGGCTGACAGTGACCGGGGGGAGAGGGGAGGGAATTTCAGGGGAAATAGGGGAGGGATTTAGAGGAACATATATAAAGGATACATGGACAACAACTGAGAAGGGTGGAAATGGGAGGGAGGGGGGAGCATGGGAGTGGGATGGGATGGGAGTAATAGACAGAAAACTGTACTTGAAAAATAATTAAATAAAAAAATTGGAAAAAAGTGGCAGAAACACTTAAAAGGCATCAAAATCAATGACTACAAAAACTGTTTTGAGCAGTGGAAAAAAGTCTCGATAAGTGTATTGCATCAAATGCAGAATACTTGGAGGGTGATTGAAGTTTAAACACATAAGAATAAATACACAATGAATTCTGTCTTTTTGTAGGTCCCCCCGATCTATTTGACTGGAGTTTTCCCATCCCGGTCACATTGGGTCCTTGTCATGTCTGATAGGCAGGAAGATGGCCAGGCCCTGGAAAGAGCTTGGGAGAAATGCCCAGGTCTGCTACCTACCAGCCAGGAAAACCTTCAGTGAGTAACAAACTTGCTGTGTCTCAGACCTTCAGTCTATCAAATAGGGGTGTGGTTAATAGTACTTAATTCACAGGTTATTGTAAGGATTAAACAGGTATGTGCATACACATGTATTTCAAACAGTATTTATCACATAGAAAACACTCAATAAATGTTCATTATTTTTATTACCATCAATCCTTTCCCCACCATATCATACTGTAGGTAATATTGTCGTATATGTGTATTGACTTTTTAATGTTATCAGCTCCTCCCCTCCCTTTCCCCACTGTAAATACATGACTGTAAGCTATATGAAATCATGGACATTATCTCTCTTCATTACAATTGATTTCTTTGAGACTAGTATAGAATTGGTACATACTAATAGCTCAATAGATTTATTGAATGTTGAATTTAATAAATGAAGAAATTTATATAGACCTAGGCTTAGAGGCAAATATAAGCAATGATGAGTTTTAGTAAATTAACTGCACAAAGTGAAAATGCCTGAAGTATACAGTTCTAGGGACAGGACAAATACTATTTTAATAAATATCTCTATTATATCTAATAAATATCCATATTATAAAAATAATGCTAGTACCCTGTCAAGTGCCTTGATGATGTTGCCACATTGATTCAAAGTTTCTGACTTACTTAACTGTTCTTCTGATCTCATTCAAAGAATAAGCTGTTTGTTGAAAGGGCCTATGGGTCTTCTCTAATAATGTTCTTAATTAACATTAACGTGATTTTTAAAGTGTTGCTTGGAATTTTTTAAGTTGAATTTTTATTTTTGGTAAAAAAAAAATTCTAATAGTTCATTGGAGGATTTGGGGATGCGGTAACCATGACTCAAAAATGAAGCCCTGCAGCTTCATCCAACAAAGATGGATGTGGGTGCTCCGTATTTTGGGGCGGTTTCCAGAAATAGCCAAGAACTTTTATAATAACTTTTTTGAGCTGCACATTTTGAAACTTCTAGAATTTTTGCACAATTGGTTTTTGTTTGTTCTTCCTGCCTGATCTTTGTTGTTTACGCTTTTATTCTGGAGGAAGCAGGGAGCATGTAATACTGTGAACTGCATTGGAGTTTACTTTGAAGACCGATGGACTCAGGTAAGGTAAGTCGAGGCATCTATGAGTGAAGACGGAGAAGTACCCGATACTTTAAGGATCCTCTAGATAAATTAGGGCCTTCAGGAGCAATGAGGAAGCTATAACCATATCAAGGCCTGAAGGTGGCATAATGAGGTTTGTGTTTGAAAAAATCAGTCTGACGTTAATACAGTAAATGGCATTTGGAGGTGGCTATAATTGAAAGGAGGTGGAGCCTTCAGAGGCCATTAAGAATATATAAGGTTCTGAAAATACAGAATGATGGCAATAATGGTAAAGATGGAGATGAGAGACCACCACCACTTTGTTGGGGGGGGTGGAGAAAGAAAGACTTCCTGAGGAAGTGGTATTATTTCATAGATCCTTAAAGAATGGACAGACTTCAACAGTAAAAATGGAGATGAGCATGTTCCAGCATGATAAAGCGGTACAGATGAGGCTATATGGGTAAGAGATTATAGACTATCTCAGGAATGGAATGGGGCTTGTCTTGTGGGCCCAGAATGCAGGTTGATTACCACTGAGAAGTGAGGAAAGCTATATAGAATCATAAAGTTCTGGCATGTTAGAGGTGAAAAAGGTCAGCAAGTTGAGTGGAAGGTACAGTATTCAAGGCCTCGGAAGCCAGGCTAAGGAGTCTAAGTTCATTTAGACGTCCTGTGGAATTACTGCTAACGTTTGAGCAGTGATGAATTTTGTAATAGCCGGAAGGAGAAGATTAGGTCTCGGGATGCTTCTACTGGCGGGAAAATAAAGCATGGGTTTGGGACCTGGCTACCCAAGAGAACGTATAGGAAATGGCATATGATTCCACTGATGCAATGACTTTATTGCATTGAGCTTTATTGCCTTTCTTTAATAGAAATTATAATGTCGGAGAGGAACTGGTCTGTCTGAGAAGGAGGGGCAGATGACTTAACTTATTCCTTGTTGAGTCTCTACTTCCAGAAGGACTCTCAAGTAGACATATATAGCAGTGACATGGGACTGTCTGTGCAGAGCTTGGGAAGGGCACACAGGGCTAGAGGAGTATTTGGTAGGCATTTACACAGACATGGTATCTTGATGCTGTGGAAATAGAAATTACAGATATTACAGGAGGAAGAAAAGAAGGTCATATAGAGGGCAAGCATATGATTTATCCTCCGAAACAGGGCTCTTTTGAGAGTGAAAGGTGGTGGTATTAATAATTATTGCCAAGACGACAGACCACCAGGATGTTCTGAAGACAACTTAGAGGTGTGGACACCTTTAGAGAGAAGCAAGGGCAGACCGTGGGGATCTGGAGTTGGTGATGGACAAGAGAAAACTTGAGAAGGTCTATCGAGAAAGGTACTCAAGTGAGGAGGAGTTGCCTACAGGGTCCGTTCTTGGTAGGAAGACCTGAATAACCAGGAGGGGTCCACTGAGCTATGTGAGGGACTGTGAGCCCTAACGAAAGCCTAATACTTCAAAGCTCCTACCCACAAAATAGCGCCTGCTTTTGAGGGGTTAAACCTGGCTGTTCCTCAACTCGTTGCCACACAGGTTTTCCTGTGTTAGAAAATACTTTCTGCTCTGAACACCGCCGGCCTCCTTCAGCCTGTCTCGGGGCAGTTTTACAACTCCAAATGGAGCGCAGATGAAGGGCTGCCTGTTTCCGCTCCACGCTCTGGGTTTACAGGTGCAGGCTGTGTAGCTTCTGACTGTAACCGAAATTAGGAGAGGTTTGAAAAGCTTCCAGCATGTCAAGCACTGTGATTTTGGATAAAATTGGATTTTGCAGTCTGTTGTGTGCCTTTAATATTTCCTGTGCTGAGAAAATTACCATAATAAAGCAAAACAAAACACCTGTGCCACATGAGATGTCTTCTGAGTTTCAAGGGATACAGTTTGAATTGGGAAGGCAAAACTGCTTTGTGAAGTGTAAATTGTCATGCGAACATTAATTCTTGTTATGTTTCTATGATGTAGGGGTGATGTGGTATATATATAGGCCCAGTGCTTTAGGAAGTGCCCTCTTGTATTATATTTGGGTGGTAGCTCTTTACTCCAGAGCTGCTTCTTAGAAAAGGGTCAGCTTGACTGTGGAGGGATCCTTTTTGGCTGAGGTGGTAAATCTCCCTGTTCCAGGATGGTTCTGAAAGGCTACAGGAAATTTCCTTTGAGGCTTCTGTGTGGCTTTGCTTCTTGCCACTTGTCCTGGCAGGGTAATGAATCCCAGTCCCGCAGATAAAATGCGTCAAGCAGACAGAAAAATCATTTTCTATTATTCTCCAGTTCTGTGTTACCATAAAATAAATTCCTCTAATCTGTTTATGCTAGTTTAGATCTGTTATGAATCTGCTGCAACAAATTTGCAAAGGTGATGTCTATGCCTGAGTGTAAAGTCTTTCTACACTGGCCTTTGGAGAGTTGTGCATGTAAAAAGATGCATAGTAGTTTATGACGTTCACAGTTTGTCATAGATCTGTTGGAAGATGGGTTTGGACTCAATTTTTTAAGAAACTGTTTTTGCAATTAATATTCTCCAAGGTATGTGATAACCCATAGAATTCCAAAAAAGCTCTTAGAGTAGATAGAAGCAAGTTACCATTATTCTGTTGGATTTTACATATAATCACAGATGTTTTGAACTGGGTCAGGCCCTTAAAGCTCCCATAGTCACCTGTCTAGTGAGGAAGTGGAGGCCTAGACAGAACACAACTCACTCATGTCCACACATTCCTGGTGGCCAAGTCAGACCCAGAACCTGGTCGTCCCAGCTCCACGCTTTTCCCACAGCGTGACCAGTGTGACAGGTGTCTCCTGATCAGAAAACAAGAGCCCTCCGAGAGCCCTGTCTGACACCGCGGTGATGTGTGAGCCAGCTGCAAGGCATATGCTCCCTGCTCCTTAGAGAGAATTTCACCAGTTCAGCTGCCTGCAGATACAGGGCACATTTTTGGATGCACAGGTCACTCGGAAATGGCCAACATGGTCTTCAGGGTCACAGACCTGGCTTCAACACCTGCAGTTTGTGCAGGTGACAACTGGATCTTTGATGAAAGGTAGACATTTATGGGGAAGGAAGAATGTAAATTGTTCACCGTAGAAATATTTACTTGAATTGTCTTTTCTTAGTGAGGGGAGTATTTTAAGCAGTTTCTATGGTGTGAATTTCCTTATAGTGTGATCAGTCTTGCCCTACTCCCTTCAAAATTCAGTGCAGGTTCAGGATAGAGGCAGAATCGTATTGGACATACGCTGCTTCCTTGTTATGTATGTGTCCTGTGGCCATGGGTTCAAGCCTCCGATTGGAACACACCAGCCTGAATGTGCTGATGTGGTCTATGAAAAAGTGTATTTCAAACTATGCTCTTCAAAAAACATCAGTGGATGGTCATTTTGCCCATCCATGTGCTAAGGAGATGTTCGTCAGAGAAAACTGAATGGACTTTGGAGGGGATTGTGTGAGAAGACTTAAAAGAAGTAATGGACCCCAATTTTGCTTTTATTCACAAATAAAGATGACACCCAAGGTATATGGAAGAGACCTTTATTGTGCATGTACAGTGTTCCTAAGTTAAAGGGTCATTTTAGCCATGACAATGCAAAAATTTTTAGTGTCCAATTTGTGTTTCAATTATGCAATGAATTGTAGGAACTAGGGAAGCTCAAGTTCCAGTTGATTAAGGAGTAGTATTGGAGAGGTGTTTGTAACTCTAATGTGTACTAGATGACATGAATTAATCTTCAGCTCTGACATAATTTTTAGACTGATTCTCCCTCTTTGGCGCCCATGGGGTAAACTCCCAAAGTATACTGTCATGATACACACAGAAATATAAGGTCTCCTTTGTCCCTTGGTTCTATGGCTCCATGAGCTTCAGGAAGGAAATTTTTGATTCATGACCCCTGGCTGCAGTTCTCTTCGCTATGGCTCTGTCCTGCACCACTTCACAAAACACCAAGGTGCTCCAGTAAACCCTGGGGTGCTCTCCACAGAGGAGATCTTAAAGGCATCTTCCTTGGGATACGTTTCTAATGGAAAATTCCTAACCGCTCTGTGGAAAAGAACCAATGGTATACTCTATTCCATTGCAGAGGGTTGAGGATGACCCAAAGATTGGTACTTTGGTGTAATAATAGTTTTTCTGAGGATTGCTTGGGCACATGAAGGTGGACATGGGCACTTCAGAAATATTATTTTCTGACTCCTGTCTGATTCTGTTCTTGATCGCAATCCACTGCTAGAATTTATGGCCTCCACCTTACCCTTTCTATTTTATACTCTGTGAATGCAGGGTCATTAAGAATTTGCCAGAGTAATTTAATGTAATTCAATTAGTTTTCAGAAGAGGAGGGAAGCTGTAAGAGAAATCATACTGCTGTAATAAAAATGCCCTTTAATCTCATTGAAACGACAATCTGCTCCTTGAATTGAAATCGTGTGATTGTTGTGAGGATATTATTTGGATTCTGTGTTACATTACCTATTTGTCTTCGAGTACACTGTGCAACCTCCTCGCACTGCAACTCCCTGATCTACAGACTCGGGAATAACAAGGTGTCCTTCCTGGGACACTCATCAGGAGTAAGTGAGATAGAATATTTAGTTCAAAGCACATTTTCATTAGGACTTGGACTTTGTAGTCTTTGTAGTAGTAATAGTAGCTATAGTATTATTAGTGGTAGTATTACTACCAGAACCAGGGCTACTACCACTGTAAGATTATCTGCTATGTATCTATGTAGCCATTCATAGATATTCAAATTTGAATAGATATTAAAAAAATCTATTACGAACACATTATGGCAGGGGAAAGACTAAAGAGACAAAAAATGAAAGACACACATATATTGTATATGCATACATATATATATACACACTATAAAGATATATATGCATATATACATACTGTATAAAATATTAAAAAATATGCATATTAAACATAAATACCATGCCTGATTCAGAAGAACTGGCATATCTAATATGTCCTTTGTTTTTGTCACATGGTAAAAGAGGCTTTGGTGGCAGGGCACTACTGACACAAAGACATCAACAGGGCTGTGGATGGATGTCACATTTAACAAATTTAGTCCTGTGATCCAATATTTAGAATTTACATAAGCTCCAAATCGGTGCAATCATCATCAGCTCATGACAGGTATTTTGACTTTATTGCTAGAGCCAAACCAGGGAGGACAATAAAGAGAGCGGACTATTCGGTTTTGTTGCAGCTGGATTACTGTCATCTAGGAGCCGTGTAACAAACGGACGATAGACACGTGGCTTTATTTATGGCAGTCGATTGCACCATCTCTTCCGCAGTCGTTTCACCATGGAATTGTCTCTCTCAGGGGGAGGATGCTTTAGGCAAACATAGGCTCATTCTGGAATGTAGGCAAATTGATCTCTAAAGGGGTGGTACTGGTTCATTAGGCAATGCAGTTTCACCTGGGGAGTGACAGTTTTACAAGGGGAGGAAATTTAGGACAATTAAAAAAAATGTCTTGACATAAACGTCACCATGAATAATGCTACTTTTATTTAAGAATGTATTTTATATTAGTCTGCCAAGTCAGAACACTGGAGTTAAAATTATCCTAATGATTTATACCATTGATACTTCTGACCATGTGCGGGTATGGCCCAACCTGTTTCAATTGCACTTCTCTGACGGGCTGGAACTCAGGCCCTTCGCTCTGGAATAAACACTCCCCGGAGCTCTCCAACAGATAGTGCTCAGAGCTTTCCCCTGGGTCCTCTTTTGAATTAAATCAATTAGGAGGAGGCCATATGTTCACCATATGTATGTCAACTTGCCAGGGATTCTTAAAAGGAAAGGAGAAAAACACTTAAAAAAAATCACAAATCACTTGAAAACACACAAACTGACAAAGAATTAATCAACCAGTTAAATCTCTATTTATATATTTCAAAAGTTGATTAAAATTAGACAAGATAATAAACCTCCTGATTATCATTCTATATTGCACTTCCATTTTTTCCCATTCTCATATGTAATTAATTTCTTAGGCAGTATAAGGAATCAATCACTCTTTATCAAGTTTTCTTCGCCTGTTTATTCGCCTGAAGAAAGGAAAACGATTGCTAGGCCAGTAGAAGTAGATCTTAACAAAATTCATCAGAGTTCAATGTCTACAGACTACATACGACAACATTTGGTGGTATTTTGGCTATCCTTCATAGCAGGATTGAGAATCCAACTGGCTGGACCCTGATTATAGTATCATGACATGTTAGATCTGGGACCTGCCTCTTGGTCTGACTTTTTCATTGCACAGATGCCATCATTCGATTTTGAATCCCTTAGAGGGCCTTGCATGGTGTTTGGCACATAGCCCAAGTTCCCTACGTTTTTAAAAATCCAAACAACAATGTAACTGAGGGTTTGAAGAAGTACACAACATAAGCAAGCTTATCTAGTAGTTAATAGCTTTTCTAGTTTCTAGACCTTGTGCTTCTGCACTCTGAATACTACCCAGCATTCTCTTCAACATGCCCTATGCCCTCCTGTGGTGTGTCCCCGGTCATGCATGATGTTCTTGTCTTGGTATCCCTCCTATCTGCCCAGTCCCATCTCCCTTTTCTGCTTTACATTGCTTAGATGTACTTGTGTTCTGGTCCATACGTGCTCTCGTTTACCCTCATGATTCCTTTATTTCCCTTTCCTTTTCTCTCTCTCTCTCTTTTTTTTTTTTTTTTGCTGCCTTTGCTTGAGCTGCTCCCTTCTCATTGATAACCATCTCTACTTTTCAAAATCCCAGCTGCCTCTTAGGAAGATTAGGAGTGACTTTCAGTAGAGGGTGAAAGACTGGGACCTCATCTGGTTAACAAAAAAAAAAAAGCAAATATCCAACATGATTTCCAGAAGGGTCGTAGACTCATGTTCTTGCATTGGGCAGTGAGCTGTATTTTCGGTCCCTGTTACAGGAGTTGAGGTGTGAACCATCTCAGGGTGAAGGGTCTAGTTGGACCCAGCCCTAGACAAACATTTGAACTGTGCAGAAATTGTTTCTAAGGCTTCCCTATTCTTTTCCTTTTCCATTTGGCTCTTTCCTCCTTCTTTTTCTATCCTGAAAATGTAGTGAAATTTCTCTTGAGTTCTATTGCTATTGCTAAGGAAGCTGGCTTTACAAAGGTCAACACGGAAATAGATCCTTCTCGTTCTTAGTTCTGTCCAATATAACAAACGACAACAAATCCTCATGTGGTGCTTACTATGTGTCAAAAACTATTTTAGAATGTGCACAGGTATATATTCCTTTAGTTCTCATAATCAGTTTTGGGGGTAAATGCTATTATTATCATCACTATTTTACAGATGAGGAAACTGAGGCATGGGGTGGTTAGGCAACTTGTCCAAGTTGCAGACACAGGATTTGAACTTAATCAGTCTGAGTTTGGCTTGTGCTTTTAATAGTGGTATATGTGTATGCATCTTTTTTCCCTCTAATAGCTGACCATCAGGGTGGTCAATGGGATATAAGTAGCTAGTTATATTTCTACCTGTCTATTCTGATTGGATTCCCTCTTTGAATTTCTGAAAACATAAACTTTTCTTTAGCTCATTCTTCTCTTTATGTCTTTTCTGTCCTAAGTGCAGTTGCTTTTATGATAAACTTAGTTTTCAACTAATTCAATGAACAAATACTAATTTAAGTTGCCTCAATGCTCATTTTTTTTTAGATGTGAAGGTTTTATTTACTTACTTATTTAGAGAGAGGGGAAATGAGGGAGAAAGAGAGAGATATGTGTGAAAGATACATTCACATGTATCTTTCAAACAAGAGACAAGACAAAACAAGAGATGGAGCAGCAGGGAGGTCACACATAACATGGAAGCCTGGCAAAAAAATGGAAAAGAAGGAAGGAAGCATCATGTATCATGGGGGTGGGTGAGAGGCAAAGGTCTGTTGCTTCTCGCCCACCCCCAACCGGGGTTGTGGCCTGCAACCCAGGTATGTGCCCTGTTTGGGATTTAAACTGGTGACCTTTTGGCTTGCAGGCTGGCACTCAATTCACTGAGCCACACCAGCCAGGGCCAAGAATAGTTTTTTTTCAGGTTCCTCTCTCACGTTCAGTTTTGTGAATTGTGCAGGTTATTGTCTATGGCTTTGTGTTTGAATTTCTCATCTTTTTTTCTAGCTTCTTCAAAACTCTTTGATTTCCAAGAGTACTGGCCATTCTGCACAGCTCTGCCTTTGCGCCACACTGACCCATGAAACCTAATTGAAGGTATTTAGGCTGGTCACGATCTTCCTTTCCAATATCTTCTTTCAGCGATACATGGTGATTTTTTTTGTATCTAATATTTAACTTATTGATTTAATTTTTTAAATGTATTGATTTTAGAGAAAGAAGGGAAGGAGGAGAGAGAGAGGGAGAGATCAAGTTGTTGTTCCCTATATTTATGCATTCATTGGTTGATTTTTACATGCCCCCTGACTAGGGATCGAACCCATAACCTTGGCATTTTGGGACAATGCTCTAATCAACTGAGCTACCCAGTCAGGGCCTAATTAATTGATTTTTATACAACATCTCCTAAATATCCAAGGTTTACCATTTACATCTTCGAACATTTTTGTCTCCTATGTTCTATACTCAGACATGTAAGAGTCTTGGGAGAGAGGTACATAATAAGTTTATTTTCCTTCTTACACTGGGTCAAAACCCATTAGAGAACTATGTCTCAGATATTTATATTTTGGCAAAGATCCTTGAGTTAGAGATGAGAAAAACACTCAGCCACTATGAAAATTCTGGAAATGTTTATAGTAAACTAGAATGAGGACAATGACAGAAATCCCAGGCAAGGGAAGTATGATGACAGTTCAGATAAAGAATAAGGAACAGCTGTATGAAGGAGGATTTACAGTTAGAAATGCTAAACCATTTGGGGAGGAAGAATCATATATTTTAGGGAGAGGAGCACTCATTTTCGAAGAGAACATAGATTCAGAGAAAAATTAATGAACGGAACGGGAGTATTCCATTGCATCTTATCTCTTGCTGCAAGAGGAAGTAAACAGACAGAATAAAGTTAACCCCAGGGACCCAATGTTCTCGTGGGTTTCTTGGGACCTTGCTGAAAGGATGGACCATATGGTAGGGACCGCCTCTGACAACACTGGCTCAGAAGAAATTTCAAGGATTATAAATCCTCTTGTTTCATCTCATAATTTAAACACCAGCTGGCATCGGGAAGTATAACATTGCACAATTAAGTGCCTATGGGTTTTTTAATATCTTCCTCAGAAGCATCTGGGTCTGGGCCCTGGATAGCAGGACGCAGCCCTACTCCAGGACAATCGTTACTCTGCCACAGAAGGGCAGTCTTCTCCCATGGGAGCCCATCCGTAATGGTCTGGTGTAGAGGTCTGTCACACCATATGGGGGAAGACGAAACAAGAGATGGAGCAGCAGAGGGGACACACATGACATGGAATCCTGGCAAAAACGGAAGAGAAGGAAGGAAGCATCACATGTCATCTGTCCACATAGCCGAACAGAGGTCAAGTAGTTAATTGCATGCCCATCGTTAGCCCCAGAGTCTGCCCTACAGACCTGGAGAGGAAAGAGAGAACCCTCAAGGAGAATAAATCAGTGTCTTTGGAGAGGCACCAAATTAAGTATCCTTTCGGTGGTGTCTTTCGGGGGACAGTTGAATGTGAGAGAATGGATACACATTCATACACATACAGCCTCTGCCAGGCTGGATACACAGCGCCTGTTCACGTGGGTTACACAGAGAAGCTCTGCTGGAGATAGGAGATAGGAGCCGTATCCCAAAGTTTTGTATTAGGAGTGGCTGATGGACACTGTTTGCAGTCCAGTTTTCACCTACCTTATGTCCCACCCTATGCTGGAACCATCCTGAGCTACTCATAGTTCTCATATGTCCACCTGCTAGAGTGTGGGCCTGCCTGGAAGGGAAAGAGATGGGTGAATGGTTGAATAGATAAACGGGTGGATTGATACATGAATGAATGAATGTTTGCATGGTGCAACATTTTCCGTAATCAGGCAGCTATTGAGGACAGATGCTGGTGGTAGCCAGAATGTTTCCCTCCTGGAAACAGCATTATAGGATGGCAGAGTAGGGCAGTAGCAGGTGATGGTGAGAATAGACGTAGAACAGAGAAAAAAGATCCCCTGGGGGAAACTGTGTGACTTCCTTGTTTAAATTAGACCTTTTCCCATTTAGTCTGTTTCCATGGTGCTTCAGTTATTAATACATGGTTTCCTATTAGCTTCGAACATTTAAAAACAGCAACCACAAGCACATTTTAATGCAACATTCAGGCTTCGGGGAGTAGTAGATGTTAAGAAATCCTAACTGGGAAATTGTCACGACTCAATGGAACAGTCAGTATTAGAGCACATTTTCCCTCAACTTCTCAAGATAAAACTGGGCTAATGTGAGCTTAGTTATTGCAAAGACAAAGGGTTTGGTGCCTGGAGGGAAAAGGGGAAAAACAACCTACCTCTTTTCTTCATGGTCTTCTCCTTTTTTTTTAAACGTCTTTCAGGAGAGGGAGCTCACTCAGCAGGTGGGATCCCAGGGCTCCAGAGAGCAATCACAGGGTGCTGGGTAGACAGCAGGAAGTGAGTGCAAACAGGCCCTCTCCTCAACGTAAACACACACAGACTTAACCTATGGCTGAACTCCTGCCCTTGAGTGACCAGAGCCATTAGGACACAGGTCAAAAGGTTGTGGGGTGACAGAAAAAGGAGCCTTATTGAATGAAAGAGAAAATGAAAAATTCTTTTGTTTGCTTAACTCTATGGTTTGTATAGCTACTATGATGCTAGAATGGAGTCCAGAGTGGGAAAAAGGAGTCCCCAATTGACCTGTCTAAGAAAGGCAGTTGGAAATTCATTTAAAGATTTTTTTTTAAAGTGTGGAAAACCTACATTAAAAAAAAAAACAAAAGGGAGTCTCACTGCTCTTAAGGGGGAGTGCAGACTTGCTCAGTCTCTGGTGACAGTAGGGAGTGGTGGAGAGCAACGTCAGAAAATTTCTCTTCTCGTCCTGTGCAGGGCAGAGGGAATGCAGATGCGGGGGCACCACTGGCTGACCACGCTCTTCCCTCACACTCTCTGTGGCCGGCACCCCCATCATGGCAGGTTAGGAAAACTTTTTGATGCTAAAAGCTATATACTCTGCTTTTTTATTCATCCATAACAATAGATGAATAAATGCATACATATATTCATATGGATCTACCCACCCCATGTATCTACCTATTTATCTATCATCTATCTATCTATCTATCCATCTATCTATAAGAAGACATGGCAACAGTGAAGTTCCCTTGGCACAGATTTTAACCTCATAGGCAACTGTAGGAATTAAAGATTTCTTGCTGTGCGTGGCTGTTGTCACCCACTCAAATTCTGAGCACATTTGCAAGTTCTGGATGATTCTATTTCTTTTAGAATGTTTTTTTCAGGGTAAAAAAAATAGGACATTTAAATGAGACTATAAAAGACTATCCTGTGTTTCAACTCAGTCTATCATTCTGTTGGTAAAGATAATATCAAAAATAAAGGCATTCGATTACATTATGCTTTTTGGGGGGTGGTTTTTATGCTCCAGAGTGTCTGGTGTTATTTTAGAACCTCTTTTACTATGTGCCTTCTAGGTTGGACTTCAGCTGCATGATTTTCCCCCTGGACAAATAATGAACTGTTGTTCAAAACGGGTTTTATACCAGAGATAATCAAGCAGGTCCCCACATGCTTTCTTCTTTTTTTTTTCAAATGCAGTTTTCAACAGCTTGCCTTTGAGCATTCATGATTTTTGTTTCTTAGGGTACCCCTAATGTAAAACCATGACAAACCCACAGAAACGAGGCTTCAGCTCCTTGCAAATGCTGAGCAGACATGAACACCCTCCTGGGAGATTGATGAGTCCTATTAACCTTGTTGCATAGATAGAAACTCAGAAACAAAGTGAGTGCGAGGATTAGGAGGAAGTCAGCACCAGGATTAGAATTCACACTTGCCTGGTTTCTCAGCCCAGGACCAGCCCCCCACAGCTCCCAGCTTTGTCTCCTGCCCTGAAACGAGGGGCAGGGTGTTTCCAAATGTTGAAAGAATTATCCTCAGGGCCTTGGCATCGCATTGTTGGGAAGGTCCTTCCTTTCAGTAACTGAGAGCTGAGCAGTAAGTTTGAGGTGATTTATGCCGTTCTCCAAACTTTTTCAGTGGGAGAAAGGTCAGAAAAATGCTGAAACACAGAATAAGGATACCCACCTTTCACAGTCATATGACAGGGAAGCGAATCAGCGCAGTGGAGGCACCGGATGGAGGTTGGAGCCTTGCACTTGAACCTGGCCTCTGCCTCTCATGGGGCCTATTTCTTGTCTGTGAGATGTAGAAAACAATGGCAACTTCAGTGTTTTATGAAGATTAAATATGCCAAGTACATGGGATGTGTTAGGCCTTTCTTGACAAATTTTCCCATCCATATTTTCACCTTCTCTTCCATTGTAGTCACTCAATTGCTGTCCATGAAAAACAACAGCCAAATGTGTTTACTTCAGGGTCCAATCCCCGAAGTCAGTGGGACTTGGTGGGACTTTAATCTTGGAACTCAGTCAAGCTGAGTACCAGGAGTTAAGGCTCAACACAGAGCATGGCAGTTTAAGGCATTGGGGCCAGTAGTGTTTTCCTCCAAGGGTAGGATTTCAAGACCCCCCACCTCCTGTACACAGAGTCCAGGGGGCTGAGTGGAGAGGCCGTCTGGGGAATGAAGACCATGTCAAACACCCATGTTCTGGAAGGTGTGGCCTTGATGGATGAGCACCAGTGCAGACTCACACAGCCATCGTCCTCTCCAGACTGACAGGCAGCCCTCCTATTCCCCATCTCATTTCTCCCTCGCCACTTTCTTTTTCAGCTCCTCCAAGAGAACACCCCCTTTTCCTAATTCAATAAGCAAGCTCTTCGCCCTCTGAGCGATCACTGAACATACTTCGCCTTATTTCCTCTGAGACAGGATTAGGAATACACCTCCCTGAGTCTGAAAGGGAGGGGGACAACTCCCCTTTTATTCTTAAACTGGGAGCTCCGGGCCAGAAGCCCTGAGTGGTGGATGGCGGAGCAGGGGTGCACAGAAAAGGGACTTTGGCCAGGTGAGAAGGGCGGCTGGCACCTGCTCCCAAATTAAGGCTCTGTACTCTGTGTATTAAAACTACCCCAAACCAGAATGTGCGCTGGGAGGAAGGATGTAAAGCCCAAAGGAATAGAAAAGAGAATTTCAGAAAGTAACGCCCCCTACGTAAAGGGGTCATTGTGATTAAAAACAATGATTGAACACCTACTAAAGCCCATGTGATAGATTGTGCTGTTCACATATACTGTCTTGTTTGATTCTCAGGACAGCTTTGTGAGGTAGGTTCTAATACTGTGCCCTGACCCCCCGGCGCACACAATTTTGTATCTGAGGGACTATGGCGATCTTGCCTTAAGTAAACTCAGGCACCCCTCTTTACTCCCATCATCTGGTCTCCAGGAACCAATGACCTTCCATGATCCAAGAGGGAACTGCTGCTCCATTCGGTTCCTGCTCTGTCCTCAAAGGCGTGGGTGAGCCGTGTGCGTAGAGTCTGCAAATGCATCACCCAGTGTGCATTTGGCTCCCAGGCTTTGATGGTAGTCCACACACCTGGGCTGATGGTTCGGTGTGGCCACAGCTTGGGGGTGATGAGAGGGAACCAGTTTCTGGGAAGATAGGCGTGAGTACCAGTCTATGGTATGTGGGAGCTTATGAATGAACCTGCTGTAATTGTGTCTCCCGCATTCGATTTTAGAATAAAGGGGAGAGAGAGGTCTGCTGAGTGCATGTTCTTCAGTGTGAACAGAATCTTCTAAGTCTGCCTTCAAGACCATTTCTGGCTCCCACCATAGGATTTGGGACACTATCATCTTACCTATAGCATTTCTGTCATCATAAAGCCTAGCATATAATAAGATTTTTATTTGTAAAACTTAGATTAGGAGCTTTCTGGAGCTAAAATATGATGTCATTTTCTACTTCCTAGAGGCTAGACATAGTGAGATTCAAGACCACTTCCTTGGGCTGGCTATTATTTTGCTCTTATCATCTCTTTACACATAGATTATTGATGACATTTTAAAGAATCCTGAGGCCCTGGCTGGTATGGCTCAGTGGATTGCGTGCCAACCTGAGAACCGAAAGGTTGCTGGTTCAATTCCCAGTCTAGGGCACATGCCTGGGTTGCAGGCCAGGTCCCCAGTAGGGGGCATGTGAGAGGCTACCACACACTGATGTTTCTTTCCCTCTCTCCTTCCCTTCTGCTCTCTAAAAATAACTAAATAAAATCTTTAAAAAAAGAAGCCTAAGATTGTTTGTTAGTTACTGATGGCATGCAATTTAAGAGTTTCGTATAGTCTGCCTAAGTTTTCTAAATATGAATGGGAAGAGCCTTAAAAACTTCCATTAATGCAAAGCTTGCCTGTTGATTTGAGAGCGTGTTAAGTGGCAGAAGTTCTCGATTCACCTTTCTTCTTTCTCTGATAACTCTCACCTATGGCACACGGTCCAGGCTCTGGTCGTTAGACTGGAGTTGACGGCCCCATGGAGAAGTGAGGTCAGAAATGACGTGGGCGAACTCTTTGTTTTTCCACACTGTCCACATTCACTCCATGTAATAAAAGGGCAGCTCATTCTTTGGTCTCCCCCTGAATCTGATGTACCTAAAATGTAAAGAATGTGAAGAATGCTTATTGAGATCTGTGAGAGGACCTTTTAGTCACAAATGCACTTCTCCTATTAACTTTCAGGCAAAGACACCCTTACAGAAGGAAGGCAGAGTCATTTGGGAAGGGGGTCAATCTATAAATGTAATTGGTTCTCTCTCCCTCCTCAGACAGGCTGCTGTGATTTTCTAGCTTGGAAAAAACTAAGTGGCACATCGAATCAAACTCTTCTATGGAGAGTGGCATGAATATTAAGAGTTTTAAGCCAAAGTTATTTTTCTGTCTCTCCACATATTTGATGCTTACTTTTATCTGATTTCCTAACTACCATGCCTTAAGAACGATACTGGGTTTAAATGGCCACAGTTAACAGTAACAGAAAGAGAGCTCTTTTTCTGACTAGAAGGAGGGACCCTCCTGATGCAGGGCCTCAGCAAAGGGGCTGTGAGGCTGTACAGGTGGCCACTCTGTCCTCTGCTTCTAGAAAGATAAAGTTTTCCTTAGACTAAACAGAAGCCACGTCCGCAATGCTGAAGGGAGAACATGGTCTTGTTGTTGGTCAGGAATGAAATAACTTTACTGGGAAAACAATGAGCTTGGTTCTTTCTTCTACCCTCAGAGACAAGCTATACCGCCTCCTCTTTTCTTTGGGGAATCTACCCTTCATGAAGACTGGCACCAAAGTGGGGAGAGTTCATTTTTTCCCACCCCAAGAAACCAGATATGAAGTATTTATTCTTTGCTGCTGCAAGACAAAAATAACTAGTATTTTTACTGGTGACAAGGCATGAGAATGCTGGCTACATGGAAGAAATGTCCCAACTCTGGTCACAGCAAGGGCTCTTTGCCATCTGAGAATGTCCTATTGACATCCCAAACAGATGAAGCTGACCTTTGAGCCTGTCACGACTATTTTTCCTATGGTTAGGTTTTCCCTGACCTATTTTGTATCACTTAGTCCAGATTTGCTCTTTTCTATTTCCTTACCAGGTCTCAGCACCATTCGGTTGGCTGTAAGCACATGGCTTTATTTCTGTACTTTCAATTCTATGGATGTATGTCTGTCCTTGTGCCAATACCACACAATCTTGATTACTATTGCTTTCCAATAAGTTTTTTTAATTTTAATTTTACTTACTGATTTGAGAGAGGTGGTGGGGAGGAGAGAGACAGTGAGAAAGTGAGAAGGAGCGAGAGAGAGAGAGATCAATTTGTTGTTCCACGTATTTATGCATTCACTGGTTGCTTGTGTGAATTCTGATTGGAGATTGAACCCGCAACCTTGGTGCATCGCCATGATGTTCTAAGCAACTGAGCTACCAGCCAGGACCTGCAGTAAGTTTTGACATTAACAAGTGTGTGTCCTCCAACTTTATTTTTGTATCTCAAAACTTCTTTGGTTATCTGTGTCTTTTGCAATTATATACATAATCTAGAATAAGCTTTTCAATTTCTACAAAAAATCCAGCTGGGATTCTGAGAGAGACTGCATTGACTCTGCAGATGAGCTTAGGGAGTACTGTCATCTTAATGGTATGATGCCTTCTATCCATGAGCATGGGATGTTTTTGCATTTATTTAAATCTTTTTAATTTTGTTCAACAATATTTTTCATTTTTCAGAATTTAAGTTTCGAACTTCTATTTCTAAATATTTCATTCTTTTTGATGTTAATGGAAAAGGAACTATTTTTCAAATTTCATTTTCAGATTGTTTATTGCTAGTGTATAGAAATACACTTCTATCCTGCAAACTTACTGACCTCAGTTGTTAGTTTTATTATTTTTTAGTGGATTCCTGAGAACTAGCTTTGTATAAGATCACATCACATACAAATATAGTTTTACTTCTTCTTTTCCAGAAATGGATGCTTTTATTTTTTTTTTTTCCTTACTAAATTTCCCTGGCTGGAGCCACGAGTACAAAGTTGATTGAAAGTGGCAAGAGTAGCCCTGGCTGGTGTAGCTCACTGAATCGAGCGTGGGCCTGTAAACCAGAGGATGGAGGTTCGATTCCCAGTCAGGGCACGTGCAGGCCAGTTCCCAGCAGGGGACCCATGAGAGGCAACCATGCATTGATATTCTCTCCCTCTCTCCTTCCCTTCCCCTCTAAAGATTAACAAATAAAATCTTTTTAAAAAGTGGCAAGAGTGGACATCTCTATCTTCATCACATTGTTAGGGAAAAGCGTCTGGTCTTTCACCATTAAGTGTGGTGTTGACTCTGGTTTTTTGTTTATATCTTTTATCAGACTGAAGCAGTTCCATTCTCTTTCTAGTTTGTTGAATGTTTCTGTCTTGGAAGGGTGTTGGCTTTTGTCAAATGCTTTTGCTTTAGTGAAATGATTAGGTAGGTTTTGTTTTTCATTCTATTCATGCAGTGTGTCACATTAACTGATTTTCAGATGTTGAACCAATCTTCCATTCCTGATATAAATCCCATCAGATTATGGTCTATAATTTATTTTATATGTTGCTGGATTTGGCTTGCTAGTATTTCGCTGAAGATTTCTGTGTCCATATTCATAAAAGATATGCATCTGTAGTATCTTCAGTTTTTTATCAGGCTAATTAATAGTGGCCTCATAATATTAGTTGGAAAGTGTTTTCTCCTCTTCTATTGTTTTGAAAGAATTCTAAATAATTGGTATTAATTCTTCTTTAAATGTATAATAGAATTAACTAGTGAGGTCAGCTGTTCCTGGACTCTTTTTTGTGGGTAATTTTCTGATCACCATTCCAACCTCTCTGCTTGTTGCAGATCTATTCAGACTGTTTGTTCTTGACTCAGTTTTGGTAGTTTATGTCTTTCTAGGAATTGGTCCATATGATCAAATTTTTCTAATTTGTTGGTCTACAATTTTTCATAATATTCTTCTATAATCCTTTTCATTTCTGTAAGCTCAATACCAGCATCTTCTTTTCCATTTCTGATTCTAGTGATTTGAGTGTTTTTTATCTTGATCAATTTAGTTAGAAGTTTTTTAAAAGTATATTTTATTGATTACACGATTATAGTTGTCCCAATTTTCCCCACTTTGCCTCCCTTCAGCCGGTTCCCCACTTCTCTCCAGCAATCTCTCTGCCCGTAGTTCATGTCCATGGGTCATGCATATAAGTTCTTTGGTTTCTCCATTTCCTATACTATTCTTAATATCCCATTGTCTATTTTGTACCTACAAATTATGCTTCTTAATCCCTGCACCTTTCCCCCCATTCTCCCCCTTCCCCATCCCAGCTGATAAGCTTCCAAATGACCTGTGGACCCAGTGAAAGCTGGAGGGAACCGACCCCACCCCTGAAAGCTCTTCTTCCTGCCGTGTCATGAAAGAGGAGCGAAGAACACATTTGTGTTCTTTCCTGCTCTGGAGGCTTTCCTGCCATTTGGAGTGCAGTTGTGTACATACACCTGCAGCGATGAAGGCACAGCCCTTTATACCCAGAGCTTCCTGGTTTATTTGGCTTTTTCCCAGTGGTACTGGGACTGTCAGAGGTACGCTGGCCTCTGAGTGCTCAGCTCTCACAGATCATTCGTGATTAGCAGAGACCTCAAGCCTTTTCCCCCAGGAATGTATTCAAAGCAGATGTCGCCCATTACTCTTTCCATGCATTAAAGAGATGGGGCAGTGACATCGGGATTACCTCTCTATACCAACAGGTATTAGCGAAACAGGGAAAATTATTTATTCCTCATTAAAATTGGCTACCCAGAAACCCTAAATGTCATAACCATTATTTTGCACTACATTAGGGAGACTTATGGCACTGTGTGGCACCAAATGACCTGAGTGACAAATTGAGTCTTCATGGGCCTAAGAAAAAAATCTTGTTTTGGATTAGATGGTTTATTTTAGGTCAGAAAGGGGGCAGGTGAATTAACCAAGGCATCAAGGGACTTGACGGCCCTTAATTAAGTGGTCACTTTTGCAGAGCTCTTTATTTTAAAAAGACCTTTTTTTTTTTTTTTTGCTCATAATTTAACACTGTAATTGCTGGGAGGAAATGCTGCTATAGGTTAAAGTCTATCTCTCCTGCTGCCTAGTGCCAATTGTGCAACACTATTCTGGAAATTCAAGAAAGCTCCGTAAACAAAGCTGGACTAAAAAATACTCAGGAACTCTGGGTGCAAAGAAAGCCTTTCCATAAAGGCTTCAAATCCCCTCTCAATACTCCTGAAAATTAGAGGGTGTGAGTTCACTTAAAACTGTACATTGAAATAACAACAAAAGAGACAATTCATATTTCTAGTCCAGGCAAATGCAGCTCATTTCCCTTTTATTTGGGAAAAATACATCCTGCCAAAATTGTCTTGTTGGTGAAAGCACTGGTTGGCAAAAGAAAAACAGTTTGGGAAAATAGGAAAGGGTCCTTTGCTGCCCTTCCTCGAGGTGTCCAAGTGGTGGACACACACCCCAGAGCCATTCAAAGCCACTGTTAACCCTATTTCACAGATGACAAAAATATTAAATATTAAATGAATCTTTTACGTGCTAAGAAGGATACTAGGATCTGCTTCTTTTGATCTGTAAGGCCCGTATCACTAAGTTCTTTTCCTGTGCATGTTCTGGTTTGTATGGTGATGTGTTGGCTCTTCGCCTGGATCCTGGGACCTCATTTACTTGAGTCAATAGTTATATTGTGCTATAGTGTATTCTCATTGGTTAAAAAAACCGCGACGGCAGAGTCATATTATATTACAGCTATTTAGGGGTGCAATTAATATTTTCAAAGTGCTTTAATAGCTTTGGATAAAAGGAAACACAATGGAAAGCAGAACATTGTTCTTTTTCATTTTTTACAGGTTTGAATAAAACCTCCTGTTCATGAAAGGGCGTTAGCAGCTCAGAGTGACAAGACATTTTCCTCTGGAATCTAGAGGACTGAAAATAGATGATATGATATTAAAATGCAGAAAAGCATGCTTTTTTGAAGTATGCTAAAAGGATGCTTCAGACAACACGATGATTTTGTACATACATTTCCTGCACAAAGAAGGGATGGAGGCTTTCTGAGTCTTAGAGTTGAGTCTCCAGATAGAAAGTCAGCCTCCCACAGTTTGCTTCTCTGCACAATCACCAACACAGTCCCCTCACTGCTTCCCGTAAATGCCTCCTTGCAAGTCGGCCCACCACAGCATGCCCACCGGCCTCATTTTGCCCATCTGCCTAAGCCCAGTGAGCCCAGGTTGTTGCCCCCGCCTATCGTTCCATTCCAGAGTTCTCGGGTCTCCAGTAAGCTCCCCTTCGGGAAGCAATTATTTACCAGAGTCCTCCCTGCATCCTCATACATTTTGATGGTCATGTTCTTTTCTCTTGTGTTAGTTTTATCTCCCTAACCTCATCAGATGCCCATGGAGGCAAAGATCCTATTTCCTTCTGCTTTCCATTCTATCATGGGACTATATTATTTTTTCATCATGGAGAATAAGGGTTAAATTTAGCCACTGATTACCTTTTCTATATTCTGAAGGAAAGAGAAAGAAAGATTTTGCAATATCCTGACATGAAAAATTAGTGTCTCTTTCAATAAGGACAAATTGTTGCAATTTAGGGGTTCAGAGAAATGGACCTGCCCCTGGTTGATTTCTGGCTGGTTTCCTTGAACTCTGGCAGAGGATATTAATCACTTTGCTGGTATCGAACTGGGCACTTGGCTGTACACGTAGCCTAGGTAGCCTTGGCAATGAGATTCTATGTGGCAGAGCCCAGGATGGCCTCCTACCTCGAGACTCCATTGAGAAAGCTTGGGCTGCCTGGGGAAAAAAAGGATAATCAATATCCACCAAATGGACTGTCTTTTCCACACCAAGAAACTGGAGAAATGACCACAGGAGGTGTTTGAGTCTCACTACACCCACTATAAGGAAGAGGGAGGTTAGTACATAAACACCTGGCTATTCTATTCGACATTAGCCAGACCTTCTTCGTCAGTAAGGGTATTCTGGAGACACTTGTCAAGGTGTAGCACGTGTTCAAGCTTGGACCCATTTGGAGATGCCCATTCACATACCCCTCTCTCAAAGTTTCTCATCACCAACTCCCAATATTCTTGTTTCTAAGTCCTTGACTAGGGAACAAGCTCAGTAGCCATATCCAGGAATTAAAGGCATTCATGTCCTTGGACCTGCTCCTCCAGGCAAAGTGGAGAATACAATGTCCACCTAATGTTGTTCAGGTTGCCCCTGAAAAAGACTCCCACCCCATGGCAGTCTCCTTTCATCTGGTGTCTGCCTATCACCTCTCCGCCAGGCCAGCTGGGCAATTCGGGGATGCTCTGTTAAGAAGCAACACTCAGAGGCTTTCTAACGGCAGTGGTCTCTCCAGTTTCCACCAAGAAGTGCTGTTGCTTCACTCATTCTTTGCATAGAAAGGAGTTGGACCAATGCATTCCACTGAGCCATTACTTCAAGGGCCAACAGCCCATGTCAGGATGCTGGCAGTCCTGAAGCATGTCCATTTCATCTACCCCCCGAGAAATTGGGGGAATGTTTACAGGATGTGTTTGACACCAGAGCATTAACACTTGGCCAACAAGCTTCATTCTGAGACCCCAGGTCTGAGTGTCACTTCAGAGGCAGTGGCCAAGAGAAATCATGGTTCCCACAGTATAGCGGCATAGTGGTGAAAAGAGGCCTGGGTATTCTCCTCGGATCTACCCACACTTTCTTTTATTCCCACTGCTCTGGGCCTGAGAACTGACTTGAGCCTGATGCCTGGGAGATGCCTTGACCCCAGTGGGGCACTGGGGCTGGCCTCCGTCACACCAGGAGGTTCTGCCTGTCACATGAGTGCATCAGCTTGATAGCCACATTTCTTCCTGCTTCCTCTCTTCTCCACTTCAACTGAATCCTCTACGATCAACAGCCCCAACCTGCTGGGTTTATTGAGCACACCCCCAATGTGCTTAATAAACCCAGTTACGAAGCACATTTTAAACACTGGATTGTTTCCTTCCCTGATGTTTTTCCTGGTGTTTTTTTGGGCCCTGCTGAGTGGTAAAAAACAAACAAACATGTGTTGAACATTCCAATCTAGTTTACTGTCTCCAAAGACTTTTAAGTCCTCCCTTCACACAGAATAAGGATTTTCCTGGCCTTTTGGTGTCACCTACCATGATTTTGTGTTTGACCACAGATTGAGTTAGCCGGTGCAGCAACTGGTTTCCACCTGTGGTCAGGTGCCTAGGCAAACACGCCAAATCCAGTCACGATACGGTTGTATCTCCGTCAATGGTGGCCGCCACCCCATGCCAAACCATATTCTGGGTTTTGGGTCCAACATCTGCAAAATGTATAACACAATTTCCTCCCCAGGTCTTTAGAATTATAAATTAGAGAAATCTTTAATCATGTCAGGAAATAGCTCTTCCTTCCTTCCATGGGTGCCACACTTTCTCCTTTGGACCACATTCAGGTCTAGTGCTAGTGACTCAAACGGCAATAACGAGGAGATAGGGTTGAAGAAAATTATTAAATAAGAAACATTTAAATGTCGAGGGCTCTTTAAGTCCTCAGAGCATTTTCCGATAGCCAGTCCTATTCCAACAGTAAGGTTGCCTCACTGTTTTAGTCGGTACCTTACCTTTTATAGGAGAGACCTAGTGAGGTTGTTATTTTGATTATAATTATAATTTAGCAGTTTATCATTTAGGTAGTTAGATTTTCGTTTAAGTTTATCATCTAATTTTGTCTTCTAGGGTTCCTATGTCAGTAGCTGCATGTGCTCAGGAATTCTTCCGAATGGTCGCGTTTTCTCAGAACCGTGCTGGCGGCAGGAAGAAAATATGGGGTTGGGCAACAGTAGCTTTATAGTTGTTCATGTGAAAATTATTACAGTAATTAATAAATAATAGGGTAAGAATAAACCCCAGATTTTGCGTACTCACAACTGTAAACCTACTTTTGCTCCACCCTGGATGAATTGAGACATGCCGACACGGGGAAGAATGGGCAAGAGGCAGCGAGACCAGCTGAAAGAACATTCAGTGGCCTGAACCGAAGAGACTTTTCATTTAAATTGGGATGGTAACAATGAGAAGGAAAGGTATGGGTAGTTGCCGGAGACGTCTGGGTTCTCCTACTGTAGAATCAGTAGGACTTGGTGAGGGCTGGTTATGAGGAGTTCAGGAACAAAGAGTTCCCTAACTCGGATTAATGGAGTGGATCTCTCCTGAGGCAGGAGACACGAGAAGAGAAGCAGGGTGGGCAGGAAAGGTGAGGACGTCAGCTTTAGACATGTTCAGTTTTAGATGCTCATTCACTTTCCTGAAGAGAATCTGGGGAAAAGTCTGGGTATCATATTTTTGTATACAAACCCCTTTGCATGTGAAGGGAATGGAAGTGTGAGTTTTCGTCCCCAGCCAAGGGGTGTCACCTTGGACTGTTTTTCCTTGTATATCGATGTGGAGGGATTCCACTCAGAAGACCTACGAACTTTCCTACCGATATTGGTCCAGAGTTGCGTATGAATTAGAATTCCCATAAATGAAACCCTATGATAGCCAGTTATTTTTATTAGCCTGGCCAACTTGCCTGATCACCTGTAGTTGGTAGGAACTTGATAAACTAACTAATGTGGGGCAATCCTGTGCATAACAATTCTTCACCGACCTGGTGTCTCTAACGCAGTTTCCCTTCCTGACTAATGGACTTGAAAGTTCAGCTTCACCCTTTAGGGATCCCAGATGCCGTTTCTCTCCTGCAGCCTAATTGCATCATGACTCTTTCTTGATTTTGAAGCGAACGAACTTGTGCCAAGCATAATCTGCTGCTAAATATTTTCTCCTAGACGCTGGAAAAAGGCTGAAAGCTTCATCTCGCGGTTCCCTCAGTAACTCCACAATGCTGTCAGTGAGAATGGCCCAGAGCTCTGTTTTGGCTGCTGATCTCCCATTGCTGGTCTTTAGCATTCACAGTCCTCCTCAGAGGAAGCATGAGAAAAAATGCAGTGTATTGTGAAAACTTGCGTTTCATTCACCATATTCTACCGTGGTGCAAAAAAGGAAGCTTGACCTATAAACACGATGCAAAACAACTGTGCGTTTTCATATAGATTTCTCACAAAATATTTCTCCCAGTTGAACTTGTTTGACTACTAAAGATTTGTAATTGATTTATTTGAAAAAGTCTGTGCAGGATAATTCTTTTGGTGTTAATGCCTGGCAACAGTTTTGGAGAGAGAGAATGAATTCTGGCTTGGCTGGAATTTATAGATTGCAAGCACAATCCGAAAGGGGCTATTCCCATGTTCTCCATCTCAAAAAGACGGTCACGTGATTCAGCCCCCACCAAGCCAGGATGTTGAAAGCCACGGTAGCAGTAGCCAGGAAAAACATTCCCCCTTTTTATTTCTTTTGGATTCAGCTTGTCCTGAAACATCTAGAGGCAAAATGGACTTCTGTTGTTTTACTAGCAGTGTGTGAACAATGCTCTTCTCGATACTTTTCCTCTAAGTGATGAGCTACACATTCTCTCATTGACCGCCATTCAAGGGGTCAAGTCCAACACGCAACTTGTAGTGCCAGATTCCTGCTACACTGGTTCTTTTTCAACAAGAGTTTTCTTTTATTTTTTAAAATGCATTTTTATACATATTTTGTGGAACATATTTTTGGAAATGTATTGGGAGGCGGAGTGTGATGGAAGGCCTCCTTGCATCTACTGTTAGCCCTACATTCTGGATCAAAAGTGTGGTTTTAAAAAAATTATGTTTATAGCTAATGGCTCATAGAGGCATATTTTTGGAATATACATAGTAGCATGAAATAAATGTCAATAAGCTTCAGCCGGGCTGTCTAATTCAGCTTTGTCTATGTACTCACACCACTGCTCAAGGTCATTCCAAGGTCAATCTTAGATTTTTACATCCCAGCCATTTTCCACAAGGCTCTTAAAGCTGGTCTGTATCTAAAAAGTGAGTTTTTCTTTCTGTTGAATGTCACTGGAGCACAAAGAACAACTAATAATAAAGGCCACACAAGGGCTATATTCTAGACACAACACCGAGCACTCCACTTGCTTAATCTTCTTTCACGCTGAACAAAGGCATAGGGTCATGGTGTCGTGATGTGCTGCTGTCCAGGATGCTCAGCGAGGGGCAGCGTTTGGGTATAGTGTACACTGGAGCCATGGGAGGAAAACGTTAGACGTGGGAGCTGGAAAGGTAAGCTAGGCTGACCGTTAAGAGACACCCATGACCCATGCTAATTACCCCAGCCTACCGAGATCACTTTCTCCTCATTTCTTCTCTTTTTCTTTGGTCTTTATCTTCTCATATTTCCTTCTTTAGTTCCCATTGTTTAGTTCCCATTCTTTCCTCTGCCAGTGACTGCGAACCCTTCCCTTCCCCGACTCCCTCAGGCTCTGGATCACTCTCCAGCAGTTCTGACGGCCCTGGCCGCACCTACTCTGGTCAGCCTGTTCGGTGTGAACTGTGTCAGTGCGGCCTGGCTACACACGGCATTGTTTTCCCTGAACAGGCCTTGTGAAAGTAGGCATTTGGGTAGAATTGTATTCTGTCCCTGAAATGCCCTCATGAGTTGCATGCCTTGCTAAACATCTTCCCTCGAGCTGTATTTTGAGCAGAAAGGTCAACACCCTACAACAGTGGTATTCTTCACTATAATTCCCAAGAAAATAGAGAAAGGCCCACCATGAGGAAAAAAGAGTGCTATGTGGTTTTTAGATAAAAGTAGGAGACTAGAAATATTCACCTTTTTTTCTCAAACATAGTCTTTTAAAAATCGGTTGTATATTCTTCAGCTGAGGATCACCGTTGCCAAAGTTAAGAGAGAACTGAGGCACACGAAAGATGGGCTGATTAAAAGAGTGATAGGTTAAATATTTAAACTGGCCTGTTATTTCTGAGGGTAGCCAAGAAACTATGACCTCTGAGTCACAGTCAGTAAGCTTGGCTGCACACGTCCTGTGGAACACATGGAGATGGAACAAATGTCAATCCTGAGGTTACAAAGGCATGAACTTGGGTTGAACTCCTGTAAAGTAATAGGTCTGGATTACCAAAGACAGTTTGTGAGGACTTAGGATGTGATCACTAAAAGCCTCGTGCACTTTCCCTTAGAATCCCCATGAAACTGGTCCTGTTTCTTATTTTGGAAAGCACTAGGTTAGTTGACCAGGAGACTCATACAGATTTGTAGTTTTGAAGTCATATGACAATCTCATTGAGGGGTCAGGATGACGGGCTCTGGTGCCTTCAATAGAGAGCTAAGTGGAAGTCCCCATGTCACTACTGTCTGACTGAGCACCTTAATTGCTCGGTGTCCTAGTTTCTTTATGTGTAAAATGAGGTAATCACCCGACCTACTTCATAGTTATTACAGAGTCTAAATGAGCTAATGCATATAAACCTTTCAGAGAAACTAGCACTAACAGACTAACAATGCGTGTTGGCTGTTTTCACAATCGCGACGTGGATGTATCTTTCTACACCACTTGAAGGAATGTGAGCGGTACCATGTGTTCCAGAGACTGTCACTCCTGGAAGGGAATGGACCTGAAGATGCTGGTTGTTTCATTGATGTCAACTGCAAGTGGGCCGGGCTCTCTGGTTTGTGTTCTTGGCTCCGACTCTGTCGACATTTTGCTAGTGATTTTCATTATGACATAGGAGAAGTACTTACCAAACATATACCTGGACTAAAGTGAAGATAGAATAACTATATTGAGTACTAGAGCTGGAATTTAAAAAGAAATGGAAGAGTTAAAAAGAGGGTCCAAAATTCACCAGTGTAGTTTAATAAGTCTAAGTGCAAAGTCTTACATTTAGGTTCTAAAAATTAAGCTGTGCTATTCTAGAGAAGAGGATAGCAAATTCAGGAATAATTCATATACAATTAGGAATAAGACACTTTATGAGTCACTATAATATAAGGGTATTCAAAAGCTAATGTAATCTTAGACTAATTAATGTAACAAAATGGTCGTCCTTGCACCGAGCTCCGAGCTGGTCACATCCTTGGGGACACTGCAGTTGCTCCCGGGTTGGAAGGGATCAGAAAGGACAGTGGCATGCACAAACTCTATAGGAGGATGTAAGGGAGATGGAGCCAAAACGTGTGATCAGTGGTTAAAGAAATTTGGCATAATTGACCTGGAAAAAAGCAGTAGTCAAGGGTTTAGTACATCTATTGTTAAATACTTGAATGATTTAATGGGGAACAATGAGCCAATGTATTGCATTGAACCTCAGAGAGAAAAGTAGTACACACGTGAAAATCACAGTGAGGTGGATTTCATTTAATGACTAGAAAGTACTTTGCAGAACATAGAAATGTCTAAAAGTATAAGCTATCACCTGTAGAGTGGTGAGTCTCTTGTCGCTTGAAGTAATCAAATGCAGTCAGAAAGACACTAATGTTGGAGAAGAGATTGGGCCATTTTAAGGTTCTTTCCACCCTAACATTCTTTCATTCTCAACCTAGTAGCCTTTCTTCTCTACCGAACCAGCTGTGAATAAGGAGACAAATTTGAACACCATGCTAATGAACTAAGCTGGTCCCTTAAAGGGAAGGCAGAGATGAAGCCAAACAAAACACAGAGCCCTGGAAATGCTACCCTCCACAGTTGCCACCCCTAGAGGAATATAAGAAACAGTTAAAAACAAAGCAAAACGAAAGAGTCCCTACATGAAAAACACTTTGAACAAACAAAATCCCAAAAAGCTTGTCTAAGAATTGTGTAAAGAAATCCAAGAGGGTGGGGGGTGGGTAGTGAGATGACTAGTTTGCAATTAGCCATGAAACTAGTTCCAGAATAAGTAGATAGAATCAGTGTTAAGAGTACAATTAAGGAGAAGAACAATCAGCCTATACAGTAGTAAGATATGGAAGGTGAGGGTTGTCAGTGGAGCATAAAAATTGGAAAAGGAAGAATTAATCTTCCTGAAGGAAACTGGCGTATGCTCAGAGGTACCCAGGAGGATAGAGCTGGGTGAGCTTTCATTTGATTCCTTTTGGAAGAGGGCCTGGAGGTGCGGCTCTTCTCACCTTTTACCTGCCCGAGGTAGAGACAATATGCAATTCTAGCTGAAGATGCATGCTACTAGCCATTCAAAGGGAAGAGAAAATAAAACGAGCTCAAGAGAAAGAGCAGTTAAAAATTGTTAGGAAAAATAATTGCCTCCTGCATTCGGCAAGAAAGGGATTTTGTCAGAGACAAGAGCTGCTTAACAAAGGTGAATTAGCAAGGAGGATGCCAAAAGCAATCACCTAAGCAGCAAAGAATTTGGAGACCGGCTTAAGAAGGCTGGATTGAAGGATAACTCTCAAGTGATGCCAGGGCTAGGAAGTTCATTAATAAGGGAAAGGGGACAAGCGCAATAGATACAATCTACTTACAAGAAAGCAAAGTTAATAGACAAAATAAAGCAAGGCAGGTGTGTAATGGAAGGAGAAGCAATTAACTTTGAAATGGCAGGATTTGTGGGGGGAGAGGTAAGCAGCCTGAATAATTTTTCTGGAACAGGAAAAGAGGAAGGTGATGGAAAGGCTGATAATTACAGGGTGAGAAGAATGTTCTCGTTCAGGATACAAAAGATGTTAGGAGACCTGGAAGAAAAAAGATGGCTCTGAAACAAACACGCTGAAGTGGAATCCTCAAACTCAGGATGATGGAGGAGGATGCAAAGTCAAGAGCACAAATTAGTTCATTGAATACCTAATATGTCTCTTCTAGTAAAGGCCACTCCTTTCTGAGAATCTCACCGTCTAGGTGAGAATAATAATACTAATAACGTTGATTGAGTGCTTCCTCTATGACAAGTATCATGATAAAGGATAAGAGTATTTAATCCTTGGAATCCTTAGTCGTCTTAATTTTCTATCATACAGGTAAAGAAACAGAGACAGAGAGGGGCTAAACCAGCAAGAAGAGGGTGATTGGGAGATAAATCTGGGCACTTCAACTCCAGAACATATGATCTTAACCACTAGCCTAGACTGTCTCTCAGGCAGAGGTACCTCTAATGGGGCCGTTTGGGGAAGCTTAAAATTTCCTACCCTCAACTACCTCTCCTGAGAAAGTAACACACAGTACATGAAATCCCAATGTCAGACACCTCTCATTTAGGGTAGATTCCCTGTGAAATAGGAAACATTAAATTCTTACTGGCTACTGACTTCAGAGAATCAATCCCCATTCATTCAACAACCACTTTTGAGTATTTGCTAAGGTGCTAGAATTGTGCCATACCTTATGGATGCAGAGATAAATTAAATGCTTTCTCCCCCGCGAAGCACTGCATGTTCAGGAGACTGCCCAGCCCCTTGGTCCAGGCTGTCACCATCTGCCCCCTGGACTCCTGCAGAAGCTTCTGAACGGGTCCTTCCACCTTAAGCCCTTCCCATTAATTCCCACAAAACAGTCACAGTTGTCAGTTTAAATGCACATCTCTGCTTGTGTCTCCCTTTTGGAATCCTTTGAGGGCTTCCTGCAGCTCTTGGGATTAAGACCCGACTTATTAAAAGGCCCTACAAAGCCTGATATGATCTGGCCTCTCTCAGACTTTTTAGATTAACCTTGCTCTCCTCTGTCCCTCCCTCTTCCAATGTCTCCATGATATCATGGTTCTTCCTAGATGACTTTTGCCTACGTAATTGCTACCATTTTTTTAGATCTCCCTTCCATTGCCACCACCCCACGCCGTTTTCACTGAGCACCCCTCCTCCATGTCAGTCAGCTTTCCCTCTTCATTTCATCGTGCAGCTCCCTGCGCTTCGACCTTCCAAGCACTTGTCACAGTTAGTGTGATTGTTTGATTGATGTCTGGCTCTGACAGTAGACTCCATTAGGACAGGGCTTCTGTCTTCCGCTCATTTGTATCTTCACATATGGAAAGTGTGTAATAAACATTTATTGATTATATTGATGAAATCTCCTCCTCCTGGAAAAGATCCCTATTTCCTTTGCTGCTGCTTCTGCGGTCTCTTTACCTCACTCACTGAGTATATTTCGGTGTGTCTTCTATTGCCTTGTGGCTTGAGCATGTGGGCGTATCTTGTTTTGTTTTGTTTTGTTTTGTTTTGTCTCAACTGTACTCCTGTCTGTATATTTGACCCTCAACCCCCCTGAGAGATTCTTATAATAGTTCAATGCATTATTCTCTAGTATAGAGAAGCATTCGGGGCCTTTCTTACAAGCTATTTGATAAGCTGGTGGAAGGTCAGTGAATGGTCTTGCTTTAGCCGGCTGCCGATTCCTGATCTACACGGATAGGACCACGGTAGCAGAGTCACGGAGTACCAGTCCCTGGAATCTCTATGTAAGGGATTGCCTGTACTGTCTTCTTCGACAGCAGTCAAACGTGGCAGGCATTCAGAGCCCGTGCCCACAGCAATGTTTGGAAAATATTACACACATAATAAGTAATCACCGAATAGTGGATAATATGATAAACGAGGAAGAACTGGACCGAGGATATCTAATAATAACGTCAGTACTCGGTGCTGCAGTTAGAACTCCTGCCTCCTGGTCACCTCTCTAGAACTCTTTCGACTGCCATTTTGCACCTGGTGATAAAATGAAACAATAAAATAATGACAAGACTGACACCTAGAGAAAGCGGCCTCTGAATATAGTCTTAGCATATTATAAAGTACCTTTGTTTAAAAAGATTTTATTTACATTTAGAGGGGAAGGGAGGGAGAAAGAGAGGGAGAAAAACATCAATGTGTGGTTGCCTCTCATGTGCCCTCAACTGGGGATCTGGCCCACAACCCAGGCATGTGCCCTCATGGGGAATTGAACCAGTGACCCTTTGGTTCACAGGCCAGTGCTCAATCCACTGAGCCACACCAGTCAGGGTAGCCTTTTTTTTTTCTTCTGGTAGTTGGTTCCCTTTTTGCTTTGTTTCCTTGGTTCCCTTGATTAATATTACTCCCCTCTAACTCTGGAAGTCCCTTGTAGATGAGGGTAGGTTGGAAGCTTTCTCTGGGCAGAGAAGGTCGCCTCTCCACCATCTACCACCCTCTCCAAGGCTGATTTACCCACATTGCTTGGCCATGGTTTTCTGCATATTTTGTGTTCTCTGGTACAAATTATGGATGGGCGTTTTGGGGTTCTAAAACTCGTGAGTGTAATACTGCCATATTCCATGGTAATACATTTGTTAAAACTTAAATAAGGGAAAGAAAAGCTTACTGGATTTTATATTTAAAGGTATGCACTTTGAAGTAGGTAAATTTAAACAAGAAAAAAGTACACTCCTGAATCATCAGAGCCAGGGAGCCCTGAAAGAAGTGACACGATGAAGCCTCCATCTGCGATTGGACATGGAGGCCATTCTCTCAATAACTTATATTTTTACAATGATGTTGTGGACATTTAAGAAAAACCAGCTTATTGGGGAATTGGTTTAGCTGGATTATACAACCACGTGTCTCTGCTCTTTCTGAAACTGCGGAGACACAGAAGCCATACACTTAGCTCGTCTTTTCGGGACTCTTCTCCTTTGAGCTTTGTTTTGTGGGAATTCTGAAGTTGCCCTTGACAGTTAACCTAACTTTTTTTTTTTCCCCACAGGGGAATAAATCCAAGTGCAGCCTTTGGGGCAATAGTGGCCTTTTTGTTCTCTCATTGAAAGCCTCTGGGATTGGTGGCTGATGAATCACCCTTGGTCCACAGACAAAAGCTCTTCTGATTGGCTGTCACTGGGTCAAGTTTCCCACCCTGTCTTATCTCTGTGGCATCCTTGTAGGCTAACAACAGGACTGGGTGTAGGGCCGTGTTAGTTTAGGGAGAGATAGCATGGTTTAGTCTGAGCCTTTGCCTGGTACTAGTGATGCCAAGTGAGACAAGAGATGGAAAAGCACTTTGCACAGACCGAAGTGCTCTCTGCAGTAAAGGACAGAGCAGACAAGAGAGAAGGCTATGTATGGATAGGGCCAGTGTGACCTGCAGAAGCTCATGTTACAGGCTGAGGAATCTGAGGACATTCTTTGTTAGGTTGCTTTAATTGAAGTGGCTTTGCAAACACAAATTTTACATAGTGAGCATTTAAAAAGTACAGGTTACTGCATCTGGAACCTCAGTTACATTAAGATAAAAGATGCACCTGGGTTTAAAAAATGACAAAAAGGGGTAGTCAGCTAACACAGGTACAATTTCTGCATTTGCCAAGAGAATGCAGGCTCCAAAAAGAGTATGTTTAACAAGCTGTGCCCCAACCCTCTCATTTGAGAGGAGGAAACTGAGATCCAAGAGGCCACGGGACTTGCTCAGTGCCACCTAGCAAGTTAATGGCAGACCCACAATTTGAACTCTGACCTTCTGACCCCAAGTTTACGTGTCACGAAAGCAATGCCGGCCTAGGGTCTGAGACCTGGATTCAAGTCCTGGCTGTACTACTTCCTGTGTGCCCTTGCAGGTTTTCGATCCCATAGCACGGCCATAAGCGCCCCACTCTACCTGCTTCCCAGCTCTACTGAAAGGGTACCATATGCCAAAGCATTTCGCCAAGAGTTATGTAAGTGCAGGGTTATGTTACATGTGTTTGCTTAACTTGATACTACCTGTTTGATAAAAGCCAACGTTGTAAATAACAATAATAAAGAAGAAAACCTGTTTGTTTGTTTGTTTTCTTTCTTATTTTTTACCCTTTAGAGTTTGGCAGTAGTGCTGGGCACACATTTTACGTAGTACAGGAGCTCACTAAATACCTGTCAATTTATTGAAGAGCAAGGCTTGCAAAATTCAAATGTACTTGTGACAACAGAGCTTACTTTAAAGAAATCTTGCTTTCAGAAAATATGTGTAAATGAACCACAACCCATAATTAGTATTGCTCATTCATGCTTTTCATACAATGGATATTAGTGAGTTTTTAAAAAATAACCAAGGAGGTAAATAATTTCTCGTTTGCCAGGAAATAGTCCGCTTCCCCAAGTCACAATATTTGCCCTGGTTTCAGGTTCAGACTCAGGTGAAGTATCACTTTATTGGGATATCACCACATTCATCATCGCCATCTGCTCTTGGTCTCTGTAAACTCACTGCACATTTATGTAAAGACTATGGAACAACCACTGTGCTTTGGAAACACAGGGATAGACAACACTCATCACACCCCCATTCTCACAGACTTAGGGAAAGCGTGCTTCAGAGCTGTAACTGTTATGATACAATTATTTTAGTGAGTTGAAATTCATGTGGTGTGAAAGTAACCATTACAATGTGTAAGATTCTGTCCCATTTAGTACCTTCACACTGTTGAACAACCATTACTGACTTCTGTGTCGTTCCAAAATGCGTGGATCTCCCAGAGAAACTGTGCCCACGAAGCAGTTATTCCTCCACCCTCCCCTCCCCACCCCCTGCCCCTGGCGACCACCAATCTCCTTTCTGTCTCTAAGGATTTACCCGGATGATCCAATTTTATTGGTTTATACTGCTCTGTCTGGCAGCATCTCCTTGGTTCTGAGGGAGATGGTCAGTTTGTATTTTCATTTCCAAGCTACAACAATATGAAGAGAATTAAAGAGAGGTTGATTGACTTGCCACGGGCCTGTCGGAGAGGCGTCGGCCAGCTGTGCCAGAAATACAATATAATTGACCATGACAGATTACATGCGTACTTAGAAGGGAGAAAACTACAGGTTAGCACCTGTCACTTCATTCATACTAGCCGGCCTCAGAATTGTGCCGTTGAGTTGCCCAGCTTGAACAGGATGGGCAACAATGTTTGCTCATTCATTCATTCAGCCGAGAAAGAGTGTCTAGAATGTACAAGTCCCTGGGCTGTGACATGCTGTGAATGATTGCTGTGTGCATTGCAAGTCACTGTTCGAACACAGTTTTCTAAGCACTGGTTTCTTGCCAATCATACTAAGTAAACAGGCTATTCTTAGGAATCATTTAATACACACACATGTTCATTAATATTTAAAAATCAAAACTGTTAGCTAGGCTGGCGGTTTTCTTCTAAAATGGCCTTGCAAATGCCTCAACATAATCTGGGTGTCCACGGTGAGCTGACTTCATGGCCTCCCTGGCCACGGGAGGGGCCTCAATGCCTGGCTGAGTCGTCTGTTGGACTAGTCCGTTTGTTCAGGGCCATTTAAAAGCCTCTTCATCAGCAGCCCTGTAAATGTGCATTTACAGAGCTTCTCTGTGGTCTCCCACTGAAACCGGGCCCCTGATGCCATGATGTCTAGCCAATCCTCCTCTGTACGCGTCACTCCTGTGCAGGCCTAAGATGTGATGTCAACAGAGGGCGAAGGTTTGACATGAGGAAAATGGGAGAACCGAGGCAGCTCCTTGACGCTACCGTAAAAAGTTATTTCTGGCATGAGTCTGAGTTCCATTTAACCCATTCTTTGTTTTTTAAAAATCAAATTATCCATGGATCTGGGACCTGGGAACCCCCCAGCCCCTCCACAATATTGTGGTCTGCCTGGACCTTCATGATAAGAAGTTTCAGGTTATTCTATTGAAATGCAAGGGACCAAAGAGTGTTTGTTATCTGTTGCCTTTCAAAGGGCTCTAAGCAGTGAAACACTATCTGAGAGAGTGAAAGAGACACAAGACCAGACTAGCAGGTGTTGATCCAAAATGAGGTGAAAACACTCAGGGCACAGACTCCCAGCCCATATGAATGTATTTTTGTGCCTTCAGGTAGGAAATGCCTTACCCAGGGAACACGATCTACATTTTCAGTCTTGTGGAATAGGATTTAAAATTGTAAGGTATTTGTACCAGAAGAAAGAGTTCGTGATTCACCACCGCACTGCATTCTTCCTGGTAGCAAAGGAGAAATGCCATAAAGGTTCCTATCAAAGTTACTAACTTGCAGCTTACATTGAGACATTTTCCGTTTTGAAGAGATTTGCTGCTTCACGGCTCAGACTGCAGTCTTCTCTTATGAAACCCACTGCCTGCCCCTTGAATGAAAGTGTCCATTGCCTTGGTGTGCCAGAGAGAGGTCTCTTGTTGACTTTGAAAAGCAATAAAGGGAAATCATTCTTTCAGCCAACCCTGTCCTTGTTTGCTGTAATTTCCTTTGAGGGATGGTGATATTTCAGGATGCTGTTTCGGAGGTGATTAGTTTTTTCCCAAACAGCCCTAGGTTTTGAAAACATTTACATTATGCAAAGAAAAACTATTGCTGTATTTTTTTTTGGGTCTTTGCTCCTCTCTGATGATCAAGCTACTTCTCTTTCAAAATCCAACTTAAAAATCTCAGGGAGCACCCTTGATGTTAACCCGTGCCCTGGGCAGGCTCCCACCACATACAGCCCCACACAGAATTCATTCCCGTGAGCCGAATCTACTTGTTGGTAAACTCTTTTGAGGGTGTTGTTTCCATCTTTCCACCTAAGCAAATGCCTGCTCAGGAGATCAAGAGTCCTTCTCCTAAGGGGGTTCAGGGGAGTCCTGGGCACATGGAGTTTACCCAGTAAAGTGAGCCAACTCATCTCAAGGTCAGTGTACAGGGTCCTGCAGAAGTAGCTCTTGCTTGGCTGTGGTTGGTAGGGCATGTAAATGCCTCACACGAGAAGGACAGCAATTTGAACATTCCACCTAAAATGTTATGTGACGTACTTGAGCATGACATTGTTATGTCACAGAATTATAATATGATTTTATAATAAAAGGTTTTGTAATACAAAGGGGGCATTATTTGTGCTGGACCCTATATTCTGCTATTGAGCCTCTTCTTAGATTTTCTACATGTGCACCAAAGATTTTTCAGAGTGAAGTTTGTCTTACACAGTCACGGAAGGAGGGGGAGAGAGAGAGAAGAGGGAAAGAAGGAGAGAGGGAGGAGCAGGAGACGGAGGGAGACAGGACAGAAGAAGAACAGGAGGGGGAGAGATTTTAGCTTTACGTATTAGCCCTGCACTGCCCTGTGGGTGCACTGGACCAGCCTTTGTTTTCATGTGAAAATAATAACTGGTCACAGTTTTCCTAGGTGACGTCCTAAGTCCACAGTGAGAGGGGAGTGTGGTTCCCTGAAATTGTCACCATTCAGATAAGTCCTGGAACCTTGGCTCTCATTAAAAAATACATAAGAGAAACGGGAAAGGAAGTCGATGGCTCCCACGCCTCCTCACTGGGGGGGGGGGGGGGGCGGTGTTGAAACATCTCTCTGATGCTCCCTGCCTGCCGCAAACCGATTGTCCCTTTTCCAAGTTTTATGAGTTTTATGGCCTTTTTCACATTCTATGATTCCTCCAGCAAAAGAAAGAGTCTTTGCAAACTCCTTGGTCAGAGTTGCTCTTCCCTTTCCTCTTTATCAAGTTCCACGCATTTTCATTCATTCACTTGATAAATATTTATTGAGAGTCGAATTTTGTGCCAGGCCCAGTTCTAGGCCCTGAGGATAATGTGGCAAAGGAGACAGCAGAGCCTGCTCTTGGGGAAGGAAACACCCAGCAAGCAGGAATAGACAGGAAATACATGATGTTGGACTGTGGTCCTCTTCACTGCTGTCTGCTCCAAATGTTAGTTCCAGCCTCTCCTCCCCTGCGAGGTCTTTCTTAAAAGTTGTTTCCAAATGCTAGTTACCAAATCCCTCTACTAAAAGTTCTCGTGTTGTAATTTTGCGTGTGTTTGTGAGATTATCTGATGAAAGCCTGTGTCTGCCTCGGCCCAGGAACTGCATGAGGACAGGGATTGTGTCCTTGTCCTGGTACGATCCCAGCAGTTAGTGCAGGGCCCGGCACACGGTAAGCACTCACTAAATAGTTTTCAATGAATCCATTAAAATGTGTGTAAATTAGACCATATGGCAAAATGAGATAAAGGCATAAAAATGCTTTTATCTATGAGGCGGCCCTGTGGGCTTAATGAAATCTGAAGTCCTGTGGGAAGATCCTTCTTCTAGCATTATCGGTGAGGTGGTTCCCCCTCAGCTCCGCAGGAACCCTAAGGAAAATTAAAACCAACAAAACCCGTCAATAAAGCAACCTTTTCAATGGAGACCTGAGACTGATTCTTGTGCCCCAAACTTCTCTCCAAATCCAGCCAAGACACTCTCTTTCCAGTGCTCTCTCTTCAAATTTGGTGTTTCAGAGAAGGGAAATTGTCTTTTTTCTTTTGCTGGACTTTAAAAAATTTTCCTTCTGCTTTCTGGCATAATGCCAGACAATTGTGTTTGCTCTAGTAATCACATGGTCCAATCGCTGGGACACTGAATAAAAAAAGACTTAAGAAAGTCAGTAAATGAACATATAAAAATGTCAAATTTATTATATTGGACAAATAACTGACCTATGTTTCAAACCCTGGAGGATTAAAATTTTATGCCATTTGGAGGTCATGAAACCTGAAGTTAAAACATATAAGACACATTTTCTTTTTTTCAGGAGACAATAAAAAAGTTTTTCTCACCTGGATTATTCCTAAGGTTCTGGTGGTGTCCTGAAACAGTCTCTATAACAGCCACTTTTGTCTTTAACGAAAGATCCAGAAAACAGAACAAAACACCAACAGCCTTCTTTCTGATTCCTTTTTTTTTTTTTTTGGCTGGCCTTAAATAGTTTTTTTTCCCCTGCAGTTAGAATTTACTTCATAAAATGTATTAGTCAGCTTCCTATTTCTCAGGGACTTGTGTTAAAATGGAACCAAGCCTGCTCTGTGTGGATAGACTCTGAATTTTGGTTCAGAGGTACTCAGCCCTGCTCTTCGAAGTCACAAGCTGAGAGAATTTTAATCTCCAAGATCGACCTCTTTCAGAAACAAAAGGGGAGGGGGTTAGGGGAAGAAAAAGTACACACCTGCAACCTACTTCTTTTTGAAGCAAAGCCTTTGAGCAGATGGAAGATGAGATAGAGAGGGAAAACAGGCCAGTTGCCAGGAGAGGTTTGTTGACAATACAGGCAAGTTCCTTCAGAAGTTGATAGAGAGCTGTTGTCATGGAAATGAAGAGAAATATTGCTGCAGGGTTTCACCGAACAAATTCCTGCGACAAATGTACCTGGATTTAAAAACGGTGGAGCTGAGAAGGGGGGGCGGGGAGGGGGGCAAAGAGCTTCCTGGAGGTTCAAGTAATCCCTCTCTCCGTGGCTTTTCAATACATTCTGCAGAGCTTGAGAATTCCTGGCTTGGAGTATGCAAAGTAAGTCATCAAAATAAGTGGAATTATTTCCTGTATTAAATGGAATTCGGAGCTGGAATAAGAGAACTCAGTGTTCAAGGGAAGAGTCAGTAGCCCACAATGTATTTTAATTTAGGAAAGTTGCCTATTGTTTATAAGACTTCTCTGGAAAGTCAGTGATCATCGTTAAAAACAAACCAGAGAGATGGTTTCAGTCCCGGCTACAGTTAGTACAGGTGACGTGCACTGCTCTGCAGCACACAACTATTAACCTTTAAAAATTAACTAGAATTCATCCCCCTGTTCCTCTCCAAAAAAGACAAAACAACAACAACAAAATCCTTCAACTTCATAACTTGTTAGTCAACACATAATCTTTTCTGTTTGAGGGAAAATCGGGTCGCAAACTACTTTTCTACAATGTAAATTGAGAATTGTTTGCAGGACTCAGTATAGTCCTGCAGATCTGATTCTGGTCTTCAAATTCCCCTTTAGGAAGTGCTTAGGAAGCCGTTTTCCAGCTTTTATCCCCTCTCTGACACTTTCAGCTGAGACTGACGTCATCTTTTCCTTTTCCTTTCCCACCTCCCACCCTTTCATCCCACTAAGTTTCTTGTTGGGCTTTAATTGAACAAAGCAGCACCTGTGTTTTTTACTTGACTTCAAACCCAAATTTCCAATTCAGTTTTTCAGCTGCCTACAAGGGTTGTTTTCACTGACAGCAGGTAATTAGCGACTTCACACAGATGGAGGGAAAGGAATCCAGAAGCTATAGAAGACTTTGCTGCCTATTGCTCATATTAAATTTAGATGCTGATAATCAAAAACTTGACATTGTTTTTTAGACATTATAACACTGGCTTGTGGAAAGAGTAATAAACTGTCAGTTAGGAAACCCGATGTTTCTCCTTGGTCCTGACATTCACCAGCTAGATAACTTAAAACTCTTGCCTGTCCAGTAATGTCCAGTAATGTTACTTTTCTTCTTCAGCATTTGGAGTGGCTGTTATCTTCAGCCTCTTGTAATGTTGTAATTCTGTAAGAATCATATACAATTCAAATAACAATATACCTATTTGCAATATGGCTTATAATCTTCTGAAACTACTGTAAACTCATTACTGCTTTTTTTCCTTCCCCTTTCTCATCCCTGTTCCTTCTCTTATCTCTCACATTTACACAGGCAACCTCAATCTCTCTCTCACTCCTGTGTTTTCTCTGCATATGATCACAGGCGATCCATCAACACTGTTTGAGCAATAGTATGCCACCTGGTAGGATTTCCTGCAGCCTTTCCAGCTCACGCCACTGTTGCTATGATTCCCTTCCGACCTACTCAGGGGGATTCACCCCAGGTAATGTGCTCAAGGTTAGCATCTGCAGAATTACCAGTAAAGGTGTGCCTGGATTCCTTGCCATCGGGCTTCATTAAAGTCATTGGAAGATGTGAAGACTTACTTTAAGCAAAAGAGCCAAAGCAGGCCAGAGGATGGTTGCTTAGATGTGGTTCAGTGTTTGAACTCACACGCGTTTCTAAAATTTTATTTCATTAATTGATTTTTATGGATTTTACTTATTTATTTTTAGAGAGAGGGGAAGGGAGGGAGAAAGAGAGAGAAAAAACATTAATGTGTGGTTGCCTCTTGCACATTCCCCACTGCAGACCTGGTCTGAAACCCAGGCGTGTGCTCTGACTGGGAATCAAACTGGAGACCCTTTGGTTCGCAGGCCAGCACCTCGATCTGTTATAGAACAGGGCCAAGGGGGATTACAATATACTATTATTAAAAGGACCCCCCGCTAGGTTTGCTATGCCCGATCCCAGAGGAAGACGTCTCTCAATGCCAGAGATCTGTGAAAAGGAAAGTAAATGTTTATTTAAAGCTATACAGACTGCAAGTAGTGACCCAATGTCTTCATTAAAATATTAAAGTCCTTTAGGACACCCACAGCCGCACACAGTTCTTCCTTCTCTCTCTGCCCTAATCTGTGGTACTGTATCTCAGGAAAAGAAGTAGGAATCTGTGATTCAGGCTCCTGGTACCATCAGCTGTGTTGCCACCAGGATCTTCAATTAATCCAAAGCCATGTGGCACCTTTTCATGGCCCACCAGCAAGAGTCCTTTCACCCCATTGCTTCCAGGCAAAGTCTCTCCTGCTTCCTAAGCCATGTGGCCAAAGGGAGCACCCCAAAGCCACGTGGTCCTCACTCTCACCAAAGTTTTGGGGGTCCCCACTCTGGCCAAAGCCACGTGGTCGGTTCTCTTCCCTGGAGTCTGGGTTTAAATCCCCCCGCCAACCTTCCTCTGTCCCCCTTTCCAACCCCTCCTACAGTTAGTTACACGTGCCAGCATTCCTGCATTATTCCAAGTTTACTGGGCTGCCATCATGAGTCTGGCTAGGTGTGGTGCCATGGCATGGAGCCAATCTTCTCCAAGCTCTCACGCAGGTGCTGTCACCTGGGGGACATGCCCCTAGCTACATTTTGGGTGGAAGTCCCTTTCATCCCCCTGGCTCAAAGCATGGCCACAGCTATTTAACACATCTATGAAACCAGTTAAAGGTTATAGATACGTTAAATGACCATGCCAGAGGTTAGCTGCAAAGTTGTGGCTGTATAAAACAGCTCTGTAAGTTCCGGCTCCATGTGTCCATTCCCCCAACTCACACCTATCGGGGGATGGGGTGAGAACATCCTTTATATTTTTCTAATATTTCCTGGACACCTTGAGTTCTGGACCCCATTCCAAATTCCTCTTTGGGGCCCCCCTCTGGGCCGCACCCTGTTATAAATCCACTGAGCCACACCAGCCAGGGCTCAATTTTATTTGTTAAATTGTAGTTGACATACAATATCATATTATTTTGGGGAATACGATGTAGTGATTCAACATTCGTATACCTTATGAAGTGATCACCGTGAGAAGTCTAGTTCCTTTGCATCAGAAAAGCCCACAGGCACCCTTGATGTATGTGGTGGGGGGGGGTGTCCTGTCAGTGTGAAAAGTTATTATAATATTCTCTATTATAGAATATTCTGTTCTGTTATATAACAGAACAGAATATTATAACATTCTTGACTCTATTCCCTGTGCTCTATGTTACATCCCCATAACTTATAAATACAAAGTAGAAGTTTATATTTCTTAGTTCCCGTCACCTTTTTCACCCACTGCCTTACAATCCAGCAATCATCACTTTGTTTTCTGTATCTATCAGTCCGTTTCTGTGTTGTTTTGTTTGTTAGTTTTGTTCTTTAGGTTCCACATGTAAGTGAGGTCGTATGATATTTGTCTTCCTCTGCGTGTCTTATCTAACTCTAGCCTTGCTCTCTCAAATGGCAGAATCTCATTCTCTCTATGGCTGAGGAATAATCCTTGAACATCTGAGTTGCTTCTTTATCTCAGCTCTTGTAAATAATGCTGCAATGAACATAGGGTTACACATGTATATTTTCAAATTAGTGCTTCCCTTTTCTTCAGAAAAACACTCAGAAGTGGAACTGGTGGGTTGTACGGTAGTTTTGCTTTTTATTTTTCAAAATGGCTGCCCCAGTTTACAACCCCACTTACAATGCACGAGGTTCCCTTTTCTCCACATCCTCTGCCAACATTTGTGCTTTGTTGGATAATTAACTTTTTTTTTTACAGGTGTGAAGTAACATGTCCTTGTGGTTTGAGTTTGCATTTCCTTGATGATTAATGACCTTGGCCACCTTTTCCATGTTTATTTGTCCTCTGTCTTCTTTGGAGAAATGTCTACTCAAGTCCTCTGTCCACTTTTTAATCAGATATTTTTCAATTTGTTGTTGAGTTGTATGAGATTGTTACATGTATTGGATGTTAATCCCTTATTATTATATCATTTGCAAAATATCCTCTCCCATCCAGTAAGCTGCCTTTTCTCATACATTTCAAAATATTGATTGTGTCTCTTAGAAGCTTTGTGACCTTTCAGCGGCTGCTTAAATGATCAGTGCCTCTGTTTCCTCACCTGAAACATAGAGACATTAATGGTACTTTCCTAACTTCGTTGTCCACGAGACAATACGTGTAAAATGTGTATAGAAATACCTGGAAAAAAACCAATCGCTTGTCTAGTGTGACCTTTATTACCGGAACAGCAAAAGTGGCTGGGATCCACGGGCACATTTGCTGAGGATTTTTAACTCCTGCTATTTCCAGAGTTGCTAGATCTTTTTCTGGTTTTTAGTTACAATTTTTGTCTCTCTTGTTTATCATTTCCTTTCTTCTTTTCTATATATTTTTTGTTTGGTTTTGTTTATCTCCAGGACAGAGACTTTGTACTCTTCCTAAAGCCATCTTCATAAGAGGAGAGACTTCTCCCCATTCCTGCCTTATGCCAGGCTTCTGAAAAGGCAAGAAAGGCGATTAGCTCATCTTATTTCACTGAAATATATTGTCCACTTAAAGGCAATTAGTAGTTCGACGGTTCAGGCAAATGGGATATTGATTTTTTTTTCTTTGACCCAACTAAGCAGTTGACATGTTTGTGTTTTATTCTGCTTCTCAGGTACTTGGGCGTGGGGACCTTGTTTCTTAAGTACTTGCATCCTTGTTTTATGTCTGATGAAACGTGAGGCGCTCCATGGGAACTCGGGACATGTTCCTAAATAGTTTTTCTTTTTTTTAAATGAGCGATTCTATGTTAGTTCAGTTTGTTCCTACATAAAGAGCAGGAAGGATGAGGGGTGGGGGGATGGAGCAAAAAGGACAAAGGACTCACGGACATGGACAACAGTGTGGGGACTGCGGGGGTGAGGGGCGGTGAGGGGACTAAATGGTAATGGGAAAAATACGATAAAAATGGTTTGCAAAGTTTTGTGCTGGAAATTTCTCGCTGGACAATGCTCCACAGTTGGGTAGGCCAGTTGAAGTTGATAGCGATCAAATCAAGACATTAACTGAGAACAATCAATGTTCTACTACATGGGAGATAGCTGACATTCTCAAAATATCCAAATCTATTAAGTTATTGGTGAAAGTTAAAAAAATGAAAATGAGAGATTCTAAAGCCTGCTCCAAATAATGTTGACAGTTTCCAAAAGCAGTAGTAAGAGGGATAGTGGAGGATAAGCAACTAGTCTAAGCCCCTCTGCTAAACTTTCTCTCTCTGCCTCCTGTTATTGGACTTCTAGAGGGTAGAGCTGGGCTTCAGTTTTTGCTATGTCTACTTTCAGTTAGTGGTGTTTGTACTTTATTGCTGGGTCCACTGAATTTTAAACAGAGCATTCAAGAAGGACTGGAGCTTCTGTGTAACAAATGTATTTAAGGGGAAATAACTATCCCCTATTCTGGAAAAGTCAAAATTTTGCTCCTTAACATAATCTTAGGTAGGACGTCAAAAGAGCCTTAAACCCTGTACAGGTACTTCACTCTCTGGGCCTCAATTTCTTTAGCTCTCAAATAGTGCTCCCAGCACGATCACATGTATGAAGGTTAAATGTCTTGGCGTGCCAATGATGACAATGCCTGGCATAAAGCAAGTACTCATGAAGTATAGCAATTGCTATTTTTTCTCCTCCCTACGTTACATTCTGCTGCTATGGTTGTGTGGCTGCGTGAAGGAACCGCTTATCTTTTCCTTGGAGTCTGTCTGTGGAATGTTGTCCTGACTCTATCATTTCTTGCTCTTTGAATATTTGGCCTCTCCACTGACAAACACTTCAGAGGATGGCTCTCTCCTTGCCTCACAAATAAACCCAAACTGGAAGTAAGGAAATGGCTTGAATTGAGATCTGTGAATGCTCTTACGTGCTTTGCCAGGGAGGATTGATTTTATTCCAGATCTTGCTTGTTTATTCTCCAGGGGAGGAAACTTCTGGCCCCAGCTTCTCAGATGGGTTTGAATCTTCGTGTTCTTCCTCACCAAAGAGATTCGTTTAGTTTCTCAGCAAAAGACTTTATAGTTGGTCCTCTAAGTTTATTCAGCTTCTTGATTTCAGGCTGAATGGTCATCATTTTATAGCAAGTGTATTGGGCACCGTGAGCTAGCTGGTGTTGCAAGGCCCAAATCCCAGTGGCTTATGGTGCCATTGGGTGCAGGGCAGGAGGGGCGGTTCTGTTGCGTGCAGTGTCTCTGTTATGTGCTCAGGCTGCAGAATTCTGCCCTGGGCTCCCTGCATCTCATTAGCAGGTGCATAAAGTAGACAGTGTGGGGTCCGCATGGCAGGCTTTTGGGGCCAGGCCCAGAAGCAGCATCCGCTGCTCTGTGCCCAGTCACTGGACAACACAGGGGAGGCCAGACAATGGAAGCGTGCTCAGAAAGACAAAGGAAATGATGGTGAACGACTGGTTAGTTTCTGCCAAAGCAAGTGAGTTGGTTCCTCCAATTTTTTAAATTGTGAAATACTTCTTACATACTATACACACATATGTGGAAGATACAAAGGATGATGCCAGTTTAAGAAATAGTATATTACCAATGCAGCTGAGTTCGCTTACATGCCTCTCCATCCATGCATCTTTTTGTCTGCTGCTCTTGAACATGAACTATTTTATTTTGGTGCTTCTTGGTTATTATTTTCACAACAGATGTATTTATATCCAAGCTTTCATTTTTTGTTATCTTTGGCCTTGGTACAAATAGTATCCTATAGTATGTGTTCTTTGATGACAGTTTTTCAACTCATCTTTATGATTCTGAAATCCATTCGTGTTGATGGGTGTAGCTATAAATGACTCATTTTCACTGCTCTGTAGTAATCTGTTGGTTAAATAAACCACAACAGATTTATACAGTTTCATGGTCATGGGTGTCTGGGTTGTTTTCAAGTTGTTTTTTTTTTCCCCAAACAATAGTGCAGTGTATATTCCTGTACACACCTTTTCATACACAGGTATAAATTACACCAAGGTACGAATCTTCCTGCTGTACCAAAACACCACTCCATTTCCAATTTTATGCAGTATAGACCCTTCAAGGAAAAAATGTGGAAAAATTTAGATTTTCATTCTCTGTGGCCAGTTTGGTATGAGTCTGTGGCCACTGAGTACTTGCTTTATAGAGTGGGGGGCTAAGATAGACAAGAACATTCCCGCTCCCCCAAATTCCTCATGCTCTGTTGTTTTTTCAAAGAACATGTACAACATGAATATCGGAAGAAGTTGTATTTCTACTAGCTGTCCAACTTTGTGCTGTGGGGCTAGGTTATTTTTTTGAGATTTCATGTTATGTGAGGGCAATGTCACTTTTCTGAGGGACAGCATTCCATACGACAGAGTTAAGTTTATTACAGAGATGAAAAGGAAGAGTCCCCAGATTTCCTCTCCTGCCCCCAAAGTGAAGTTTCAACTTCTCATCCACGTCTGTCCATCTGATTTAAGATTTAATTTCCCTGGGAAATGCAAACACAGCCCTCCTGACAGTAGATGAGAGATAAGGTTTAAGAAAAGCAGAGATGGTCTCAGTTGCAGAGCCAGAAAGAATGTATCCAGGATTCTCCAAATGGGAACAACTGGCTAGGAAAAAAATAATGTCCTCAGTGGGATCATCGCCACAAATGACATGGTGGCTTTCACAGGCCTGCTCTTGACAGAGCCCATTCACACAAACGGATGACATCCCCGTGACGTGACGCTGGTCACAGTGAACCCTCAGTGGGATGAATCTACGAGTTCCACGCTAAAAGAACCTACCCATCCCCTCTCAGAAGGACAATATTTTTGATAAAAGCAAAAGCAGTGACAACTTAGGAAAACAATGTTCTAAATAAGAGCTCCGGAGGAAAGAAACCTGTTCTTGGAGCACAGGTTTGGCACGCTGCTCATCCATCAGATAACCAATCTTGCCAATTCAACATAAATTTCTAGTTCCTTTCTTGCATGACTCAGAGGTTTGCATAAACCTAGAATTTGCCTATGTGGGGAAATCCTTTCAAAACATGCACGCCTGAAATATTAGAAAAGCCACAAACACAGACTGATAGTTTAAAATGCACGTGTTTTAAACTACTTGTTTTAAAAAAAACAAACAACGAACTCCTGCAGTTTTAAACCACACGATAGTGAGAGAATTCATTTTCCACATATAAAACTGTGTTGTTGTAACAGTTTTTCCCTTGAAAGGAAATGAGACGGTGAATAGAGAATTTCTCCCTTTGTGATATGCTTCCTAGCTGTGAATAGTTCCTCAGTCCCTTGGCTATTCAGACGCTGAATATCCCAGCTGCCCAAAGTACAAATACTAGCACACAGCAGTCAATAGCTAAGGTTTTATTGCACAGATGTCTTGGTTCAAATCTCGGTTGTGTGGCCTTCAGCATGTCCCCAAATCTACCGGTTTTTCAGTGTTTTATTTTGTAAAACAGGAGTGATCATACTACTACCTACCTTGTTGTATATTACTAGGGATTAACTAATCCCCCACAACAAACATCAGTGAGCCTTCTCTTTGCCAGATATTGTGCTATGTGTTAGTGTTATAAAGTCACAGCTTTGGAGAAAGAGCAGCTAAGAGTTTAGTAGGAGACAGAAACTTTCTGTAGAGTAAAAAAAATACATTCCTATATTACTAGGGGCCATTCTTGCATTTTCATTTACTGTCTGCATGTATTCTTTCATTCTCCACAAATAGTTTTAAAACATCAGTTTATATTTTTGTTACTACCCATACCCCTTCTGTAAAATTGGTAAAAAGAAAACAAATACATCTTCATCATGAGATTCTTCTACTTTCTATAGGTTCTTCTATGTCTGGGAGAATCATGAAAGAGGCAGGCAATAGACCGAAGGATGGGCAGGACTGGAGTGGAATTAGGTGTGTAGGGCACCATTGCTTGTCTCCTGAAGCTCTTATGTCCATGAAAGAGAAACTCCAATGGGCCTGCCTTCTCAGTGGAAATTGGGGAAGACACTCCTTTTATCTCATGTCTTCTCCCTGGCTGAGGTGACCCATGCCTCCCCTGTGGGTGGGTTTGCTACGGTCAAGGTTGCTGCTCTGGTGTGGCCTGTAGCCCATTTGCTCTCTTGGGAGCCCCCGCTTGCAGACTGCTGGCATTGTCCCCCTGACTGAGCCTCCTGAAGAAGCTGCATCTGCAAAGATGAGCTGAGGTGTGCACCTACAGTTACTCAGTTTCTCTGTCTGTGACCCATTTAGTGGAGAGAGACTAGAAAGACCAATTGGGCCTCGAGGCCAGAATATGCTCTCTAATACAACTTCATGAGTTTCACTATGTAAACAAATCATGTGTTTTCTCCATTGGAACAAAGTCTGAAAGTGGCATATAAAGAATCGGCCCCTTAAATTTCTGGGGTATAGTCTCCTTTCCATTACCTACCAGCTCTGTTATCTTGGATAAGTTATTTTACTATCTAAACTCTCTGTAAGAATGGCAATTTATCAGTTTCCTGTAGCTGCTATAACAGACTACCACAAATTTAGTGGCTTCCAACAGCACAAATCTACTATCTCACAATTCTGAGCACTTGATATGTGTAACTGAGCTAAAAAACTCAAGGTGTGGGCAGGACTGGGTTTCTTTTGGAGGCTGTAAGAGAGTCCACTTTCTTGACTTTTCTAGCTTCCAGAGATTGCCTGCACCCCTTGGCTCATGGCCCCCTTTCCTATCTTCAAAGCCAGCAGCACAGCCTCTTCAGATCTCTCTTTGACTTTCTTGCTTCTCTGTTATAAGGACCTTGTGATTACATCGGGTCCACTAAATAATTTAGGACAAGCTGCCCATCTCAAGATTTTAACTCAATTGCAAAGTCCCTTTTGCCATGTGAAGTCACTTACTCAAAGGTTAAGGAATTAGGATGTGGACTTTTAAAAAAATGTATTGATTGATTTGAGAGAGAGAGAGAGAGAGAGCAATCTGCTGCTCCACTCACCGATGCATTCACTGGTTGCCTCTTGTAACGTGTCCTGACCCAGGATCGAACTTGCGATTCTGGTGTATCAGGATGATGTTTTAACCAACTGAGTCACCAGGGCAGGATGTGGGTGTTTTTTAGGGAAGAGGGGTGGGTGTTGTTCTACCTACCACATATTTTGACTAGATAATCTCTAAATTGTTTTGTAACCTTACATGTTTCTATTATAAACTAGGTTGGGAGTCCTTACTACTTTTTGAAGTCTAACTTCCTTATAAAAACACAGCCTACCTCACCCCTAAAGTCCTTATATCACCATGCACATCTTGATTTTTACATCCCATTCTCTCCATTCTTACAGCAACAAATCAATAACTATCCTCCCCTATAAAATTAATTCTCTATTTAATTCTCTATTCTCTTGAAGTCTCTTTCCTTAAGTTGTATTTATCTGGACACACTCTTTGTAGTTCCAGTATTATTCTTTGCTGATGTTGTATCTTCTCAATCCTATTTAACCACAAAAATGATGATAAAAACTGATGTAGCCCTCCATTTGCCAATACTGTAAGAGTACCTTAACCTAGTTAAATCTTAACGATTACATATATAGAATACATATTATATATATTTATATATTTGGAATAATCAACTGGGTTTCAGAGTCAGAAACATGAGCTGTCATGTACCCCGACATTTAACTAAATTCTTCTAAGACACTATAGCAGATCTGCAGTGTTCTGAAGACATTTGCAGAGTGCTTCTGGAATTTGCTGATGAACAAGAGCTCATTTCCTGTTACTATTCCTGATCCTATTTTTTGGTCTTACCATAAAATCGTCAGATGGAAGTTCATAAACATCAACATATGTTCTCTTTATTTGTTCTGACTCTTCTCATTAGGACAGCACCTCATGGTTCAGCAACTGTATTCCCGGTGTTGCCTTAGCTCACAGAATGCCCTTTTCACTGCGAGTGAACTAGTGGAATGGGCAGTGTCAGAAATGGTGGTATTTTACCGGGTCCTTACTCAGGCACTTGGGAAGATGATTGCTTCTTCATCCAGAGATGCCCTGTCTCCCGTTTAAGTGTCTGCTTGCTTCTGCTAATAGACAGACAATGAACCGATCCAGCCCTCTAAAGATGTTTTGAAAATGTAGCCACTGTGGCGACCAGGAAATTTCTTCTAGTTACACCTGGAAAATAAAGCATTTTCTCTTAACTGTGAGAACACAATTTTCAGAACTTTTGAGTAGGGCTTGTGTTTCACTACAATTCTTCAGAGCTGCTATTATTTGGGACTCCTTCTCACAGTTCCTGTGAAAACGATGAATGACTGAGGCCTGGAGAGAGACCGCTGCTCTCTGATTACGTGGTTCCATAAGTCCACTAAGTGCCATAGTGGACGATGAGAATGATGCATTTGCTTGCTGTCACCTTCTCGGAACCCTGTCACAGCTAAAGAACCTCAGGACCACTGCACAGGCACAGGTCTGGAGCTCCTGGGTCATTTGGCTAACCTCATCCTTGAGGGGGGTAGATTAAGAGGGCTGAGGGGTTGGAGAGCACCTCAAAGAGGAGGAACAAAGATAGGGGTCCCTGTGGGTCCTGACCAGTGCTTGGGCTCATAGCCAAGATGGCACTGCTGTCCCTATTGGTCCCAAGCGGCAGAGGGGGTTGGAAGAAAATATTGAAGATGATACTGCAGAGGGCAGACACCCTGCAAGGCAGCAGGGGTCCCACTTCCTTGGCACTAATGNCTGGGTCATTTGGCTAACCTCATCCTTGAGGGGGGTAGATTAAGAGGGTTGAGGGGTTGGAGAGCACCTCAAAGAGGAGGAACAAAGATAGGGGTCCCTGTGGGTCCTGACCAGTGCTTGGGCTCATAGCCAAGATGGCACTGCTGTCCCTATTGGTCCCAAGCGGCAGAGGGAGTTGGAAGAAAATATTGAAGATGATACTCCAAAGGGCAGACACCCTGCAAGGCAGCAGGGGTCCCACTTCCTTGGCACTAATGACTTCATGTGACAATAGGTGTGTGGGGGGCGGGGGGAGTAGATGATTATACTGATTATACTATGCATATGCACTATTATGTATTTTACTACCAGCTGGCTGCTCACATTCCCCTTGTGTCTCCCATTTATTATCCTTTGGTCGAACGTGACTGAGACTTTGATATGACCAGCAGACCAATTTATCCCCTGGGCACTAAGGTCAACAGTGCTTTTGGAGCTCAGGAAAATGTTCTTACTGCATTTAAAAGCAGTAAGAAATTAACTTCTATGTCTAAGACAACATTTTAATTTATAATAGTCTATCTTTATACCAACACAGTCATGTCATATATATATATATATATATATACAATACACACACACACTTGTTTTTTGTGGAGAAAGACCAGTGCAGCCCTGGCAGCCAGCCCTGCACTAGGAGCTAGAAATGCAGCAGTGAGTAAGAAGGGGTCTCTTCTTTCTTTATGGTACATGAGAGTAGAGGGAGATGGAAAAGAACACAGAAAGTTACATCACAGTGTAATACATTCCTCCACCCCAGGTCTGCCGGGGGAAATATGGAAGACTTGGTTGCAGAGTCAGGGCCACGCCTGTGCCAGTCAGGGATGGGTGGGAGATGACGGCCTCATCGCACTGGGCTGCGTAGCCAGCTCACCAGTTTTCACCTACTATCCTTGTTATCGATGCAGATGGTGATCCCCGGGTATCATAGGCAGCTCTTAGCAAGTCAGCTACTATGAGAGGTTTAGCTTCGAAACATAAGCATTGCATCTGAAAGCTTTTTTGAAATAATTGTGAAGTGTGTAATAAATGTGTGTATAATTTGCTACCTGGCTCTGTGTTCATGATTACTTCCAGGTTCTTCAAACTACCCGAATCAACGGTAACCCTAACATGCCACACTGAAGCTGTGGGGACTGGAATAGACATCTCCAAGTGATGCCCATTGAAATACCTCGTAGGGTTGTGATCTCATTACCTCTAGGCCTGGTCCACAAAGGAGAGCTTTGTATCTCGTAACTTCTTGAAATTTCTTCAACAAAAACCCTTCTGTTTGTTTTGCAACAACAGGCAAGGATACATTATATATTGAATATTTCTCATTAGTTTGGGTGGTAGTTGATGACATCCAAGTTCCCTTAAAACCTTAAAAGTCGAACTTATTTACATTTTATTCAATGGAAACGGGAGCTCAGCTGAAAACAGGTACATTATTCAATAAGCAAACAGCGAATATTTCTATACTATTGTACCAGGCACTGTTCCAGGCACTGGGGGTTCACAAATAAACAGCACACAGTCCTTATCCTCAAAGAACTCAAAATTTACTGGAGAATGTGAACCAGTGATTACAACACTGTTATGTTCACCTTCAAAGGCAGATAGACCCTCCACCCAAAGTCAGGTTCTAATGTTGAGACTTATGATAACAGACACCTAGAGACTATGATAATAAGCTTTACTGTTTGGAGGTTCCAAGGCAAGTAGAGCAGGACTCTTGACCAGATGGGAGGCAGCTTGAGAAAACAAGGAGAGAAGACTGGCTTCAGTTTTTACTGTGGTTGGGGGTAAAGCAGAGTGAGAGGTCCCGCACATGGACGAAAGTTTGCATGGTTTGAATCTCGTGCCAGCACCAAAGAAGAAGCTCACAGGCCTCCCTATCAGCTTGTCCTGGTGTGGGGCACAAAGCAAAGAGGAAACAGAGAGACCCAAAAACTATCCATAGTCAAACATAAAAGAACGGAGCCGGACTCCTCATTCTCAATATGGTGGGATAAGCAGTAATAAATGGGAGTTTTGCAAGGGCCACTTACCTCGGCTGAGCATTGCACCCAGGTTCGGAGGGTTTGAAGGAGCTCTGGAGAGATGTGCTGTTGAGTGAGTCGTGAAGGGTGAGAGGATGAAGACCTCAAAGTAGAAGGGTATCGTGCTTGAAGCACCAAGAGGTAGAAATGCATAGTCCCTAAACTTGGAGTAAATTTAGGTGACAGGAAAGACACAGCAGTAGATGGTCCTGAAGAGTATGCGGTTGGAGCTCCATTTAAGGACGGAGGAGGAACCCCGTAGACCTGTGACTTTCACCTGGGGCGCCACAGGAGTTTTTAAAACACGCAGTACCTGACTGTTTAGTCAGGGACACTGACCTCTTTTCTCTTAGATTGTCAAATAAAAATGTGACAACTGCCAACACAACAATAGCTCTCACATGTGAATGAATCAATATTATACCTATTTTTTGTCATATAGGCAAAAATATAATTAGTTTGTGTGTGCCATGAGATGAAAAAGGTTGAAAATCACTGCCTTAGAGTATTAATCAGACCCGCATTTTAGAAGATGACTATTCTATTCCAAAAGCTGCCTGAGTTTTAATAAGGAAAATTAGAAGTCATGATCAGTGAGAACTATTGACTTGATTAGTTAATCTTCTCTCGGTAATCACAGTCTTAATTTAAAGAAGCCGATCTCAACATCGTCTTAGGTGTTTCTCGTAGGCAGTGTGTCATGGAAGGGCAGGGAGATAAGAACCTCTTGGTCAGTTTTTTCAACCTATGGAAATCACTGTATTTCCCCAAACATCTGATACACCTTCTAAGAGAGAGAATTATCCGTGGTTTAAAGAAAAACAAAACGTCTGGATGATTTGGGCATAAGTTGCCTTCTGCCTCATAGGGAATTTCTGGGCTAACAAAGCCAACCTCGAAGGGTGAATTTTAGGCTTGGGTCCCAGCCATCAAGATCATAGACTTGGCCTGCAAGACTGGGGGACAGTGGAATGCTTTCCTGGAGCATTAGAATCACAGAGAAGTGGGCTCCAGTGTGGTGGGAAGAGGACTGGATGACCTAGCTGTGATGCTTTAGGGATGTTCAGCTTTGCGGAGGAGGACAGACCAAAAGATCATGCGCAGAAGAGGGCAGGAGAACGAGAGCGCTGAGGCTGCCAAGGGAGGCTGGCCCTGACGGTAAGCTCAGCTCCCGACGTGTCCATCACCCCAGCCTCCCTTCCTATTTTTGACATGAGAACTAAGAACTCAACCTTCAGGACATTTGAGGATGGGAGACAAATACTAATCAGATATTTGGGGGATGTAGTCACAGTTTTCTACGCAGATTCCCCAGTTGCGTCTCAGCCAGTGGCCTTTGTCTTTTTCTTCCATTTCAGGTAGCTCCTTGGGTGACACTAGAATCAGCTGCCGGCCAACTGTGGGCTGCGTGCTCTGGAGGCACAAGAGTAATAAACTTTCATTACTTGAAAGAGTAACTTTCATTACTTGAAAGAGTAATAAAGTTGGAATCGGTCTGCTGGGCAAAGGCTCCTTTGGAAAAAGAAAAAGCAGGAGACTAGAAGTGGGGGGAGGAGGAATTGGACAAAAGAAAGAAAACCTGTGACCCAGGCAACCAGGAGGCCCCCAAAAGCCTGTGGGCGCTTGGGGGACAAGGATGAAGAAGTCCTGTAGATTTGTACATTAGGATGTTAATGTCTCTAATCAAGGTTTCTAGGGGACCCTTAGGCGATTAACTCGTCCTCCAGTTGTCTTATTACGTATCTTCAGCCGATTCTCCCCTTTGTGCCTTCTCTCCTTTCTGCCTGACCGACTAGATTTGAGAAGTGCTTATGAGCTGCTACACTCGGCACTAATCTAATCTCAGTGCTTCATTCACTTCTTTCTTTTTCTGTAGCCTATTGAAGAAAAGAAGAAAGTTCGTTCAATCAAGGTTTCATCCTTTTGAGAGAGGAGGGAATGGTTTCAATACAGAAACTTGATATTTTTAAAACAAAGGCTAGCAGCCTAGTAAAATAATGCTGGCCGTATGAATGAATCCATTTTTCATTTTCATCACCAGGTGCACCCAAGGTCAATGTCCATTCAGGTGATTATAGGAAAATGGTTGTAAAGTTACTGTCTTAGCAAATTAAAACTTTAAGAGCATAATTACAAGTATATGCCTTTATAATAATACACATTTTTAAGATAGCATAAATTTATTATCAGAATAAAAAAATGACAATTTGTAGTTAACCCCACAGGTTCAGATTAAAAAACAACAACTCTGAACTAAAAATAAGAGAGAGAATAATAGGTAGGGACCTGTTTAATAACATGGCATTTAAGCAGAACATATTTTGTAATTCAACTTGCTGTTTAATATTAATCTTAAATATTTTATATTATATTTTTTCTCTTCAACCAAGCATTATCTCAATTTTCACTCACGGATTAGTTTTTAGAAGATTAGTTCATTAGGAGACATATGGTTAATTGCATATTATCTATGATTCATGAGGGCAAGGCTTATTTCATTACTACATTTGAGTAGTCCGACTACAGCTGGCATGAGAGACATTTAAAATCTATGGAAAATAGTAAGTACTTACTGAGTACTTTTCTCTTTCTCTTCCACTAGGCTGATTTATAACATCAGAGACTAAATTTCAAAAGATAAGTTTTCCAGAGAACATGATTCTCAGGCACAGAGGAAATGCTTAGAATCAGAAAGAACAACGTCTGTGGTCGCCTCCTGTGGCTCTCTCCAGCTTTTCTGGGGAAACCGATGGTCATCCTTCTGGCTTCCAGGTAAATTTCTGAAGACGGTTCCCTGCAAAGCTCTTTGATCTTGTCAAAGTGGAAAGGAGAGATGAAGAATGGTTGTTTTTGGTGGGAAGTGGCCTGTTTTTCATGACATTGCTCAATGTGTTTTGAAACCTTTTCCAGGAACAGTGATGGATTTGCATGCATGTGTTCACACCCTCTCAATGTCTTCCCTCTTGCTAGGGAGGATTTATGAGTTCGCTTTTCCACGTGTTGGGAAGGCAGCACGTGGCCGCATCTCAGAGGAACCCTGCACCAGCCCTGGCCTCTTTAGGGAGCCTCGGCCTCGTCACCACCTGAGTGTAATTTATCCCTCAGTGTGCTCTCTTCCTTGATGGAAAAAACTAGTGACGTGTCCACCGTTTCTCATGGTTACATTTATACAGCAGGTTTAAAATTACTTTATCCAACAAAGAAATTGACTCAGAATCCCGGAATTGGTTCGGAAGAGGAGCCCAGTCCATGTGGACAACCAGATTGGGGCTCTGACAGAGCTAAAATTTAATAAAGGGTTCAACTGCCCCCCCCTCAGTAATTCCAAATATATTAATTAGAGGGGGATCTTTATACTTAATCTGGTTAATTGTCTTGATCACGCCAAATCAAAAGACAGGGAATCCCAAGTTTCTGAAATTCAGATACCTGAAGTATGGTTAATAAAATCATCAAAGTAATATTGAGTGAAAACATTATTAAACTTTAGTAATAAGAATTACCATAAATCATACCAAAATATATTACATTTTGTTGTGTAGCCTGAAAAGGGGCTTTTGTTTTGTTTTGTTATGTTTGATGTACTTATCGTACATGAATAGAAGCTCAATGAATACTTATTCAATGGAATAAGTGGTGTACATCTAGTAATATACGTAATAAGCTCCGCACGCATTTTCAGCATAGTTAAGTCAGTAGTCTCCTCTGGTAGGCGGTCTTTTCTAGCCTTGCCACGCCCTTCTCCTAGTTTAACCTTTCTTCTCACCTTGAATATCATTCCTTTCATTACTTGAAAAGTATAAATATTCTGAGATTTTCTAGCTCAGGGATCTTCAGGTAAAAAAAAAAACTCCTTTCCAACAGTTATGCTAATATAGTAGCATTACTAAACTTTTTACTATTTCAATAAGAAACACTTTGCCGCTTATTTCTTGCCACTTAATCGTTTGTTTAAGGGCAGGAGCTGTGACATCGCATCTGTTGAGTGCAGTCCGTCGGGCGGGCGAAGCGCTTTATCACTGCGCCAGGCCACAGAGTTGTGAAGAAGGTTGTCTTTCCTAGGTCTCCCAAAGGTAGGGCCTCTCCGAGTTCTGTTTTCGTTAGGGGAGTAACCAGTGGTATAAACTTGCCAACCAGACACCATCACTTTTGGTGGTTAAGCCAAATATACAGACTGGTTTCTGGTATGAGACTCCATGAACTCAATTTCATTCTTCTGATCATGGATAGAATGTAATATTTGCCACTGAATTATGAAGATGAGGTGATTTGATAATAAAATGGCATTGACTTAATGGCCCTGTCTTTTCAATTGTCCCCACAAGGCGAAAGAGGAGGGAGGCATCAAGCAACATTTTATGATGCTCATGTTATTTTGTGGGTTAGGAATTCAGACTTTGTGTAGCTGAGCTACCTTGTTGCTGCTTCCCCACGTCTGCAGCCCCTGTCAGAGAAGCTTTGTCATGAATCAAACCGCTAGAGGCTATGATCATCTTTAGGCTTCTCAATCATGTCTGGCACCTGGGCTGAGATGACTTGAAGGCTGGACCCAGATGGGTCTAATGACCAGAGCTCTGACCCATGGCTTTCCATATGACTTGATCTTACAGCATGGTGACCACTATGGACTTCCGATGTGGTTGCTCTGGGCTTACAACTGTGTGTCCCCCTAAAAGAGATGGGAGCCCCCTGGCCTTTCATGACCTAGCCTTAGAAATCTCATAGTGTCACCTCTGCTACACTGTATTGATCTCCCAGGTTGAAGGGGAAGAGAACAGACCTCGTCTCTTGATGGAGGGAGTGTTGAACTTCATGGCCATGCTTTCAACAGCTCCAGCAGGCTGGCTTTCCTCTGAGACAGCCTGAGTCAAGTAGTATGGACCAGCTTGTGTCAGGTATTTCTTGTTTCCTCAGTGACCCTACAGCCACGCACTTCTTCCAACTCAACCGATGCTGAACTCTTCAGCTCATGAGAAAAGAAGGTGAAGAACTAAATTTTGCTGAGTCCTGACTGATTATATGTGTCGTATTCACCCCCACTAAACTCATATCGGCGCAAGCTATGCCAATGCTGCTCTGGAACTAAACCATCTTAGAAGACTTTGGGAGTCTTTCTTCCCAGAATCATTAAGATTTTGGCAAGGGCTTGACTTGGTTGGCTCCGTTTCCTCAAAGACTGTGTGTCTCCAACCTGACAAATGTATCTGCCCACCTCCCTGAGGGACGTCTCTTGGAGATTCTCTCAGAGTTGTTTTGCCCTTTCTTCAGATCTCTGACCTTCAGTGACTTTTCCATCTCCTGAGAACTCCCTGGGGGATATTCTTAGGTCTGCTTTATACTCTGAAGCCTGCGTGTAAAACCACACGGTTTCTTTGGAAGTCTACACAGCTGTTTTTATGGAGTAGTCCTATTATGCTATTGCGCTCCATGACATTTTATTTACTTACTTACTTACTTAAGTATTTGTAATTTTAGTCCTTCTTAGATGAGCCCAGGGCCTAAGCCCAAAATGTGTGTGTGTGTGTACTTTCAAAATCATCATAAGAAATGATAAAAAAGACCCTCTTTTATCCCATTTAGTGCATTTTTGCTTTTAGCCATTTCTTTTCTCTTGTGGGGACAGTAGGTTGGCTGCTTAGTTGTGCGGGTGCATGTCAACATTTCTACCCCAAAGGCTTCTGCCATTCTCATGAACACAAAGCAAGTAAAAACTTACACATTACAATGGACCAACCCACAGAAACCCCACTGATGACAGAGGCAGGTCCACAACTCTTTGCCAAGATGCCGCCACTGCTTCTGACCTCCTGCTGGCTCCTTAGGGTAAACAAAGCCCAGGAGGACAGGTTAGGGTGGGTTCTGACAGGGTAATCAGAAAGTGCCAGCACGAAAGACTCTAACTCCGACATTCACCCTCCTCACAGCTGAGTCTCAGCAAAGCAGAAAGTGGTCCCGCTCTGGTAATGTGAGCTCTGCCCAGGTCACCCTCTCGCCTGGCTGGTTCTGTGGATGGCAGCACAATGTGACACAGATTCCAAAGGCGGAACCCTCTCCAGGACCAGGGAGTGGTAGATTATATAACCAACCTGGGGTAGTGTCAGGTTTATCAGTGGCTGATAACTAACAACTTGTAGCTACTTGTTTTTGCCAAGAACATCCGAAGAGATCTTGTTTTTCTTTGTGAGACCAAGTAAAATGATTCTAAATTCTCAACAGTCAAGTGAACACATCGTTTAGTAAGATTTATTTTCCATGTAAAATCTATAGTTAACTTAAAAATACATTCCTTAGTAATCTCTTTTCCAGCTATGCATTTACTCTTTGTTGAGGCTGGTAGGTGGTGTTGGCAACAATACACGTAATAAGATTCCTAGAATGCCGGGAATGGTTGGGTAGAAAGATCCAGAAATTGGTGAATTTGCAAGCAGAATTCCAATTGAATTCCTATTCTAAGTAATGTAACAGCACATACAGACAAAAGAAGACAGAATGCTCAATACATTGATGTAAAAATTGAAAATTTGTTTCAATAAGTAATGGAGTCATTTATTTGACATACAGTGACACATGAACTCATCAGTCAACACTTAGGATTAAGAGTAGTTAGTTTGGTGCTATCTGGAAAGGGTCTAGTTTCAGGTTGGGTCTAAAAGGGAGCAGTCATTAAAAATGATTTGCATTCTTCCCTGGCCGGGTGCCTCAGTTGGTTGGAGTGTTGTCCCATATAGCAAAAGGGTGTGGGTTTGATCCCTGGTAGGCACACTTACAGGAGGCAACCAATCCATGTTTCTCTCTCACATCGATATTTCTCTCTCTTCTCAAACCAATGAGCAAATCCCTGGGTGGGATTAAAATAATAATAATAATAATAATAATAATAACAACAACAACAACAACAATAATAGTACATTTCTATCCTTTACTCCTCCTCTACCCATTTATCTGTTATGGTTTAATAACATTATAGACAAAGTTGAAGTAGGAGAGAGGAAAGAGTGGCCCAGAAAAGAGAATTTGCCCAGATCTAGTCGTGAAGGCCCTGGTAGATCCTGCATTTTCCCAGGACTTTCAGGTGAAAGTTTAGAGTGACCTGGGGACTGAGGCTTGAGTATTTGTCCTCAGTCCTTATTCTTGTATACCCTCTCCTGGCAAGGGACAGAGCCAGCCCTATCTTTTTGAGAACACATAGGTAAGGAATGATATAAATTATGAGAATTATTTTAACCCTAAATAAAACATTGTATTATGGTAGTTATTTTTAATAATAATTATATAGTATATAGGTAGAGAGCCTCATTGTTTTTAAGGACATTGCCACTTCTGTTATCTTTTTTTATTGTTTATTCTATTATAATTGTCCAGTTCTGTTACCTTAATTGAGCAAACCAAACAACTTTGCAAAGTAGATAAAGAACACATTGTTTTCATTTCACAGAGCAATTCACTGAGGCTCTAAAAGGATAAATAACTTACACAGGACAAATTAGAAAGTGAGTAGCCAGTGACCTTTCCATTAAAGGGCTTTGTGACTCTCCCCAAAATTTGTTCCTTGGAACACCCGTCATGCTAAACAGCACAATAGCCATTAAAAGAGCTCCACATCCTAACCACAGATCCTGTGAATGCATCATTTTTTATTGCAAAGGGTAGTTGTGGTTGCAATTGGAATTAAGGTTACTAATCAGCTGACCAGAAAATAGGGAGATTATCCTGGACTATTCACCTGGATCCAATGTAATCACAAAGGTCCTTAAAAATGGGCAGTAGAGTAAATCAGAGTGAGGCAACGTGAGGTCTCAACCTGTGTCAATGGCTTTGATGATGGAGGAAGGGGGCCATGAGCCAAGGAATGCAGATGGCTCTAGAAGTCAGACATGGCAAGGAGATGCACTTGGCCTAGAGCCTGCAGAAAGAAACCTGTGTCAGAGTTCTAACCTACAGCACTGCGAGATAATGTATCTGTGTTGTGTTAAACCATTAGCTTTGTGGGAATTGCCTACAGGAGCAATAGAATACTAGATCTGTCCAGAAAGTATCCAGCCATGTACTGTGAAAAATAGAGATGTTTATTGAAGAAGGCATAAGATACAAGAGACATTGTATGTAGGACAATGATGACTCGGCCTCCTTCAAAGCTGTGACCTTCTTGAGGAAATCTGATTCATTGGTGGTAGTGGTTTGAATCAAGTCGTTAGGAACTGCAGCGCAATGTTCCTTCTGCTTTGGTAGCCAAAGCCATGGAATGGATTTTTCCAGGACACCTTTCATGCCACGATTCTGTGTCAAAATCTTGGACACAATAGTTTTTGGAATCCCCAGATCAGCTTCTCATTCTTGTACTGTCAGTCATGATCTTTGTTGATTGCAGCCCGAACACACTTAATATCTCAGGTGCTCTGCTGGTTGCAGGGTCTTCCAGAATGTAGATCATTTTCAACAGATTCTTGACCATCTTTGAAGGATTTGTGCCACCTTTTTATTTGTGCTGCACTCATTCCATCATCCCCAAAAGCCCTCTGAATCATCTGCCTAGTTTCTGCAGAGGAATGTTCAAGCTTAATGCAAAACTTGACACAGATTTATTGCTCTACTCGCTCAGTCATTTTGAATGTGATGGTCGCACAGTGATCATGCTCATTCAGTGGCATCGACCACCCCCACTGACTAGGACAGTGAAGTCGTCATTGTTCACATGTGCATTCCAGTCCACTCTCCTTGGTTGCCAGGTTACACTGATGTTGCACAAACTGTTCTCATTATATTAACAATGGCTGGACTTTTTCTGGACAGACTTTGCATATACTACAATGCCAGTGCTGTGACATATTTTATAAACAAGGGCTTTCTAAGACAATGCTATGCTGGTAAATATTTAAGACTCAGCTTTCCAGAAGAAAAAAAAAAGCCCCATTAATGTTTGTCAATCTCTATGGTATAAGTACTCCCACCACAGTTGATTTCATGAACAACATCAATCCCAGAGTTGGGAAGACAGGCCCACAGCCTCCCATGAGCTGGTACCAGGAGGCAGCAGCATGCCACTGGAATACATTCCAGCGACTCCATACTTAGCCCTTTCAGACTTTCACTGTGCACATTAGATTTGTTATAGGTAGGCCTCCAGAGAAAAAGTCAGCTTAATTCTACAAACTTACTCGATGACATTCCCCCCCACCTCCACACCGAATGATATACATTATGTGGAAACTTGGAGAGTCAGTGACAAAACACCAGCAGCCACACCATCTACTGTCTTCCAACCTGGATTTTTTTACATTCTTCCAAGACATCTGCCCAACCTGTGAGTATATTTTACTTTCTTCCTATTATCCATCCCATAATAATTGGGGAATATGAACCCAGAGGCAATAATAACACAGGAGAAACCAGTATTTGTGGCTAGCCTCACTGCTGACTACTCACTTTGCTGGGCAAGGCAAGTAGCAGCAAGCAGCTGATGAAGAAATGATTTATATTGACATCAAAGACCTCTTGACGGAAGATCCCTTCTCTCTTACCATAGTCAGTCTGCGTCGTCTTCTGAGTGAGGGGTCACCTTGCTTCAAAGAACCAGCTTCTGCATGCTGGGTGTTAGCGTAATAGGATAAATGACATTTGCCCTGTGCCTGCTAATTCACATAATTCCCTCTCACAGGCTTTTCAGAAGCTTGGGGGACTCTTTTGATAATGATTTAATTTTTCTCCTGAGCTTGTTAACTCTGCTTATTAGTGGCATCGGGGTGGGGGTGGGGTGCTTTAATCTTGCTAATTAATGCATTTCTGTCTCTTCCTGTTTAGATAATTTCTTCTGGATGACTCAGTCTCTTTAGGGTAAATGTTCAGCCTTTCAGATTCCTCAACCGTTTCCCTGCTCCTTCCCGAGATGGTGTCCTGTGTCTCGGGGGTCGGGGGCCAGAGGAGATCATGTAATCCGGGGGCAGTGGGCAAGCGGGGTTTCTATGAATGCCGGCCCTTGTTCCCTGGGCCGTTCTGGGGCTCCGCGGTGAGGAAGTCAGTCTGTTGGGCTCACTGGGGTCTGCTGACATGTGTCTGGCTCCATGTGGCCTCTGGAGAGATCGAGCTGATACCCACACCTGACATTTGTAGGCCCAACCTTTTGCCTCCGGTCTCCAGACCCCGACTTCTCCCCACCCTTCGGCGCTGGAAGGGTGGGCCCCTCATTGGAGCTTATAGGAGCTAGGCCTGTCCCACACGGAAAAGTGCCACTGCAGCCGTTAAGTAACATCTCTCTTGCTGCCATGTTATTATGCTGGTGGCATGTTGGATGAGACAGAGAGACAAACGCAGAGTTTCTCCATTCCTCAGGTTATTGTAGAGAAAGTATGTCACAAACTCTAGCATTCTTGGATCTCTCAAGATGTTAAGGGGCCTTGGGGATTAGAAAGTTAAGAATCTGCCTCTGTCTGGTTGCCTACCACCCTGGTACTTCTTTGTACGCTGCATGGTGCTTGATAAGTGAGTTTGATTTTATCTCCTTTCTGACGGAAAAACTGTGTAGGCCACACCTATTTCAGTAGGAACCATGGCTTAGCCTTCATGGGAGGCAGAGAGAGTCTCTTTGCACCAGGGGAAAAACTCTCAAACATGAGATGGCCAGGCTTGGCTTTTCATATAAGGAATCATGGAAAAACTAGGAGGTAAGGATTGCCTAGGATGAAAACATACTGATTTGATATCCTGGCTATTCCCGTTATACCTGTGCTAGAGAAGATGTGGAGATTCTCCCCTCCCCTCGTGACCCCATTATGACATCCCTTGGGGATTTAAGTAAATACCATTGGCTTTATTCCTTATTAATTTCATTCATCCATAGCAGCTAGCATGGTATGATCCTAGTGGACATTAGACATAATGTGCTTTGAATAGGTTCAGAGTAATTGCTTTATTTTCCAGACAAAGGGATTATTTTCCTCCTATTTCTCTAACAATTTACATTTGCTCTATCAGCGAATATTAATCACACAGTAACTAGTTTTTGTATACTCTGTCCTATTTCCCAATATCTCTCCACAAGCATACTAAGTATGGATGACCCTAAGAGCCAGGGTCTTTTGATATTTACTAGATCTGTGTCTTTCACGTGTTTATCCCAAGTAATGTGCCTGGAACACAGAAGCTGCTCAGTCCGTGAATGGATGAAGTGGCCTTTCAGCACGTGGGTGCCGAGAGAAACCCCACCATCGGTGTGAGGTCTCTGACTAAGGTATAATGCCTCAGCCGTGGCTTTTTAAGAAATCGCTTAAATTTTATGAGGCATTAGAAATTTTTTTCCCTCATGGTGGAGAAGAAAGTATTTGGCTTCTTTAAGCAGAATTTTAATTCATTATATCCAAACAATTTTAAGTGTTTTTAAGAATTCCGTCTGTTTTAAACACAAGAAATGGTTTTTACTGGGCTATGCAATTGATAAACGAATTATTCCGTGAGCCTGGCTTTGAGTCTTAGGCTCAGCTGTTACTGTGTCTAAAGAGACTCACATCTGTCTTTGGATTGTTTCAATACTGTTGGGAAATGCTACCCAACTCTAATGTCTGCTGTCTTGAATATAATGTAAGCTAATTTGTTTGTAATATGAACAGATCTCATGCTGGGTGCTTGGAAGTGAAGAAAGTTTTTTGACTGTGAACATGCTGTTTGGAAGTGTGAGTTTCCCTGGAGTGTAGAACAGGTTCTGCTCAATACACGATCCCCAGATAGCTTTTGGCCCATCTGTCCAACAGGTTACATAAGATGTAGGCATTTCTCAAGTAGGAAATATCTGTTTGTCTCAGACCAAATTGATTTTTCTGGAAGCAAAAGTGAGAATTAAAAAAAAAAAAGAAAGAAAGAAAAGCCCCGGCCAGTGTTGCTCAGTTGGTTGGAAAGTCAACCTGTATACCCAGAGGTCATGGATTAGATTTTGGGTCAGGACACATTCCTTGGTTGCAGGTTCCATTTCCAGTCAGGAGTTGGAAGGAGTCAATCTTCCTTCCCCCCTTCCTTCCTTCCTTCCTTCGTTCCTTCGTCCCTCCCTCCCCCCCTNGGAAGCAAAAGTGAGAATTAAAAAAAAAAAAGAAAGAAAGAAAAGCCCCGGCCAGTGTTGCTCAGTTGGTTGGAAAGTCAACCTGTATACCCAGAGGTCATGGATTAGATTTTGGGTCAGGACACATTCCTTGGTTGCAGGTTCCATTTCCAGTCAGGAGTTGGAAGGAGTCAATCTTCCTTCCCCCCTTCCTTCCTTCCTTCCTTCCCTCCTTCCTTCCTCCTTCCTTCCTTCCTTCCTTCCTTCGTTCCTTCGTTCCTTCGTTCCTTCGTTCCTCCCTCCCTCCCTCCCTCTCTTCCTCTCTTCCTCTCTCTCCCCCACTTCCTGACTTTCTAAAAAAGCAATGAAAATAATGTCCTCAGATGAGGATAAAAATAAGGAACAACAAAAAATATTCCTAGTACATGTCATATCCTAAGAAAGCAGTTGTCACTTGTTTATAATCTCAGATAAATATAACAAGCTGAGCCAGAAAGGACCATTGCGCATCAGGTAGAAGGAGGCTTCTAGCCAGTCAATAAGAAAAACCAAGGTAGGTGGATCGGTGTAGGCAAATTTTAGAATCGGGCAACTGAATAAGCTCTTCGTCAAGATACTCTACATGCAATGTATATTAATTTCGTACACCTTATTTTGTATACCAGAAAGTGCTGTGTAACCGGCATCTAAAAAACTATGCTGGTGACACCTTTTGGCTTAGTTTGGTTACTGTGTGAGATCAAAGATAACCATATTGCATTTATTTATGTTATACAATTAATCTGCCTTTCAGAAATGTCTTTTTATAGTCTCATTCTTACATTTGGAGCTGGAGAAATCACAAATTGACAGTGAATACATTTTAGTATGACTATCTTGGAGGCAAGTTTGTATTCCTTTTGATACTGAAATTGGGAATTTCCAGTAAAACAATATACTCATTGTGTAGCATAACAGGTTCCGTGTTTCAGGAAGTAAAAAGACTGAAGTCAAATTGGAAGTCAAAGACTGATTGGGAACGGAAAGCAAAGTGCAAAACAACTCATCGCCTGGAAGTGTTTCCTAATTTTTCTACAAAGAGTATTTATAGGATAATACAGATATCATAAATAGGATCACCTGTGACTCGTATCCTACTACAGAATATTTCATTACACTTGGCACTAAGGTCTTGTGTATGTACATGTGTGCGTGAATGTTCCAGGTCAAATGTGATGTAATTCCAAATGTGTTCTTTTAAAAAAATATATAGTTTATTGATTATGCAATCACAGTTGTCCTGATAGTTCCCTCTTTGCCGTGCCTCCATCTAGCACCCCCACTCCCTCAGGCAATCCCCCCACCATTGTTCACGTCACGGGTCATGCATATAGGCGCTCTGGCCACTCCATTTCCTATACTGTACTTTACATCTCCATGGCTACTCTGCAACCACCTGTTTGTACTTAATCGCCACACCTCTTCACACATTGCTCCACACCTCCCTCCCATCTGGCAACCATCAAAACACTCTCTGTATCCATGGCTCCGTCTCTGTTCTTTTGTTTGCTTAATTTGTTCTTTAGATTCAATTGTTGGTAGATTTGTATTTTTTGCCATTTTAGTGTTCATAGTCTTGGTCTTCTTCTTAAACAAGCCCCTTTAACATTTCACATAATAATGGTTTGGTGATAACAAATTCCTTCACTTTTTCTCGTCTGGGAAGCTCTTTACCCGCCCTTCCATTCTAAATGATAGCTTTGCTAGGTAGAACAATCTTGGCTGTACGTACCTGCTTTTCATGACTTTGAATATTTCTTGCCAATCCATTCTAGCCTGCAAGTTTCTTTTGACAAATCAGCTGACAGTCTTATGAGAATTCCCCTGTAAGTAACTAACTAGCTTCTTTTCTCTTGCTGCTTTTGGGGATTCTCTCTTTATCTTTAACCTTTGGCATTTTCATTATGATGTGTCTTGGAGTGGGCCTCTTTGTATCCATCTTGTTTGGGACTCTGCGCTTCCTGGACTTTCATGTCTATTTCCTTCATCATACTGGGGAGTTTTTCTTTCAATGTTTTTTCAAATGGCTTTCCAATTTCTTGATCTTTCTCTTCTCCTTCTTCCCAGCTATGATTTCAATGTTGGACCTCTTGCAGTTTTCCCAGTGGCTGCTTATACTGTCTTCATTTTTATGGATTCTTCTTTCTTCTTGTCATTCTGACTGGTTGTATTTTTGCTTCCTTATGTTCCATATCATTGATTTGATTCTTGGTTTCATCCACTCTACTGTTGTTTTCCATAAATTGTTCTTCATTTCATTTAGCATATCCTTCATTTATAACTGGATGTTTTTTATGCTGTTGAGGTCCTCACTAAGTTCCTTGAGCATCTTTATAACCAGTATTTTGAACTCTGCATCTGATACATGCTTATCTCCATTTTGTTTAGCTCTTTTTCTAGAGTTTTGATCTGTTTTATCATTGGGACTATATTTCTTTGTCTCCTCATTTTGACAGCCTCACTTTGTTTATGTCTATGTATTAGGTAGAGCTGCTTTGACTCCATGTCTTGTTAGTGTGGCCTAACGTAATAGATGTCCTGTAGGGTCCAGTGGCCTAGCCTCCTCTATCACCTAAGGTAGGTACTTGAGGTGTACCCTTTGTGTGGGCTGAGTATACCCTACTCTTGTAGTTGAGACTTGGTTGCTGTTGGCAGATAAATGGAAGAGATTTGCTTAGGCCAGTCAGCTGCAATGATTGGCCAGGACCATGGACCACCAACCTTTGCCCTCTGTGGGGAATCAGCTGTGTAGGGGCAAGATGGTGGTGCTCCAAAGTGGTCTGTAGCTGTCCACTGGGTGCATTGGCCCTGGGGTTTCCTCAGGTGGTGCATGCCAAGGTCAGCCCCCACCTGTGTTTTGCCTGTGGTCACCCTGCCTCAGTTATAAGGCAATCTGTGATGGCTGCTACTTGTGCTGGGCTTGGAGATCCCAGGTGAAGCCAAGCTGGGAATCTAGGCTGGCTGCTGCTAGTGCCAGGCCCGGGGCTCACTGAGGCCAGCTGTTGCTTGTTTTATAGGATTTAGGAAGTTGTGAAGCATGAACCAAGACCAGCTATTCATATGGAAAATCTTCTTGGGTGGGCCCATAGTTGGGTGGGGTGGAACCTCTGTAGATCTCCAAGGCAAGTCAAAAAGTGTTAGCTCGGTTGATGGAATCTCAGATACAGCACCATCTTCCCACCAGCCAGCCCTGTAGGAGGAGGGTTTATAAAAGAGACAATGGCCTCTTTCCCACTTTCTGTCTGGAAGAAGGCTGTTCCTGAGCTTTCTCCTTGATGCCAGGCACCTCAGGCCCTCCCTGTGTGCCACTGGTGCTTTTGAAGCTCTTACCCCTGTGCTGGAGCTCACAGGGAGTGAGTCTGAGTAGTGAATCTGTGTGTGGGTTCTTCAGGAGGAAGTGCTTGGGGCTCCAGAAGTTTCTTTCACTGACTCAATCTCCACTGGTATTTGCAGTCAGATGTTGTGGGGACTTATCTTTCTGTCACTGGGAACCTGGGCTGGTGGGCCTGGTGTGGGGCTGGGACTCCTTACTCCCAAGATATCCCTCTTGAATTTTTATCCACCACGTGTAGGTGAGGGACCAACCTGTTATACATCTGTGTCCCTCCTACCAGTCTGAATGGATGTAGTTTCTTTAATTCTGTAGCTGTCAGACTGCCATTCAACTCGATTTCTGATGGTTCTGAGTGATAATTGTTGTATATTTTAGTTGTAATTTTGTTGTGGTTGTGCAAAGAGGTGAACCATGTCTGCCTGTGCTGCCATCTTGACCAGAAGTCTCTAAAGTTTTCTGAGAAACAGAAGCCTATGAGGACTTGGGCCAAATTCTGGGGTGAATTATTCATGGTAAGTGACATCTGCAAATCTTGGTATCTAATAGAAACATAAGGCAAATAAGTAAATGTTTCCTTTTCTTACAGACATTGATTTTTTGTGTGTGAGATAGATGTTATTACATTCCTTTTTTCTAAATATGTACTACAGAGTGAAGAATAAAAATAGCATTGCATCTTTTATACTTATAAAGTGAAGTTATCTAATTAAACTTGCTCATTTTAAATAAAAGACATTTTCAATACTCCTATGAACTAGGATTCTATTAATTAATGGAAAGTGCTACAGAAATCAGATATATTTCTGCTTATCTCTCCTGTAGGCAAAGATTTATTAACAGTTTAATGAAAACAGTGCTACATGACTTTATATTTAATTGTGCTGCGGATGTGTTGAGCTCATTGATGTCTCAAGTCCATTTCACTTTAAGATTCTATTCACAACTATTCCTGTGTTTGTTAGCATTTGCCAAATTGTTTGAGAGAAAGAATTTTCTGGTTTTCCTTCAACATTGCTGAAACAGAATACTTACCTTATTTTAAACTCCTTTTATTGCAAAATAACTATTGTTTCATCTCTGCGAGTGAATGCACAAAATATATGAGATTATTTGCTCTGAATTAAACATACATGTATATTAAAATATATATTTTACCAAGAGTTAACATGTTTCACCTATGAAAAGCTGAAATCTAGTCTTACTGTATTTAGATAGCATGGCAAAAATGACCCAAGTGGCAGGACAATTTCTAGAAAATCTCAGTGTAAACTTAGGCAGGTTTTGGCACACTTGTCTTAAGAGTGGAGATGAGCCCATGGAAAGAAATAGTCTGCTCTTGAATGCTCCATTCCTGGCATGCTCAGCACCCACCTTTGAGTCTAGAGTGATAGCAGCAGACTATGTACAAGTGAACATTTAAATCCTACCCAGTGGCTGTTTTAACAAGGTCCAAAAAGGTTTTAGAGGACTAGGAAGTACCCAGAGAGTATAGTAGGAGATAATTAGAAACTAGAAATGAGCTAGAAGGTAGCTAGGGGGTTAGATTAGGACATGAGAGAGTCCCAGCGATTCCTTAACAAATAGTTGTTGAATAGCTGCAAAGTAGAAGACACTGTGCCATGCTTTCTGGAGGGTCGAGCTGTGCTTTCCAATACATAGCTACTTGTCAGCTGTGATGCTTTAAATGGAAATGTTAATGAATCGAATAAATAAAATTGAAGTTTAGCTCCTCCGGTGCACTCGCACATTTCATGTGCTGGATAGGTACCTGTAGCTAGTTGCTCCCATAGCAGACAGTGTGAACTAAAAACTTCTACATTATCACAGAGAGTTCTGTTGGGGAGAGCTGGCAGAATAAACAGAGATAGGATCCCTGTGCTCTTCACGCAGGCAATCCATCTGAGGAGGTTATGTAAACAAACACCTTCAACACCAACAGTGTGTTATACGAGCAATTTGGACAACGGTAAAGACAACGGAATGAGCTCAGAAGAGTGAAGATCAAATCCCAAAGAGTGATTAGAATAGCGTCATAGAACTGAAGAAAGAGTGTGAGTTTAGCAATCAAAGATAAGCTGAAACACTCTCTACATAAAGGAAGATAGGAATTCAAAGGCAGAAAAGATGGCAAGTTGGCCGGGATGAAGAGACCCCGAGAGATGTAGGCATCTGAAGCCATTGGAGTTCTGTCTTTGAAAGAACTCTTTGAAGGCTAAGACTTTGGATTTTCCTCAGAAGGAATTGAGAAACCACCAGAAGTTTTGAGTAGGAAATGTGATCCAAGTATTATTTCAGAAAGATATTTTTGGCAAGTGTGTGCAGGGTGGATTGGGTGGAGACAGAAATTGATAAACCACATTAATACCAGTTGAAGGGAGGCCAAAATTATAGTTGTTAAGGACTTGAACTTGAATATTAGCAATTTATTCTAGACACACGCTATAATAAACCTTAATTAGAATAAGATGATTTTGAACAGCATTATCAGAAACCAGGTCTGCGTATGCCCCTAAATGACTGATCTCTTCTATCTCTCTTTCATTATCTTCAGTCAGAAGGGCGTGGGTTGCTTATAATTCATAGCAGAACAAGAGGAGTAACCGAGGACAAGTAGGTAAGATCAGTGGGAAAAATTAAAGGAATGGAAATAATTCAGCCTGAAAACAAAAATAGAATCCAGCAATATTAGAGTGGAAGTCAGTTGAGAGATGGAGAGAGCTGACATCTTCATAATAACATCCACCCCCGCCTTTAGTGCTTGCTCCGCTGACACAGTGGGGCAGAGGAGCCGGCCAGTACTGGCTACATGGCATCTCTTCACAATTTTGCTTTCAGTGAAACCTCATGGTGGGAGTATTCACCCCCCAGAAATTGGCAAAGTCTACAAATCAGGGCAGTTCTCACCCTACTGTGCCTACAGAAGTCTGTCACCACTATACCCACAGGAACCACCCAGACCACCTGGATCCCTTCTTTAAAAAGACAAGACTAGAATCTAAAGACACTACTTGTGCCTGAACAGTCATTCCAAGGGCATGGAGGCTGGTTCTTACAACCCAGAGTTTATAATTCTCGGTGTACATAGGGGTCTATAGTGTTTTGTAACATCATGTCCATCTTAAGCGGCATATACAAGTGCTTCTAATGTATTAAGTGTTTTAGATTTATTTTTCCTTTCTTGCTTTACCATGGAGCTGTTCAGGAACCATCCAAGAGAGTGGCGGCCCCTGCTTCTTGATTTCCTTGTGCAAATTTTATGTAGCTTGACCTGTGATTTATGAACAGGAAAGCTCTCCGTGTAGTTACACTCTTACTAATTGATGTGTACAGCTTGTCTACCTTCAAGTTTAGAGAGTAAAAGTTGTTTTCTCTTTTAAATGACTTAGACCCCTCAATAACTGTGTACTTCTGCTTGTGGGGGTAGTGAGCCATCTTTGCTAGGGCTGCTGTGTTACTGTAATTTCTAGCAATCATTGGCCGAGGGCTTATTGCTTACCTGGTACTATCCTAAGCTCTTTCCGTGTACTTTCGTTTAATTAGAAACTATATACCCCTTTGCCAGATGAAGTCATAAAATCAAAGAGGTCAGTGACTTTGTCCAAAGTCACAGAAGTGATTGAGCCGAGATGTCAGTTCAAGCCTCTATAGTGCTGACAACTGTACCGCTAAGCTTGGTAGCATGGAGGGGCAAAATCTCTTTCCTGGCAGTGACACGGGTACCAGGAGCCTCAGAGAGTGAAGAATGACAGCCACCAGGGCTTTGGCAATGAGAAATGAGGGTTTTTTTTTTTTTTTACTGTGTGCCCAGTAAAGTGTGTTGCCATTATCTTTACGGGCTTGTGGGGAGAATAAGGCCCAAGGTGCACTTGGACACACAAGGGGAACCTTGTTCTGGGGATTTACTTCCTCTGAAACCCCACAGGTAGTGAAATAGATTTGGTGGTTCTAATAAAATGCGGGTGAGAATTCCCAGATTGAGTCAGGGTTCCCAGATCGAGAAAATCCATGACCAAATCTTTCCAAGTCTTGCCTCATTCCAAAGCTGTAATGTTTTAAAAACAACAACAATAACAAACTGTTCAGGCATTTCTGAGAGTTGTAAGGAGGAAAATAATTATTTTTGAAGTACAACGTACAGATACTAGTATGAGGGGGAAATGCACTTTGCGAATACCTTGAAGGCTACAAAATAGGCAAACAACTCTAATGTCAAAACCCACACAAAACACACTTGCAAAAGGACTCAAAATGCAATAGCAGGTAAGATTTATGGAACTGATGCCATTTTGTGAATTGGGTGTGAAACGTGGCAAAGCTCTCTGCTTTTATAATGTCATGTTTGTGTATGTTCACACTTATGCACAGACATGCCTCTATGATAGTAACTTGGTAAAATACCCAGAGGGTATGAAAATTCTTGCCTAGATGGGGTTTTCGGACATGCTTCCTTTATTCTCAACACCCGTGCACACGAAGAACTGAAGCTTGAGCGCAGACTTGGCAGGCAGCGCCTGGGCGCTGTTTTCTTAAACGCTCTTCCTTTCTCTTCAGTGCCCCTATTTGGGGGGTACTAAAGTAGCCTCATACCCGCCTCTCAGGCTTCTGAAGGGTATTGAAGACTTGTTTGGAGCACATAATTTATGCTGTGCAGAAAAATAGCAGAGACTCTAATGGTGCCCAGAGAAGCCAAGTTCTCTGAAACCCAGGACCACATTAATATGCAATATTTCATTTACCACCCCCTTCTAAGTAGGTTTGAGAGGATAATGCCTTGTTTGAATAATAATATAGCACATTTTACTATTCAAAGTGCTTTCACATAAATCATCCGTCTTGTTTTATTTTTGGAACAATGAGGGAGATAAGGCCAGGATTATTACCTACAGGGAATCAGAAGCTCAGAAAGGTCAAGTGATTTACTCAAAGTCACATTCCAAGTTCTCAGCAAAGCCGAGATTAGGAGCTGTGATCCTCCATTCCCGGCTCAGCTGGGTCTTTTTGAAAGAACGTTAGTGCCCACAGCTTCATGGGTGGAATACTGAAATTCCCAGACACAGCCTCTTTCCTCTAAGTGCTCGCTTTTTCAGTTCGGCAAATTTTAGCATCATTTAGAATTGTTTGGCCTTATATGATGGGAGAAAATTTTGAATAAAAGTTTAAATTTAAACTTTTATCTTAGTAACTTTTATCTTAGTAAACATTTCTCTTAGTAAACAACCAAAATCTGCCCTGACACATACGAATTTCTTAAACTAAGTTCACAGAGTAGGATACAAGTTGCATATAATGCTTACATTTAATCATGGTCAAGGGTGTGAGTTTTATATGAGACAATTAATAGGAAAGCACTTGGTAATCTCTAAAGTATTGTAATAGGGAGGGCTGACATAAGTGCTGTTACTGTCAGAAATTATTTAATTGATTTAATTTGTAATGTAATAGTTTCAACTTGTTAGAAGCAGCATTTTGTCCTGTTGACATAGTTTCTGTGCTTAGTCCCTTTTTATTAGTTTCATTCAAACATTTCTTTAAGTACTTACATAATATTTTACGTAGTGCATAAACGTGATGATATATGTGCACAGCGCTTACATGCTAGAGAGTCTTATAATTTTTTACTTGCTATCTCTTCTCAGTCTTCTCACATTCCTTAGGTCCCATCCCCGTGGCACACAACAGCAGTATATTCATTCACCTTTGTGTCTCTTACCATGTTCATATATTTGCAAACAAAAGTATACACAGATACTTACACATGTACATATGTTTGTATTTAGTATAGTCACATACTCCCTTATCACATGCATAATAGGGATTTTAAAATCATTTAGAAAATACAATATTATATAATAAACATTTCTGCAACTTATTTCTCAATTGCAAATAACACATTAAAATAAGTTCTGTCATATCAAATGGTCTGGCTTTATTTTCTTATCTCTAGTGGGTGCATAATATTCCATAGTAAGGATATATCGCATAAATTCAAGTATTCTCTTATCAGTAGGCTTTTATTTGTTTCCAGTCAGGTTCTTTTTTGCCACTTGAAACAATCCTTCGTGAAATACATCTAAACAAGGCTGCATGAAGTACACACACATATTTTTTAAAGTTTGTTTCCTTACTTACTTATTTATAAAGAGTGGAAAGTAGAAAGCGAGGGAAAGAAACATTGATCATTTCCTTCTCTCGTACTCCCCAACCAGGGACCAGGCCCACAACCCAGACACATGGCTAGGAATTGAACTGGCAACCTTTTGCTTTGCAGGATGACGCCCTACCAACTGAGCCACACTGGCCAGGGCCTCTTATATAATTTTTTTTAAATGTTATATTCTGGATGTCCAGAGAGAGAATTTTGGATTGAAGTGTACTTTCAACTTAATAGATTTTGCCAGATTGCTTTCTAGAGAAAACGACAACACTTCGTGTTTCTACACCGTGTGGGTGTTCCCATTTTCTTTTATGTACTTCATATTACCTCTTTTATGTAAATGTACAGCAAGTGTTCTTCCAATTTTTGCTAGTTTGAGGCAAATTGACAACATAACAGATTATTGTTTTTTAAAATTCTCCATTCCTGACCGTTAGTGAAATCGAGCATCGTTTCATATAATTGTTAGTCATTTGGAACTATTGCCTAGTTCCAAACTGGCCTAGAACTATCTCATGCTATAATTCAATAATTCTTCTTGTTTTCTCTATTTGTGACATCTGTATATCTACTATGATGTATGCTTTATATATTAACCCTTTATGATTTGGTTTACACATATTTTTCTTATTCTTAGTTGGTCCTTTAACTGTGTGCATGATATCTTCTGCCAATTTAGCTTTTCTAAAGTAAAATATGTCTATCTTTTCTTTTGGTTTCCCATGTTGGTTAAAATTGCACACTGGGTCTTTTAGATCTTCTTCAACTATTTTTTAACCCATGTGTCATTTACTCTCATCTTTAGTTCATCTGAATTAATGCTGCAAGGCTGGGGCCCATGCTCATTTTCTTTCTTTGTGTCATTGCTAATGATGAAATAGCCCATGATTTTTTCCAATAAATTAAACCATTTTTGTCTATATTGAATTCCCATACATACTGAGATTCTCTTGTTTAATTCTCTGATTTATAATTGGATTTATTGGGATGATGGTGGTTAATAGAGCCGTACAGGTTTCAGGAGCACCAACCACTGAAACATTATCTGTATCCTGCATTGTGTGCTCACCACCCAAAGTTCTGAATTTTTAAAATTTCTTAAAACTAATAGAAAAAATTGTAGCAATTAATTTAGAGTCTGGTGCCAAATTCTGCCTGATGGTAACTCCCGGAATTTCTGATACAGATTATGATAAATAGTAAAATATCTCAAGGAGCTATTCTCAAAGGCCAAAAGCTCGAAGTCGAAGACATCTTGCGGCACTCACCTGGCATTTCAGTGGAGCACAGCAACACAAGGATACGAAGTAGCAAATTCACATCGCAAACTGCTCAAGGGGAAGGAAGTCTGAGGGCTGTAAGTTACTGGCCACATGCTTTTTGATGGCAGTTTCAGTGGTAGTGTCAGGGAAGATAGACGTATGCAAGTACGCAACTGGGCCAGGCCTGCTTTGGCTTCAGGTCTTGATCATGTCAATCTTCATGATTATTTCACCTCTATTACACTGTAGGTAGGTGTCAACTCTGACCTGATGTCATCGTAAGAGTAGCTTTACAATTATCATAGAATCAAAATATATGTCAGGAAAGTATTTGGCAAAGTCTTGGGATATCCAGTGTCTATTAAAGCAAGGCAAGCTGAATGAGAACATAACTGCCAATTGCAAGCCCACATCCAATGCTGTTGATTAATTAAATGAAATTGCTTTTGGACTACTGGATCTTTCTGTTGGCTCTGGATTTAAAATTTTTATCAAATTCTAGAGTAATAAGATGAATGGTCGGGTTATCATATCCTCGGATGACACAGAACACTGAGGAATAATTCCATGACAAGCAGAAGAATCCAGATTCAAAGTCAACTCAGTAGGTTATAACCAAATAATGACATTTACCTAGGATATTAAAAAGTTTCTCACACTGATTTTTTTAAAAATCATATAGGTAAACACTGCATTTGAGCAAGGTTTCTATGATCCAGAATGATATTATAACATATTTATACTTCTGTTATCTCTTTTAGCCACAAATTAGCATTATATTCTGACCAGAATACATAGATAAATACAGAATTTCTCTCTTTCACTTTGAAAATAGGATTTAACCTCAGTATTTTATGTATTGTAGAATATGTTTTTACACATCTTGCTCCAAATCACTTGATGTCAGTTCAATTCCGTAAATGTCTAACAGGTGCCTCCTACGATTCTGGCACGACGAAATGTTCCAGGAAAAACGATGCAAATGAGATCTCGTCTGCTGACCTCAAGGAACTCAGGGTTTAATGGGGGAAGGCAGCCCTGAAAAACACGTGATGGAAGGGCGCTCACAAGCAGGGCGCTGTGGTTACCTAGCTATCAGCGGCTGTAAAAGTTGTTAATGGATTTTCGTCTTCATTTATACCACTTTTACCTGAAAGACGTCCCTTGCTCCCTCTTAACTTTGCCATTTAGGAGTGAGGCAGTGAGTCGTTCTCACACTGCTGTGAAGTCGTAAGTCCCACTTTCCCTGACTAATGGCTATAAAGCAGCGAGAGTTTCCTGACTAATTGGCATTTCAAAGGACAATAAGGATCACTTAAACATAATATATTTATTTCTAAAACTACCATAAACTTTGGTTTTGTTTGACCCTCTAGCAGTTGGCATGGATTTATAATACAGAGAGCTCTGCTGCTCCAAACGCTTTTTTATATTATTATTCCTATAGGGAAGAATCAAGGCAGATAAACCAAATAAAGTCAAAGAGTGATAGCAATCTTTTCTTCCTGGCGGAAGCAAGAGTGAAAAGGAATACTGTACCTGTCCATGTGCCTTCATCTTCTTTCTAAAGGCAAGTCCTCACTCTCAATCCATCTCATTTGGATTCGGAAATGACTTCCAAATGGTTTAAGAGGTCCTCGTTTCATTCCCCTCTCTCAAATAACAAAAGCATAACAAGACCCCTTAGATTAGTATTTCCACAATTGTTTTCTTCAGCACCACAGACCTGAGACCTTTCAGTGGTGGAGAAACAACACGAAGTGGAAAATATTTTATGCTTTGCCCTCTCTTCGAATTTTACAACACACATTATCATATTAAAGAGAGTCACATTACTGAGTTTAACCAAATATATTCCAAAATGCTATGATCAAAGGGCTCTTTACATTAAACACCTATCAACATCCCTGGGAACTTGGGAAATGCTACTTTAGATGATAAAATGCGGACATCTTAGCAAAGGCTGATAGCTAAAGTACTGAAAAGTTTGCTTCTGGTATCAGCTATTGATTTTTACCGCTTTCAGAAATGTAGTGTTACTGCTACCACCGTGCCTACATTATCAGGAAGAAATTGCATAGAGGAAAAAAGTCTTCAGCTTTTGGAACGGGAAGAGGAAATGCATGGGTTGCCTGCGAGTGTCTGTCTTAGGGGAGCGGGGACTGGGTGAGAGAATGTGAGAAAACACTGCAACAGAGCTTTTCCTCGATGAGCCTTTAAAGGCTCCGCTGTTTACAGAAATTAAAATAACACGTGATATCATTAAAACCAAGTTAAAGTGTTCCTTTGGCAGATAGTGTCTTGCGGTTCATGAAGTGTACGATACGTATCGTCATTTTCAATAGGTCATTAACCACTTTGGGTGTATATTAAACTTCAGATTCCTGTGCAGTGCAAAATCCCAGTGTTATAAGTAAACAGGCACAGAGAGGCTAAGAGACTTGCCCAAGGCCACAGAGGCTGAATCTGGAGCCAACTTTCCAGCCTCCGTTCCCAGAAGTAACCACTAAACCATGCCTCCTTTTGACGTGGGAGCTTAGACCAGTTGCCATGTTCACCGTGTTCACCTTGCCTTTTTTTCTTCCCAGGGTGCGTGGAAAGGCTTGATGCTGTGGTCAGATCAGGCCTTTTCTTTCCAGCCTTCCCCATGCTTGCCTCTCTGGCTCTGCACCAGCAGCCTGCATTTCCTCTGCTTGGTTTAGGAAGCTCCTTTTAGAAGGTTTCTGAATTGCTGGCCCTTAAGTGACATTTGACGCGACAACCCTCTCTACCTGTAACCCACAGCGCTGACCTCGGAGCTCAATGAACTTTTCATTTACATGCACAGTCAAATTAAATTTGCCCGGCCTTTGAAAACTTACATCTGTTGAGTGTCTAATTTGTATGCCATTTGTTCCACAGATGTGTAACAAGACAAATACCTGTCCAGGCTTACATGGGATTCAGAAATGCTTACGTTAATCATGCCGGTGGAAAGAGGTTAAGGGCTATACAATAAATCAGTCTCCAAATGGTTTCACTTGGAAAGGCCTGGGAGAACAGGGTTATTTTTATCCTAGGATGCTTTTAATTTGAATCAAAAATGCTTTACCACATGTTCTGCCACAAGTTCAAAAGGATTGGTAACAAACATTTAATCTTTTTCTTCTCGGATTGGCGCTAAGCCCTCATCAAAAAGCGTATGCAGTCAAGCAGCTTATCTCCACTGAGCTGCTTCCCTTAATGTGTTCCTAATTATAATCGTATATATTGCTCACTGTGGCCGATTGAACAATATGGCAGTAATTTCTTTACAGGCCTCCCTGCTCTTTGAACTGTGAGTACAGAGGGCTAGAACAGAACCAGATCAATGGGATTTGAGTGCTGGCAAATCAAGCCAGATGCAATCTTGAGAGAATGAATCTCCAGCTGTTTCCCAGAAAGGAACTTCGACAGACAGCTGGGGACCTTATCATTACCATCATGATCATCATTATCATCATTCCCACAAAATACACCCATGGCTCTTTAGGAAATGTGCAACTATTCTCATCTCTTCCTAAATCACTACCCACCAGCGTCTCCCGAATGCTTTGAAATGGAGACCGAGGAACCCAGATAAGCCTATGACTGATGATGTGGGTCGAAGACATAACAATATTATATTGACACTATGTATTTGTCAGTGCTGCGTGATACGTGGCTGAAAGCAATGTCTAAAAGTCATTTTTTAAAGTACCAAGCGCTCGCAACTTTCCCACGTGTGGGGAAAAGGAAGATACTATAATCCTCTCTCTTGGTCAGAATGGCATGTTATTGCTTTGTGCTTACATCCCTGTGTCCTCCACATCATTATCACCAGGCCTTGTTTGGCTCAGTAGCCAATAAATGTTCCTGGGAAGAATAAATGCTTGCTGTATAAAAAGCCTTTTGCTGTAGGGGAAGGAAAAAGTTGAACAAATTCAAAGGAAGTTGTCAGCATCCTCAAAGGGGCTTGCAATCTAAGAGAATCAATACATGTGTATAAAATGATTATTACTTTGAACAATTTAAGGATCATTCAAATGAAAGGAAGTGCCCCATAGTAGAAGGACCCACAGGGGTTCCCACATGCAGTGTGCAGAGTTGCGTGGTCTGTATAAAATGATTTATGCCTACCTCATAAAAGCCTTTCACCTCCAAATCTGCGCTCACGGCCTCCCCTTTTCAGGGAGATATTTTATTTCCATTGGCTTATTGGATTACAGCATTGTACAATATTTCCAGGGAGAAACTTCAGAAAAGCCAGGGTCAATCCAATTAAACTTATCATGCGTTGTCACCTAAATGAGGTTGTCAGGTAAAATGCAGAGGAGGTTGAGGACTGAGGTGAAGGTCAGCAGAATGAGAACACTTAGGGGCCCCCAAGATCCAGGCAAATGAGGAATGAGACTAGGGATCTGTGTTTTGGAGTAGTGGCCATAGAAGAGGAAATCTGAACAAAGAAGCCGAGGGAGGTGGGCGTGAAGAGACACTGACTGCAGGGCTTTGTTCATATCTTGCTTAAAACACTTTATTTTATTTTCATTTCTCTGTTCTTTTCCCACCAGTTTGTAAACTCCCTGAAGACAGGAATCGCCAATACGCTTTTGCTTATCACTTAACCCCATTACCTAGCACTTGAGAAGAGCTGAACACTAAATAAATATTTGTTTACTAACCTTTGTATCTTGAAGGCATCACAGTAGGTGCTCAATAAATATTCGAGGAATCAGTATTTGCAATTTTAGTCTGATGATCCTTAACTAAACAAACTCTTCTGGACATGATAACCTCTGATTCTCAAAAAAGAGACCAACCAACCAACAAAAAGCCATTAGGACCGAAAGGGTATTTATTGTACAATTAGTCCTTTCATGTGGCGTTTGGCGCTGCAGGTAAAACAGGGTTTGAGTGTATTGCAAGACTTAGAGAGGCAGCATGGAAGGGCAGAGAGGTGCACTTGGCCATGCATGGAGAATGCTGGAGTCCTGCCTGTGGAGGGGTGGGGGGAGGTGGACTAAACTGCCTATGCAACGAGAGAAGCACGGGGTTTGGAGCCTCTACAATATCTGTTTCTTCTTTGCCAACATTTTAGTAAGTTTGGTAAGTGTCTATCTGCAGCAGGGATAAAGAGAACCAGAGTCTTCTGAAGAATATGTGAAATCATCCCAACCTCACTTAAGTCCATGATTTAAGAAACATTAAAAGTGAAACTAATTTCTGCTATGAACCTATTACAATGCCTTCCTGTTTCCAGGCCACGGGTCGGTGAGCAAATTTGAATTAAGACTTGGATAAATAGGATAAATGGTTCCTTCTGAGGGGGAAGGGCAGGTAATGTGATCAGGGAAGGGTAAGCAGAGGGCTTCCATTCTGCGTATTTGTTTCTGTGCGAGGCTGCAGAGATGGTTGCTGTATACTCTTTCTGTGTTTATTATCGAATATCTTTTTTTAAGTGTATGGAGAGCAAAAGTAGCTATTATTCTGGAAATATTTTCAGAAATTTAGAAAAGTCCTAGAGTTGAGTTTACTAGAATAATCTAAATAATCAGGAGTACAGGGATTGGAGACACCTAAATGACTCCCGAGAGACTTGTAATAAAGCCCAACTTGATGGAGCAAGTTGTTAGAGAATTTGGTCCTTTTCCTTTTAAGCCTGATTTTGGAAGGATGAACACTGTGGTAGTTAAAAAAAATGTTTAACTTCCTTTGAGGAGTGCATACAAGTTCTTATAGCTTGTATAAATAGTCTCTTTTATGCCAGTTGGGTAGTCCCAAGTTCTGTAAAATTCTCCATTACAATTTTCATGGAAAACAAATCAATTCTAATTCAATTCAACAATTACACATTGATCACTTAAAATGTGCCAAACAAAATACAGAACAGGCATTTTACAGGAAAATTGGACTGCGCTGAGATATGCAGTAAATCATCTGTAATTTTATGAAAAGGGAAGCCAGGCATGTTAATGGAGTTTGTTTTTATAAACATGAAGTGTTTGGGCATGTTTGATTTTTCAGTTGGGCTGCTCAGCCAAGCTTAGTTAACACCTTGTAAAAACTGAGTTGCTTCTCATTTCCTTAATGGAAAGCAGTAAGAGTCATGGTTAAGATCCCCCCCTATCAGCTGGAGGCCTTCTGCAGCCTTCCTTAGGCCTCTGAGGTTGGATCTCGGATGCAAATCCATCTGGATACTTGAGACCAGAAAGTGTGTCTCTCCAAAGAATTCAAACTCTCTCCCCATCAATCTTCGACAAGTAAACTATCTAAAAGCAGATCTTTGTTCCAAATTGCTAAGTTGGAAGAAAGGTTCTATTGATAAGCTTTTACATCTTAATAATTTCTTGAAATATATAGCTCTATCCTCATTTTTACCATCCATTTGGCCTTCAGTATGTACCATATTTCTGCATCTGTGTGGATATCACTTTCCTCAGTGATATAATGTTAACTTAAGAATGTGATAAAACAGGAAGCATGCTGAACTTTTCCTTGTCCTGTGGCCTTAACAAGCCACAGCTGTATCAGCAGCTGGTCACCGAAGGAGCCTGGTCCTAGCCTCTCCCAGCATCCTTTTTCAACTAGATCAAAAGGAAATAGATGAGGCAGAAGGTTTTATCATCAAAGGCAATAGAAATCTGTGGGAACCAATATTTCCATTTAGATTATTTTAGCCTCATCAGACCAGGAAGATTTTTCCCTAGTAGGAAGAGGTTATTAAATCAGCCAATTTGAAGAGCTTTTCAATCCTCACAAATTTCTCTTCACTGAGCTTGTAAAAGAACAGGAGTGGTATCAAAACATTTGCTCACCTCCCAACATCTTCTGCTAAATTGTTAGTTTATTCTCTCAACAAATATTTGTAAAGTTGTGTTAAATACCGTTAGTGATGGCTTAGCTGGCATTTTTACTGCGATATCTAATAAATGATTTGACGAATGAAACCAAAACTTCTAGTATTTTACTTGCAGGTAAAGCTAAGGAATAACTAGCATGAGAGAATGGATATTACCAGTTTCTAGAAAGAAGTGAACTAAAAATTGTTTCTTTTAAAAATAAATATTTATCTTAATTCTCACTGATGGTACTGTCTCGATGCAATTACTTTGCTTGTCCTTCCCAATAGGCGAAGTTCAACTTATTGTTCAACAGAATCACTAAGGCCATAGAGAAATGTTGGAAAATATTCTTTTTAAAAAATATTTTTAGAGCACTTTTAGGTTCACAGAAAAATGGAGAGGAATGTACAGAGATATCCCTGGTCTCCACATATACGTAGCCTCCCCGATTCTAACATCACCCACACTGCACAGAACGGTACATTTAGTACAACCAGTGAACCTGCATTGACACATCAATGTAAACTATGGACTTTGCTTATAGTTCACATTAAGGTTTACTCTTGGCATTGTATATTCTATGGGTTTAGAGTTGCTGGTAAGGATGTGGGAAAATTAGAACCCGTGGGCTCCGATGATGAGAATGTAAAATGGTATATCTGCTATGGAAATAGTATGGAGGTTTCTCAAATAAATTAAGCATAAAATTACCATATAATCTAGCATTTCCACTTCTAGATATACAACCCACAAAACTGTAAGCAGGAACTGCAAGAGATATTCATAAAATCATGTTTGTAGTAGCACTATTCACAATACCCAGGGGCTGGAAGCAACCCAAGTGTCCATTTACAGACGAATGGACACACAAAACACAGCATGTACATGTAATGGAATATTATTCAGCCTTCAAAAGGGAAGAAATTATGACACATACTACAGCATGAATGTGCCTTGAGGACATTATGTTACACAAAATATGCCAGTCAGAAAAAGACAAATACTCTCTATGATTCCACTTATATAAGGCACCTAGAGTAGCCGAGTCTATAGAGACAAATTAGAATGGTGGTTGCCAGGCATGGGGGGAACACACAATGTGGAGTTACTGTTTAATTGGTACAGAATATCATGTTTGCAAGGCGAAAAGAGCTCTGTGGATAGTTGATGGTGAGAGTTGCACAACTATGTGAATGTATTTAATGCCACTGAACTGTGTGCACAATAACAGGATGATAAATTTTATGTTATGCTTTATATTACTACAATTTTTTAAAAATGTGAAACAAAACACTAAATATAAAAAGGAACTTAACACTCTGTGAAAGGTAAGCCTGGGAGGATCTTGCCAAAAAGCAACAAAGTGGTCAGTGGAACAAAGGGAGCAAACCAAAGCAGAACAACAACAGATGATGGGTAGTGTCAAAGGGGAAACAAGGAACACCTGAAAGAGCCAACCAACCAAAGCTGGAACAATTCGAGCAATAAAATAAATAGCACAGTATTGGATTATAACCCAAAGTATGAAATAAACATGTGTGAGTTCACACTAATATACATAAATACTTAAATCAATAAATGAGGGAGATTGGTCCTGGCTAGTGTAGCTCAGTGGATTGAGCACAGGCCTTTGAACCACATGATTGCGGTTCGATTCCCAGTCAGGGCACATGCCTGGGTTGCAGGCCAGTTCCCAGCAGGGGACTCACGAGAGGCAACCATACATTGATATTTCTCTCCTTCTCTCCTTCCCTTCCTCTCTAAAGATAAATAAATAAAAATCTTTAAAAAAATAAATAAATGAGGGAGATTGGATTTCCTTACAAAAGAATTATAAATATCATACGTAGGTACTTTCTTCTCCATTAGATGAAGCTTAGCTTCCCTCTCCCCACTTGAGTGGGGTGTACCTCATGAGCAGCTTACTGTATAGAATCTGGAAAGGGAAAAAATCGTTTTGCTGATGGGAGAACTGGCAAGCACTGCCTTAATCAAGGTTAATGCTACCACAGGTAAGTTAGGTTGATACTATGTGCCCACTTATATAATGTGGTAACAAGGACACTTCTGTGATATTTTCCCCCAAAGTCGATACATCCAATTTAACTATGAGAGGAACATCAACCTCAAGTTGAGGGGCATTTTTCAAACTACCTGACCAAGCCTTCAATGTTGTCAAGGTCATCAAAAACAAGGAGGGACTGAGAAACAGACTGTTGATAAGAAGGAGACATGAAGACCAAGTGCAATTATGAGATCTTGGAGTAGAAAAAGAAAGTTAGTGGGAAAACTAGAGTAATCTTAAGTTAGGAGTGTATTTATTAGTACATACCAATGGGAATCCATCGGTTTTGACAAATGCACCATGATTAATGTACATTGTCAGACTGAGAGAAACTGAATAAAGGGGATAAAGGAATTCTCTGTACTATACTTGGAAATCTTCTATAAACCTAAATGTTATTTTTAAATAAAAGTTTATTTTTAAAAAGGAATATAAGTAACTTGCCTTAGCCCTGTGAACTCTATTTCAAACCAATATCCCATCACATATTTAAGGATATTGGAGACTGTTTTTAAAATCAACACAAATCAAGGAAGTAATGAAATAATAAATAATATATAATGTTTATTAAACAATTGTGGCAGGGCCTAGTGCATTGTAAGTGTTCAATAAGTGATAAATGTTCTCACTTAACATTGTTTTGGAAGCACTTGAATATGCAAAAAGTAAAAATTATATTTTTACATAGGAAAGAAAGAAATATTTTCATTATTATATGTTTCCATCATTTGCACATCTCTGCAAACAGTCAAGAATCAACTGAATAACCATCTTGTAGAAACTAACTATAATTCTAGAAAGTTTAGTGGAAGTTACTTGGCACAAGACAGAAGCACATATTTAATAACTTTCTGAATAAATATACTGGAAAAAGAAATCACCAATAGAATCAGCATCATCTATTAGGAATAATACAAGTGCCCAACAACTTGGAAATTAAAAGTATAAAGTATGGTTTAGGTACCTAATGGAATATTATGCAGACATTTATCATTGTGTTTTCAGGAGAATTTGCAATAGTAGAATCAAGTGTCTACTATTAAGTTCATTAAAAATTCAAGATGCCAAATTAAATAATAAGCTTATTCACACCTAGGAGGAAATTATGCAAATAGAAATCCCTAAAATCCATCCGCTTGATATTTAGATGGAAAACCTTTCAGTAGCAGTGAGTTCCTTTTAAACAAGATAAGGAATTTGTTTTTTTATAAATTCAGTGATGGTTTTGATGTGAGCTGACATGAGCCAATCTGGCCCGTCATAGTTTTCACTTTTTTCTATGAATTTCAGGTAGTCCCCTTAGAGAAATGGTAAGGTTAAATGTGAGACACACATTAAACATGCAAAAGAAGACACAGAATTGGCAACTGAGTGAAAAGCAGGGGCGAGGTCAGGACTGGGGATACAAATTCAGAGTTCACAGAACGATGGTTAAACCGGAGACCTAACCAGGATCCACTCTGAGTGGGAGGAGAGAGGGGAAAAGTGGGCTAAGGACTGATTCCAGACAACTTCAACAATTTTCCTTTTGACTTGATTCTAATAATTTAACACAGGAATAAAAATACCCACTGCTTTTGCATATGTCAGTGATTGTGCATGTTTAAAATGATGAATTATTTCAGACCCAAATTGGAAAGAATGTAAAACAATGGGAACACTTAGCAACGCCGGTAGAAGCATGGTTGGTATAACCACTTTGAAAAATAACTTGACATCACTGAATTCCGTCCAAGTCTCTCTTTTTTCTTTGGTGCTCAATTTCTATCCAAAGACAAAACAATTATTTGCTTTTATCTGTATACTAGTTGGAACACTCCAAGCTAGTTGGAAAGTTCTTGCCTGTCTAAGTCCTTTTTTCTCCTAATTCTTTTCAATGCATAATTCATTAAACACTGTCAACAAAAAGTACTATACACTGAAATAAAATGGAACCACCTGATACATTGCAAAGGCTCTACAACTCAGGGGGACTTGCCTGAAGGACTAGCTTTTAAGATACAAGCAGTAGGCGTTGACTGATTTTTACTGTGGAGCAGGAGGTCTTGGTACAAAGAACCTAGAATGCATAGTAAGTATAACCTATGTGCACAGGTGTGGTTGGGCATTTGCACAGTGGTTCAAGGGACAATAGAACAGTGACAAAGATACCTTGACCAGCTCTGGTTTTGTCCTTCAGGCTTTGCACTTTATCCCAAAGGTCATGACACATACATATTTAGCATAAGCCACTTTTAACAGAGTCCTGCTTTTAAAAAAAGTGTTATGCTAACAATAAACAAACAAACATTTGTCATAACCTTCCAAAGGAAAATTTTTTGTGTGTCAGTCAGAGGGTCAAAACCACTGAAAGCTTTTGTCCAGCGTGCACACAATTTGGGCCCTTTGCAATTTCTTATAGAAGATGTTGACCAGTTGTGGAAATTTGCTGTGATGTGTATTCTAGAATAAAATTGTGGCTGACGTGAGCCGTGCACTGGAGGCCAAGCTGGAGAATCCTTCTAACAGGGCAGTGTAATTTGACACCGTCCCCAAAGGCTGGGCTGAGCCCAGTGGTTGCATCAGCCCAAGTAAAAGGTTCACATTTTTTCCCTTCCTCCCTGCTCTTCACGTCTGTGAGACTCCTTTATAAATATATGCCCTGTAACGCTAAGAGCGAGAGAATGCAAGCACTGCTGGAAAGAATGAAGAGTTCCCAAGCTTAGAACAGAAAGGGAATTACGAAACTATTAAGCTCAATTAACAAGTGAAAAATGAACTAAGTTGTTCCAGAGTGATTTTTAATTCTGTCAAATAAAGAGGAACCAGACTGCAGGGTAAACTCTTATTTATTAGTTTTGGTTAATGAGTTTTTCATAAGCAGAATTTCTTAAATTTTATTGAATCAATAAAGTCACCATTTGGAAATCTGTTTTTTCCCACCAGGGTAGGATTTTAATTGAGCAAACACCCAAGTGCTGTAAACTGACTCTATGGCAGTGAACTTGTCTGCGGGTTATATTACTGGCCTGGCAGACAGGGTTGCAGACGTCCTTGACTTGAATGTAATCTCTGCTATGTAACGGCTGTGCGTGAATTTTCATCTTCATGATGATGGTATTTTCCCCGTGCTTATTATTACCAAAGAACCACTGTGAAAACTGTAATGTCTTCTGGGGCGGCCCCTGGAAGGAGGAGCACTCCATTCTTCCTTCTAGCCTTTGACCAGACGGAGCATCGTTTATCACTATGTGGATCATCTTGAACCTCTCCTAAGAATGACAGAGGCTGGGGTGTGCCCACCCCTTTCTAGTATAGATAGCTATGATGTGCTCCATGGCCACCGGACACATCCTGCCCTGGTCAGTTGCTTTGGGAACACCTGCCTTTGTTTATAAGGGTGCAGTGGGCAAAGGGTGCTGGTGGAGCGTAAATCTGTTCCCACAACTGGAGGACAGCATGCAGCATGAGCTCTGCAGAAAGTCAGTGAGTACTTTCTTCCTTGTTTCGGAAAGTCACTGGTGGAAAAGAAAATTCCTACATTGTGGCCTCAAGGCCTTAGATTTCTGTTGGCATGGTATGTTTTTAAAGACCAAAAAAAGAAAAAAAGAAAAGAAAAACGTGAGATTGCTGACTTGTTTACAGGAGAATGCATAAATTAGGTAAAAGGCTTCTCCTCTGGTCCTTTGTTAAATGAAAGTGTGTGACACAGTCAGGTAGCTCCAATGGTTAGAGCATTGTCCTGATACACAAGGGTTGAAAGTTGGATCCTGGTCAGGGGCCCATACAAGAAGCAACGGATAAATGCATAAATAAGTGGAACAATAAATCATGCTTTCCCCTCTCTCTTTCTCTCTCTAAAATCAATACATACAATGCAAAAATAATTACAACATATAAAAAAGAAAGTGTGCAATATACTATAGTATAACAGTCATATACGGGGGATCAGAAGAATTGGATTTCAGGTACTTTCCAGACTGTGTATTTGGCCATCAAGTGGACAGCTTTGACTGAATTCTACAGGTCCTCCCTTCTCTCTCCAAAATGATTCTATAGTTCCACCTCATGAATGGTAATCCTAGGGGTGGTTCAGGTTTTGTACGGTCTGAAGTTTATTAAATTTGGGGAATTCTCTTGAAGATGCTTATTTCAGATTGCAGATGCTGACTGCAGAGTAAATGTAAGGACGATGCAGATAAATACGAGATGCATTCCACTGCTCCAGAGAGCTGTGCTTTTCTGGTGTTTTCTCCAGCCTGGGTACCACGTCCCTTGGAAGATGTACTACTGTGTGTGAGAGGACACTCAGTGGTTGCTGACAGGGAGCGCTGGCTGGAGGTGATGACGGCCTCATCACCCCTGCTCTGCTTTTCCACCTTGAGAGAGTTTGTGGTGAGCTCCCACGTCCTGCATTAGCCTCTGCCTCAGTCACTGAGACTCAGCTGGCTCTGTTTCCAGCCCGCAAGCACACTTTCCATCCTCTGGTAACCCCTGGCAGCAAGCCAGGTGGCCTAGGTGTCCTCACGGGTACAGGAGAGGCCCTTCTGCTACTCAGTCCCCTCTATGCATACATCACGTTCTAACTCAGAATGTTGAATCGAGAGCTGGGTGGCAGCTTCCGGGCCACATTCAGACCTCCTGGTGGAGCTATGTTCCAGTTGAAACTGCAGTCTCCTGGGAACCCTGCTCTGCTTCATGTGTATTTTTCTGAAAAGAATTATCTCCAATTTTATGTTATAACACGTAGTCATTTAAGCATGATCAAAATAACCTCTGCCTTTAGGTTCTTCCACAAACATTTTCCACTGTCATTTTTTAAATTATTACTCAATAGACAAAAAGAAACTGAAAAAAATTATTTGTTTTGTTGGAAAGGAAATAGAAAATTTCCAGAACTGGATATTAGTTTCTTATGGGTCCGTCTTTCTTTCCATGAATAACATTTTTTTGTGTGTTTTTGCTCAGCATAGGCTAGAAATGTCTCTGCAGTCATTTTTTTTCCTGTCCAATTCAATGCTGATGCTCATGTCATGGCTGTTTTTCAAATGTGCTTTGTGAACTGGTTACTTACTCTTCGGCTCCAAGACTCAGAGCATAGAAATGATAAAAATTTTTGGATGGAGAAGACCAGGGGAAAAGGTAAAATATTTCAATGATAAGTAGCATAGTTTTGAACTGGCCTTCAACCGTGGAAAATAAGACCTGTACGTAAGATCAGTATCATTCACAGAACCAACTTACTAAAACAATAACAGTGGAACTCACTGGCCTTTTAAAGGCGTGCGGTACGGAGGCTTTCTGCACTGGCCGTCTGGATGACCTCCCTGCTGTCTCGGGAGCCACACCGATCGATAAACTGGGAAACTCCTTACTCGCAGCGTGAGCAGCCCTGTTGACTGTGGACAACCACTGTCTCCAGCTTCGCCTGTGGGATATTCTGTGAAAGGTCAAGTCCATGAAATGGAAACATGGCTGGTAGGAAAATAAACGTCTGAAACTAATTCCTGTCCCTCTGAGAAAAAAAAAGAAACCATTAATTCCAAGCTTTAGAACTTTGCTAGTTCTGCCTGCGACGTCAGCTCGCTCCCCTGCCGTGACATGTTCTGCGCTCACGTTCTATGGGTTTTGTTCCTTCGAGAAAACCCGCTTTCCCCAGCCTCTCTTATCACAGCTGACTATTACATTAAAACCAGGCTTGTACGCTCTTTGGGATTTCCAGCTTTCTCTAACATACCTGGAATACCAACGTGAACACACCCATTACGGTTTGGGGGGCTTCGATTGTTCAAGTTTGGGTTATTTTCTAATATTCTCGAAAAGTCCTTCCCCCGGCCTTTCCCGATGTTATGAAGACACTCAGACCCGAGGAAGGGGATCGGACCGCAGTTGTTTTTCCCGGCCAGGTTCTCCAGGCTTCTGCTGTGTTTTCTCACTTGAGCTGACTCTTTGATTTGTGAGCAAAGGTTTAAAAGGCTAAAAAGGGGGAAATTGGTTCAACAGTTCAGGCACAGTGAAACATTTCTTTTGTCACTTTATTTCCCTGTTGCATTAATTCGGGGTTACTCACCTTCTCCTCGGACATTCCCAGGGGAGTCCAAGTCTGACCCTCTGTGATCTGACCCTGGAACCTAAACATTTCTCCCAATCAATTACATCGCGCGCGTCATACAACAAAATGGATTTCTTTGGAGTCTAGAAGAATGTTCCAGGCACCCATCGGCCACATTTCAGTCCGTCGGTCACACGCGTCCTGACGACGAGGATCTCTGTGGCTTCTGCTGGCCTGGGAAGAGGGACGCCGGGTTTGCTCGCGGCGCTGCACAATGCCGGAATGTTTTTCCCCTGTCCATTCACTGCAACAATGTGCCATTCTGTACCTCATAAGCACTTAATTTATTCCAACTCTTTGGCCTGACCTGTAATCCCTCTCTCCTTACCCATCTGACCCATCTGTGTCTCATTTCCCACTCATCAGCATCCAGAGAGCCAGGCCCAGGCCCCGTTTGGAACCGTGAGACAGAGATTGGCACTCGCCCCTCTTCCTGCGCCACATCCTCCGCTGGAAAAAAAAAATGACCATCGGATCAGAGAACAGAGCCTGCTTTGTCCCCTGCAGTGGGGATCTGGAAGCATTTTCAATCATTTGCACTCTATACCCACTCAAACGCATTAATGTGATCGACATTGGGCCTGTTGTGGGCATTTTTTTCCAGCAAATAGCTTGCTAACATTCCAGGCATGTACTCCCCTGAAAACAGGACTGAGACAGGGCCCTGAATATTCAATTGGAAAATCACCAAGAGCAAAAGCTTAGCTTGGCACGGCTGGTGTTGATTCTTAATAAGTGACTTCCTAAAGCTGAGGCATGGGGCTTACAGCGTCAATGACTTGTTTGAAAAATATTTTGTAGGTGCCTCATACCACTCTATTTCCTGTGGTATGCGTCATATTGTGAGCTATTCCAAGCCAGCCTGGTTAAGCACGCTAACTTTTTTCCCCCCCAAGATTGTGGTGTTTAACTAAAAATGTCTTTATACAAGATGAGCTCATAGCTATTAGTGCTGATGTAGTTTTAACTGCTTGGATACCAACTGCAGTTGGTTGAAAATGTGCTGAAAAAGGGTAAACCTGAGCAAAAACATATCTCACCCTGTCTAAAATGGCAGGATGGCGGTCCTGGTGGCAGCATTTCTTTAGGGGAAAAAGTTCCAGATTTAAGTACAATGCATACCTTTCACTTTCATTAAAAAGACTTACTGTTCTTAGTACATTACTGAAGTCAAGGTGCTGAAGACATCTGGAACATTGGAGTAAAATTAACCCTTTTTATTGCTTCAGGTACTTTGTAAAACTTGCCAAAGAACAGAGCTAAGGTAATTGGAGAAAACAAGTGTATCTTTTCAATAGAGTTTCCTAAAAGGAAATGAAAAGAAATCCAAAGACCTCAAATTCTGCCTCTGAGATGAAAATATTTAGGAGCAGGATTTGTGTAAGGGTCGAATAGGATTTCTTGACAAGCATTTAGAATTCTAGAAGCGGGGAAGGGAACTAATAATATTGAGGAGTACCTACTGTGCGCCACACAGAGCTTATGGAACTTCTACATACTAAAGTGTTCTTCACAGCACTTAGGATGTAGCGAGGATCATTTTTATTTTACAAATCAAAAAAAAGAGAGAGTGAAAGAGAGAATGCCATAGAGAGTCATGAAACTCCCCAAGGTCACACCATTTATTTGTTACAGAGCCAGGATTCGGGGTTAAGGCAATGTGGATACCAAACTTGTGTTTTTTTCCTTTAGCTGGCTTCTCATAGATCAGAATAGCCACATCTCTATTATGATTGTAGTTGTCTACTTGTTCCTAGGATGTGTGTTTGCCGAGAGGTGAAGGGCTGGAGGAGGAGATGAATATAAATCTGTGTTATATTTTCCCCTGCCTTCCTCTGGTGAATAGGTTACAGAGAGTGTCTAGTTTGGGTCCTGTACCCAGTGTATGCCCAATAGCTAGTAAGTGATTAGACATTGTACATGCCATCTCTGAGTGATTTGTGCTTCTACAATAGGGCCTTTTATAACACAGAAGAGAGGGATTGATACTCTGGACACTGCCCCTGCTGTGTTTGCCTCTCGGGGCAAATAATTTTCCTTGGTGCCAGGAGCGACTCTGACTGGCTGCTCTGCCCTTGTGTGGCCTGAGGCTTTGAGCTCCCAAGCAAGGGCCTTTGCTGGGTCTGAGATGAGGCTGGAACGCAGCAAGGTGGAGCCAGGGAACCAAAATGTTGGGGGAAGAGGGTACCATGAATGTTTCTATCTCCAGGTCATTGAGGGGGACACAGAAAGTCTACAAGAAATGACCAAGACCTTTTCTGGGGCAATGAGCTGGTGGACAAAAGCACTGCACAGTATTATAAAGGGAAGAACTCCTATTCCCCTGGATGTTTAGGGAGCCCCATGAGGCTGTATCCATGAAGTGGAAAAAGGGGCTTTTGTGTTGGGTATTATCTGTGTTTGGCTCTGTTGAGCTTATAGGCTGCAGAATTATGCACCGGGACTAAATTGTTAGCTGTTCCTTTATGACTTGATACTTAGTGTGTTATCTAAAGGAAATAACTTGTTTCTTAGTTGAGATTTGCAAGCTGGATAAGTTTCTTTTACAATATAGTTTTTAAAAAGATACGTAAAATTTTTGAATTCAATGATTCTTCCCCTCGCTGCTTACAAGGTAATCAGTTTGAAAAACTATCAGTTCTAAATATCTAGCTGAATGACAACTGGCATTAGGAGAAAGCTTGTTTCAAGTGAGTAAAAAAAATCGCTTATTATTTTGAAGCAATCCTGACTTGGGCAGTTTATCCTCACCGAATGGTGAATGTTGGGATAAGCCATGTACAAATGTGCTAAACTAATAAAACCTGGATGGTTTTGACGAAAGTGTAGATTTCTTTTATTCTTGCAGCTTAAAGTCTAACATTGGGACTATTTAATAAAAAGGCAACATTAAGAATAGGAAAATAGATTTTTCTAATGAAAGCAGGTAAAATGGGTACTGGTCAGAAATTAGTTCCACTTAGGCCTTTTGCAACCTCATCAAAAGTCAAAAATTTTTTTACATAGAATGTCCTAGTATTATTATTATTATTATTATTATTACATTTCTTGCCAGCTGATTTGCTCTCTTTTGTTAGAAAGACTTATTCCTAGCAAAGTAATGGGAAAGAAACATGTAAGAAAATGTCAACAGACTAAAACTGCGTGATCGATCACGGTTTTTAAGTGTAAATTTGGAAATATGGACTAGGAACAGCTGAAGTCCTCCACTCATGGCGTTTAAGCTGATTTGAGTTTTCCCTGAGCCAGCTCCAGAGCGGGCTTTCATGTTTACCACGGATATAAATTCACTGGGACTCTTAAGTAAGGCCTATGTCTGGAAGGAGTGAAGTGCACTCTGGGATTTTTCTCTTAAGATTACATGTACCCCTTCAAGTAAAGTTCCATGCAACCCTACTTCCCAGAGCTGTGCACACAAAATTTCAGGAAACAGCAGGTCTTAATTAGACCTACAGTTTATAGTTTCACCTGAAAAAATACATTTAAAAAAATCATATATGTTTGGCTGTCAAGATTTTTCAAGTCAATAAATTCTTGCTAATTAATCACATTAACGGTGGTCCTTAAAAGTTGAAACAGAATCAGAAAACAAACCAAATTCCCCATAAATATCCAACATAAAGGCCTATTCACTGATGCATTTTTAGTTTCTAAGACTTTTACAAGTGTTTTTTTTTTCTCCTTGACAGGACACCCATGCACATACATACTAGGTCACTATCTGTAGTCATATTACATTGTCCGCACTGGAAAACAATTCGGGTGACATATTTTAATGCTCCAGAATGATGTCATTGTGCATGAGTGCTTGGCTGCCTAGTGCCCATGTGTGCGAATGTTTTAAGAGATTAGTGTCCAGAAACCCTCCGCAGCACGTCACCTCATCTCAGAACACCCCTCCCCCACAAAAGGAGAAAACGAACAATGTTGGGGGTGACGAAAGGAGGTGAACTTGGGAAGCAGAAGCTAAGGGTGCGGATGGACTTCCTCCTGTTAGTCTACAAACAGCCATCGCACAGCCATTGCGCTCTTCAGAAGGCCCTTCATCCTCCGCATAAAGGTGCCCTCCTACATCCCAGTTGAGGCTTTAGTCCACTCTGGGACATACTGCACAAAAGCGAGTTGCTTAAATCCCCTTCGGAAACATAAACAAATAGAAGTAAAACCCCACCTCCCTCTGCGGTTTGCTTCCCGAGAATAGTGCTACTGTTGTGCGTTAAGCAAATAACGTTTCGAACTCATAGACCTTAAGCTCCCCAACTTTCTTTGGTGGGTGTTTGTCATGATGCTGTCCTGGAGCACGAGCGTGGCGCAATTTAAAATTTGGTTACTGTTCTCTGCGCGGGAGTTAGTCACTCACTTCTCCAGTAGGATTTCTGAATGCGATCGACCTTTTAGAGGGAAAGAGGGTCGGTTAAAATTTTCAGAAGGCAGTGAATTTTAAATCAGCAAAATGGTAGAATTCCACTTTCAAGGGGATGGATTGTACTTTCATTTAAACCTTTCATGTATTATTATGAGGAGGAGGAGGTCCTAATTATATATATGTCTGTAGGGGAAAATGTTGAACAATTTCTGCTACATGCAGTTGATCACAGCAGAAACACAGCATTTTAGAAAATCCTTATGCAGAGATTTTAGGGGTACAGATGTGAGCTGATTTTGTGTTGTTCAGGCAAAGAGAAAAATAATAATATTTTAATTTTAAAATTTTAAATACTTGCCTTTGGATTTTTTTTGAAGCTCAGTTCTTTGGTGGGGAACTTTTTATGTATTATTTCTTCTTGCCTCCCTTCCTCAAATTTAGGTCTTGTATGCTAGGCTCTGTATGGCCTGCCATTAAGGACAACTAGATAAAAAGCCATATGTTGTATTTAACTTGGACAAAATGTTTGACCTGCTTACCAATAAGTTAAGGAGATTCAATCATTGACTCAATCAACAAACTTTCTGTTTGTTGTTGATATAGGCAAAGCACTGGTTTATGCGCCAAGATGCATAGCAGAGTCCTGGGCTCTTGAGGGTCTTACAGAATGACCAGATAGGTAAAGGAAGGAACAGGGATGACACCTACCAATATTTTTCCCTTTTGATCAGCAGGTTTGCTACTCTGTTCTTCATCACATGAAAAGAGGTGAAAATAAAGGGTTGGTGGGGAGAAGGAAAAAGAAGCTCATGGCAGTTCCAGGAAGGGGTACATAAGGAGAGAGAGAGAGAGAGAATATATCTTGTTTTCTCACATCGGTTGGTAGGTAGCATGGAGAGATTCAGTTATACTGAAGTTTGAGAGCTGGCAGGCCAGCAGTGAGGTTGCCACAGTGAGGGATGAGAGATGAGGGATGAAGAGAGGATGACCTCACCAGGAGTCAGATGGAGTCCAAGGCTGAGACTCAGATCAGAAAGGCAGAGAGAAGTGAGGTCAGGTTGAGGGGCCGGGCGTGAACTGCTGGGCTGAGAGGAAACCAGCATTACATCAGCTAAACAATGTCACAAGCAGATGCAAAGAGGATAGTGGCCAGTATGAAGACAGGTAAAAGGCGCTTACCTTAGCCAAAGGATGGTGGGAGCTGGAGAGAAAGAAGCGCAGGGTCCCTGCCATAATGCCCCAAAGATATATAAGCTACCCTTGTGCTTACTGGTATCTGGGAGCAGAGCGGGGAAATCTGTGACTCAGGTGAGACAGTCCCAATGGAGAGTCAACTTTACCTTGACTCTGCCCAAAATGGACTGAATTAAACTAAAAGGAGATTGTTTTGAATTGGGAGAGACTGAGTCACTCAGGATCGGCAGATTTAGGTTTTCGCGTGTCCCCAGGAATATTATCATGGAGCCTCAGAACAAGATGCAATTCCCATGTAGATACTACGTCCAGTTTTTTTGTATGTCTGTATGGTAATGTATTATACAGTACAGATATGTCTTCTTTTATGATAACACATTAATAGCTTGCCTTTTATGATATTTTCTAGCTTTTCAGGCACTCTCTCATCCACGATTATTTTGTTCGCTCCTTGCAGTAAGTACGAGAGGTTGGCCGAGTAAGTATTGCTATCTCCCTGTCATAGGTGAGGAATCTGAAGCTCTGTGAGGTTGGCTTATATCTCATCGTCTATGAGATGGAGACAATTAACACTCACTCCGCCAACGTCTCATGCCTTTGTGAGGATCAGATAGGAATAGAGACCCTTTGGGGAGATACGATGATCTACTGTAACCCTAAGACCATCTAAAAGAGATGAAGCAGCGGAAGGCTGTCATCCAGACGAGTAGGATACGCGTGATGCTGTCACCCTGCACACAACTTTGCCCAGTGAGAAGATCCCTAACAAGGTTTCAGCACATCCATTCCGACTCTGGGAGCAAGTGCTGGATCTCTGTTTATGATGTCAGGTAAAGAGCATGATTTAGAACACCCAATTCATGTTTTAGCTTCTGCGCCGAAGAGAGTATGAAGCTGATAAGGATATTCATTACATTCACCCATCAGAAGTTCAAGTTTGTTATATTTTTAAGCTATGTTAAATTTATGAAAGATAGGATAATTATATGATTCTTGAAGAATGCAGTTTAATTTACACTTGCAGTTTTTAAAGAATAATCAAAGTGCGGTGCTCAGTTAACCTAAGGTTTGGGATGGCGGCAGGTCAAGGCCACGTCTGGGCCTATCGACTCTCTGAGGCTAAGTTTCTCATGGCACAGGGAATGAGGCCACTTCCTCTCCTTGCCATCATGGTCCTGTCTTCCGGTCCCTGCTGATATTTCCAACTCAATTTCACTTTCCTCCTTCTCACTAACTGTGTGCTGGTCATTCAGCTCCTCGCTTTCCTGAAGGAGGTTTGTGGGTCCAATCTTCACTTGGCAAGAAAGCTCCTCCCCTCCACAGTTTTTGGTTCCTTCTCACGGCTGCCACTTAGGGAAGACTTTTTTAGTTACTCCAGTTAAATACAGCCCCATGCTGTCCTCTATTTTCGCACACTTCCCTTTCTTTTATTGCACTCATATTTTGTAAGTAATTGTTTGTTTGGTTACTTATTGCTCATCATCTTGCCAAGCTACACGAAGACAGAAGCTTTGTTTCGCCCATCACTGCACAACAGGTCACTACCTCAGACGTAGTAAATAACCGTTGAATGAATAGGTAAATAAATGAATCAATCAGGTGTATGAAGTTTTAGCCAAGTGTACAGCACATGACAAAATATTAGAAAAACTAGCTATTTGTTATCAGACTGTAGTATTGATGATTGCAAAATCATTATTGCTAAATATGGGGGTAAAATATAAGGAACAGTAGTAGGTTTTGTATTTATCTGCATGATTATCTTATATATATTCTAGGACTGATTCAACTTATTCATAATTTAAACTGGGAACCCCAAAATAGAAATGCAAATGAATAATAAACTTATTAAAACATATTCAAACCAACTGAATATTCAATTAATACAAATGGAGGCAATGAGATGTCATTTTTCTGCTATAAAATTGGCAAAGAAAGAAAAAGTCAATACTGGTCACTGTTGGTGAGTATATGACAAAATGGACCCTCACAGAGATTTTCCCGACAGGTAATGGGGCAATATGTAAAAAAGTTTCAAATGTGTGTTTCTATTGTTCCAACATTCTGATCCCAGGAAATGACACTGTGAAGAAATCGGGAAAGATTTCAAAATATTAATATATAAGACTGTACTCTAGGACTTTTTACAATGTAAGAATTTATTATCAATACTTCATTATAATGTAGAGAATTTGGAAATAAGTTTAGTATAAGTAATGCATTTGTAACTGCTGATAAGAATGCAAATCGATACAAGTTTGGAAAACAGTTTAACATTTTCTTGAAAGTTGAACATGAACATGTTCTATGTTCTAGAAATTTCAGTCTTTAGGTATAAACTCTAGAAAAGTCTGTACATTCACATGAGCCCAAAGAAGAATATACAAGAATGTTCTTAAACATTGTTTTTAAGAGCTGAACAGCTTGATGGATATGTACTTTCAGCATTGTTTATCATGTTTTAAAATTTATATTATACAATGTACAATAAGGTTAGTTCAAACATTTATCACTTCATATAATTACATTGTGTGTGTTTGTGTTTGTGTGTGTGTGTGTGTGGAGAACATGAAAGATTTACTCTTGTAGCAACTTCCAAGTACATGATACAGTTTGTTGCCTATCATCACCATGCTGAGTATCAGATCCCCAGAACCTATCCTGGGCACTAGAACTGATCCCCAGCGCTCTTTCAGGTTCCATAGCCAAGACTGAGGTCTACAGGCCTGGTTCTGCAGGCATGAGTGGGTGTGTCTCCTGCCAGGTCCCTGAGTGGCTGGACTGGCCCCTGACAAGGCTAGATGGGCTGGAGCCAAGCATTGGGCCCTTCCAGGATCTCCTGAGGCATAGACATGTCTCCCACCTGGTCTCTGGGCCAGCAGGCCTGCTTGCAGCCTGCAGCTGGGGGAGGAACATAGAAGGCTTTCCAGATCTTCAGGAGTACAAATCGGAGTGTGTTCCAGTGGTTGACTGGGTTGAGAGTACCACTGTGCTGGTGGGACTGTCCGTGACCTGTAGTTGGGAGGGGGCTGAGGCACGTCTAGGCCCCTTCAGTCTCCATAATATTGGTTCTTAGATGAGTGTTGTGTTTGCTTTATGACCTGGTACATGGTCAATTTTCATAGACATTCTATATATTCATGATAAGAATGTTTATTCTTTACTCGTTGGGTACAGAGTTCTATATATATCTATTATATCACATTTTTATATTGCTCAAATGTTTTAAATATGTGTCACTCAGAAACTCATTTAGCTGTGAGTAATTTTTTTCCTTCTCCCTGGGACAAAGAAGTTCTCTCTCTCTCTCAATTCTGTCTCTCAAATTTCTTTTCTTTCTCTCCTCCTGTAACGGATCATTTCAGTAACTAATGTCCTATTGAGAGAAGGTCTAATTCTGTTTTCTGACAGCTTTTGCCCCCTCTAACTCTCAAATTGGCTTCATTTGGCATGTGTTTTTATAACGTGGATGGGGAAACTCATCTTTCTCTGCACTCTCCACCTGGCAATTACGTGGGGCCTGGGTGGGGATCGTATGTCTCCCTGTAAAGAGTGCCTTTCCTTTTTTTCTTTTGCTAGGCAACTTTAAATTGGGTACAATTTTAAGCATATTTCTCAGCTTGGGACTTCTTAGACCATGGGACTCGTATAAATCTGAATCTGAGGCCTGTGTGAGAGCACACTTTGGTTACAGATTTTCAAAGGAGATTTTTTTCCCACCCAGTTTTTAGCTGGAACCAAGATGTTACCTTATAGTTTTCTTTGCCTTTTGATGGATTTTTCTAATCCACCTTTTTACTGACTGTGTAGCTTCTTCAGACCCTTTATACCGAGAGGATTCTTAGTTCTAGCTTCTCTGCTTGATAGGTGTACAGGAATGTCTCTAGTATTTCATTTTCCTATAAAACTGAAAACCCCAGGGTTCAGGGACTTAGAAGAACTTATTGTCCACTATGCCATTGGTCTTAGTCTGCCTCCCTGGTTCCTATCTGTTTCTTGGCCTTGAGCCCATGGGTGTTGAGTGCAGTATTTTGTTAGCTTTGTCATGCATTTTAAGGATCTCCACTAAGACACTTGCTTCACAGTGTTGGTATAAAATTGAATAAACATCTATATATAGCACTTAGCTCACTGCCTGAAATATATGCAGATTTAGGGGGTTTAAAAATACTGCAATGAAAGAAAATGAAGCTTTCGGCCTGTCCTTTGAGTGAAAAGAAATCATCTATGGTTTCTATTCCTTTTCCCCCAAAGACAAAATCTTATACTGTCTTGCAGACCGACTGCACCATACACATTCAGTTTTGCCAATGATTCAGATAAGGAGACCGTCCCCCTGCCTCTGCTCTGGGTGTGAAGGGCAGGAGTAACTGTGAACTGGTGTACAGAAATACCAGGTTAAGAGCCCCAGTTCCTGATGGCCCGTGGACTAGGGGCCCGGGGAGAGGGAGATTGTCACAAACGATAGGAATGTGCTTTGCCACTTTTCTTTTCAATCTAATTTTCTTTCCATTGAAAGCAGCTGTGCTTTTTTTAATTCAGACAATTCAGAAATCAGTGTAGCTCATTCTTCATAAATGCTTTAGAATATGCTGGCAGAAGCTGCTCCTGACAGTAGGCTGCTGATGGTTCAATGGTGCCTGATTATATAGAAGGTTAAAAAGACCACTGTGAATATTTCCTTCTCTGTAAAACTGTCTTTGTCTTATTACAAAACTACTAATTCTTCCAGAAACCAGAGATTATCTAAATAAACTGGGGCAGAAGCAGTATATTATGTAACAAGGTCAGGTCCTTTCCCCCCACCCCAGAAATCTCTGTGTGCATGTGTGTGTGTGTGTGTGTGTGTGTGTGTGAGAGAGAGAGAGAGAGAAACTTTAAAAACAGCTTTATGTGATATAATTCTCATACCATACAAGACACACACTTAATGTGTACAATAGAATAGTTTTTAGTATGTTCAATTTAGTGTAATTGTAGTTTTAAGTGCCATTGCCATCAGCATAGTTAACTTTTTAAACCATTCTCATCATGTCAAAAAAAGATTCTGTAACCTTTAGCAATCACCTCCTATCTCCACCCCTCAGCCCCTAGTCCTAAACGGCATCTAATCTGTCTCTGTAGTTTTCACTCTTATGGACTTTCACATGAGTGAATCATGTAATGCATGTTTCTTCTTGTGATTTGCTCCTTTAATTTAGTGTGTTTTCAAGTTTTAGCCATGTTGCAGCATGTAGTATTTCATTCCTGTTTATGGCCAAATAATATCATAATCATATATATAATCATAATTATATACATACACACACACATTTGTTTATCTTTTCATTAGTTGATGGACATTTGAGTTGTTCCTGCATTTTGGTTATTATTAATGATGTTGTTATAAGCATTCGTGCATGTTTTTGTGTGTGTGTGTGTGTTGTAACTATGTTTAATTATTTGAGGAACTGCCAGACTCTTTTTCAAAATGACTGCACTATTTTACCTCCTCATCTGCAGCGTGGAAGTGTTCCTACTTCTCATATTCTTGTCAACTCTTGTTATTGTCAGACTATTTGACTTTAGCCATCCTGGTGGTTGTGAAGTGGTTATCTCATCATACTTTTGACTTGTATTACTTGATGATTAATGATGTCAAGTATCTTTTCATGTGCTAACTTTTGTATCCTTCACCAATTTTTTACTTGGGGTAAAGGCAAAATTAAAAAAATGATTTTTCATTTATGATTTTAAAATAAAACCCAACAACTTAATATATGCCATATTTAATAATATTTCTAAGAAACTTACTTGATTAGAAAGAGTAAAATCCTAGATTGTTATATAGACCTTTCAACAAAAAGAACTTTAAATAGTAATGACTGAATACCTGTGTCTTTCATTTTAGTGTTCCCCAAGGTCTCTTACATTAGGACGTGGATCTGCATGACTCCATGAATATTATTTCCAAAAATATTCTATTTGACTGCCACATTTTTTTCTTGCAGGTTATTGCTCTAGTCGTGAGACACCATCTCAGATTTTTTCTTGTGTCTTCCCTATCAGCCCTTTAGAATAAGAAACCAAAGTTAATGAGAAAGTTTTTTTATTTTTTTCTCAAACAATATCCCATTCCCTCTGGTGGGAAATTTTCTTCCTACGATTGACCTGTCATGACCAGAGGTCCCTGATGTGTGACACTAGGTCTCTGTCATTTCCAGCCCTACCTGGATGGAGTGGGGCAAGCGTTCTCAGACCTCAGGACACTGGACGCTGCCATTGACCATCCCCATCTCAATGTCTGTGGGTGGTAACCATAAGTCATGAAATTTCTAGTAGATTTGCAATTTCAAGAAATTGATCATTTTAAAAATAGATAAGTAAATAGGACTTAATTTTCCTGGTGTTTTAAAAATCTTCACATAAATGAATTTACAAATTTCTTTTTTTAATCCCCCTTTTTATGATCAGTTACCTTGAGTTGTGTTTCAGATACTTGTGAACTGTCTTAGAAAGAACAATAAAATGTCCAAAACAATGCCCGGGCATGGGGGGGACTTCAGTATTAACTGCTCAGACCTTCCTTCAAACTGATATTCTATAAATATTAGCTTAGTATTTCTTAGGGTTTTTGATTATTAAAATTATTTGTTATAGGAGATTTTCCATAGGTATTCTGGAATATGTATAAAGTGATATATGACAAAGATTCATTCGAGCATCAGTTTTAATACCCAAAGTTTATAAACAACTAAATGCCCATTAATCCGATTTTTATATAAACAGCAATTGTTCAACCACATGATGAAATATCATGTGAACCATTTAAAAACATGTTTTTATTTATGATATCGAAAGGTATCTCCAAAATGTTTTAATTGAAAAAAACTCAAAGTGCATAGCAACATATAACAGGTTCCCACAGGTGTGGACAAAACATTTCTGTGGATCTTTAGAAACACGTGGGTGATCTCCTAAAGTTCATGCAAGATACTGGACGCCCGTTGTCTGTGAGGAGCCAAGCTGGCTGGACAGGGACGAGGAAAAGGGGGGGCCTCCTCACTGCACACCGTCCTTCTGCCTTGGGTCGTGTGCACTCATCCTATTTAATAATTCACAAGTCTCCTACATAAGTAAAGCGAGGTAAGGAACTTCGCACGTATTTTTGTTGTGTGCCATTTCTTATATCCTACAACTTTTGGGGAGGCATTGTAACCCTTAAAATTCACATACTCCAATAACTCCTTCTTAGCAAAGTGGACTTGGTTTACGTTATTGGCTTTCAGAAATTCTGCTGAGACTGCTGACTTCATATGACTGGGTGCCAGCTGACTTCACATGGTGCTCTTTGTAGAGGGCGTATCAGTGAGGACTTTAAAAAAAATCTATTTCCATTCATGGTACTTTTCTTTCTCTGGTTATGTAGGAAGCTGAATGAGGAAACCTGAATATGCCCATTGAATTAACTGGCACCATATCTCTGATTTCTTCCAGTAAGTTTTATTGACCTTCCAGACTGGAGCTCTGGGAACCTGCCCATCTAGGTTGCTTCTTAATCCCAGTGTGGTTTCACACCAATGCAAAAGCATTGCTAGGGCACAGTACTTAAAACTCAGGAGAAAAATGAAATAACAGAGTCTAAAACCTTATTTCAATTTGAATCCAGACAGAACTTTAAATTTCTTGGACCCCATAATAAAGGCACCTACTCTTTTTTAATTTGTCATAAGGCATGACCATTCAAAATATCTTCTTAAAGAAGACGTTTAAAGCCAAAAAGAAAGGACCTCAAGAAGCACAGAAGGTGTTAAGAGAATTTGTGAAATGAAGAATGTAGTTATTTCTTCCTACCACCACAATTTTGGTTTAATTTTACTTTAGATTAGTTATGGCTATTTTAATTATTGTTTGTGATAATAATGATAAAAATCATCTTACTACAGATAAACACCTTCTTTTACCATAACCAGATATATTCCATTGAGTTTTAGACAGGTTTTTCTTCTTGTATATACACTTTCTTTGTGTGTATACTCACATATGATAAACACAATCCTTTTGCTTTGTTACAAATGATATCTTATTTACTACACTTATTCAAATAGTTTGTGTATGAATTACCTAACAAATCTTTAGTAAAAGAATTTGACTTTATTTGAAAAATGACTTTGTGTATCATTTTTCCAAGAAAATAGAGCTGAATACTGAGACATACATGAAATCTTGGAAAACAAACTAAAGTGTAATTGGAAAAAAGTATGCCAATTCCTTGTCATTTAATGTGTTAACTGGGGATTTTTTTCCTTCAGTCATATCAACTAATCTTATAACCTGAAGCCTTCGGTATGATCCCTGTGTGCATTCAAGAAAATCTAGTTTGAAGAATTCTCCTATAGAAAGTGGAGAGGGGAAGTTAACTTTGTAGTGGAGAAACCTGACAAGCAACCCCCGCCCACCCCACCCCCACCCCCACCCCCACCCCCACCCCCCGCAGCTCCCTTCTGTTCAAGACCATTGCCACCGAGTGCAGAGTAGGGTTCTGCCTCTGCTGTTTCTACCCATGTGGGTCATGCCACACTTGTCTCCATCCAGCCCAGGCATCCAGTTTGGGTAACTGAATATTTATACATCATTACTTATCTTGTTTGCATTATCATCACCCAAAGTGTATAGTTTATCTTAGGGTTCACAGGTGACATTGTACACTCAATGTGTTGGGACAGTTATGTAACAGCATGTATTGGCCACTGTAATGGCCGAACTCATACAGATTAGTTTCACTGTCCCTACAAGCTTTGTGCACTGCTTATTCATCCTTTCTTCCCCTCTAAACCCTGAAAAGGACTGATTTTTTTTTTGCTGTCTCCACCATTTTGCCTTTTTCAGAATGTCATATAATTGGAATCATATAGTATGTAGCTTTCTCAGATTGAACAGTTTCTAGTTAGCAACGTGCACCTGAGTTTCCTGTGCATCTTTTCATGGCTTGATAGTTCATTTCTTTTTCGTGCAGAATAGTATTTTATTGTCTGGATGTGCCACGGTGTGTTCATTCATCCGCCTGGGGTGGAGGGGCACTTTGACTGTTTCTGAGTCTAGACAATGATGAATCAAGCTGCTACAAAGATTCATGTGGAGGATTTGATTTGAACATACATTTCAACACCGTTCAGTAAATACCAAGGAGCACAATACCTGGATTTTATATTAAGAGCATGAAGACTTTTGTAAGAAAATGACCAACCGGCTCCCAAAGCGACTATGTCATTTTGCATTCCATCCGCAGTGAAGGGGAGTTCTTGTTGCTCCACATTGTAGCCAGCATTTGATGGTCTCGAGTGGGAGAGGAGATGTTCTATTATTGTCCCATGGTAACATCTCAGTTTTGGGTGAACCTATATCCTTGGGTTCTACACTTTTCCTGGGCTTCTCAGTCCCACCATCCTCCCGTTAGGCCGGGCAGAGTGATGGGAGGGAGATGGAGTTGAGTATTTCGCTTCCCTGGACAGGTTAGGCTCTGATAAAACCTCAGCCGGTTAGTCTATGATAAAAATAGCTTCTCCTGAGGACAGACCTTGTTAAGGAGAACTGAATGCTCTTGTGCATTTCAAAATAATTCATTTTTTCCTCCCCTCTCCCCACCGCTGGAAGTGTTAGGAGATTTTCCCTCAATTGTTCTCTGTGAGGACCTGGACTGAGCCACTGAGGCTAAAATTCACCCAAGTGTAGGGACTCCCCTGGGGCTGGGGGTTGTGAACTCCCAGTTTTGTCTGCGCTGAGTCTCTGGTTATTTTTCCGTTACAGGTTCCCAGGGAGGTTTCTGCTCATGAATTTCTGCTCTAGTATGTTGTGATTCTCTGTATTTGTCTGTCCCTCTAATTTGGGGGACAGTGGTTGGCCCCGTGACCTCACCTCTCTGATGGATCTAAGGAGAGTTGTTGATTTTTCACTTTGTCCAGATTTTTATTTATTTTTAAGATGGAGTGGTGACTTCTGAGCTACTTAAATGCTGGAGTGGAAACCAGAAGTTACCCCGACCTCTTTACAAATGCTCATATTTACCTACACCATCTATGGCACTCCATCAATTTTGGTTACTGCTGGCTTACAGTAGGGTAGTCTAGGATTTCCTTGTTTTGCACCATTTGGGTCATTAGGGATATTTTTGTTGAGTTCTGGTTCTCACTTTGTCCAGTGAAGGAAAAAAAATAAAAGAAAAATGCAAAATCCTGATTGTCAGCCTTTGAGGCAGCCAAGGTTTCTCTGAGAACCATGACTCCGCCTTGTCTGTCCCTCCCAATAAACAATTGCTCAGTGTGGGCCTGGGGTCCCCACCCAAGGTAAATGACTCAGTTGCAATTTCAAAAATATCATAGGCAAGCACAGAATATTTGTGCAAGGAAACTTTCACCAAATTATGTCTACTTTAATTACTATGGCATTGAACGGCATTGAGCAGAAAATCCTAAGAGAAATAAAAATGAGTATTGTCATAACCATTAGAAATAGGGTTCAATGTTGAACTTTTGTCTTTGTTCCCTCCTTTTAATCCCTCTATTAAACAGATTTTTGCCCAATACTGCTCAGCCCATGTGATCATTTATTCCACAGACATTTATTGATTCTCTTGCTCCACTTTGTCCCCTGATGAGCTCTGAAAAGCACTTTTTAAAATTCCAGGGCTCAGTGTTCATTTCTGAAGTGTAGAATCTTTGAGGTTCCTTTTTTTCTGCTTCCAAAAGTATTTAATAGACTCAGGATTGTTGAGCAAAACACTCATTTACGGTGATGTGAATCAGAGAAAACCACTGAGCAGAGGGGGAGGGTTGGTCTCTCGCCTTCCCGCCAGCCCCGCAGCACATTTCTACAGTATGTTCCAGTCCCAGTTCCGATTTCCCCACCTCTGAGAGGACGTTTCTAACTTCTCCTGCGAGGGACTCCTCCTCTCTGCCCCACAGGACACTCGTAGAAGTATTTTTTGTGGTTCTATGTTTGCCTCTGTACATGTCACCGCCCCCCACCCTAGACTGTGAGCGACACGAGAATAGGAAGCATAGGTCACCATCTTTGAGAGAACAGAGCTCATCCCGCCCATCATCAATGCCATTTACTTATTTCAGATGATTTGGGTAGTTGATAAAACCTTTCGTTTTGTGAATGTTCTGTGTATGTTCTGTATATTATAAGCTGGCCGGCAAGCATGCTTAGCAAACACGTGCGTGCACGTTCTCTTTGTGTTTTCTTCAGTTCTGGGTGCTTGGCAGATGGTCTGTTGAGTAGGTGCTATAATTCTCTGACTTGGAAGAAGACAGGGGGTAATATCCCTGATGAGCCGTTTTTTAAGAATCCCTGAGTTTATCATAATTCAAAAGCACTTGTTTATTTACTTGCACATTGCTCATACCAAGTGAAAGTTTAAATGAAGTGGTTTAATCCAGGGGTCCCCAACGCCCAGGCTGTGGACCAGTAACAGTCCATGGCTGGTTCCTGTTAGGACCCAGCTGGCACAGCAGGCAAGCCGCAAACGGCAGGCAAGTGAAGCTTCTCTCTCACACTACCAACCTGAGCTCCGTCTCCTATGCCCCCCACCTACGCCCCCCCATTCGTGGAAAATTCTTCCTCCATGAAAATAGTCCTTGTTGCAAAAACTGTTGGGGACTGCTGGTCTAATCTATTATTTTAGGCAGCTAAAAATATGTGTACAATTGTCCACTCCTGGAGGGCAAGGACAGTGCCAGCTTATCTTGCATTAGAAAGTACATTAAACAGTACAGGTATTATAGCTGTTTTTAAAAATACTTTTTTATGACAGGGCTGATTCATTGGGCTGGAGAGCTGATGTGAACAAGCGATTCCTTTGCAGGTCAGAGGGGAAAAAGGCGGGGGTGGGGCCGGGATGCCTTTCGCGTCTGGTTCTCCCATTCAAACGCTCTCCACCACGTCCCTCTCTTTAGGATACGACCAGTCTGAGAGAAGAACCAAGTCGCCAGCATTCCCTTGTAAGCCTGCCCAGACAGTAGGTCCGGTGCGAATCCATCCTCAGGCCTGAAGGCCAGGTGGGATCGGAGGTGGCCTGCGAGTTGCTCACTCTTCAGACAAGGTAAATAATTTAGGACATTGCAAATTGTCAGGCAAATTTGTTTAGGCCACGTTTTCCTAAGGAGCCACAAAGATTCCCTTTTCCTAAGAAGCCACAAAGATTTTTAATGGAATTATTCAGGTAATTGCTTAAATGTGTTTTGCCTTTTGGGGCAGCTTTTGAGTTTTCTCTTCTTGCCTATGTGTTGACAATGCGGTCAGTAAATCTCTTGGGAGAACTTGACACCTGGCCAATAGCCATCTATTCCACCCTCGAGCCTGACACCATTCTGGGTGACTCAACATGACAACCTCGCCTGAACTCAGGGTTCAACGCCTGCCTCACCTTCAAGGCCCTTCCCCACCACGCACACTGAGGCACCGTTCCATGACCACACCCAGTTGCCACATCCGGATCGGTTCACCTCTCAAATAAAGACTCACACTCATCTTTACCACCACAAGTTCCCAACCACCTCTCTCTGCACTCCCACGCGCCGCCCTGTCTCTCTCATTGCTGTTTCCAACACACGGGTTCTCTGACATCTTTACTTTGGAGTCCCTTGTCCCTCTCCCCGCTCAGTCCCTCCCGTGTCACTTGTTCCCTGCCTGTGCTATCATTTCATCCCTTTGTTTACCAATGTTCTAAAACCTCTCATTCTATTGTCTTCCTTTCACACTGTGTGGGAGAAAACACCACCAAACGTAATTAACCTAGTTGTTATCCTCTCCTTGCGCATTCAGCTCACTGACATTTTAAGAGAAAAGCCACACCATGCCCAGGACTGGCCTACCAGAGTCTCATGTCTCTGATCTTGGTGAGGCACTTGCAACTACTGACAACACTGTTGTGTTTTTCCTGGTCAACATGCCCTTGCTCCATGTGGTATTTCAGACAATATCTGTGCCTCTTGTAAGTGTCCCCCCACCGCCCAGCTCCCCTTCACTATCAGCCTCTGACCTTCTTTGGTTCGTAGGGAAAATGAGTGATTAGACAGTCATTCCTTCAATTTCTTTTATCTCTCCCCCGTTAAAATAAGCGAGATTCTCTTCCTCAGGGGGCTTAAATCTGGCTCATTCATCTCACTCTATTTAGTCTCTCTCCTCCACTGGCACATTTAAATATACATAGGCATTTGCGATGTGGGAAGTGGGGAGTCAGGGTAGCCTCATTTGTTTCCGATTCCTGCCCCTGTCCTTGTTCTCTCCCTCGTTTTCTGTTTCTGTTTAGAGCCCACCTTCATGAAAGGAGTGACTTTATTGGTATATTCATTGTGCCCCCTCCCAATCCTGACTCAACCTAGCCTTCATTCTTGCTGCTCTACTTGGGCAGATCTTTCTTCAAAAGGCCACTAATAATTTCCTTGTAATTAACTCCAAAGATCATTTTTAAGTATCTCACTGGGTCTGTCACTGATAAAAAATACACCCGATCGTACCCTCCATCCTAAAATACTCTTTCATATTTTCTATGTCACAGTGCTTCCTGAGTTTCCCCAATGACTTTGCATGCTCATTCAGGGCTACCCTGCTCTTTGTCTTCTCCTCCTCAGCCCGTACCTTTGAAGTTGATGCTACTCAAAGGGTCACCTCCAGTGCTTTTCTTGGGTCCTTTCACACCTCGTGGGAGGCAGATCAGCCCTCTCCTTGCAGTGGCCCTGTCCACGCCTACTGGCCAGAACCTCTGAGTATGTTACCTCACAGGGCAAAAGGGACTGTGCAGATGTGATCAAGTTAGGGTCCTTGACCGGGATCAACGAGGGGAGCTGATGTAATCACAATAGTCCTGATGAGGGAAAGAGGAAGGCTGGAGACTCAGTGAAGGAGGTGTGGCCATAGCAGCACTGGTTGGCAGCTGCTAGAAGCAGAAAAAGGCAAGGACACAGACTGTCCACCTAGAGCCTCTGGAAGAATGCACCTTTGCTGACACCTTGACATTGTCAGGGCCACTTCAAATGGCTGACCTTCAGAACCATGAGGTGACACAGTGTGTTGTTGCAGGTCACCAAATCTGTGACAATTTTTTACAGCAACCACAGAAAAGCAGAGGCAGTCCTTTTCCTGGACAATTTCATTTGCAGCGTCAGGTCTTTATTCCTTCCCTGCCTGTGTTCAGAAGGCTCCTGAATCAGTGATGGCAATATCATTGCTTTAACCAAGTCACCTCTAAACACACAATACAATGCCTCACTCATAAGAGTTTACATACAGTTTACATGTTGGGTACATGAGAAGGTCAGCAGAAGGGCTCTTCCTTAGCTGTTCAGTAACTCAGGCTGACAGAGGTCATGCTCCCCCAAATCTGCCAAAGAGAAAAAGCCGAGGGAAAAGACCAGGGACCAGTGCACCTGGAGGTTTTTATAGGTCTGGCCGCAAGCGGCGTATTTTCCTTGTCACCTTCCCTGGCCAGGTTCCAGTCGAACGGTGGTATCCAGTTGCCACGGACACAGGGTACTGTAGTCTACTTATGTGCTTGTGATGAAAGGGAAAACATGGATTTTGTTCCATGGCTTTAAAAATAATAATAATAAAAAATATCTCCCAGACTTAACGAGGGTAGTGCTAAGTCTGGTCTGTTTTTGGAACACAAGAACCATGTAGCCCACTTCTTATGGGATATCTTTGCCTAGAAGCACCTAAGAACCTCGAATTCAACATTTTAGAAAGCAAACCCATCACCTCCTCACCACCGTGTCCTCCAGTGCATCCCTGTCAGTGGGAGGTAACGTCCCTCCCCGAGCCAGGAACCCGGGGCGGCCCATGCCTTCTCTCTGACAGCTTCATTAATCACTGGGGCCATCAGTGGTGAAAAAGAATTCTGTTTCAATTCTGCTCATCTCTCAGCATCACTCAGCCACCACCCTAATCCTTGCTCTCACTCACCTAAACTCCTGAAAATGCCTCCTGATTTGGGTCCATTCTTAATCCTCACATCTGCATTTTTCACACTGCAGCCCAACAACCTTCTGTAAATGTTGTTTCCCCATTTTGTGCCATTCCTAAGTTCAGATGACTTGTAAATGTTCCCAGTATTCCTAAGACAAAGTCAAATTTAACCTGGGTTTGAAAGGTCTTCATGACCCATGTTCTGCTTGCACCTCCAGCCTCCCGTCCAGGCCTCCCCGCCACCCTGTCCCCCTGCCTCTCCGAATTCTGCTCAGTTCCCTTAAGGCTCCAGGTTGTCTCTTGTTGCTGAGACTCCCGCTGTCCTATTCCCCCTGCTGGCTCCTCTCCCTCTCCCCTCAAATTTTACCAGTCTACTCATCCATCTTCCAGTCGTCAGCTCAGAAGTCATTTCCTCTGAGAAAATGCTCCTGATATCCCACAAGAGCATGGGGCCCACATCATCTATGTTTGTGAACTTTCCTGTCTTTCTGAGAAATAGCAGGTTATGTGAGGGCAGGGGAAAAGCCTGTCTTATTCTCCTCTTCAACAAATTGGGGAAGATGGGGAAAAGGGGTCCTAGGTAGGAGTTCATTTCAGTGACTCAGCCATGAGATGATGAAGGTGCTTAATAGGGTAGAGGCAAGGACTGATTTTCCACTTCCAGGGGTCCTGCGGCAATGTCTGGAGGCACCATGGTTGTCACTGCTGGGGGTGGGAGAGGCTGGCACCCGGGGAGCAGACTTCAGTATGTTGCTAAGTATTCTGTAGTACACAGAGGAGCCGTCCATAAAAACAAATTATCCAGCCTGGTCTATGCATAGTGCCAATGTTGCTAAAGCCTGTCCTGAGCTAAGGTGTGGGTATGGAGCCGGGATGAAGTGGGCAGATGGAAACAATGTTAATGAGGCTAAATCAAAAGGTCTTATTAACTGAGTTATGGGGGAGTGCCATGGTTACAGGAATATGGTCCAAGTGGTTTATCCTTGCACCTATTAGAATGCCTTGCTCATGTATGGTATTTGAAAACATTTGTTGAATGCAAAAGGAGTAAATGTGTGAATGAATGAATAAACAGAAATTGAGAAGTATCTCCAGTTTGTTGGCTTGGGCCATTCGGTGGATAGTCAGGATGGCCCCTGCAATGCAAGACCTAAGAAGAGGAGATAGCCCTGTCGGGGGATGAAGAGTTCAGTAATGGACTCGATATGCTTAAGAGAATTATTTTCCACACAGGTGTCCCAATGGTTCAATTGTTTGAAGCCTCAATGATTGATTCTGATAAATGGGATAGCAGATTTTTAAAAATGAAAATTCTCCTCGAAAAGCCTTTAAAAATAACCCTGGATATTTATAAACTAGACCCAAGGATAAATCAAGTTGTTATGACAGCTAGAGAAATCTCCATTTTTGCATTTATTGTTTTTTTCTAAAGAAACTATATTTTGAACCTTCCAGTTATATAATCTCAAGATGCTAACTATTTCCTCCCCTTGTAGTGCTTTTCTCTTGCCTAACCTCACTATTTTGGCTCTGAGGGGAAGAAATGAAAAAACCTCCGTGTACATTTTAGCACCAGTAGAAGTGGGATGGCTCGTCCCCGCAGCTGTGGTGACTTGTCCTTGTCTACATCCTTTCTCCAAAGCCATTCTGTCCTCAAGGGCCCATCTGCCACCGATCTATCCCATGGTCCCTAGAACCGGAGTGGAGATACTTGTCCCCAGGGTTCCCTTGGCCTACACTCAGAGAATGCCACTCAGTGACCTTGTCGAGTGGTTTCTACGCCCCTGAACAAGCACATGACTGCTACAGACACCCAGGACATTGATGTCATTGCCACTGCTCTTTGTTCCCTTGTCATTCCACTCTGAGGGTAATGCTTTTCTTCACAAATGTCTTTGACATAAAAAGAATACCTCTCTTTTTTAGCTTCTACTCATCCCCAAGAGCCACCCTGTTCTTTTGATTTATGGGCCAGTCTCTGAAACCATTGAAGGCAGACTCCCTGGGGCCTGGAACAGAGTAGATTTGCAAAGTGCTGACCAGGAGGAAACTGAGGACCCTGGACTCTTTACATCTCAGAGTGAGTTCAGCACCTGTCAGTGGATGGACCTCACCTCTCCTTACACAAGGGAGTGACTCTCAGTGGCCCTCACGTTCTCAGGGATCACACGATTATCAGTTCCATAAACTTTCTTCTTCATAATTTCTGGAAGCTTTAGCAGTCTTAATGCAAACAGAACGCATGAGAGCCTGACTTGATATCTCAACCTGGTCAAGGTAGGCACCCAGAATATGTCCCACGCCTGTCCTTTCTTACATAAATTTCTAATGAATCCTATTCTGTTTTCATGTGGCCGCCAGCTGGGATTTGTCTGTGGACCATCTGCATTTGCTGACTCTTACACCTAGCAGAATTATCTGTTGAGAACACGGTCATCAAGACATCGTGCCCTTTGTCTCCCATAGCCTCTCTTACGCATGTTGGGGATTCTAAGCGCTGTCTACGTAGGGTCTGGGCAAATGCACTTGAAAAAGAGTTGTGATTGGACTGAGTCCTTTCATCATGGCCTCCAGTTACGTTTGGTCAGCTTTTTCGATCCTAAGTCCATTTTGTGCATTCTGTGGTTGGGGGATTTGGCAGTTCTGCTTTCCAAAAATACAGAAACGCCAGGAAGAAGGCCCTGCAACCAGGGCAGATATCAGCGCCTTCATTTAAAAGGACTCCCACTGCCATCATGGAAAACATACTAAGGCCAGAATGAGGGAGGAGAGAAGAAAGAAGCTCCAGAAGCAACAAGCTGGAACTGGATTTCCTGGTGGCAGTGGGTGTGCGCGCACACAGAAGGACGTAAAAACATTTGTAAAGAGTTTTTCTTTTTGAAAAAAAAAAAAGCTAGCAAAGGAACGTTTTATCCATTTGTCAGACCTGTGACCTGCTCCCTCCATTCTGTTAGCTTTTTGTTCTTTGTTAAGTGACCGAAGTGTGAAAACAAGGGCCTTGGGAAGTCGCACCAAAAAGCATGGGGGGAAACAGTATCTGTTCACGTATTGGATCAGAGTTCACGTTCTGAAGGAGTGTTTTCATGTCAAAACGAGCATCTCCATGGTTATGGAGGCCTCTTCTTGTCACCTATTAAACTGCTATCAAGAATTACAGGTTGTTGTTTTTTGTCTATTTTAATTCTTAAAGTTCACGCATTGAAAGAAAGCAAACGAGATAAGACACTGGTTTATACAGAAATCCTAATGTGCTATGAAGAAAAGGATGTTTTGGTGATCGCACAATCCAAGTTTCTCCCAAGAAGTCCTAATCCGGCTCTGGGAATCCTTCTGAGCGTTTTTACGTATATCCGTTTTTGTGACGCGCGAAGAGGCTTCAGTTTAACACTGCACCCCAGGAAGACTGTAAAGCTGTGAAAATATTAAGAAAGACATAATTGCTAAAAGACTAGTCCTTAAATGAAATCCCTTGTAAGATATGAAACACATCTCCCAAGGCTCCAAGGTGACAGGGTGGCCTGAGGTCTGACGTGGCCCAGCTCATTTCGCAAACACCACCAATAGCTTTATGACGGGAATCTGGTGCAGAAATCTTTCGTTAATAGGAAATATTTTGCTCAAAAATGCAACTAAAGTGATGTTTATGTAATTTGTTAACATCTTCCAGAGATTCGGTGTCTTTATGCTCAGAGGCAACATGAGTACTGTATTAAACATAAGATTTTTGAGAAAAACCTTACAGAATTCAGTTGTGGGTAGTGGTGGATTTTCATTCACAGCTTGTGTCCCTTTGTTGGTCACTGAATTCACCTGTTGTCATTAGGGAAGGTGACTCAAATTCCTACTGTGGGCTGATGTGCTGTAACTAGTTTCTGTTAGAGGGCTTTGATGGGAAGAAATATATCCCAATCCTGAATCCCCAAATTCATAAAGAGGAATCCACCCCCGAGTGCCCGTGGTATGTGCAGAAGGGGCATTTCAAACACACAGTTGGTTAGTATGGGCTCTGATACCAAATCTCGGTGAAATCCTGAACGGGCCGCCTGTGAACCTTTAGACTTCTAATGCCCTTCAGTTTGCACCTAGACTTTGAGCCAGGCCAGCCGCCTGCTTTAAACTCCTTTCCCTGCAGACCACCCTGGCATTCAGCAGTTAAAACAACTCCACCTGTGTCCTTGGTTCAGCTTAGAATCTTCTTTTCCTGGAAAGTGTGTCCCCTGGGATAGAACAGAGATGGTGGTGAGCCAGGTATGACCCAGAAATACTGAGCAGTCTCTAGATTAGATAGATGAGTTTGATTAGTTCATTAGAGTGTGTCACCAAGAGCCTCTAAATCTAAGAAAAGGCAACCGAATTTAATTACGGATAGCGCTGAGCACCAGGGTTACTTCATCTTTGGGGTGTCAAGGTGGTGCGGGGATTCAAATATACATGGACTTGGCCGGGCCTTGCCTCTCGTCCCTTGGCCCCTTGGATTCTGCTGGCTTCCTCTGAATCTACGTGGAAGCCCAGATTTTGTCCTGTAAGCCCGAAGAGTAACACGCTGACCTAAGGATTTTGAAAGGAGAATCTAGAAAGTATATGAGTGAAAGAACAGAAAGGGAGAAGGCTGGAGCCAGGGCAGTCAAGGTTGTGAAATATTGTAGATGAGAGTGCAAGATCCTTAGCACAAGAGGAGAAAGTTGGTTAAGGAACTGTAATGGAATATGACCCTCAAGATGCAAAAGTTCCCAAACAGAGAGGGGCTTTTATTTTCAATATGCAAAGGTTCGCAAACAGAGAGGGGCTTTTATTTTCAATATGCAAAGGTTCCCAAACAGAGAGGGGCTTTTATTTTCAATAAGCAAAGATTCCCAAACAGAGAGGGGCTTTTATTTTCTGAGTTTGTCAAATGGCATGGAAGAAAAATGTATAGGACAGGAATGCCATAAACGAAATATCCAATGATGAAAATGTTTCAATGTAAAACGAAAAATGGCAGTGAGTGGTAAGATCATCCAGACATTAAGGAGTTTGCTGGTGCCTCTTTAAGCTGCTCTTAAAGCTCCAACCAAGTATTAATTTTACATTATGTAGCACTAACTCTTCACTTGGTACAGATTTTGATGAAGTCTTTCCTGTAACACACTATCCCTTAAATTATGCATGAGGGTGCTCTGCTGCTGTCTCTCTTCAGCCGCCACGCTTCCTTAGTGGTTTCTACCCTCTGAAACGGTGGTTCCCTGGCACATAAAAGCAAGTGATCGTTATCGTCAATCCCCTGGCTTCATTATTATTTCACAGGATGGGCTGCAGAAGATAAAGTATAAATACCTCTTTCTTACTGTTCATTACCAGTCACATTTTCTCATATTCAATTTCATTCTTCCCTTCCAAGAAATCTAAATGGGAGTAGATATTGATTTTGGAAATGTGTTTCTTAATGGCAAGAAATAGCAAATTATACCCTGAAATGTGACTTTAAATGTGCATTTTATGTCCTTCAGATAAAATAAAAGATCTGTGCTTTGTCATAGCTTTGTAGAAACATATCAGGAGATGGGTACTTCGAGTTTAGCAGGAAAAAAATATTTGTATCATTTTGTCAGTGCCTAGAATGAATAAAACATCTAAGATGTCGTGCTTTGCCAGTCTTTTTACAGTTTGGCAGAATCAAGAGGGGAAAATTCACCTGAAATGTTGATCAGAACATGAGACAACAGACCACAACTCAACAAACATTTCTGATCGAAAGATTTAGCTCCTCGAAGAAATCCATGCAGAGAAAGTGACTAGTTAAAGCAGGATGGAATCGCTGACCATTGAAACTAGTTCATATATTTTTTTATGTAATGACATTCTTTTATTCTGTGTATGAAATATTCTACATAATCAGTCTCACTCTGTATGTTAATTGATAGAATTGAAGACAGCTAGATATTATGTGCACATGCGTCATTTCTGACTGGCTCAGTTTAAAAGCTTACAGGGGCGTTGAAAAAAAATCATCACACACAATGCTTTCTTTCTGGGCAGCCTAAGCAACCCAAGGCTGGAAACAGAAATGGGAATGGATTCTGAAAATCACAGCCTTGAATCAGCAAACTATCATTTTCAGAAGTAAAAGCACAGTACAATTCAGTGTGAGGACACTACCCCTTGTTTAATCTCAAAAGAAAAGCACATCAAATCCAAACCTTCACATTGTAGTTCTCCATAGTCACAGACAACGCTGCTGATGGTGTAATGTTCCCTGTGGGCAAGTGCAGAGAAAAAGCCTCATTTTTGTGTGCAGTCTTTGCCTGCTAACAAGGTCAGCCTCGGGGGGGCAATTGCTCCAGGTCCAGTGCCCAGAAGGGCCCATCTCTTGGTTTAATGCTCTGCTGTCACCAAGCATTGAAACTCTTAATAATTTTTGAACAAGGAACCCTGAATTTTCATTGTGCACTCCGCCTCACAAATGATGTAGCCAGTCCAGGCTCTATCATTTTGCAGCTCAGTCTTTTAGCTTTGTAAATGACAAGGGCATAAAGCCTTTTTTTTTCTTGTTAAAAAACTACACAGTCTTACTTTGGGGGCTGATCTATTTATACTTATGGACATGAATAACTCATGGCTTCTCAATGGCAGGATATGGTTCTCTTTGTATTCTTATTCCTGAAAGGAGGTGTTCCTTGCCCTCACGCACACAGTTCAATGACAGTCTGTTGACTGTAGGTAATGCTAGCAGATAGAGCTGTAAGTCAAACTTCCATTACAAATACTGAATACGTTCTTCTGGCCTTAGCTCTCTGCGATAGACTCTGTGTGCGGGCTTCACACACTCACTTGCTTTTTCCCTGATGGTCTTTCAATATTTACTCAGTTCCACTTTTAGGCTCTGTTTCCATGGGTGGGTTCCGTCAAAACCACACTTCAGAAAAGCCTAACTAAAAAAAGAGTGAAGCCAGAAATACGCAGACATTTTGATTAACGCTCCCCTTTTAGACCACTTTTGAATGTTAAAATGCTTTCTGTGGATCAGACTTAATTCCTTGCCCGCTACTGCGTCATTTGAAACAGGATTAGCTGAATTGCAGTCAAGTGCTTCTTGCCTCTCCATTCAGGGACTTTATGTTGTTGAAATGATTAACGGTTTTGTTGTTTGTTTTAAGCCACAAGATTTCTGCTAATTAGATATGGTTAATTTACCCAATGTGCTTGTTTTTAAAATTTTTAAAGATTATAAATTTTAAAGCTGGGTATTTTAGCTTCTTCTGAAATGTGGAGGGGGCCAGCATTAATGCTTCAGTGGGTTTTAAGTTAATGAAGTCAAACTATCTACCATTTTCTTATGGGTAGTGTCTTTGTGTCCTGCTTAAAATATCTTTGCCTATTTCATATTATTTTCCAGAAAATGTAATGTTTTCCTTTTCATATTGAAATCTGTTCCCTCTGGAATTGATATTTGTATGTGATACAAGATCGTAAGCTTTGCTTTCATCAAGCTTTACTTCTTTTTCTTCTTTGTGGGTATCCAATTTACAAAGCACCATTTATTGGGGAGAAAAAAGGCAAAAAATACTATTATTTTTGACTGCTTGTGATAATACTTTTTAAATCAATAAAGCACCTGTATATATGTTCATTTGTTTCAGGAATCTTTTGTTTGGTAAATTTATTGTCTATCCTTTACGTGATAATAAAAGATTGCAATAACTATACGTTTTAATATCTGGTATAGCATGTATCTCAACTTCGTTTTTTTTCCTTCAGTGTCATCACGGCTATTTTTGTCTTTAACATTTCCACATTGGGTTAAATAAGCTTCTCCATCTCTGCAAAAACACCTGTTAAGTTTGGATTAGGAGTACATGGAATTTATGCATCAATCTGAGGAGAACTGCTTTGCTACACTATTGCCATCTAAGTCATAGCCATACTATATGCTCATTCACTTAGGTCTTTCTCAATGTCCTTCAGTAATGTTTTATGGTTTCCCCTCTTACATACTTTTGTTAGATACTTAATTTTTTGATTTTACTATAAATAACATTGTATTAATTTTTATTTTCTAATTATTTGTTGGTATTTTATAAAAGTATAATTTACTTTTATTGTTGTGTGTTGACTGTGTACTTACTTACCTGTATAAATTTATTTATTGATTCTAATAGTTTATCTTTTGAATTTTATATGTGCATTCTCATGCCTTCTCTTCAGTTGGTATATACTTTATTTCTTTTTCTTGCCTTATTGCATTGACAGGACTTCCAGGAGAATGTTTGGTGAAAATTGCAATGGGGCTATTCTTATTTCCTAGCATATCATTATCTTAAGAAAAAATTTTCCAGTATTTCATGAGGCATAATGTTTGCTCTGAATTTTCTTTGAAGATATTTGTTATCATATGAAAAAATGTCATTTTATTTCTATGTTGCTAAGAAGAATTTGTTTTGTTTCAATCATGAATGGTTGTAAATATTTTTATTTACTTTTTTGTACTTATTGAAATGACTACATGCCTTTTCCCTTATTTCTGTTAGTGTAGTGAATTACAGTGGTTATCTTTGAGTGACAAATCAACCTTTCTTTTTTTGGTTTAAACCTAGTTTTGTGAGGATACATTAGATTTTGGGTTCAACTTGCAACTTCTTTATTTAGTAGGCTTGTGTCTTTCCGTTCACAGGATAGAATTTTAATTTTTTTATGTATTTGTTAGTATTGCTGTCAAGATTCTGATGGCCTCATAACATGAATCAGGAAATATTCCCTTTTTATTGAGACTAAAAAAGTTTGTGCAGGATTAAAATTGTTCTTTTTAAATGATTTAGAATGATTCTCTTTTGAAGCATTTGGGTCCAGAGTTTTTATGGAAAGGTTTTTAATCTTGAAATTGATCTTTATTTAAACAGATAATAGCATTATTCAGATTTTATATTTCTTTATTTGTATCAATTTAGATAACATACAATTTTTCAAGTCTATTTATCTAATTTATAAAATTAATCATTATGAAGTTGTCCATGACTTCCTATTACTATAATTTAATGTGTGTAGTGATGTTCCTTTTTTATTCTTGATATTAGTAATTTTTTCTAATATTTTCCTTCTTGTTTTTTTTGTTTGTTTAGTATTGCTAGGGATTTATAAATTATATTAGGGGTTTCAAAAAAGCAAGTTTTGCCTTTTGTATTATCCCAATTGAGTATTTGTTTTTTATTTCATGAGCACTACTTTTTTTTTAACTGCCGTTTTCTTCTTTTCTCCATGTTTAGTTTGTTCTCCTAGATTTTTTGAATTGAATGTTTAGATTACTGATCTTTAGCTTTTTCTCTCCCTCTGCAAGTAAATGTATTTAAGACTTTAAAATTTTCCCTTTAAACACTACTCTTTCGATATTGTACACCTGCCAGTCATTTCTAAGTATTTTCTAATCTCCTCAATTAAAACTTTTGATTTTTATCTCTGCAGTATAGTGAGAGTACTAGAAAATGTATGCCGCTATTTTTGTTTGTTTGTTTTGTTTTGCTTTCATGCGTCATGCCAAAAATCACCCTATTCCTCCGGGGCTTGTGGGACTCACCTCAAAGAATCTCCCTTCTCTCTAGAATTCTGGCTGAATCTCTGAGGATTCAGGATATAGAATCCTCAAGTCCTGGCTGCATTGGTTTCTTTCTGTAATGTTCAAAGAGCTTTCTCTCTCTCTCTCTCTCTTTCTTTCTTTCTCTCTCTCTCCTTCCTTCCTTCCTTCCTTCCTTCCTTCCTTCCTTCCTTCCTTCCTTCCTTCCTTCCTTCCTTCCTTCCTTCCTTCCCTTCTTTCTTTTTAAATACACATTTTGCCATTGTTCCTGGCAGAAGATGAGTCTGATCCAGACTCATCTCTTACAGCCAAAGGTGGTTCACTCAGTCAGTCCCCTAACCCCAGTTTAAATTTTTTTTTTAATTTTTTTATTTTTTTTTTATTTAATTATTTTTCAAGTACAGTTTTCTGTCTATTACTCCCATCCCATCCCACCCCCCATCCCAGTTTAAATTTTACAGTAAACTATCGTTTACTTCTGCACATGTAATAGCACATATTTGTTGAAGTTAATATCTAGAGATTGAGACTTGGGATTGTTTTTGAAACTAGTTGAAAAATTAGTAGTCATACCATTTCCCTTTTCTTTGTGTGTCTTAATTCAATTGTGTATTATTTCACTCTCTGATTTTGATCACTTACAAAATAGTACATTTTTTGAACAATCGCTGTGAAGAAACTTTATTTTTTGGCAAAAGGGAAGCATCAGGCCTTAATCACTGTGGCGTTTCATCAGATCTGCGCTTCCTTGTTGGGGTTACCAGCATGATAATTGCGGTGGTGGTAGTGAAGGCTGAGAACTCCTGCTAACGAGGCCAACACTTTCGCAAGATAGTCCCTGATTCACGTCTGTAGGTCAGCACTTTCAAAGAGCTCTCCCTTGTTACATTGCAAATATTTTCTCACTGCTGAAAACATTTCTGACTGTCGATGGTGGCTCAGTAGCATCATCTTTCTGTAGAAAGGACAAACTTTAACAATTTTTAGTACTATGTTACTTTTGCGAATGCCTCGGTCACACAGCTGGTGATTTATTCATCATGAAATGGGTGGCTTATGATGTGGTCACTCAGCCACAGGGTTCCATTTGTGATTATTTCTTTAATTCATTAAGTAGAAAACGAGACCTGTTGTGCTAATGTTTTATGCTCTCACTGACAAGCAGCACTTTGTTTGTCCAGGCTGGTGTGAACTCTGTCTTTTAAATTGTATCAGATGACTTTTCCCTTGTTGAGCTTTGCAGCCTGCCCCCCGCCCCCTGGAGGCTCTGGACTCTGGACTTTGATTCTTTGAGTGCCTTCTCCTAACCCGTGCTTGTGTCCAGGTGAGCTCAGGTCATGCTGAACCTCAAGGGCAGCCTTGAGGTAGAAAAGAGACACAAAGATAATACCTTGCAGTCTGAAGGATGGAGGGAAAGAGAGAGTCGGGCTGTTCTACCAGGTTGGCTTGAGGCTGGGAGAGGAATTCTGTTTTGGCTACCTGTGTATCGAGGCTACAGAGTAATGAGACTTGTTCAACAGGTCATTCAGGAAAAGCATTTTCTCAACTCACCAAACAGCTTTAGGCCTTTCACAGGAAGTGATATCAGAGCCACTTTCCTTTCCTTCAACTGAGAAAACTGATTCCCTGGACCAGCTAGGTCCCTCCCATCATCTTTCATCCAGTTGGAGCTGTGAGTGGCAGATCACCGTGGGAGCAGTACGCACCCAGAGTGATTAAATACAGCTGGTTGGAGAAGACTTATGAGCTGAAGAGAGAGAGGAAAGCCTGCACTGTGTAACTTCGATGATTATAACCTTTTTTCCTCCTCTAAAATAACTATTATTCTCTGTTTGAATCAGATCTGACAGAAAGCACATTAATTGCTCCAAAACCTCATGCATCCTTGCCACCATCCAAGTCAAAATCAGAACTGGTAATCACGACACAGAGCAACTGAAAAGGGTGGGTTGTCAGGATGAAAAGAGAAAAATCATGATTAAAAAAACACTAGTAGTGTCTTAGTCAGTGCACGCTGCTACAACAGACTACCATAGATGGAGTGGCTTAAACAACAGAAATTTATTTCTCACAGTCCTGGAGGCTGGGGAGTCCAAGATCAAGGTGCCAATACATTCAGTGTCTGGTGGGAGATCCACTCCCTGGTTCATAGATGCCCATCTTCTCATTGTGTTCTCATGTGGTAGAAGGGATGAGAGAGCTCTTGGCTTCTTTGCTGCTGTTGTTTAAATATCATCACTAAATCCCATTCATAAGGACTCTTTCTACCACTTAATATCATCACATTGGGAGTTCAGATTTCACCATATGCTTTTGAGGAGATACAAATATTCAGTCTATAGCAGCTAGGGTTTAAGTTGCTTTGTTGAACTGGTTTTGAAAGAGAAATGGTGTCTCAAGAAGATCATAGTCAGTGCTGACAGTATGAAAAATGGACCAGAGAAGCCAGTGGAAATGGCACCTGACCAGGTATGGATAGAGCAAAAAAGGAAAGGAGGGGATGCTGCATTTTATTACCTCTCTGTTGGTTCCCATCCTTTCTAAGGATTGGGGTGCTTGATTGCGAAGCCATGATAAAACCATTTGAATTCATATGGAGGAACCTCAACATCTAAATAGAAAATGCATGGTTCCTCCCGTGTAGGTGGTGTTTGTCAAGCATCCGTTTGCTTCCACGGTTTCCTAAACAACTTAGAGAAAGACTCTAGATCCAATTTCTTCTTCCCCTGCCTACACAAAGTTGTAGATTTTTATTTATAAAATAAAGTGAGTACACTAAATATTTCCCAAGGTCCTAACAGTCTTAATAGTTGAAGCTCTGCTTTTGTGAAGCCCAAGGCTTTGTGACCTCACACTCAGTTTAAATATTGAGTGACACATCTGTCCTAAGTGACTTCAAGACCCTTCTGTTCATTCCAACTGTGACAGAAGCTGCCATGTGCTTCACATCAGACTTCATTTTCTCCAAGTGGATTGCTAACACCTGGAAGCTAGAGATCACAATGGCCTTTTGGCATAGCTTGTGATAATTGATTTCCCAGCAGTGCCAGTCAATTCAAGAGAAAGATGACACAGGTCACCTGTTTTAAGAGGGCCATTCAGGTGTACGCAGGGCGAACTTGGGCGTGTTAAAGTGAAGCTTGCTGATGGAGGGCAATTCACAAAGTCTGGTGTCAACTGTTTTCTTTTGGCAGGTCACCAACTTCACTCAGATCTCAGCTTAGCAATTATAAATGCTAATTACTTTGAAGTTTATCAGTCCACCTAAAGGCAAAAGCAATCATCTGATGAATAAGATTATCGCTCATGTCAAGCATCATTAATGTGGCTTCACCCATCAGGATATATGTGTAGCTCAGTAGAGAGGAAAGAAACTCGTATTAAGTGAAAACCTGGCTCCCAAGACTTCATCATTCACTTGCCCAACACCCTTAGGCGAAATCATTGTTCTCTGAACCCCTTTCCACTTCTAAACTTTGGAATAATCCCTAAGCAACTCTGTTTTAGAAGACTATTAAAAGAGTCAGAGAGAATATCTAATTCACCCTCTAGTTTTACAAACAAGAAAATGGAGACTAAAAGAAACTGAAAATTCAATGTGTTTTCCACAAGCTCACATAAGCTTTATTGAAGACCAAAGGAGATAGTGTCTATAAAAGTTGTAATATAGAAACTTTAGTATATTATACTACATTGACTATTTTAATAGTGTATTGACAAAGCAGGGTAATAATGCTATCTCTATTTTCCATTGAGAAAACTAAGGGGTGGGAAAATCAAAAGATTGGTTGAAATCAGCTATCAAGGACTAAGAGTGAGGTTTTTAATATACCTATTCAGTAGTGTCTCCATGAGAACATACTACAAGGGAAGGTTGTTTCCAATAGGGGCTGAATTTACTTGTCACTGAGTGGCCGTATAGAATGGAATGAGAACAAGTTCTGGAGGCAGACAAACCTGGGCTCCAAACCTGGACTCCCCACTTATTAGCCATACCACTGTGGATGGATGTTTAACATCTTGAGTATGGGATTCCTCAGGTAAGAAGTGGAGATACGGCTAATTAGTGATAATGCTATTGAATATTTCTTGAATATTTATGAGCATTATTGAATACTATTGATTATTATCATGCAATAGCTACTGCTTTAATAGTATTACTATTATTGTTTTTGATAGTTTTAAATGTATTAGCTCTGTGACTCTAGAACAGGATTTTTTTTCAAAACTCTTGTGCGGTCAAATACGTGAAGCACTTGTTGCAGGTTTCTTCCTTTTGAACACAGTAGGTGAGTTTTTTACTCATGCTGGTGACAAATATATGCTGTGACAATCTCCTTGTCTTTCCAAGGGGAGCCTATTTAAGAAATAGGGGGATGGAAAGGGAAAAGTAATATAATTGATTATTTCATATCTACACAATTTGAAGACAACTTATTGGTATTTGGTGTTTTGTACAAGCATTAGTGATGATGCTCTGGTCTGACATTATGGTCATCTCTATCCAACCTGAAAAAAATTTAATTTATCGCTTGTTTGTTTTTTTAAATTTATGTTGTTGATATTTGTCCACAACTGAGCAAGAATATTTTTCCTCCAAGAACTGTCTTCTAACTAAAATACAGGCAAACTCTATCCATTATATAAGCACCTATCATTTGATTCTTGTCATTTTATCTGGTAAAAAACATAATGAGAAGGAACTAATTCTCACAGGAGGTTTTTGTCCTAAAGAAATTATATCCTATAATCAAAATCAAAATTGACCGTCCAATTAGAAGAGGAATTTAGGTCAAGAATGTGAACTAGCAGTTTTAAAATACAACCACATATATGGTTTAGAATGAATATTAAAACCAAACTCTCTTTGCTGTCCTAGTTACCAGAAGGTCTTTTGAGCAGTTTCTGTAAATTCTTACCTTGTTGCCAAAGAGTGATTTGAGGTTCAAAAGCAACTGGAGAAAAGAGCTATTATTTCCGTGACTTTTCATTAATTCTGGGCCTTATGGTGACTGAACATCTTTCTTTCCAGAAGCTCAGAGACATTGTTTACTGAGCTGCTATGCTAATTTGTACTTTGGAACAAAGCTTGAGCTAGTCCTTACTTCAGAGATGGTGCAAATGAATTGGGTAGAAGCAATGGTATCCAGATCTTGTAGATTTGGAGCTTGTCAAAACTTCAATAACAGATGGTTGGATGGTTACTCTTAAATCTATAGCTTTAGTCATAACCTCTCTTCTAAATTCTAAATATATTATATTAACCATGCATGACGTATTTACCTAGAAGTCTCAGAACATCTCAAATTCAACTCATCCCATATGTATTCATAATATATTCTCCTCCAGATCTGCGACTCCTTTGGTAGTCTACCTCTCGACGTGCAAGCCAAAACTGGACCATCATTCTTAATTCCTCTTTTCCATTCAGCATGTCTATACAATGAATCTCTCCTGATCATCAATTCTACTTCCAAAATGTCTTTGAATCTGCTCACTCCTCCAACCACTATCCTCATTTTCTCTCTCCTGGATTATTGTCATAGCTTCCTAATGTGTCTGCCCATCTCCAGGGTAACCACTTTCCATTCCACCCACTGAACGGCTGCCAGAGTGTGTTTCCTGAATAACAAATCTGATCTTGTCACTCACACAATTAAAATCCTCCAGTGGATCTCAGCCACTTACAGCATGAAAATTCAAACTCCTGAGCATAGCCTGCAAAGACTGTTTTTGGTCTGGCTCCTATGTCTTTCATTCACAACCCAAGACTATCCCCCCTGCACTTCTCATAGTTTGGCCTCACGTAGTGCTCTCTTGTGTTTCCTTGGTTTTGCACATGCGGTTCCCATGCCTGAAACACCCTTTCTTCCTTCCCCTCAAAACACCTATTCACAGTTCAAGTGGCACCTGTTCTGGGCGGCCCTCCCTATGCCCTTCTGGGCATATTCTGAGTAACAATATACACATCCCTATAGTCGTTTTCACTTCATTACATTTTAATTCATTGTTTATATATTAGTTTTCCCTTTCTCTCTGTGCATTCATTTGAGCATTCTTTGTATTCCCTGCATCCATCAGAGCACTTGGCAGTGCAATAGGAACTCGGTACATGTTTGCTGAATATGAATGAATACCCAGGCAGCTGGTTTCAGTCAAAGCACAGCAACTCTGGGGCTGCAACTTAGTGTCCTTTGAGACTTTGTCCTCGTTTGCAAAACCAGGGAGAGCAAGACCTCTCTTCCTGGGCTGCTATAAGAATTTAAAAAGACATCAATATAGGCTGTAAACTAATATATTCATATAATTGTCATATGATCATATAATTATTGTGACTCATTGCACATTGAATAATACTCTTCTAGAACTGATTTATCAAATCCTATAACACACAGGGAGACTTCACAGAACAGCTGAGGCCTTCCCTTTCTTTCCCATCTCCTTTGCTTTGTTTCCTCCTGCTATTTATATACACACTCTTTCTGTTAAGACCGTCATGTCTGATGTCCCAAGTTTGCTACCCACTTTTGCACATGCATGACTTTGCTCACGCTGTTTCCTTAGTTAGAATGTCCCTTCCCCTCTCTTATGGTGAGTGCATCCTCCAAAGCCTGACTCCAGAGTCTGATACTCTTCCAAGCCATCCCTGTCTTCATCCTGGCGAGACTGGTCCTCTCTTCCCTCAGGCCCCAAACACTTGATGCATTCTTCTCTTGAGTTTCATCACTGTTTATAGTTTTTGCTTATGTGTTCAATTTTCTACACTCCTGTGGACTCCTTGAGGTATTATCTCACTTTCCTGGGATTGTTATTATCATTTCCCTGTGATTGCCCCCCTGTGGAGTGGGTCTCCCTGAAAACCCCAAACCAAGAGTTTATAATAAACCCAAGAAACGGCCTTTCTTTACATAATTTTCATCACTGGCTTCAATTTTTGTCTCTCAAGGAGCTACTTATAAAGTCAGACAGTTGGTAAAGCAGATCTAATTTGAACGCAGACATTTTTAACTGGCATGATCATGAGTCATTGTAGAACATATGCAAGAGACCAAATGAGTTCTGTGTAAAGTAACCTAAATCAGAAGTTTTCTTCTTTGAACTCTGAGCATGTGATGGTAAAAGAAAGGAAATAAATATCGGTATGAGCCAAGAAAGGTATTAATGTAAAAATACTTTGGGGATCCATTAGTTGAATCATACCAATTTCTCTTTAACAATGTTGCTGCTTGTTATATTAATCCACATACAATATCTCAGAATAAGTGAACACTTGCCTGTCTGAAAATAGAATAGCTATACTTAGCTATTCACCCCACTCTCCCACTGCTAAGGGCCCTACTAATTCACCTAGACAGAGACCAGCAGAGGGGGTGCTGGGAAGGCCCGAATCAGAGAGAAAAATGGTGCAGCGCTAAGGGCTATTAAACATCTCAGTCTCCGGGGAGAATGAATCATCTCTTTCTGTCCCATCACAGTAAATGACAGAAAACATCTTTCACCCAGATCTATAATCCATTCTTTAAAGTTCAATTAAGGAAATTTCTTTGAGAAATGACTTGAGGATTGAACATCACATGGCAGACAGAGGTATTATAATAGTTACGGCAGTTCATCTTTTACTTAAGATGTGCAAGTCCATTGAATTTATTGGGCTGGCCAAAGAGTCCATTTAGTTTTTTTCTATAAAATAAATGACACATTTTTCATTTTCACCAATAACTCTATTGATTTGGATATTTTGAGTGTGTCAGCTATCTCCCACACGGTATAATATTGACATTGACTGCTTTCAATGGATGTTTTGGTTTGATCTCTATGAACTTCAACTGGGCTAGCCAATGTGGAGCATCGCCCAGTGAGAGATCTCCAGCACGAAACTTCACAAACCACTTTTGACATGTTCAGTCCGTCACAGCACCATCTCCATACACCGCACAAACCTTTTTCTTTTTTGTTTCAGTTGCGTTTTTACCTTTCTTGAAATAATAAAGCAAAATATGCCAAAAACATTGCTTATTTTCTTTCATCTTCCATATTAAAATGGCCACACAAAAATTCACCAATTTTCCTAAGTTTTTTTTAAGATTTTATTTATTTATCTTTAGAGAGGAAGGGAAGGAGAGAAGGAGAGAAATATCAATGTATGGTTGCTTCTTGTGAGTCCCCTGCTGGGAACTGGCCTGCAACCCAGGCATGTGCCCTGACTGGAAATCGAACCGCGATCGTGTGGTTCGCAGGCCCACGCTCAATCCACTGAGCTACACCAGCCAGGGCCAATTTTCCTAAGTTTTTTTTTAAATGCATATTGATAGGACAGCTGTCACAATACAATCTAACAGAATTGTTTTGAATGAAAGTAAAGACTACTAAGCACTACTAGAGCCATCTTACAGGAAACGACAGAGCTTTTGGCTACCCCAGTATGTCTACACAAAGCTATACAATCAACCATTGTTTCCCAACTTTTTGTGAATAATAAATGATATTTTACAATTAATTTTATAGGTCAAATATTTAATGCAAATGCTGCTTTTAAAAAAAATTTCCATCCCTTAGCCAAATAATATGTAATTATAAATGCATTTGAACTCCATTTACTAAAATAAATAATAGAGCTTAGAGGGATTAGCTCCAGTGAGATTAGCTCATTCATTCATTTGTTCATTTAGCATGTGGTTACTGAGAGCTACTTAAATTATGTTATTTGACACAAGAGATATTTATTAAGGAGTGATGCCCCCAATTTACCAGCCAGTGAGGGCAAATTTGATATAATTCAACAATTCTACATGTTTATTCTCCAAGCCCTTACTTTCACGAAGTGTTCTAAATGTGAAAGAAAAAGTAGCCCAGAACTTATCAATATGAATGCTCTTAGAAAGAGTAGTTTTAAATTCGTTCATAGATCCGTTGGATTGAGTACCAAATGCTGAGATTCCTAGTTCTGTAGGAATCCTGTGGAGTGCGAGGTGGAGTACAGATGCACGGCCCACATGTAACCACGAGGAATCTGCCCACTGCCCCTAGGCCCCTCTTTCCTGGCTCCTGCTCTTACTGCCTGTGTGTGCAGGTTTCCCTTTGCTTCATTATCTGAAGTTCCTCTGAGGTCTTTCTTTGAACCCTACATCGCATGAGTTAGATCCCAGAACTTATGAATATGTTATGTTCCATGGCAAAAAGAAATTTAGGTTGTAGACCAAATTAAGATGGCTAATTCTTTTGTTGTTGTTGTTGTTGTTAAGGTTTTATTTATTTATTTTTAGAGAGAAGGGAAGGGAAGGAGAAAGAGAGAAACATCAGTGTGTGGTTGCCTCTCAAGCGTCCCCTACTGGGGACCTGGCCTGCAACCCAGGCATGTGCCCTGACTGGGAATTAAAACTGGCAACCCTTTGGTTCACCTGCCTGCACTCAATCCACTGAGCCACACCAGCCAGAGCAAGATGGCTAATTCCTAAAATAAGGATTACCCCAGTGGGCCTAATGCAATCAACAGCGTTCTTAAATGGAAGAGGGAGGCAAAAGAAGTTAATGTGATGAAATGTGAGATGTACTTGACCTACCATTGATGGCTTTAGAAGGAATGTGGATGACCTCTAGAAGTCAGAAAGGGGCAGGTAACAGATACTCTGCCAGAACCTACAGCAGGAGCGCATGTGCCCTGCTGACACCTTGATTTTAGCCCAGCAAGACTCTTGTCAGGCTTCTGACCTATAAAACTGTAAAATCAGATTTTTTTTGTTGTTTTAAGCCACCATGTTTGAGGGAATTTGTTGCAACAACCATGACAACATAATGCAGCATCTTTATGATGATGTCACTATACAACCTTGGGAAATGGGATTTCCGTACTGGTCCCTACCCTTTCTGGCACCAGTGACCGGTTCCTTGCTCGCCTACTTCTCACTTCCTGTTATGTGTCCTGTTTTTTAAAAAATATTTTATTTATTTATCTTTAGAGAGGAAGGGAAGGAGAGAAGGAGAGAAATATCAATGTATGGTTGCCTCTCGTGAGTCCCCTGTTGGGAACTGGCCTGCAACCCAGGCATGTGCCCTGACTGGGAATCGAACCACGATCGTGTGGTTTGCAGGCCTGTGCTCAATCCACTGAGCTACACCAGCCAGGGCATGTGGCCTGGTTTTTAACAGGCCAAGGACCACTACTAGTCTATGGCCCAGGGTTGGGGTCCCCTGTCCTAGAACACTCAAGTAATTGACTTTGAATTTTGCTGAGTCTTTTCCCCAGACTGGATGGCATGTTGATTTTCACACATCAGTGCCTTTTAGAAAGGAGGGATGGATCTCACAGAGAAATGCTTGTGCCACTGGCCTTACACTAATTTTATAAGTGCCCAGATACTTCCGACTAGTGTCTGGAGAGTGCTGAGGGGGCAATCGATCATGTACCATTTTGCTCATACTGAAATCTACTTCTCCCTTCCACATATAGGCCAAGACGAGCATCAGGCCCTACCTGCCGGGTTTGACAACACGTGGTTTCCTTTTAAGAAACCCACGTCTTCTGGTGGAGTCTGGCTCCTGTCCCCCACCTCCACCCCTTTATCAGCCGTGTCTGCACATCAATACTAATGGTGAAGAGGTTCTGTGCTCTTTCTGATGATGTTGTGGAGCTCCAGGGAAATCGGGCATGTAGACAGACCAGCGTTTCTCTGAATCAGCAGATATTCTGTGATGGGTAAGGGGTGTCCTAAGCATTCTAGATTAAAAAAATAGTTGTCTATGCTTGAGCATTGCTTCACCAGCCCTAGCACAGCCAGTATGCACAGTGACATAAATTAAATATTAGATGGCTCCTACCTTCAAGGACCTTAGGTAGCTATTCGGTGAATATACACAACTGATCTTTCTGGCTGTAGATATTCACCTGGTGTGCACTGATACCTGCTTGGCTAGATCTGTTCCGATTGGCCAAGGCCTCTGCCATATTGGCTATTATGCATTTTGAACTTGAGAGAAGAGTGGAAATGAGCCTAACTCATCTTGTGGGTAGAAAATGAAGCCTGTTGAGAGAGAAGAGTCAGAACTTTGAAGAATTAATAAGAGCTGCTAAGCAGCAGAAAGAGAATTCCAGGGCAAGGGCAAAGGTAAGGGTTCAAATCATTGTTTAATTGTTGTGTGTGGAGAGTATTAAGTAGTCTAAAATGCTAAGTAAGTGTCTAGGAGAGTCAGAATATTCTAGATGAATTGTTTCCATAGTAATTAGCTTGTAATTTTTTAAAACTCTGATCAATGTAATAATTTGCTGAAAATATTTTTTTGTTGTTGGAATAGTGTATCTGGTACTTTTTTCCCTCTAATGTTTCTCATTTTAGGGTGCCAAGAGTAAATCCTACACATGGCTTGAACCATTATTGATTTTTAAAATGGATGTTTAATCTTGATTTTGCTTTATAAAATTTTAAATTAATTGCTTAGCTGTTTGTTTCTTCCTTGTGCTGTTTGTAATAGTTGAAAGCACAATCTAAATATCCATCAGTAGCAGGAAGTACAATGACTACTTGGGAGCATGGTTATTAGTTTGTATGCAAAATCCCATATCTGGACATGGATACAACACCATGAACTTGAATTTAGCCTCTGTAAGTTTATATTTTCACATTTATAAAATGACCTTCTTAATATCTACCTCAGAATTATTGAGGATTAAAACAGACAATTAAAACTAAAATTTGCCACAGTGCCCACTACACAGTAAGCTCTCACTCATTAAAAAGTAGTTGTTTTCAACATTAGTTTCTACTACATTTTCCTTACTCAAAGAAGCAATGAATTATTACTGCAAAAACCAAAACAATAATAGGGCACAAGTAAAGAAACTTTAATCCCACTGGTTCAAATGTAACTTCTATTAATAACTTGCTGGGTATTATAGACCTTTTTATATGATTTTATATAGTCTTACATCTTACTAATTTATTTTGTAAAGTGAGATGATACCATGTGTGCTACAGTATAACCCACTAAAATTAATTTAAGCAAATCACCATTTGATGCACATTTATGCTAGCCCAACTTTTTGTTATATGCCACTGCAAAGCAAACAAAATTAGCCATCAATTAAAAAGCACTAATGATTCTATAATTGACACAAACTTTAATACACAAAGAGTAGTAGAAAAATGCCCAATTGGCCAATATCTTAAAACTCCTTTGGTCATTAAATTTCTTTTTCACGTGGCTCTGTTTTTTTTACGTGAAAATGTTTGCAGAAATATTTTATTTATTTATTTATTTAAAGATTTTATTTATTTATCTTTAGAGTGGAAAGGAAGGAGAGGAGAGAAATATCAATGTATGGTTGCCTCTCGTGAGTCCCCTGCCAGGAACTGGCCTGCAGCCCAGGCATGTGCCCTGACTGGGAATCGAACAGCGATCGTGTGGTCCGCAGGCCCGTGCTCAATCCAGTGAGGTACACCAGCCAGGGCAGAAATATTTTATTTAATTAAGTAACTTCTGGCTAAGTCATATGCTACCAGGGCAAATGCGAAACTATGATGGCATGAAGATGAGAGGGCAGGAAGGGCTTGGATGCCATGTTTAAAGAACTTGACCATGGAGGATGAAGAATCTTAAATAGTGTTTAAAACAAAGGCTGAGGAGGGACTATTTCCATTTTAGACCTTGCCAAATAGAGACTCGGGAAGAGTTACTTAGGGATGGAAATCACCTTGGGATGGGGGAAAGGACTGCAAGTTAAACCAAGAGTTCAAGTTACCTTGAATCCTTTCTGGACAAGGTTAAGTAAGACATAAATAAGTATTAACCAGTCCAAATGGATCAAGTCTCTTTTCTGCCCTGTAGGAATTCCTTTTTCTGTTGTAAAATGTGTTACACTAATAAACTCTGGATACCTGTTGCCCCCATTAGTATTCTAAAGATGAAGGGGAAAAACAAATTAGCTGTTACTCTATTTATGAACTGAACTGACTGCAAAAGGAAATGGTGAATGCCTCATGGCTTCAGGGAAGCACTTATCTCCAGGGACATGTCTAAGAGTTACATTCCGAAGCAGATGCTTTCTCAGGCTGGTTGCTGCTTCCACTTCGATTGCATCTGAAACAGGGAACTCTGTAGAATGTTGCAGGCTCCCTTAGAGGTGTTGGAAAGTTTGATTTAATTCCATCCCTGATATATACATTTAAAAAAATACCCAGGATCTTTGAATACCCAGTGGCATGTCTGAATGACCAACATTTGGGCCACAGTGGCGCAGGAACACCGTCAGCAACCAGTGCTGTGAATATGCCTGCCTACCTGATTCATCCACTGGGCTCAGCTTGGAACCAGTGCTTTGTTTTACATTCATTAAAATTCCTATCAGGACACAAAACGCTGAACATCACCCAAAACAAAACCAAACAAAACCAACCAACTGAAAAAAAAAAAAAGCTTAGGCACAGATAGAGCGATGCTGGTTGATGAAGAAACAAAACCGACCATTTCTATATTGCTAATTCTTCTTTAGCTAATTGGTAATTTTTTTTATTGGAAGCTGTGTGGCAGCTATAAAACCCCCAATATTTTTTTTGCTTATTCAATTATCCTTATGAGGATAAACTGAAAAAGAAAGCAAAAATGAATAGAAGATGTTCAGTCTTTTGNTTCATTAAAATTCCTATCAGGACACAAAACGCTGAACATCACCCAAAACAAAACCAAACAAAACCAACCAACTGAAAAAAAAAAAAAGCTTAGGCACAGATAGAGCGATGCTGGTTGACGAAGAAACAAAACCGACCATTTCTATATGCTAATTCTTCTTTAGCTAATTGGTAATTTTTTTTATTGGAAGCTGTGTGGCAGCTATAAAACCTCCAATATTTTTTTTGCTTATTCAATTATCCTTATGAGGATAAACTGAAAAAGAAAGCAAAAATGAATAGAAGATGTTCAGTCTTTTGCACTCATTCTAAAGGTTCAGACAAAGTGGGATATCTTGTCTTTCCATTCATTTCACATATTTTGGTCATTACATTTTTTAAGAATATAATCTCACTGTATGCAAATTTAGGAAGCATATTGGGAATAAAATAGGTGTTTTATTTCTATAAATAAGATAAATTTCCACTAACCATATGTTATACAGACACACAGAGTTTAGCTTTTATTTTTTTTTAAATACAAGTAAAAATTAATTCCAATTTTAGGACACGCAATTATATCTTAAGGCAAAACTATGAGCTATTATGGAATAGAACTGTCATTTGATATAGGCAACTGGATTTTACTTTTTTATGGAATACATATCTACTCACTGGTTTTACTTTTTATGTAATAGGGAAGAAAAAAATAGAGACTGAATAGGTCATGTGTTGTGTGTGTGTGGGGGATGTTAAGACAGATACTGTATGAAGCTGCAGAAACAGCTATTTTCAATGGATGGGGCAGAACTTTTGTTTTCTCTGTACAGCTTGCTCTCCCTCTCTCCTGGGATAACACAAAACCGAACTCCCTTGCTAGATGTGTCCAGGTGACGAGTTCTGGATACGTGTCTTCTCCTTCCGGAACCTATCCTCCTCCTCCCTCGCTTCCTTCTGCCGCGCAGAGGTGGGAGGGATGCCCGGGGTTCATCTTCAATTTCGAGGATAAAAAAGCATTCTGGTGATAACAGTATGGAAAACTGGAAGCAACCTGTGCCCCAGTTCTGACTGTAGCGTCTCCGTGCTGCTCCTGAACTGCCCCAATCCAGACATTTATGCCAAAAGCCAGAAAGTCTTTATATTTAAGATCTCTATTATGAACAACCATGCATAAACCTTAGTGAATACAGAATTGAACTCCTGAAAATAGAGTATTGGCCACAACAAAACCTAAAATGTAGATCCTAATGGCTCAAACAAATAGAAGCCAAAAAGCTAAAAACTCTTGTTATGCTGTGGCAAAATGTTTGATGGAACGATTACTATGTTATCTTGGAAAGCAGACCACATGCTATGGCCAAAGCAACAGGAACAATCGCTGTCTTAGGTTGCTTACTTCTTGCTGCTTTAGTGGTCTATAAAAGAGATAAGCTCAGGTGTGAGCTAATCAGTCTGGAAGCCAACAGCACCCTGCAATATAAATTGACCAAGAGCCTAGCAACCTTACGTTAATAAATATTAACTATGCATGTGTGGTGCTTACTGTGTGCCAGGCACCATTCGAACGCTCTATATACTTTAAGTACCTTAATCTTCAAACAACACAATGAAACAGATACTGTTTTTAGCCCCATTTTACAGATGAGGATCAAAGAGGTTAAGTAACTGGCCAGTTGCATGTCATTAAAGTGAGGAAGTAGGCGACCTGCGTCTGTCTATATTCCTGACTGCTGCATTAAATCGCCAGCAATTTGGGCCTTAAGGGATTGAAAAAGCTAATTGCCTTTGTACCTCAGACTGAAGCAGTTCTAGGTAAAAGCTGCCAAGGGGCAGACATAGCAGAAGATAAGCAGGGGGGCGGCCGGGGCGGGGGGGGGGGGGGNGGGGGGGGGGGGGGGGGGGGGGGGGGGGGGGGGGGGGGGGGGAGCTCTCAGTCTTTCCCAAGCACCTGCGGTGAAGAGGTCTGTCTTTGCCAGACAATAGGAGCCAGCTCAGTGGCAAAGATCAGATGCAGAGTGTTGTCGCTCACCCCAGCGCTTTGTTTCAAATGGCTTTAAGGGAGCCAGCCTGAAACACGAGGAACGGGGGCTGGGCAGAGCCCAGAGGCAATAAGTAAAGGGCCTGTGTGTCTTCAGTCTTAAAAACTGTGACTCTACAAGATTGTTATCTGTGGTTATTAACCCATAGAACTGACCAGAAGCACGTAAGTTGTAAATCTATTTGGTTTTTGAAGAAATTATGTTACTAAAAACCCAAATCCTGTTCAATCCCAAAGCATTGGCTGGGCCTTCAAACAAGTACCAGCAAGAAGCAGACTGTGGGAGCGGAAAAGGACAGGCCCCCGCAGGCCCACCTCATACGAACCCCGAAGGGGAGTGATCAAGGATGTTCCAGTCACAGGAGCTTCCAGACAGGAAAACCTAGGAACTTACTGTACAGACCAGACAGGAGTCACCATGATCCCTGCCCACCAGGTCGTGGTAGCTTCCACGATGGTCTGTTTTCCGCCCTCCATGGCATCGTGCTGCCAACAGCCTTTCCTACTGGTTCTGTTTTTCTGATAAATTTTGACTCTTTCCCTCCTGGTGCATTTTTTTTTCATAGCAGAAGTAGGATATATGTAGTGTACTTATGAAGACTTATTACATATATTATGTAACTCTTCAGTATTACATTATTACATAACTCTTCATAAATGTGAAGACAGTGGTGAGGCCTCTGCCCCGATACACCTCCTCCTCTATGCCATGACTTTTCTCCTGAGCATCCATTTAAAACCCTTCCACCTTTCTGCTCCTCTGTGAATGACACTGTGCTGTGCTATCACTTTTGCAAAAACAATGGTGATGCCCAACTGAGTAGAAAAGTTCAGTGAAGTTCGAGGGTAATACTAGATCAAGTCCGATGCAAATCAGGATCCGCTTTAATCCCTCTCACTCGGACGTGTCACAGATGAGAATGAGGTTCCAGAATAAACAGTAAAGCAACCTCTGTATAACCCAAGAGGAGAAGGAAATATGGCACACTTTCAGTGATTCCAGACTGTGTAGGAAGACACGAAATAATCGTGGAGAGAAGATTGACGGGTAGATTAGAAATGCCTTTATGTAGCTTTGAGCTCCAATTGAGCTTGTTATTTCTGAACTCCAAGAAATGTCTTTATATCGGGGAAATGTATTTACGTATTTAATATGTATAATAGGTCCCAGAGCCTCAAGAAATAAAGGGAGGCATTATCAGTGTTAATGAAGAGTTAGCCCTAAGCGCCCATGCTGTGGGGAGAGTGGATATCTAATCCACTCGCAGATTCACTGGAAAGAAAGTGGAGTGGTTGTCCTTGTCAGTTACCTGCCAGTGAACTTGCTATCATGGCAGATAAACTTGATATCAAGGCTCGAGTAATAAGACATAATTGTACTCACTTCCCTGGCCAGGTGGCTCCAGTGGTTAGAGCAGCCTCACGTACATCAAAAAAAGGTTGCAAGTTCAATTCCTGGTCAGGGCACATAACTTAGGTTGCAGATTTGACCCTGGTTAGGATACATAGGGGAGGCAACCTATCCGTGTTTCTCTCTCTCCCTTTTACTCTCTCCAAAATCAATAAGCATATCTTTGGGTGAGAATTAAAATGTATTTACATAATTGTCCTCACTGAAGAAAGAGAATTCCCAAGTACTCTTCTTAACATCTAGTCTGGAATGAGACATAAGGAAACCAAATGATTTGGAGAAGGCAGATGAACGAATGGGCCTCAAGAAGAGGAAGAAGAGCAGTTTGCACCCAGAGGGGACAGTGTAGTTGATGTCCTATAGGAACACAGTCCTCTCTGGCCCACGGTTGGTACACACACATTGGATTTTTGCCGGGGCTGGCAACAGATGGTGGTGTGTCCCCTGCCAACACGTGTCCTTTTCCCTTGATAATGGTGTCCAGAATTCCTGATGAATAGTTGGGTAAATTTCCTAGGTTTCTGGGTGGGGACTTATATCAATAGAATCGTGACACCCTTGAAAGATAATACTGCCTTTAGTTAACGAGGTAGGTATCTGTGACAGGGTGTTACATAATCTTGCGTTTCTTCTTTTCTTTCTTTTTTAAGGCTAGCCAGATCAAATACCCCAAAACTATACTTGTTACACTAGATAATGATTAAAAAGAAAAAAAAAACAATGCTAAAGTCTCATTAAGATTATAGCAATCCAATATTTGAAATGGGTTTAAACCAGATAGTTTATAGTAAGTTTGCCCTGGCTACAAACCCACCAGGCTATCTTCAGTTAGGCCACTGGACCTGATATATAAACGCAAAGTAAAATTATAAAACACCTTTGATGATGGAAGGGGTGGGCATCACAAATTCAAACACCAGTATCATGTTGAAAGTTTAGTGATACCTGTTCTAACCAACGTAACAAAATGAAAAGGATTGTTTTTAGTTGAATTATTTGAGATAGACTTGTATATTTACAATCTACCTGGGTAATTTGGAGCAGAACTACTTCTCTCATGTACTAAGCTCAGATCAGATCATGTAATGTGCAAGTGGTACACTTAACAAACAAGTTCAGCCCTGGCTGGTGAAGCTCAGTGGATTGAGTGTGGGTCTGCGAACCACACGATCACGGTTCGATTCCCAGTTAGGGCACATGCCTGGGTTGCTAGGCCAGTTCCCAGCAGGGGACTCACAAGAGGCAACCGTACATTGATATTTCTCTCCTTCTCTCCTTTCTTTCCTCTCTAAAGATAAATAAATAAAATATTAAAAAAACAAACAAAAAAAAATTCACTTCATTTTTCAGTCTCCCTTCCCTGGGGCAGGGGCTAGTCAACTTGGGTTATCCCTTTTCCAAGGGTTGTATTTATGTTCCATGGGTGTTAGAACAGTACCTGCCTGCAGTAGCCTCTACTGAGATATCCACCATCGTATCTAGTCTTCAGTTTTGGGTCCATGCAGAATAAGAACTGTCACTTCTTTATTGTCTTATTTGCCACCACAAAACACACAGCCAATCCCTCTCTTCTTGACCTCCCAACTTGGGGCAGAATGGAGGTGGAGAAACTACATTTCTCTCTGCAACCCCAAGGCTATCTCTATTCGACGTACCTCCTCTCAGTCCTCCTGTCTTCCTACGGGTCCAAATGACTCTTTTTCTACACTGTCCTGGGGGAGAGGTCAACTGTCTTACACTCGTCTTCCCACTTGTTTTGTCTTTGCACAGCATCCTCACTGTTTGCCAGCCACTGAGTTTCTTAGCTTGGCACCATAGACATTCAGGGCTGGATCTTTTGTTGCTGTCGGGAGCTGTCCTGTTTGCTCTAGGATGTTTAGTAGCATTCCGGACCTCTGCTCATGAGGTGCCAGAGGCACCCTGAATTATAAAAATTGAAAATTGTCTTCAGACCTTGCCAAGTGGAAGGAACTACCCCTTTAAGGATGTAATCTTCTGGAAACCAAAGATGTAAAGATTGCCTGGAGACAATGAACAGTGAAGAGGGGACCTGGGAGGAGAGGTGGCCAAAGGAGATGTGGAAAAGTGGGAGTTTTTATTTTAATTTATTTATAAACTCCCTACTCAATATTCAGGTAAAGAAGACAGAAATGTTAGGTAGTGACATACAAACCCTTTCATGCTGAGCATAAATACTTTAATGTTGGAAGGGCTTTTGGCTTTGTATTTTTTATGAAGTAATTGTCTTCTCCTTATCACGATGCTCTTTTCTAAAGAAAACTTTGCATCACTGGTGCAAATTAATTGATGCAAATAAAGTAAGTTTCAGAAGCATGGACATGAAAGTTGTGCATGATTAGTTGTTTAAAATTGCATTCTTGTAAAAAAATATGAATGTCTTCCAATATAAATGAATAAAACAGGGAATGTTATATAGGATATCATCATGACATGTTATGAAACAGAACCCCCCCACTAAATATAATATGTATGTNTGCTCTTTTCTAAAGAAAACTTTGCATCACTGGTGCAAATTAATTGATGCAAATAAAGTAAGTTTCAGAAGCATGGACATGAAAGTTGTGCATGATTAGTTGTTTAAAATTGCATTCTTGTAAAAAAAATATGAATGTCTTCCAATATAAATGAATAAAACAGGGAATGTTATATAGGATATCATCATGACATGTTATGAAACAGAACCCCCCACTAAATATAATATGTATGTGAAGGATTATTAACTATGCTACACTACCTGTGAAAGAATAACAAAAGTACTAAATTGTGATGAATTTAATTTCTGAGGTATTTTTGTGTTTCTGAGCTTAAGGGAAAGGAAGCCATCTTCCATTTCCCCATGACTGGTCTAGGAGGGGCCAACTAGAAATGTCAAAAGCTGTTGACAGAACAAGAATAATGAGCATACATTTATGGCCTTTTGTCAATGGCCCTGGAGACAAATGGCCCTGTTGACCAAGCCCAAGTATTTCCTCCACAGGATAAATCTTGAAAACAAGAGATTTCCCGATGCAGTTTATATCCAGGTGTGCCACCAGCCTTTCTGACACCTTTTCAATCACCTTTCCCCAGGCAAAGGAGATTTGGAAACCAACTAAGATCAACAAACTTCCTCTCTTCCAGGTAATGTTTAGTAAGCAATGGACTGGTGATTGTGTTCATTCCGGTGCCTAGTAAAGAGTTCGGAGCAATTATTTAGGATGTTTGTCCCTGAATGTTTCACCCTCTCACACTTAAACAAGGAACTTAAAGTCATTTGGTGTTGCGTGTATCTCTTCCATTGGAGGGGGACCATCTGGGAGCCTGCCACATCCGTTCTGATGTGCTTGCCCAGGGACAGGCTTCCATGCACTTGGCACATAGTTATCTTAATGCGACAGTTGTTTCGGGGGGGAATTATTTTTCTCAAACACAGTGTTGATGTCTGAGCTCCACAGATAAAAATTTATGACTGTGAATTATTCTATATGTAACACCTGGTTCTCCAATATCAACTAAATGTTTTACATGTTTTCAGGTTTTATGTTATTAGCTATCAGAAGTCTGTACTCAGGTTTTTATAAATAAATATATATATCTAAATTGAAAGTTAACTGAATCAAATGTCAGCAGAAAATGCACATGAGAATATATCTCATTAAAACATGAGAAATATCTATTAGTAAACTATAAAATGCAAATAAAAACAAAAATAGATATAATTTTTGTTATCAAATAGAGATAAAAAATTAGGGTATTCAATATTGGACATAGTATATTGCTAATGGAAAAAAGAAATGTTACAGCCACTTCAGAAAATAATTTGATAATATGTAGAAAAGGCTTTTTAATTTCTAAGCCTAAGACTAGTAATTCTAAATCTGGAAATCTATTCAAAGAAAGTTTCATGTATAATGGTAATCACCACAGCACTATTTAGAATAGGTGAAAAAAGAGGGAAAAAAAGTATTTGGTAGTAAAGGAAATTTACTTAAATTGTAATACAGCTCTATGAATATGCATATATACATTACATGTACAAATGAATAATGTATAATAATGAAAAATACATGTTATAATATTTAAGGAAAGAAGCATTATAAAAGTGACATATGTAAATTACATATAAAATATTTAAATTAGAAAAAAGACTAAAATACAGCAAGATGTTAATACTTGTACAGTGAGACAATGAGAAAGATTTTAAACTTTTCATCATATTTTCTAAATATTCTTTAACTTTTTTTAAAAGATGTTATTTTTTACTTTCAGTGAGAGAAGAAGGGAGGGTGAAAGAGAGGGAGAGAATCATTGATGAGCAAGAGAAACATCTCTCAGTCGCCTCTCGCATGCGCCCCAACCAGGGACCTGGCCCAACCCTGGCTTGTGCCCTGACCAGGAATCGAACCAGCGACCTTTCAGTTTGCAGGCCTGTGTCAGTCCACTGAGCTATACCAGCCAGGGCTCTATATTTTTTATCCTTTTGTATTTAGAATAAAAATTTGTATTAGAAATTTAACTTTATATTTTTAAATGGTTACTCTTTACATGTATACTTCTTTGATTATTATGTTTTCACTTACAAATGAAAAACTTCAAAATCACAGTATTTAAAAAATGCCTATAACCTCATTCTTGTGACTAATTTTTTTAAATTAGTCCAGCTTCAGCTGTCTTTGGGAAAATTTTGATCATCCTTTTAAAAATAATAGTAAACTTATGTCTCATGGCTTGTTCCAATTCTTATATATTATTAGTTGGTTTTATTTCCAGGACTTTATATTTCCAGTCTTCTCCGTTAGAGGACCATGCTATCATCTAAAGCTATCGACAAACTAACTTTTGGTTATGGCTGGTCTTTCCTTATTTGTTTCCTAATATAATACCTATATTCTAGCTTGCATTTTAAGAAGCTCTCATTGTTCTGTTTGGTAAACAAGGAAGAATGGTCACACTGGTGAGTCTTCCTTCTCTGCTCTTTCAATCTTTCAAGTACACTGGGTGGTTGGCTTGTGGGGCAAGAACCTGTTTGTTTACTGCCATATCCCTGCCTGTCTTCAGCCACCAATGATCTCAAGGTTCCTGGACTATCTAGCAATTTCTGGGTCTCGTGGCGTGTGTGTGTGTGTGTGTGTGTGTGTGTGTGTGTGTTGGGAAATCAGGAAAAATGGAGAGTACAGAAAAAAAGTAGTTTAACTTTAAAAATCTTAAATAGTACTAAGTGGTTTTCAGTGTGTGGTCTCAACTAGCAGAAGTTCTAACTCGGTAAAAATGCAAATTCTCAAGCCCTCTGCCCATCTATAGAATCAAATGCTGTGCTTTCGTTCATGTCCTCTAAGTGATTCCACTGCACACACAAATCTGAGAACCACAGCTTAAGATGAAGCCCCCTGAAATGTCCAAGTCGTAGGCAAACGGATGTTGTATCCTCCATTTTGAATAGGGTTGAGGCTAGCCAAGGCACTTTTTGGAAATGATTATTCTTATTCTGTGAAGACTAGCTGGGTTTTTTTTTTCTTTTACCTCAGGACTATTAACAAATCCCCAGTGAAGTCTATTTTCTCCTTTTCCTCTCTTCCAAATCTGTCTTTCATGGTTACATTCAGTGGGCCGCAATGCTGCGATGTGCCAACACCACAGAAGTCCTCAGATTTCCTTTCCACGTGACCTGCTTAGGAAGGTATTCATGACAGTAACTATGTGCTTTCATTTCCTGCATTTCATATTTAAGAGACTTCACCCCATTACAAAAGAGCCTAATGTGTTTATTTGGACAACATCCACAGCAGGTGTGTGGCCTGCACGTGCGCAAATAAAGAAAATACAAGTAAACTTTTATCCCTTCCCCCACAAATCAACTTCACAAAAGTATTTGCCATTTAGAATAGAAACCGTCGTAAAGATTTTTTTTTGCCAGCTGTTTGCAGCTGTATCGAGCATTCTTTGATTAGCATTCTGGGAATGTCCAGAGAAAGAACCTATCATTGTTATTCTGGATCTGTGAAATAGCATGCCTTAAAGTCACTCTGTGTCTTCATTTCCATATTTATGTTCCAGAATTCACTATCAATTTCCCAAATTCAAACTTACTCAAAACCTTTCATGCCTGGGCACTTTCCCCAATGAATTATTCATTATGCTTTCCCTGTATAGTTTTTGCAGAAGATTTTCTTATCTTTCCCCATTTGTCTTCTGCCGACAGCCAGGATGGGCTCTACTGGCGGATAAGAAAGGTAATACGATATACGAGCCGGCAAACGGCTTCCTTGCAAAATGTCTCCTTCACTACGCTGCTACCAGGCCTGTGTTTTCCTCTGGCTGTCAAATTTCCAAGGCCTGATCTCTCTCCCACACACCTGCCCCATGTTTTCTACTCCCTGCTTGGTATCATTTAACCTTCTAGCATGTTCTCTAACTCCAGAACAATGCTTCTTAAGCTTTCCTACACACCCCAATCACCAGGTAAGCTTCTCATGACACAGAAGGCTGGGCCCACGACCAGTAGGATCCAGTCAGTCAGGAACGGAGCGACCGAACTTGTATTTCTAACAAACTCAGATCTAAAGACACCACTCTGAAATCTTCATCTGCTCCGTGGTTTTGTGATTTACTTTTAATTTGCATATGTGTGGCAGATGCTCGTGCTGTCCTAGGTCTCCGCAGCCATTGGCCCTTTTTCCTTTGTAGAAGATTGTGATTGGAGCTGGGACTCACAAAAGCCTCTTGGTTCAGGGAAACCTGCCTTCAATTCTGGTCCTAGAATGAGAATTTTAATAAGGTTAGGATAATTAAGTTAACGACTTAAAATTCATAGGAATTTTATTCTCCTTTGAATGACTTAGTGAGCCATAAGTAAAGTTGGCCAACGAACTTCTGAAAAAGGTTTCTTATCACTCAGGGAGACACTTATTGAAGAGATAAACCCTTTTTCTGGCTCTGGAACGAAAGGGTGTGATGCGAGAGTGCTACAGAACAGCTCCTGAATGTCAGGAGAGTTTGCCAAATGCTGGGGATGGCAAAGTGGGGGGAAAGAGAAGAATTAGGTCCTTAAAATGATGATGAACCAAGAAATTTATCAACTTGGAGTCACCCTGCCTCAAGACTTTTTATTACGTGGGACTTCTGTTTCTTGAAACTAAAAGCATATTAACTGATATAATCTCTCTATTATCTTTATTTTATCTCTACAATTAGATTATATTTGTTTAATAAATGTATGATCAGAAAAGATAGCTTTGGAGTCCTTATAAAACCACTAGGTTGCTTGGGAACATTAGCTTCTGGTCCATCAACGTTATGCCAAGAAGTAAAGACATTTTCCTCCATCACGCAGAGATCTGGGAGGGATAGAATATAGGAAAGTTAAGTCTGATGGGATGTGCATAGGTAGACACAAATTTCATCTACCTCAGTAATTTATTGTCCACCAGGTGTTCACTGTGATAAAAAAAATTTTTTAAGGAAAAAAAATCCTGATTGTGCCATTCTCATTAAAACCCCTTACTTTCATTTTTTGTTTTGTGTTTTAAAAAAGTTTGTTGTGATTAGAACACTTAACATGAGGTCTCCATTCTTTGCAGACCTTTAAGTACACAACAGATTATTGTTATCTATAGGCACGGGTTGTACAGTGGATCTCTCAAGTTCTGCAAGATCTTATTCATCTTTCATAAGTGAAACTCATGCAACAACTTCCAATTTCCTCCTTCTCCCAAACCCTGGCAACCACGATTCCTCTCTGTACTTCTATATGTTCAACTATTTTAGATCCCTCATAAAAGTGGAATCATACAGTATTTGTCCTTCTGTAACTGGCTTATTTTACTTAAGTTAATGTACTCCAAGGTTATCCATAGTGCCACATTGGGCCATGACCAGGTAGCTCAGTTGGTTCGAGCCCCATCCCAATATGCCAAGATTATGGGTTCAATCCCCTGTCAGAGAACATATAAGAATCAATCAATGAATGTATAAATAACTGGAACATATTGCCACATATTACAGGATTTCCTTCTTTTATAAGACTGAATGATATTCCATTGTGTTTATACACCACATTTTTCTCCATTCATCCATTGGTAGACACATAGGTTATTTCTACGTCTCGATTAATGTGACTAGTGCTGCAATGTACATGAGAGTGCTAATATCAATTCAGGATCCCGAGTTCAATTCTTCTGGATAAATACCCAGAAGTGGAATTGCTGGATTACTGGTAGTTCTGTTTTGAATGTTTTGAAGAATTTCCACACTGTTTTCCACACTGGCTTCACTATTTTGCATTCCCACCAAGAGAGTACAATGGTTCCGATTTCTGCATGTCCTTGCCAACACTTGTCTTTTTTTTATAATAGCCATCCTAACAGGTGTGAGGTGATATCTCATAGTGGTTTTATTTGCATTACTGATGAGTAGTATGCTGACCATTTTTTCATATATCCATTGAGCATTTGTATGGGTTTGTTTTTGTTTTTGTTTTTTGAGAAATGTCTATTCAATTCCTTTGTCTATTTTTAATTGGGTTATTTATGTATTTACTTTTTTATGATTGGGTTTTAGGAGTTCCTTACATATTTTAGAAATTCATCCCTTAGCAGATGAATGGCTCACAAATACCATCTCCTATTTGTAGCTTATAAGACTTCTCATTTTTTCTAAAAATAAATACCCCAAATTTTTACCTTGGCTTACAAGGCCCTGTATGAGCTGGTCCCCCATCTCTCAGCCTTACCTGTACCACTCTTCTTATCCCTTGTTCTTTTGGTTCTAGCTCCAAAGGCCTGCTTTCAATTCTGTATTCCTGCCATGAGCTTCCTGCCTCACAGACCTTTGCCTGCAGTACCTTCTCTTCCTAACAGACATCTCCCACATCTCTGCCACTTCACCTTTATCTTTCAGTTTTATAATTGACCTTAAATGTCACCCCAGACAGACCCCCTTTTAAGTCAGAAAAGCCAAAATAAAAAGGTATTGAAGTTGAAAAAAAAGAACCCCTTCTTGAGACTAGACTAAATTTTATTTTGCTTTTATTCATTCTTGTAATGCCATAATTTTCTTTTGTGTGCTTATCACAATTTTAATTGTATAATTAAGCATGTAATTAATTACTTAGTGTCTGCCCCCTAAATTATTATGTCAGCCCTTAAGGGCAAGAACACATCTGTTTACTACCATATCCCTCGCACCAGACACTAGACAGGGGTTGAACAATCTCTTTTTTTTCTTCAGGCACCTTTGTTAATGACTAAGTAATTTCACCCACTCTTTCTTTATCAAACATTCAATAAATAATAGTCAATCTGATTTTGTACATGACTTTTCCGACTGCCTCAGTCAAATGGAAAAATAGGCATTGATTTTCCTGCTTCACAAATCAGAAACTGAGGGCCTGATCAGTTAACTCGCCAGCCCATCTTTGAAGTCAAAGAGCCTAACTCCTGCTCCCTGGCTCCTCCTTGAACAAGTCACCTTCAGTACAGCATCATTCAGCCTGTTGCAAGCAAGTACACTCACGCTGAGCAGACTACAGCTTTCTCACTTCCTCTGTACCAGAATTCTAAGCAGCTTACCCTTGCCTGAGTCATTCATGGAAAGCATATGAGAACACATTGTGGGAAATACACCAGCCCACCCAGAAATGTCCTGTCACCATTCTGGGCACAAGGGTCAATGGAGTGTTCTAGGAACATCCTTGAAAGGGAAGGGAGAACATTTCTTCCCAGGCACTACCTACTACTTGCCTATAGACTATCGCATATGTGCTAACATATAAAGACTGGGAAACCTTGACAATGAGTGAAAGAGTTTCAGTGCCTCCTGAAAGAGAGTAATTCAAGGGATACAGTCATTCAGTCAGGGAAATTAGAATCCCTGCTGTGGCCTTGAAGCTCTGAACAGAGCACTTGAACAACCAAAAGGTCTCACACCATGAAGTAGGGCTGTGTAGGAAACTTGCAGAGTAGTTGGTAGTATTTGTCTAAAAGGTAAGGGGCTTCTGAGAATTTCCCGTAGGGCTGTGGACTTGTCTCCTCCCCTTCTTCCTCCTCCAGACACGCTTCTGACAATAGCTCAGGAGCGAGATTCTTCAGCACTGGGCGCTGTTGGCTGCTTCAAGTTTACATACTTTCGTTTCTGCACAGGCAAGCAGTTTGGTTCTGATTGAGGAAATATAAAGACAGGGAAGTGGCCAGGGATCACATTTAAGAGGGATAATGGCCCGGTTTAGGAGCTGTTGGAGTGTTTGAAAAATCTGTACTAAAATTTTGGCATCAAAGTTACATGCTTCACTTTATCAGTAAATAATTATTGTTGAGTATCTGCTCTGAATTCACTTTGTGATAGGAACAGTCAGGAAATTCAAAAGATGACAGAGAGTAGGAAGGCTGAGTAGAAAGAACAAAGGCCTTGGGGCCAGAAAAAAATAGATATGGCTTCAGATCTTCAGATTAATGGGTCAACTTCCTTTGGATCTGTATTTTATTTGGAAATCATGATAGCCTTACCAACTGCACAAGGTTGTTGTAAAAATTGGGGAAGAAAATTGTGTTAAAAAAAACACTAGCTTAGCATTTTGTTAGCTCTTAACAAATATTTTGGAAGACCTGTAATATATATTAATAAATTCGTCATACAAAATTCAAATGTTTGTAGTAGATTGCTATTTATCGATTAAGGTTCAGCTCTACTACAACCACTTCTGGTTATGCTATTTTCTTAGGTAAGTCTTTTCCTTAATTAAATCTCAAATGCTCTTACTATCTTGCATTATGTTTCATATTTGTTAACAGGTCCAGGTTCCACCCTAAACTGTGAGTTCCTCAAAGACAGAGACTCTATTTTAGTCACCTTTCTGTTCCCATGATGCCCAGGGCAGCACCTGATTCAATCTGTCTTCATTGAATTAGTTAGCCTGAATGGATGGATGAAAAGATGAATGGGTGTCAGGTGTGGCAAAACCTGGGCTTGGAGGGGAAAATTCATGTGAATGCAAGAAGACTGCCTTGACTGAAACAGAAGATGGGTTTTGACTTGCAGAGGGAAGTAAAGTGAATACACACAGTGAGGTCCTGTGGTGGGAGCCTTGAGAACTCTGTTAGTGAATTTGGACTTCATTTTGTCAAGTGTCAGAGTCTGCTAGAACTCCTTCAGTAGAAAGATGGTATAATCAAACTATTATCTAGGCAAGGAGAAAAGTCTTTATAACTAAAGAATTCTGTCCATCGTCAATATCTTGCTACATATTTAGTAGAAAAATTCCCTGGAGCCAAAGAGGATTTTGCCATTTTGAGAGCTGTTTTTCTGCTAATCTGCAACATGCAGTCCCCAGAACACAACAGATATCCACTCAGAAACAAGGTGGATAATGAAAATTGGCTGTATGTGCAAAGTGTTGTTGAAGAGTGCTTTTGTCAGAAGGGTTCAATGCAGGCTAATTTATTAATGTAAACCTTTTTTTTTCAGTTTTCACTTGCAAGAAAAAATTACTTGAGGAAAAAAATGATAAAAAGCATCTTCGGCTTTTTAAAGGTTTGCCTTTAATGCCATGTACATTTCTTAAAGATAAATTATACAGTAGAAATATATGACCTAAACTTTTTAATCCAAATGATAAAGATTGTATTTTATTACCAAAATTTTATTTAGTATTTACATTTGTGATACTGAAGCATTTGCGGGAACTCAAAGATCAATGAAATTTCTAAAATCAACCATTTCTAAAGATAATATCAATTTTGAGATAATTTAATTTACTGAGTCTTTTGTCATAGACCTAACCTTTGCAAAGCTGAGTAGAAATTCCTACCTTCCTTGATTTGAAGAATCTGGGTGCTCCAACTTTTATCAGATGTTTTCAGTTTGAATTGTATTAAGTGTTCCTGGAAAATTTCAGGTCAAGCATTTTTAAGGGAATCTTTTAAAATGTAAGAGGGTGCCTAGAAATAAAATCACCAATAAATTCTTTATACTATGAGCAAGCCTCTGTATCACATGTTTTATAGAATCAGTATTTCTTGTGTCAGATTTTTGTAAAGAGGGATGTAAACGGTCAGGAGACTAGGCTTTTTTTTCTCACTATTATAAACAAGGTTACAAGATGCTGTTCTTAAGTACCATATGTCTTCCTTTCAATTGTTAAGAACCATTTCTAAAGATCTAACACAAGAGCAGATGAGCCACACCGGCTGGATTTGGGGATAATTGGATTTTCTTTTCTCTTCACAAAAATTATGCATGCCTGGAAAGAACGGCAAGAATAAACTTCAACCAATGCCTCCTAATTACCATCAGCTAGTGCCTGGCTTTTGAAATCTGATTTAAGAAAAAAAATGGACTAAAACCACAGGCTTGGCTGATAGAAAACTGTATAATGTTTAAGCAATGACGGGGTTTGGCGGGGGGGGGGGGGCGGGAAGCCCAATCTTAAGCAGGCTAGACTTTGGACCAAACCCAACTGATGTTTCTCAGCCTTGTTTATTTTGTTACTTGACATGATTCAACTCATTAAGGATTTCAAAGGTCCAAGGGAAAGTACTTCTACTTTGCCAAGGCATCCTTAGTTGGAATTCCATTATCTTCCATGATCCTAGACAGGGATTTCCTCCTACTCAGTTGTGAGTAATTATGTGTAAGCAAACCCTTGGTGTTCTGCAGAGTGACTGTGCTGCGTTGATGGTTCACCATGAATCATTCATGTGGCAGGCGTCTTCAATGGGAGGGTGAGGAGGGACAACATTGATGTGCAGTGTTTAGATGAAGTATGGCTTTCTCATTCGTTTCACTTGCTTCATCCGAGTTGATGCGTATGCCTGTAAACCATACCCTCTCCTAAAATAATTACAGGAAAAGAAGGGGGAACAAGCACATTCAATCAGTCCTTCCTGCTCTCCTGTGTCTAATTTAGAGGGTGCTTTGGAAAATAATGCTTCCTCCTTTCAGAAACTGAGAATTGGAGTTCTCCATCTGCCTCCCCCTTTCCCCTCTCTCTCTTTTCCCTTCACGTCCTTCCTCCATTCCTCCTACCCCAGCCACAGAAACATAATGGATATAAACTAGAACATGGCATTTAAAATATTCTGCATTTTATATTTCAAAATTTTAAAGTTGTCCTCTTTTAGGGGGGTGGGTATGGAGAGCAATTGATTACTCTGAAACTATGATAAAAGTGCCTCATAAAAGAATAATTAACCACATGTTCACGACTGACATACAACTTGAGGAGGGTTGAAGTCTGAGGTTCTCTATGACTTCCTCCCACCCCACAGACACACCCCTTCCCTCTAACCCAAAGACGGTTGAAGTCTGAGGTTCTCTATGACTTCCTCCCACCCCACAGACACACCCCTTCCCTCTAACCCAAAGACACAAGCTTAAATCCCTGCTCTAAAAGTCCCAGGGACACATTCTACCAAATTTAAAGCCCATTTTCCCCTTTTAACTTGTTGATAACATACTCGGCCTAAGCATGTTATAAAGTTCAAGAGAGAACAGCTCAAAGGAGTACCTACTAGGGTTCAGGATTCTGGGCCATAGAGATTCTTACATGACTCGGAAAGCTTTTCAGTGGCTTCAACGTTGAAATAACAGCGCATCATAGAGATTGCTCTGGCAAGTCCCTCAGCCTTTCTCATTCTTTTAAAAAACAGATTTATGGTGGTGCCATTTATCCATTTCAAGTGTTTAATTCATTGTTATTCATTTATACCTACTTTTGTCCTGCTCTTTAGTAGTCACTTATGTATTGCCATATCCATGGTAGTTTGTTTCTCAAGAAACTATGCTGACTGTTTATCTCAATCTATTTGACCTCTATGCCCTCTGGCCTTGGTCTTCATCACAGATGATGGTAGCCAGCCCTCCAGACCGACTTTAAGACCACCTGTGGGCTGATCTCTGATCACCTATGGTAACATCTCTAATTTAAGGTAATTACTGATTCTACCTTCCCTCTGTCTCTCCAAAGCTGTGTGTGCCATTTCAGAAAATGGTATCACCGTCCCTGTAAATGCTCAAAATGAAACTAGTGTTATTATTTTTTTTAATTTAATTTATTTTTAGAGAGAGGAGAAGGGAGAAAGAGAGGGAGAGATATGATGACCTGGGATCAAACCAGTGACCTTTTGGTTTGCAAGCTGAAGCTCAACCACTGAGCCACATCAGCCAGGGCTCTAAACAAAATTTTCGATACCTACCTTTCCACCATGCCCAGTGTCTGAACTTCAAATAGGCTGTCAAAAATTCATACCTAGTATCCGTTTAATTCATCTTATCTTCACTCTCATTGTCCTCTTCACAGCCCCTCATCCTCAGATACTCCGATAGCTCCACACAAGTTGCTCTGCTCTCTCTACCCTCCAATCCATTTCCACACAGAAAACAGAGTTATCTTCTAAAACTATAAAGTGGACCATATCACTCCGCTGGTTAATATTTGTCAAGAGTCTCCAATTAATTTGAAAACAAATGTAAACCCTTTTTCCCTTGCCTACGATATTCTAGAAGATCCAACCTCCCTCTTTGTCCCCTTGTCATCTAGGATCCCCACCCACCACTCATTAGACTCCCGGTCTTGGTTCTGTCCTTCAGATACAGCAAGGCTCTTCTTCTCCTCAAGGCTTTTGGTGTTAATAGTTACTCTGCCTGGGATTATTTTAGCTTAGCTTTGTCAGAGGTAGAGGTAGCCCACATTTCGAATGCTAATTCAAATGATTTCTTCTCAGAGAGACCTAGCCTGATTATCTTATGTAAAGGTGTCTCCAGTTACTTTTGAACTTATTGGTTTTTTTTAGTTCATTCACTTACTGTTCTCTGAAATTAATCTTGTTTGTTTATTAGTTTTGACCATGCCCCTCACTAGCTCATCAGCTTCTTAAAGCAATGCATCTTATTTTCTTTTCACTACTCTTACTTTAGCACTCGATTCAGGACCCTTCGCAAACATCTGTTGAATAAACAAATGCATGAATGAATTAATGGAAAATGAGCTTTTGCAGGAGCAGGCTGAACTGAAAGTGGGGGGACAATGAGACAGTGGGAGAAGTAACAGCAGGTCCTTGGGGAAAAAATGGTGAGAACAAAGAAAACAGCACAAGGTAAAAATAAAATAAGAAAATCCTGGATGCTGAATTTGAACAGGTTGGGTCATGCACCCTTTCTGAATGTTATGACATCATTGGGCATATACTTTTAGGGTATTCCCTGGATACTCTGCCTCTCTTCCAGGTCCTCTCCACAGGTTTCCTAGAAGCTAGGTAAGAAATCCTAGAGGTTGGTCAGTGACAACTTGATCATTCCAGGGAGCATTTCATGCAGAAGGTCACCTTCCATATAACATTGCCACTTTGTTGACTCACCAGCCACTACATCAAATTCCTCTTTTAGATAAACATAAGTCAGAGCACCTACTTGGTGTTGTGCTAACCGAACACCAAGTGTTTGGTGTTGTAGCCTAACCAAAGTTGAGGTTCGGTGAAGCTCTGCAGGTCGAAATATGAAACAGAAGAATTGCTCCAAGAATCTGTTTCTTGCAGTGGAATTCTCTAGACATGTCTGACCCCATAGGTTTCCCCTTGGCTGTAATTAAAATATCACAAGTGAGGATTCTGAGAATCTGCTTTGTGCTCACAGCTTCCAAAGAGAAGTAAGTTATTACCAAACTTTGTGTGGATACAGGGACTTCGAAACAAATCCATGGGCCAAATAAAATTTTTTAACTGGGTTAGTCCCAAGAATAATATGTGTATACAGGGTGGTGCAAAAGTAGGTTTACAGTTGTTCACATGGAAAATAATACAATAATAAATAACAATGCAAGAATTAACTCTTTGCTTCATACGTGCTCACAGTGGTAAACCTACTTTTGCCCCACCCTGTACAGAACGTGTTAGAGGTTCTGGAGGCCATCAAGCATCCCACCTGCTAGATTATACAGGAATAATGGCATATCTCACTAACACTCCTTAGAAAACATTGCTTGACTACGCTGCCTCACTTTGATGGGATGCTGTACAGAACAAGTGGGGAAACATTCTCCCCACTATTTTATCTGAGTTTCCTTAAGGAACCAAAATCCTTGCGTCCTGAGCCACAGGCCATGTGTAGGGCCTCTGTGTAGCACACAGAGGACTCTCAGGAATCATTATTCAGGGACTCTTGCTCTCTGCAAGCCTGTGGCGTCCAGGTGCCCACAGGAAGGAGTGGCCAGGTTCTCCCACCCGGATCATATTAGCCGACTCCCCACAAGAACCTTCTATTTTGGCTGAAGTCCTTATACGAGACCCAGGCTGTTCTTTTTGGCCAAATGTGGCTTTAACGGGTCTGGTTTCTGTTCTCTAAGTGTCTCTCTCATTCCCAGGCTCTTCCTCTTATATTCAATGGCTGACTGCTTTGTATTCACGTTTGTTTTTCAAGAGGAGGTAGGAGGGTTGGACACGTGAGAACGTAAACTCTAGAAGTTGACACTCAGGGAGAACTGAATAATAACATGAAAAACCACAGGCACTGAGAGGAGAACAGAAAAAATCAAACAAGCAGGATGTGAGAGGTGGTTAAATAATAACGTGAGCGGGGTATGGACAGTAAGAATAATAGGAAAACTGGGATGACTTAAGCTTTAATAACTCTCTTTTTCTCCTATTCATCTGGTGTGGGTTGCTATAAGCTACAGTATTGTGGTGAAGGGCCGATGGGGAAGAAAACAGCTATAAAATTTCTCTTAGAACCCAGCCGACTGGGATTATGCAAGTAGGCTTAATGAGTAAGACAGGCTGGTGTGCCTCCAGCAACAGAGAGGTAAGAAAAAGAAAGACTTCGGTGAGTGGGAACCAATTTTTGCATCGGGCAATGTTGTTATTTGAATCTGATGGTGGAGGGAAAGGTGCATCCTAACTTTATCGAATATATTACAGATGTAATTGTAAATTCATCTACTCAGGCCCATTTTGTTTGTGGCTACAGAATGATTGTTAATGTTTGTTAAACAAACTTTAAAGACTACCTTTAAGCTCCTTGAGTATTCTAGGGGTATTCTCAAGTTCCTTAAAAAAAATCCCAGAATAATTTGTTTGCACGTCAAAGAGTGACTGACATCTGCTGCATTCTGTTGTTTATGGCTTTCTGAAAGTCAGTGGAAACATGTCTTACTACTCTTTTCTTGTTTAGATAAAACAATCAGAGAACCGCCTTTAATTTTAAAAAGTCCCTCATAGAGAATAAAACGCACTGGCTCTGCCTATCCAAAACATAAAGTATTTTGCATTTTTCTCTTTTATTGAATTTATTGGGATGACACTGGTTAACAAAACTATACAGGTTTCAGGTGCATGATTCTGCAACACGTCATCTGTACACTCTATTTGGTTCACCTCCCTAAATCAAGTCTCCGTCCATCACCATTCATACCCCCATCTCCTCCTTAACCTCCCCTGATCCCCTACTCTGCCTTGAAATCACCACACCGTTCATTGTCCACATCCCGGAGGTTTTTTTCTTTCTTTCTTTCTCTTTCTTTTTATTTTTTTGCTCAATCCCTTCCCCCTGCCCTATCCCCCACAGCTGTCAGCCGGCTCTCTCTGCTCAGTGAGATAAGCCAGTCAGAGAAAGACAAGTATAGTATGACTACACTCATATATGGAATCTAATGCACAAGATGAACTCACAGGAAAAACAGTATGCCTTTTAAGGTTCCATTTTCTGGGATGTAAAAATTATTCAGTTTAGGTGACTTGGATGGCGATTTCTGAAAATTAGTCAGTAGAAGGTAAGTGAATCATACTCCTCCGAATAAAAGGAACTGGGCGCTCAAGGAGCTGCTTTTCTAAGTTCTCCTCGGCTTCCACTTTTACCAGCTGCGTGGAGAGCGAGCCTCGCTCACTAATCACCTCCAGGGGCAGCCCACCCTTCCTTCCGCAGCTCATTAACTTGCAGGAAGCACTTCACAGTTCGCTCCCAGGCACATCACGCTTCGCTCCTCTAAGGAGGGTGCGCTGGAGGTTTGAGCCTGGGGGTGGGAATGGAGGCGTTTCCGTTCTATTTTGGTTTCTCCTCCTGACTGGCTGCTCAGCTGTTCATGAGTCATCTTAACCTCAAAATCTGTCATTAAAACAGAAATGATGATACCTATTTTCTGTGCCTTATATGAATTGCATGAAGGCATTATTCATATTTCTGAAATACATGTGAGAATTAGTCAAGATTAGATGTAAGGAAAAGTACAATGTTTTTAAGTCGTGATAAATGCGCTTTTATCATTTAGATCTTGAAACTTCTCTGTACTGAAACAGAATGAGAAGAGATCCTAGGAAGGTTTAAATTTGACAAAATGTTTATTTGGCAAACTGGATCAAGAATATACATGCTTTACTTGCCTTGGAGTGGTGAACACACAATACCATATACAGATGGTATGCAAGTATTATAGAACTATACACCTGAAACCTACATAATTTTATTAACAATGTCATCCTAATAAATCCAATAACAAAGAAAAAAAGGCTGTAAATGATTTTAGTAATATATGGCATTAGAATGTATTTATACAAATATTCATTGAATAAAATTTTGTGGAGCATCCTAGCACTGAATTAGCCAGTAGAGCTACTGTATGACACAGAACCGTAGCACTATTGGTTTTATGTAATAGATGATCTATAATTATAATTTGTATTAGGTGAGCCTAATAACATTTCTAAATGATAATGAGTCTATGCTTTAATTTTTGCTCTCAATATTCAGCTAGCCACGTAAGCAGATTTGTTTGCATAGCAGTTTCTTTTGCCTTTGTCATGAAGTCCACGTTTCTCCTATGGGGTGTTGAATACTCAACCTCTGAACTAGTAAGAGTAGTTCACAGATGCTTTATTTAATTCTTCCTGGTCCATCCATACACAGGATTTTACCATTTTAAGCAGTCTTAACAATAGGTCTCCACAAACAGACTTCTGCCAAACTGGACAGTTTTTTTTTTTTACAATAGGCCCCTACAAACAATGGAAACAGTTTATTTATTTGGGTTGGGGAACAAAAAAAGAAATAGAACCAAATACCTACCTTTCATTCTCTTATCCAAACTCCACAGGAGGATGCCCTCATGAATTGGTGGTGTTCTCCGTGGGGCGGATGGGAGAGTTCCAAATGTGATATTATTGGCCTGTCTGGGACCACAGCTCGGTTATGCGGTCTCCCCTCTTTCCTGTTGGGGCAGAGATGAAAGAGTAGCATTCGGTCTCCACACAGCAGCATCCAAATGCTGTGGCTGGAATCCCAAACTCTTAGCCTCAGTCTATGAGCCGAGCTCAGACATTTTATCAGGTTGCAGGTCAAACTCATCACAGGTTCCTCTCTCCTTGCCTTATCTTATCCCATGAGACATGAGAGTGAGGGGGGAGGGGGTTTTCCTCTTAAAGCTCTATTTTCTCCAGCAAAGCTCTGTTTAGAGAGAAATGGAATTCTGATTATTATTGCTGCTACTGTTTTACCCCCTTTAGGAGAAATAAAATTAATCAACTGAATTATTCTTCTAGCTGGATCTTGCTAACCAATATATAAAGTTTTTTAAAATAATTTTTGTTGTATTTTGTCCAAAACATACTTGCCACCAGAATTCTAAACACACGCAGTAAGCTATTTATCTTTCTTTTCCCCGGGGACAAATTTCATGATAATAATATTTTGTGCAAAATCCACATACACAGGTGATCACTTTTTTCCATTTCTCATTTCCCAAATTAAGATAAAAAAATGTAGAAATCCATATAAGAGCATGATTGAAATTAAATGTCTTAAACATCAGATAATTCTTCATTTCCAATTTCTAAAATTTTGCATACTCCTTCAAACACTTCACAGCTCCCTCGTTCCCATCATACAAAGCGGTCCTTGCTGGAAATACCAGCAATCGTTGCCCTAACGCCCCATTCCTCCGCTCTCCCATGAAATCCCAGCAGTAGGCTCGGCCAAATTTTAGATGTTGGAAACAATCCTTTTGTTATTGAGGGAGTTGCAGAAGCACTATTTTAACAGTTCTGATTAATCGGCATCAAAACCTTGCTTATCTGACCGGGCAGCAAGGGCTCTGACCTGCCCATATAACAAAACATCCACCTGTGTTGTAAAGAGCTGAAACATACTGACCCACCCCTGAGTGTCTTCTTGGATAACCCGAGCATCCTTCCTGTTATCTTCATCTTCATTTCTCTTGCCTAGTGTCTTATATTGCCATCCCATCTACTACATTAGTTCAATGGCTGTTTCCCTCCATCTGCCCAGACTTTGTGATCCCAACAGTTATCCCTCCCAGTCTCTGCCCCTTCCCTGTCTCTATTTTCTCCATTTTTGTGTTGTCACTGACTTTCTTCTATCACCTGTTACCTCTCTTAGAACCTCCCTCAAGTTTTCCATCTGGCTGAAGTTTCCTCCATCACCCGCCACCATACTATTTTAATACTAGTGATGTTGGAAATGGCTGGGAATATTTATGAGATGACTTTAACAGAATCCTGACTTTTCAGAACTGCTTCTGAGAATCCATTATAAGGAAATACCAAACACAAGGGAAAAAAGTAAGAAAACACACATGCCCGGTATGACTATTTATATAAATATATAAATAAATATGAACTCAGGTAAGTACCTGACAAAGAAAGAAGGAAGGAGCTTTCGTCCTTTTAAGTATTAATTCTCCTTCTTCCTTCCACTCCTGGCCCTATCCCATGGAAGTTTCTCCATCCCACTGGGCATTGGCCCCTTCCTGGAGCTGTGTGGACCTGAATATCTGCTCCTACCCTTCCTCTTCCTAGTGGAGAACCCAGTCTCATTCAGACCATCATTTGGCCACAGTTCATGAAGCCCAACCGTGCAGACCTTCTGGTAGAAGGGAAATAGCTGATACAGTTCTCTCAAGAGACAGGATTTGAGTTCTGGAGTCAACAGTTTGTTCTTCTACACAAAACAGATGGGATGTACACACTATTAGTGCCTGCCTGAGTCACCAACATTTAGACGCTTCCTGTTAGTAGTTATCACGCTATGGGGAAATGCATCATCACTCAGGAGTGTGTGAAGGATAAGAAGTCACCGATTATTAACAGGCACTCCCAGAGCCCAGTCATAGATGAAAACCAAGTCAGAGAGACAATCTTATTAACACAAACATTTACTTAGAAACGATGTCTGCTCCTTCATTTTCTCCCCATTGACTTTGTATTAGTCAGCATAGGCTGCCATAACAAAATGTCATGGACCGGGTAGTTTCAACCAAAGCAATCGGTCTTCTCACAGTTCTGGAGATGGGAAATTGAAAATCCGAGGGCCACTATAGTTGGTTTCTGTTCAGAGCTCTCTTCCTGGCCATCTTCTCACTGTGTCCTCACAGGGGGAGGCAGAGAGAGAGGGCAAGCTCTCTGGTATCTCTTCTCATAGAGGCACTCTTTCCATTGTGAGAGCCCTGTGCTTTCTAATCCTAATTACCTCCCAAACACCCATCTCCAATTATCATCGCATTACAGGTTAGGGCTTTAATGCATGAATTTGGGGAGGGCCCAGGCATTCAGTCCACAGCAGGTTTATTGTCATGTGTAGGGTTTTTTTTCCCACATAAAATTTTAACTACGTGGTTTCTAGAGAGCAAAATTCAAGCTATTCTTTGTATTTTCTATGTGTCACAGAATTTTGCCACTTAAAGAATGATTCTTGGTCATTGAGATTCTACTTAAACTTCCACCTTGAACTCAAAAGCAAAAAAAAAAAAATGTAGATAGTAGTAGTATTATGCCTTTAAAATAATATATTTAAAAATAACACTTATTTTTTTAAAAAATGCTCAACAAAGGAATGGATCATGAATTCAAATGCTTTTTAAAGGAAATGTGTTTCAAAGTGTGAAGCTGTACTCAGTCACAAATCCCAGTTACCTTATACACGAAAACTTACGCTGAGTGGCCTGAAATAAGGTCATTATACCCCAACGCTTTCACAACCTTCTCCTTTTCTTTATAACAAGTGCTCACTATTAGGAAAGAATGCCTGCCTTTTCTTTGCAGCTTTGCAGAGCTTTAAGGAAGCAGGGGTTTTAATCACATGCTTCCCCCCCTCCCCTTGCTTGCACTTCTGACTTCTCTACGTTGGCCACAGAATTTTAAGTTTGTCTCTGAGATAGCATCTTTAACCTTGGACAGTTTAAAAGTCTCTCCCAGGGCATCTCTAGGCATTTTATTGCTTCATGCCTTTATTCTCATGTCAAGGATAAGTGGACTGGAGCCAACGACCAAAATTGGAGCAGAGCCCTTACTCCATTTCCAGATCAGCTAAACCAATTAATACAATTTAATTAAAACTTATTTTCTTTCCTTTCTGCAGAAAGGGCTCAGAGTGCAGCTGTTGCCATTGGGTTTTCAGGATGTGGTTCCAGCTCCATTTAACTCTTAGAGGAACGTTTTCAGAGTGAGACACTACAGGTAGGTGACCCTCCTAATTGTCCTCACTTTCAATTTCCCGTGTGGTATCATGGCAAATTATCTCTTTAAAGTGTGTGCTTTCTTAATCTCTAAAAGGAGAATGTTGGTTCCATTCCGACTTCTTTCCCTTGAGATTTAGTGCATCTGTAGTGGCTGTGCCTACAAGGAGCTATTCATGTTTGGTAGGTCTCACTCTATTCATCTGAATAAATATGAAATACACCTGCTGCAAGAAGAAATGTTAAGGCATGGGATGTGTTTCTGCCTTGAGTAGGAGTAAAAAAATCATAGCAGTAATGAAGCCCACTTTTGCCCCTATAATACAGTATTTACCTCGAGCTTTCCTGGAAGTCATACATGTGGCATTGGCAAAAACAATCTGACTGACTGGGGTACAAGAAAAATCCAGCAAGCACTCCCGTCTTTTCTTGGGTCCCCACATTTACCTTGGGTTTCTAGAGGTCCTTCCTGGCATTCATCCTGTTGTGGGAATAGAATTGAAGTTCCTGTCTAAAAGTACACAGTTGTAACTTACTTTATCACTCTTTTCTTCCTCTTTACCCTCCCCTCATCTATGACATCTTTATTGAGACTAGGGGACAAAGAGTTGCTCTTATCCAGTCAGAAATGAGTCTGACTACAAGGAATAGAAACTCCAAAAGAGACTGAGATAATTAAGTGGCTTATTTTGCTCATGTAGTGGTCTGGAGAGGAGTGCACTCGGTTGGTACAGTAGCCAAGCACCATAGGGGACTGGGCTTTCTTTTTTTTTTTAATTTTTGGTCCAGCTTAAAGGATGGTCTTCTGCCTCACGTACCTCACGGGTGCAAGGCAGTTCTAGAAACTCCGCACACCCCAGCTATGTTCCAAGAAAGGACAAAAGCCTTATGCCAGTACAGTCTGTCTTACTTTTAAAGACTTATCTAGAAGCCCTATTTAGGAATTTCTGCATACCTCTTGGGCTATAGTTAAGTACAGGAGAATCTGGGAAGGTGAGTATTTTATCTTGACACAGTGATTTATTCCAATGAAAGTGTGATTCTTATACTATAAAAAAAGATGAAAACGTGATAACATTTGATGGGATCTGCAGGTTCTAGAGTGTTGGCTACTCGACATCCAGATACACATTTATCCTATTATTCAATATTAGGGAATGTTGTAAAATGTGTGAAGTGACTTTTAACTGGGAAGCCCTGGCCAGGTAGCTCAGTTAGTCAGAGCATCACCCTGATGAGCCAAGGTTGTGGGTTTAATCTCCAGTGAGAGCTCGGACAAGAAGCAACCAATGAATGCATTAGTAAGTGGAACAACAAATCCCTCTGGGTGTGTGTATGTGTGTCTTTCTGTCCCTCTCTGTCTCTGTCTCCCTCTCTCCCTACCCTCTAAATCAATAAAAAATTAAAATTAAAAAAGATGCCTGGGAGGTAGAGGGCATAGCCTTCAGTGTCTAGGAGCTAGTGACACTAATTATCTTAAAATATGTGAAATCACCTAAATAACAAAGATTTGTCTCAGCTATGATTCCAAAGTCAGCTTCCACTCAAACACAGGACTATCACTCTCCTGAAAGGAGAAAAGAATTTCTGGGGCAATGCAACTTTTACCAGATGCAGTGTCTTCTTATTCAATAATCTCATTATCCACCTTTAAAACATCCACTACAACAATGGTGGTATAGGAACAGCATCAGTTGCAAGTAAAGTTCACATTTGGAAAAAAGTTAAGTCAGTGGTTCACAGCATGTATCAGATCCTGCTCATAAGAGTAAGTACAGCTCTTCATCGACTAAATTGGTAGCACCAGCTTGGGTGCCCCAGGTCTCTCTGGTCTATAATTCTTCCCTGCCACACTGAGCAGCCGGGTAGGAGGACAGCCTTGAGCCCCTTTGGCCATTGAGCATTGGGGTAGGAGCACACCTAATGTTTGCTCTCAGTACAGTTCGGAGTCCAAGGATTGGTTTGGGGGTTGAATAATCAGAGGTGGATATTTTCCTATCCTGGATGTTTGTTGGTTTGTTTGTTCAGAAAATACAAGTCCTTCAAAATTTGGTAGGCTTTCAGGCTATTTGCTTGAGTAAATATAGCCAAGGATCCTGTGCAGACATAATTTTCTGCATTAAAGTCTATTATCTACCGGTCTCTGTTACCCGATCATTTTCCTGAACTCCTACTGGTCAGTGCCTTGAGGTAATTAGAAACGACCTTGGATAAGGATGCAAACATTTAGAGTAACATTTTTTCCCAATGATCGCCGGGTGTATTTGCCATAAAACTTTTGTAGAAGGGATGTGGGAATAGCCCAAGGTACCAGTCTGAAGCTGCCTCTTCTAAGCTGCCCTTTATTTCAGATGGAGAAAAACTGAGCTCATTCAACCCTCCAAGGCTCCAACCCAGAGAATTTCACTCAACTTAGTTTGCAGGTCATTTGCAGGAAGTGTGTGTCGCAGCCAAGTTACTTTGTTGATTCATCTCTGCTTGCAGATGGTCTAATTGCAGTCTGAGCTCATTTATCTCTTGTAGAACTGGCTCCAAGAGGAAAGAAGTAAGAGCAGATCCCACCATTCTGAATGTTCCCACTCTTTTTCCTAGTAAACAGCCTTGGTTTGTACATGGTCAGTACTCAATGTGGTGAGAGTTGAACCAAATGTTTGGTTACTGAAAAACAAGGGTCACCAACTGTATTTACTTGAATCCCACTACAATGGTTTAACCAAATTGGATCCATTTTTCTCATAGAAAGAAGTGGAGAGGCCTGACTAGGATAGGCTCAGTTGGTTGAGGATCATCCCACAAAACGAAAGGTTGTCAGTTTGATTTCCAGTCGGGGCACATGCCTGGGTTGCAGGTTTGGTCCCTGGTCGGGGCATGTATGAGAGGCAACTGATCAATGTTTCTCTCTCACATCGATGTTTCTCTCCCTTTCTCCTTCCCTTCCCCTCTCTCTAAAAATAAATAAAAATAAAGTAATTTTTAAAGCACTATATTTTTAAATATGTGGAGGTAAGCAGCCCAGTGGCTCAATGAGATCAGCAGTGGCTGGAGTCCCTTTCTCTTTCTGTCTCACCAAGATTAACATGTAGCATTTGTCCTCAAGTTTTATGCCTTATTGCATGGAACAAAACACTTACCTTACCTCCTTCTTTAACATTTATTGTGGGACCTAGAACATGCTGCTCATCTTAGGTTCAACTTCCTAAACTGTAAAATGGAAATAAGAATATATAAAGTAAGAGGCCCCTTTCCCCTGGATGCTCTCAGCAACTCCAGCTGGCTGTGGTCTGCCCTTGAAGAGTCAGATAAAGTTGGCCTGACATCCTCCTCATAGGTGACAGAAAGTTTAGTCGACTTTACAATTTATCTATTGTACTTTCGGATTCTTGAGTGCCTTAGGTTCCCGATAGACACCCTGGATCTACGTTCATCTCTCCTCTAAATTGTAAATCCCCAGTTTTTGTCTGGTTTCACATTCTGCAACCTTCACACTCTCCATTTAACTGTTTTAAGGAACTTGTACTGGATGGATAATTATTGTCCAATGCTGGTTTCCGTGTTACCACTTTCGGTCCATGAAAGTCCTCTTCCAGACATCTCTTGCCAATCTCATAGCAGGTCTAGGTTTTATGGAAACTTAAGGTTACACATTTTGGGGAAACCTCTTAAGGAGATATAATATAAAATGATAAAATAGAAATCAATTATAAAAGTGGATTTTTATTTAGAGTGAGAAAAAATACAACTACCACAAATTTTTTACGTTGAAAACTTCAATCATCATAAAATTCAGAAGAGCAGCATATTATCTTTAGTAGTTAACTGTGTGAACCACTACTGTAATACATTTTTTCATATACTTTTGGGCTGCATGGTCTTTAATTCCATTTTCACAGGACAATCACTGCAATGTTTTTTATAGAAACATTAGGAAGATAATTCAGTCAACCCTTCATGGTTCATCAAATTTCTTTCTTTTTTTAAAAATACACTTTAGCCCTGCCTGGTGTAGCTCAGTGGATTGAGCACAGGCCTGCGAACCAGAGGATCGTGGTTCGATTCCCAGTCAGGGCACATGCCTGGGTTGCAGGCCGGTTCCCTGCAGGCCAACTCCCAGCAGGGGACACACAAAAGGCAACCATACATTGATGTTTCTCTCCCTCTCTCCTTCCCCTCTAAAGGTAAATAAATAAATTTAAAAAAAAATACTTACACTTTAGAAAAGTTAATTTCGACTATACAATTTGGTATTGGTACTATTTAAATGTTTGTCCTTATGCCGATTTTCAAAGCTATCAAATTTCTCGCATGTATGAACTATAGGAGCAGAGGGCATTTCAAGTTTTCCTGTGTAGCAGCTCATTTAGTCGGGCCACTAGCTGATATGCTGTAGGTGTTGTCGTGTTTTTCTTTAGGCGAATGGGCACAATGGGCAGGGGGAGTGCCTCTATACCAGAACAGCTAGCAATGACTTAACTGTTCAAAGAAGGGACTGAAAACCACAAATAATGCCATGCCCCCAATTTGCCCAACTGCAGAAATACCACTTCCACTTGGGTGGGGAGGGTGGGTGTAGTAGTGAGCTGGACCGGGGAGGCTGGAATGAAAACCAGCCACCAGCTGTGGTGGAAAATACTTCTGCAAGGTTTTAGAAACCTATGGATGGATATGCGTCACAGTTCGCAGTCACTTCCATCGACAGCTCCGTTGTTGCTGGCTGCCCTGGTACAGAATCACTCCCTGTGCCCATGTACCAGTTCACCCAGAGCAACGACACTGTGACGTCTCTGGCATATCACTTTTGTGTCTGCAGTTAAGCGAGTCACTACACAAGAAACCTTAAAATGCTCTCTAATGGGTAGCCAAGGCCTCAAGAAGCTGGGGAAGGCCTAAACTTACGTTCCACTAGTGGTATAGGAAACCCTTCTCTGGTAAACTATCATTAGAGTCGAGTCTACAAATCACTAAGGGAGCACTAAGCAAAACCAATCACAAGGTCATGCTCTGCAATCATTCTGCCCGTGACAGCTTAATAAAGGTCAAATAACTTGCACCTTTATGTCTCTTATAAAATATCTTTCATCTCATCTTAAGTAACAGTGGGGACTTTGTTGTTTTTTACTGTGTAAACTTGCTACTCTAGCTAAAGTAAATGCGTGGGTTTTAATTTTTAAATCACTATAACCTTTGTTACAAATAGGGAGAACACGCGGTCAAAGCCATGTCAAAGCCATACACGTAAGCAGTCAGGAAAACATGAAGCCGAACAAATGAACTGAACCTCAGGGTAGAGAAAGCTCTGTGACACCCAGTGAAGCTAGGCTTTGGAGGAAGTTAATACTTCTTCAACAGCTATGCTGAGAACATTACAAATACTTCTGCCCAGGAAGGGCATCGACATTTTAATCTACCTGACACGGATAAAAAAGGAAACACACAGCAGGGAGGATGCAGGGGCAGGCTTTCAGGGAGCCAGGGACTGGACCGGGGAAACAAGATGTTCTTTGTTTGCAGGGTATTGCACCTGCATTAAATTTACGGCTGACATCTCTTTGTAGAAATTTGATTTTTCTCTCCTGCCCCCACCTTTGATTGTTTCCAACACTGAGGAATGTGAGGCACGCCAGTCGTGCTCCTTCTCCTCGCAACATTTCTGTCTTCAGCTGTGAAAGGGAACGGGGGTTCCTCGCCCCCCCAGCCATCAGCATGTCATCTCAGCAATGCACCTGCGCCCGTAACACGACACTCGACCGTGCAGAGCTTCATACTTCTGTGACAGACGCCAGAGATCAATTTCCTGCCGATCGGGCCCCAGAGTCAGGCCCTGTTTTGACAAGGAGGGTCTCTTTCAAATAATTCTAACTACTGAAGGCAGCCCAAATGTGGATGGAGGACCTATACAGGACCTGTACGGTCAGTACCATAAAGGAAGGAGCCACAGCCATAGGCACACTGATTGTTGGGACTGGGGGAAGACGGTATCTGTAATTTCTATGTCCATATAGAGAGTTGACTCTGACATTTTGTATGTTTTTCTGAATATTCCACATAGTTGCCAAAGGAGAGACTGTGAGTGTGATGGATCATCACACATGATGTGAATTTTGTTCAGAAATTATTTTACTTGTGAAAGCATTATACATAATAGATTAGTTTAGCTTCATTGCTAATGTTTAGGTCCTTGTAGCTTTCTCTCAGCCACTGTAAAGGCGGAGTTTCTCTCACTGCTGGACCCTGTGCTCCCCTCTATCACTGCCCCAGTCATCCTGCATAGCAGCTACTCACTTAGCTAGTCTCTTCTATCTGTGAGTTCCCTAGGACAGAGCTGGGCTGGACTCCCCGGCTTCCAGTGCCCAAACCTGCATCTCTGTCGTGGCAAATTCTGACCAAATGCTTGGGTTTTTTCTTTGTTCATTTGTTTTGTTAACAAATTAATGGATTGTCAATCAGATTAGTCACCTCCAAGGGAACCCTGGTGGTACAATAATACTTCTGATTGGAATTATGTCAGTTTGGCCTTGACTTAGAGCTTGCTGTGCTATACAGTCTTTCTGAATACCTGCAAATCTTTTCCTTTTTAAAAAAAAGATTTTATTAATTTATTTTTAGAGAGAGCGGAGGGGAGGAAGAGAGAGAGAAACATTGATCAGTGTGCCCCAACCAGGGACCAAACCTGCAACCCAGGCATGTGCCCTGACCAAGAATTGAACTGGTTTGAGTCTGATCACATAGGAGTCTTAGAAGTTCAGTCTTTTACCAGGTTGTCTCTTTCCCAGTTCCCGAATGTTCCTGGCTTGGCAAGGCCTGCACGTTCCCATATCTGCCCTGCGGGCTGACTCTCAGCACTGTTCCACTGCAGGCTCCAGCCGGGCCCCTTCCCTATCACCTCTCCGACCTGGCTCCCTGCGCTCTGCTGCTGCTGCCCTTGTACCAGCTCACCTCAGTGTGGTGTGCAGACGCTCTGCTTAAACCCTCCAAATGATGGCTAAGACCTGACCATCTCTTCTTAAAGGCTTGAGGACGACAAAAGGGTTTTTTAACTGGTCAACACGTATGGCTTTTACAGAGTCCATGGCTGTGTCTGCCTGTGAGAGCCCTAGCTGAACACTTCTGTCTCACAAGGTCCAACCAAGCCACCATGTCTCGGGGATGGGGCCTGGGGTAGCGCTCTTACTCCAGTCCAGCCCCTCTGCCAGGGGCCCTCTGTTCCTCCACCCTGGAGGAAGAAAGCCACGTTTCTGCCTTTATTCGTGTCCAGAGTCTGCCTCTCAAGTCCTGTTTTCTCTCAGGATAGACATCCTGTGCATAGACCAAAACATTAGCAACAAAGCTAAACTAATCTATTCTGAAACTGTCCAGTCCTTTCAGAAGGAAAGGCGTCCTTAGAGGGATCCCCGTGCCTTTGACCTGCTTACCAAACAGCTGTCTGTTGTGTGTGTGTTTTGAACATGCTGCGTGTGACTCCACTGCAACAGTGCCGTCCAGTTCCCTTCCGCCCCCCAGTCGCATCCGGAGAAGATCAGGTCTCTTCCCTCCAGCAGCTGCCTCAGCCTCTGCTCTCAGGAACTGAAGAATCTCCCCTAGGTGAGGACTTGGAGAAGAACAAAAGCACAACACTCTTAATAAGAAATACATTTTGAAGTGCATTATAAATCTGAATCAGAAAGATACATTTTTCTAAAATAGGTAATCTCTCAAGATTCAGCTTGTCCACCTGGAAGACAACTTTTAATGTGAAGCAAAGCTTTGCCTTTTGGAAACACAGTGTCATAAATCTATCCATTCCAGAACAACGTCCTGTATGGCCTTCACAAACCAAAGTCCCTGCAAGTACTTTTTTCTAAAATAAAAGAGCAATTTACTCCCAAAAGTTAGTATGGACATTCACCTCTATAGGAACAAAACAAAAGACAAAAGTTTCCCCTTTAAAGTTAGGTTTTTTTGTTTGTTTGTTTCTAGCTATATCCTCCAGCCTTTGAGGGGGTCTTGCTCAGCCAAAATTCTTCCACAGCCACATAACAGTATACTGTGTCAAAATTTTGGGGGGCTATTAATTGGCTTTTTCCTCCCTACTCACCAAAGTAGCAAGGATCTTTGCATTCTTTACCATTAAGAGGAGTTGCAGAATGCAAGCTAGGAACCTGGGTGAAAAATCTAACCTCATGGATTATTTCAGGTGTCGGGGAGTGTGGGAAGAGAGACAGACATATACCTTTGATGGGTGAAAATATTAAAGAGGAAGAAGTTCTTCCTGGTGGTGTTGGTGGATTCCCCGCATGCCGCCGTCCTTGCCAAATGATTACAGTGCATCGACATCATGGACCTCTTGTTATGACGCACTGAGGAACACACAACATTACTTTTTATATTCTTGCACCAAATGCATAACTTCTGTCCAAACAGGAAACCACATCAGACAAATGCGAATTGAGGAACATTCTGTAAAAGAAATAATGACTATATTTCAATAGTGATTATTATTAGTGATGTTCATATTAACTGTGATCACATAAGACCTCTTCATGAAAGGAAGTAAAGTGAAAAACATAAAGGAACCCCTGTAGTAAGTCGCAATTTTTCACTAAGTCTAGTTATTTCGTTTTTTTTTAACTGAGAAGTTAATCTGCACCAATTACAGAGGAGGTTTCAGCAGAAGGTAATTTATTGCTTCCCAAATCACTTGCTGCAGATGTGTAGACACACCTGGGGTGCCTGTAAGAACGCACGGGGATAGTATCTTCCATGTACATAAACTCATAGGGCATTTATGGAGTCCAGGTGATACATTTCCCCTGAAGTAAAGGTGGTGATGATGGAAAAAACCTGGGAGTGGAGGCAATGTCATTGACCAAGATGAGGCAAAACAAACCACATTCAAACCCTTCTGACCGGAGACCTCTTTTATAAGCTGTGGGAGACATTCTTTTGAAGCAGGTATTTTAGGAATTAACATAGTTGAGGTTTTCACACACATAGGTCAGAGTAATTTCTTCTTCAACTATTTTGTAAATGGAATGCTTTATACTTTATAGATTCCAGAGATGGTGACAATCATATGAATCATTATTTGCATTGTTAAACAATTCAAAGATATGCTTTATATTGAGAAAACATTTGTTCATGAATCAGTTATGGACTGAACAAGCGCTATGTGGGAATCTGGATCCTAGCGCTAGAATATAATGAGATCAGCTCTGCTGTGGAAACATTGCTTTGTGACAGGGTAAGTGGGAAATTAGAATAGAAAGACATAGGAAACACCAGTTCAAAAGAATTTATGCCACCCCTATGTTCATAGCAGTGCTATTTAGAATAGCCAAGTGCTGGGAACATCCTAAGTGCCCATTAGTAGCTGAGTGGATAAAAAACTGTGGTACATTTACACAATGGAATACTATGCAATGGAAAGTAAAAAGGAACTCCTACCTTTTGCAACAGCGTTGGTGGAACTGGAGAGCATTATGCTAAGTGAAATAAGCCAGGTGGTGAAAGACAAATACCATATGATTTCACTTATAAGGGATCTAATGAACAAAATAAGCTAATGAGCAAATAGAGAACCAGAGGTATAGAATCATGAAATAGACTGACAGTGGTAAGAGGAGAGGAGGGAGGTGAGGACTGTTTGAAAGAAGCTGAAGGGATTACTCGAGGAACATATATGAGGGACCATGGACAAGGACAACAGTGTGTGGATTGACTATGGAAGTGGGGCAGTCTGGGTAGGGGGAGGCAAAGGTGGAAAACTTGGAACAACTGTAACAGCATAAACAATAAAACATTAAAAATGTTTAAGTAATAAAAAATAAAATTAAAAATTAATTTTAAAAAAGAGATGGGGACAGAAGTATGAGGTTACTCCTAGGTTTAGGGAAGATACGACAGGAGTCTTACCTGATGCAGTGTTAGGAAGGATAAAGAAGCTAGCATAACATCAAAAGATAAATCACCAGCAAGAGAACAAAGGTGTATGATCTCAGACACTATGCGAAATGTTGAAAAGAAAGACGGAGAGATCCAGAGTGAGTGGAGAGAGGAGTGGAGATGGTGAGGACACAGCAAGGGAAAAACGAGGTAAAAAAAGAGGAAGAAAAGAAGGCCAATGGAAGACAGGGGGAAAGACAGTAATTTTTTAGGGAAAAAAACTTTACATGAATCCTCAATTTCTTTAAACTTTTCTACAACTTTTATCTTAGCCAACTCTGAAAGATTTCTGTAGTACCAGATAATGACCACCATAATTCTAGATAATATTGGCCTCAAACAGTACAATATTGGTTCTAATATGATTTATACCCTACAGACCTGCACCACTTTTTTTTCTGAGAGAGTTATTAGGAGACAAGTGCCCTTCCTTAGTTACAGGCTGTTTCTCGGGACTCAGATGTGCTCAGCACCAATGAGAGAACAAAATGGGCCGAGTCTATTGGTATGGGTGAAACTCCTGTTACGTCAAGTGGTCATGAAGCAATTTCCTGATAATGATCAATCTGCATCCTATCTGTGTCCACAGTAAGGATGCAGAAAACAGAAAGTACATTTATTCATTCCTTCAGGAAATACTTATTAAGTCCTACTCTGTATCAGGCAATACTCCAGATTCTGGGGATGTAGTTGGGAATAAGAACAAATATCTCTGCTCAAAAAAAAAGTTTTCACTATAACACATGTTGTATAGAAACTGAAACAGGGTAGATAGAACCTGACCTGTATGTGGACTTAATTTAGATTTTAAGTTCTCCAAGCAACTACCTTCTGAGTGGAGAGCTGGTGGAAAAGCCAAGGTGGCCGAGAGAAGGTCGAGAAGGAGTCAGGGAAGACCTCCAGACAGAGGCACGTAAGGGTTTCAGGCACAAAATCCAAAGCCAGTCTCTGAGCTTCAATCATGGCTTTTCCAATCACCAGCTGTTTGATCTTGGTTAAGCTTCCTAACTTTTCTGTACCTCAGTTTTCTCATCTGTAAAATGGGGATAACGAGAGAACCCCCAGGTACTGAATACTTGAATGAAGTGCTATTTGTTACATGCACACACATACACACGTACATACACAGTCAGCCTGGGGGTGTACTTGGAGGCAGTTAGTAAAAGGATGTTTTAAATGTGTAACACTTACACTGAATCTTGAGGTCTTGGGCAGGAACTCTCTGAGGAAAGAGTAGATGAAAAAGCTATTTAGAAACAATTCAGGATACTGGTGTCACTTCAAGTAATTTGGGTAGATAGGGACACAGACATGTATCAGGGATGTACTCTGTTATCTATTGTGCCAGCTGATGGTTGATGGTTGATGAGTCAATTCAATACCAACACGAATCCCCAATTTGGGGTGAGGTGAAAAAGGAGACTTTATTCAGAGCAAAGAGCTCAATTTTGAGTCACAAATCATGGCTGTGAGAGCAGCATGGTTGTGAGGAGGCCCTGGGGTGAGGCAGCCCTGGGTCAGGCCCCTCTCTGGCTACCCAACTCTGCTCGTCTTCTGCAGTGGTCTGCTGCACAGACATCTTCAGGGTTTCAGCTCTAGCAAGGAAACACAGTCAGGTGGAAAGGGAAACTGTGCTCCCTGAGCCAGAGGGTAGCTGGCTTTTATAGACAGAAGTCGCTGCCCTGGTTCCTAACTGGTCCATCTTCATGCAAATGAGAACTATAAACCCTTGCAGTTTGATGGGTCCAAATGACATTGTCTTGATTGGTCAGTGAAGATGTGGGTGGGGACATAACTGCACAGCTCCAATTGGATGAAGGAAAGCCTCAGTCCTGGTGGTGGAAATGAAGTTCCAGGAAATCCTTTATCGGGGCTGGCTCAGATGGCAGGGACACAGTATAGGCAGGCAATTCAGAGCACAGTGCAGGCTTCTCCTTAAAACATGATTTGTGTGAGAGGTCCCTGTATAGAAGTGGTTGCTAAGCCCCCCTTTTTTGTCTGTTTGTTTGTTTATTTGTTTGCTTTCATTTGAGCCCAGTGAGCCACCAGGAGCCCTTCTTTGTAGATATCTTCTTAGGGCCCCCAATCACTTTGTGACAAATTGTGCCAAGACTCAGCTTAAAATGACAACATTATTATCTGTCACAATTATGGAGAATGATGGGCTCACCTGGGAATGCTCATGCAATTGCAGTAAGATGGTGGTGGGGCTAGATTTATCTTAGATAAACATATCTTAAACTTCTTACCTTGCACTGGGATACCTAGGCTGGAAGGGCTGTAACAGCTGGAGGCTAGTTATGCCTCTCCCTCTCCACGTGGCCTCTCTGTGTGACCAGCTTGGGCTGCCTCAGAGAATAGTGGCAGTAACTAGCTTTTAGTTACTCAGGGTGGTTACTGCTTTCACGTGGCAGTTTCTCCTCGAGTAAGAGCGAAAGCTGCTACCTTCGCAAGGCCTGTGCATGGGAACCAACACAATGAAATTTTCCACAACACTCTGTTGGCTGAAGGAGCCAGTCCAGATTCAAGAGAGGGGACATGGACTCCAGCTTTGACTGAAGGCTCAAGGAATGTGTGGCCATTTTTAATCTGCTTCCTCATATGGAGAAGCATGATTTCTTTCTTCTCCCTGAACAATGAGCCACATACTTCAAAATAGTTTCTTCTTCTCTGGTCATCTTCCTAAGCCACAGGATGTTGTTATTTAATGAGTATTTGCACCCTGCTCATTCATATGTGTCAGCTGTGATTTGAAGTGTGTTATGAATAACGACTCACTGTCTCATCATTTCCACCCTAGGGTGAGTGCTATCCGCCTCATCCCTGTTTGTGCAGAGGAGGCACAGAGCATTTGGGAACACGGGCAATGAATGACAGAACAGGAATGTGAACCCCTGCAACGGGGCTCGAGGATTCACCTTCGCAAACTCCGTGCTGGGTTGCCTGCCTTTGCCCTTTATCACCCCTGTTTTAGCCTTGACCCTCACCAGGACAGTGATTGCTAAGCTCCCTGGGAGCAGAAGTCCTGACTTATTCTTCTGTATATCCTTGGTATCTGGCGCTGTACTTAGCAGCTAGAAGACGTTAAGTGAATGGGTTTGCCTAAATGAATAAAGCTAATAACAGGAGGCATAAATGATCCCTAGCCCTTTGGATCTGTCATTTAACAGGACTGTTACCCACCAATTATGATGCTGATCATGCTTTTCCTTTTCAGTCTTATTGGGATGAATTTATAGATTTATCCCATTTCTACTTTCTTCCGTATGTCTAAGCACTCACAATTTATTGCTGTCTAGGACTATTCTTAGTAAGTCATACAACTCAAATTTGATTCCAAGACAAAGGTTAATTGGAAAGGTTGAAAAGGTATTAAATATTGTATATGAATCAGAAGGTTAATTGGCATTCATGAACCACATAGTTCTCATCATAATGACATTTTAAAAGAAATGACATCTTGCACACTAACTAATGGTTTTTTGCCCTATTTAGACATCATCTCTTTAAACAAATAGGACCATCAAAATTGATTTTCTTGAACTGTAAATACCTAAGTATACAATTTAATTCAGGGCATTGTTGACAAAATGCCTTTGTTATATGTAGGGTCACCGAGTGAATATTACTTGCCGATGTATCATAGACATTTGAAAATATGTAAGGTTCAGCAAATATCATTTGTTTCATTTGTTTATTTTTTGCCAGCTTCTTAAAGTGATGTCAAATTTTAAGACAGAGAAAACCATACTTTAATCATTGAACTATGTAATTCAACTTTAAAAGAAACCTCTTGACAAATAGAAAAGGTTTTTAAAAATTATTTTTCCTGAGATAAATAGGAAAAATTGTGAAAAAGTCATAATGATTACTCTGACTTTTCATTTATTGATTTGAGTTCCTGATTAGAAGAATCCAGCAATTTTCCCCCTGAAATCAAGACACACAAACACACATAACTGTGTGTTCATCTACACAATATATGCAGGATCCAGCACAAATAACACCCCTTTTTTATTACAAAATCTTTTATTACAAAATCATAAGCATGTAATTTTGTAACATAACAAAGTCACACTCAAACACACCATGTGACATTTTAGGTGAAATGTTCAAATTAAAACTATAAATTATTACACCCATATTATTGCCCTACCAACCAACTCAAGCAGGCATTTCTTCTGCCAGACCCTGTATGTTTGAAATACTCCCAATATTTTAAAAATATCTCCTCTGAAAATTCTTAGTTATAAATGCTCTGTTTTAAATCTTTTCTTAAAAATGAATCTATTCAAATGTGAATTATTTTCTACTACAGGATTTGTACCTGTGATGTTTCTTGTAAAATATAAAACCACATCTCATTTTTTACAAAAACCAAACTCTGAAAAAAGTAAACATTGGAAAGATAGAAAGACAATTTCAATCTTGTTTTAATAAAAGCATGCTTTTCTTATTAAAGTTTTGGGATGGATTTAAGATGCACATAACAGAAACCAGGGATATGGTAACGAGCCCAGCACACATTTTGGGAATCTAATAAAACTGCAGACCTCGAGCCTCCGTCTCCTGTTCCGATGATGTTATCTGAGCTGCTAAGTGTAGTTACTAGTCTGGCTTGTCAGCCACCTGCACTGGACCAAGGAAAGATGGTCCTTTACTTCACTTCTCGTTTTTAAATAGATACAGGGGGAACTGAGGGGCAGCACAGACATGTCAGATGAAATGGTATGTTAGAGCAAAACAGTTTTGTTATTTTATCTTTTCCTGGGGCTGCGGAATAACTCTACCATGACGGAGGTTCTGACAGCAACCAAGGGGCTCAGGTGGTGCTGAGTGAAGTTGATAGACACTAAAAGCAGCAACGGAACTTACTTAACAGGCCAGCTACTTGAGCAGAGACTGAGGAGTGAGCAGCCATATACTAGATGGTCAAAGTCCTCTAATATAGAGACGACTTCTTACCTGGTAATTAATAACAAAACGCACACCTTAAGGAAAGATTAGATATCCGTTAACTTGTTTTCCTATTAGCTTACCCTGAGATTTCCTGCGTCCGGGCTTGAGGCAAACCTGTGCCACACGAAGAGAATGCTTAGCTCCTCATCATCGTATGGTTGCTTTCATTGACTTACCCAAAGACTCCAGGCTGGGGATAGGATTCATTTACAGAATAACAGATGAGAAGGAATCTTAGAGGATATGAAATCAATCTCCCCTTCTTGTTTTTCAGGTAGAGGAAAAAATGAGGCCCAGAGCGGCCCAGCTGTCCTGGGTGCATGAGTCTTTAGGGTCTAGTTCATACCAAAAGCAGAGGTAAATTCCCCAATTCCCAGTGGGACTTTCTGGTTAACTTGAGCACAACAAAGTGATTGCTATACAATGGTCACAAATGCAAGGAGAATGCTATTCATCAATAAGGGAGTGAGGAAGCCACTTGAATCGAAACCCTCTCTGCATTTTAACAATACGTAATACTAATGCCATATATATATATATATGGCATACTTATCTACATAGTGGCCAAAGAATTCAGCCACTGTTCCTGTAATTATATCATGGACTATAACCTTTTACTTGAATAAATTGAAACCTTGAGAGGCTGAATGACTTGCTCAAGGGTATGCATTTAGTTGCCAAGCAGACACCAGTCACTATTCTGTGACTTTCTCCTGAACACCAACCACTTTTGGTTCATAGACTTCCTCTTACAGCGAGAAGTGCTGCACTTTGGAGTAATCCCAGAGGGGATGCCTGGAGGTGGATGTTGCAAGACACAGGATCCGTTCCCCTGCTCTCATAGCCACCAGGGTTTCTGAAGTTTGGGACAGGGCAAACACATGGGGGCCCTTGCAGAGTTGAGGGGCTTAGCCCTGTTGACGATGTGTTATTTAGGACACTGCCTGGTGCCGGGATGCCTTGCCAAAAGGCCATGTAGTCACACTGCACAAGGCTCAAAGGGTGTTTTAGAAGTCCCTATTCTCACAGAATTTCAGGGTCAGAGACAGTCTGTGTTTAGACAGAATAAAAGAAGATGAGTCTTTGATAAAAATATAAGGTCCTCTTTATTCAAATATCCTTTGAGCAAGAATTCATAAGCTCATCTCTCTGGTTTTAGAGCAGAAAGTACAATGGAACATCTTTCAACCCAATGCCGAAACTTGACATGAAACAGAAGCAACAAGTCCAGTGGAAAGTGGAGCGGCCACACGAGCTTGCCACAACCACTTCGTGCTCATGCTACTTTTGGAGAGGACTAAGGGGAAAGGAATTGGTAGTTATACGCTTAGGGAAACACAAACGAATTGGCCCACGAGAAGTCGATGTTGCTGGATCCGAAGACTTCGGCTCTAATCATACAGGATGGGCCACACTCGCCCATTATGGGTTTAGAGCCCGGATACCCTGCGGACATGGAGCGCACTGCCGCGAACCCTGGAAGCCTGCAGGACTCTGCCTCCAGCTAGGGCTGTGGTCCATCTTGCCACCATTGACATTGGCAGGCCCTGTTCCGCCTGAGGCAGTTGATGTCTAATGTGATCAAATTCAGACCCTATAATTTGAATTCAAGCCAAGCCACAATCAAATCATAAAATTTCCAAAGCTGCTACCATCTTGGAAATGTCAAGTGCTGGGTGGGGGAGCAGAAAATGACTATACAGAGAATAAATAGAGCCACTTTTAATGAATTTTGCATCTGGTTCCTATGTGAGGCCATCAGTCCATTAGATATAATTTAAACATCCTGATTAATATGTCATTACCTTACATGACTGCTGGGGGAGAAAATTGTGTCTCCACGCATGGCACCTAGCAAAATAATCTAAACTCCTTTGAGTTTTAAGGTGCTAAATATAGTGCTCTCAGGCCACTTAGACCGTGTCTGAGGCCTGCTTGATATTAGGCACAAAAAATAAACCTGAGAAAAAAGGATGTTTTTACACTGCAAAGATATTAGAACCCGCTGGAAGCAGAGACTACTTGGCAGCCAGTGTCGGACCTCCCTGGTGTCTAAGGAATTGTACGCTCCTCTCTAAATCCTTTCGGAAATTGCCAGTTTGATAGAATAACATTGCAGGAAAACACTCAAATTGGACCTATTTGTTGTTTTATGTTCTGCCAGGCAAATGTCAGGACAATGCCAGGAGCCCAGCGCGGTCAGAATTGGAGGGAACGGGGGCGGGGGCGGGGGGGGGGGCAGTGGAGGGAGTGAGAGCCCAGCAAAGGAGATAACGAGGACAGCGCGAGAACAGGAGTATTGTAAATGCATGAAATAAACTCTTGCTTTTTAGAATTAAAAACAGAAAGGATTGCGTCTTCTCACAGCATGACCTCCAATTTGACAATTTTTGTTGTAGAATTTAGTTGTTATGGTCAACAGTTTCCTGCTAAATCTCTATCCACTGGTTAATACATTGCCAACCAAAAGACTAAATTCAAGGCTTCCTGGGAGAAGTTACTCACGGAGACTTATTTTTCCATTTTTATGCCATTTATCTTGACTATGAATGTACTTTATTACTGAGATTTTTTTTGCTTTGAATTTTTTGGTTACACTGCATGTCATATAAATCACTTTAATTAATTAGGAACAACAATTTGCCATAATCATTTCTTCAATCTCATGTTTGAAGTGCCATGAAACATTTTTTTTCTCTCAGTCTGACAGTATAATAGAACTTACTGGTAGTGGTTCTGAGGAGCCCTGCAGGAATTTATTTTTCCAGAAAGATCAGTGTGGGGGAAGGCTGCAGGATGGCCGGGTTAGCTTTGCCCTTTTTAAATGTGGCTGACTCACGAATTAGAAACTTGATCCTCTCCCTGGCTTGGGATGGTTTCTTAATGAGCAGATGGGCTGTTTTATTTATTTATTTACTAACTCATGCAGATTCAGACCCCTGATAGCTCTTTAACACCTTAGTGACTGTGGTTATATTACCAGCACAGGCACAGTGTTCGGTTACCAGAAAAAAAAAACCTTTTTGCTTCGTCTCCACTCAAGTAGTGGACCCAGGGCCAATCACAGGCCGTCTGTTTTTGCCAGGTTATCATCAGATGTTAGCACACTGAACAAATTCGATACTGACTGAAATGGAATGTTACTTTAAAGTCAATAAATGTACTTTATTTTCTACGGCAGTTTAAAAAAAAGCCCTGGAGCTTCCTTTTTAAAATATATGCATATATTAGTTTTGGCAGCAAACAAATATAAAAGCTATATCTCATTTTCAAACATGTAATGATACACCCACCAACATTTTTATACATCGGAATTTGAATTAGTGAGTCTTCGGAAAATATCAATGTTTAACCTGAGATACATTTTATCCAATTCCTCTAACGTTAGGGGCTTTCTTGTGCTATGCCTGTGAGAATATGGTGTGTGCTCCAAGAAGGACTCCGGTAGGTTTGGTGGTGACTATTTTTATCCAGCAGGTACGAGTGGATGTATAAAGGAGAGAGCATGAGTTGCCCGAAGTCACCAAAAGTTATAGCAATGGACTTACATGTCACCTAGAACTGATGGCTAAAGCCTTGCTAAATCACACTCTTTTGTGATCTATAGTCTGCATCGAGACAATTGCTTTGGCGAAGCAGCAAGAGAATAAGGGAAGCTTTTGCTGGTCACACAGGCCTTCGGGCAATGGAGTAAATGATAGTTACACACATCTTACTTACAGAGTCAGCCAGGTAGGCAGAGTGGGTGCTTATGTGTGGGGGGCAATTGAGAGCTGCAAAAGCCTCCGTGCTATGCATCCCCTGAGCTGCTTTTATTAAGGTCAGGCAGCTTCCACAGAGGGTGAACTCTCCTCATACATTTTCTCTCTGATTCCTCAGTGCACATAAACGAGTGAGTACTCCAGTCCCCCAGCCCACCCCACCCAGCTGGACTTGCCTTCTTCTGGTTTCATTTGTCCTCAGCTCTCTGTTTAGATGCCCCTTCTTCACCAGGTCTTCTTCAAGGCCCTTGCCTTGCTGTGACTGTCAGCAAAGGAGGAGTTTGACATTTTTAAATAGTCTTCAAAAAAGATCAGAAGATAAATATTTTAAGTCATATCGACAGTACGAGACATTTGAAACTCAGTGTCCCTGTGTAAGTCCTTCCTGGAAACTGCCATTTGTTTGTGCTTTGTCTGTGGCCACTTTTACTATGTAACAGCAGAGGTGAGAAGTTGTACTCTTCTACGTGGCCACAGCCTAAAATATTGACCCCTGTCCCTTCACCAAAAAAAAAAAAAAAAAGTTTGCTGAGCCCTGTCCTGGACTCCTTAATCAGTAAACTTGATGGCCTTCAGTGCCCACAGCTCTGTGGTGGCTAAATGCATATCTTCACTACTGGGGTTTAAGCTTCACGGACAAACTTACTTGCTCAGCGTAGCATCCCCAGCATCTATGGAGCAACGCCAGAGCGCGCAAGGTAGGGTACCTGCTGCTCACCAGCGAGATGCTGAAATTATTAACCCTTCTTGGGAATGTTTCCTTTTACGAATGATTTTGTAAATAATGTGATTCATACTGAGTTATGCCCTTATCAGTTAAAAATTATTTTGCAAGTCACTCTGTTCCTGGTTAAAACAAACAAACAACAAAAACCAAGAAAAAAACAAATAAACCAACCACAGATAACAAGACAGGCAGTGATTAGGCAAAAGATTTACCTACAGTTGGATATCTTTTATTTTGTTATCAGTGATCAGGTAAAACAGAATACAGATTTTTTTAAAAATGTATTCCCATCACCCCTATTTGAGGGTTGAAAGGAGAACTGGAATTTAGCCTTAAATTTTATTCCTGGCTATCTGGGGAAGCTTTCTGGTAAAACTGTTGTTTTAGTACTTAACTACCCTGGAGACTGCAACTTTTCTAGATTCGTGACATTATTGTTTTGATACCCATGAAGGAAGATGTATGTGGTCTGTAACTAACTTGCAGAAGCTAAGTGGCCACCACCTATGAGCCCTAAAGGTGACAGATGCTAACTGTGTTCATTCACCACCACCACAAAGTAACACAGACCAGGCGACTTCAATAACAGCAATATATTTTCCCACAGCTCTGGAGGCTCCAAGTCAAAGAACAAGGTGCTGGCAGGGGTGATTTCTTCTGAGGGCCTCACTCCTTGCCTTGGAGAGGACCGTCTCCCTGTGCACATCTGTGTCCTATTCTCCTCTTCTTATAAGGATGCTGGTCATGTTGCATTAGGGTTCACCCCAATGACGTTTATTCTTAATTACCTCCTTAATGACCCTCTCTTCAAATACAATCACATTCTGACCTACTGGGGGTTATGACTCAACATATGAATTGGAAGGGACAGGACTCAGCTTATAGCAGCAACCATAATATTCAAGAAAATCTCCATCCACAGATTTTTGATTCCCCAAATTGCACCGTGCCCAAATTGCACCATGGGATAGCAACCTCTCCAGTGAAGACAAAAATATAACTAAGGCCGGGCTATGAAATATAAATCTCTCCTCATTTATTCAGGTTTGTAGATTTGTCCATATTTGTCCTCCTTGCTCAAGTAATCGATTCTCTGGAAGTGGCTTCCTGATAAATTTAATGGAATCCTAGCAACACAAACAATATTATATCATTTCCAAGCATCAAAGCAACTTTACTGACAAAGTGAGATATTTTGCTTTCACTTGTCATGTCATTTACTCATCAAAACGTATTTAAATGAAAAGGTCATCCGAGGTCTCTCTGGAGTGGAGATAGAGAGGGGTTGCTGAGTGTCTGTCTATACCAGGACAGCATTTCGGTTGGCGTTAGCCCTTTGCCACGTGGACATTTTTCCCTACAGGGCGACGTCTCTCCCTTTTCTCTGCTCTTCAGCCTCTGGGACTTTGGTCTCAGCTGCACGGAATACTGTAGTAGAAACTCAAAACATTCTGGGCAACTTCAGACTTTTTAGAATTGCTGCCTTCGCATTGATAATATCTAGAAGCTAACCTTCCCTTCCCCATAGTTAGATTACCTAAAAGAATAACAATTTATATATGTATAAACATTTTCTCCTTTTAAAACCTTGACATGTTCAGGGTTTTTTCTATCTCTTCCTCAAAAAAAAAGAAACAAAACTATTTTCTTCTCTCAGTTCCAATCTCTCTAAGTTGGAAGCCCCTAGAATAGTTTTGAGAGAGAGAAGTTCTGAAGGGCAGATGTTTTTGCAGAGCTCTATGCTGCACACATTTCCAGTTACACTCAGAAACCACCCAACAACATGTCAGTGCTCAAATTTTGTTTTCTTTTCCCTCATTCTGTCCTTTTACTCCTCATTCTTTTTTTAAGCCCTTTTAAAAAAAAACCTGTTTCAGATTTTAGTCCATTATTTTATTTATTGATTCTAAAATGTAATCAAAATATATACAAAAATTAAAGTTCTCACATGCATAGGTAAGATCAAGACCAACATTGGAAATTAATGTTGGTCATTGGAAATTAATGGGACGTTGGAAATTAATGGGAGTGAAGGTTTGGAGGTGGGACTTGAACTCTGTAATATGTACGTATTTTAACGAGAGATATCTGACTTAAACATAGCAAAATACGGTTACCAGGGAAGTGCATGAGCATGTTATGTTCTGCACTTTTCCCTACGACGTTCTTCAAAGGCCAGGACTGGAGCCGCCTTCTCCATTCTCTCTGCTTGCCTGCGGGCCTCCCCAGCTGAACCTGACTCTGAACCCTCCCCAGCTGTGCCGCCCCCTGGAGCTCCCTCGCAGGGTTGCCGCTGGACCGAACGAGTGGTCAGTCTGTTCGGGTTTTCCTGTGAGTTGTGCCTTTTTTTCTTTTGGTCATCAGTGATTCTGCCAATGATAACATTTTCTCTTTTAAGCAGAGAGTGATGAGTTTACTGGGAGGGTCGTGGTGGTGCTGGTGAGGGCGGATGAGACAATTGTGTCTCATACCGTGCGGACTGGCCACTCAGAGTTATCTTCAGTTCTCAGGGTGAGTCATGAAGGTTTTCTAATAGTGACTCAAGGAGAAGCCTGCTCTGTTACGCAATATTTGAGGTGGACAGTGCTAGCATGAATTTCATTCCACAACAAACAGTTTCCCCTCCAGTGCCTACAAAGCCCTTCGTCTGTGGCCTTAAGTGGGACCTTCCTTGATGCCTTTGGTCTTGGATGCGCCATTCCCCGAGGCTCCCCGCGCCCTTTCTTCTCCCCTAACTGCTCTGACTGTTCCTGCTGTAATGTATGGCTGCAATGTGTTACTAGCTTGTGCCCAGTAGAACCAAAAGTCTGTGAGTGAAGTCCCAATAATTAGCCAAGGAGAGGTGTTCACTTTTTTTAAAAGTAATTAAATAAGGCATTTTGTTATTGGCAGTTGAGAAAGGCCCCAGGCTTTACAACTTAGGCTTAGCACACTGAACAAGAAACTGGCTGATATTCTTAGGGTTTTATTATAAACCTTTTATTATTGTTTTTAATCTTGTAAATATTTGTTAATTCAACTTTGTAAATATATGTGTTCCTTCTTAAGCCATTACCAATATTTCTTCACTTTTTATTGAACATACATGTTATTTTAATATATTAGTAAATTGTGATTCAAAATTTAAATAAAAATTTCCCTGATATTCAAAGTTTCTAATAACATTAAAATAGAGTTAGTGTTCGTGTTAAGTTCTAAAAATAGAACTTAAAGTTTTGTTTGTGAATAATTTTAAGTTGTATCAATGTCATGTTAAGTGTTAAAAATCAAAGAGCGATTAAGTAGTATAAATTATTTATCTGGAAGTTTTCAATTATTATTCAAATGGTAATTCTAGAAAGAATTTTTCTTTTTATTAGGAAATCAGAAGATAATGGATGAAGATAATATATGAAGAAAGTGAGCACTTTTAAACGGTTCTTTTTAAAAAGCATAAAAGAAAACCTCCTCATAGAGATTTCAGTATTGCATTTGAATATGTTGACTTCTCTGGAGTTAACCCTTATTTTCCCTGAATCAGTCCCCTTGAAAATCTGGCATTAGAAATTGTAACAAAGCCTTTGAATTGTTTTGCCGTTAATGAGTAGGAACATGGAAACTGAAATAAAAGCTTTTTCTTCAAAGCCCTTGAAGCATGAAGCTGTAATGGAATCCAATCTTACTTACTGAACACTCTCTCAATGCTGATTTATAGGAGGTAACATTCATTCAGTTTATAAGTTTATGATTTCAGTGAGCCTGAGGTTTCCCAAAGACTTTGCAAAATCCGCATCAGTTTGAATGGGAAACTTATCACAGGAGTGCTATTTCACTTCTTTGCATCCTTAACAGCAGGAATAACTGGCATGATACTCCCCTACTTGTGCGGGAGTATTCTTATCTCGTGTGTATGGAATAACTGCTCTCATCACATTTCAGTGACTTAAAATATGTAACTCAATGACCAAAATCAAATCATCTTCATTTTCTTGTCCTATTAAATTTAAAAATTATGAAGTAGGAGAAAATAGTCGCGATAGGAGTAAACATAACAAATACTTGTAAAGTCATCACTTGGATGTAACAAATGTTAACATTTAAAAAGATTTGTTTCGGACCATGTGTCTGAGTTCTTCATGCATGTTTTCATGTTTTTCTATGGAGATATAAAACTAAAAGCACTATATACTACACTTTTGCAAGTTTTATAACTTTATATAAATAGAGTCATTATATATGTACATATATTACGTATATATCTTACTGTAACCAGGTTTTTTAAATGTCCATTTTATTTTGGAGCTCAGTTAAATTTACCTAATTTTTTTCCTTCAGAGTTTTGTTTATTACCATGAGTCAGAAATCTTGTATTTATTGCTAGAATCCGAATTCTCATTCCTTGAGCCTGATCCCAGGGGGGCCCTGTCACGCACCCACCCAGCTTCTCCTGCAAGAACATCTAAAATCGCTTTGACGCATGCCTCTCCTGACAGGGAGGCTTTGCTCTATGTGCTGTTCTCTACCGATGGCTGTGAGGCCCTTGCCGCCTCCTTCTGGGAAAAAGGACAGAACGGACTACACTCCCTACCAAGCACGTTCCATGTCTCAAGTCACAGCCAAGCCTGATCAGTCATGGTTGATGATACTCTACTTGACATTGCCAACAGAAGGAAACGTCTGTGACCCTGACTCGGGGTCTCTTTCCAGGCCACTTCCCTGACTCAAACTTAGTCTGATTCTATGAGGCAAAACCTGCCTTACTCTCCGTCACAGAGGTTTCTGCTTTCTCCACACCACAGAGTCCAAGGTAGGAGGTCTGACCCCCAGGCGGAGGAGAAATGTGCTGCCCCAGGCTTATCCCTGAGTCTTGTTTCCCTGCTCCTTAACTGACTCTCCTCTGGGATGCTTGGTCTTCAGTAATCCACTGTCTTGGAAATTGTACTAGTTTGCTAGTGCTGTTGAAACAAACTGCCACAGATTAGTGACTTAAAATAACACAAACACGTTACCTGGCAGTTTGGGGAGTTAAAAGTGCCCAGTGGGTCTCAATCAGGCTGTCGGTAGGGCTGCATTCCTTCTGGAGGCTCTAGCCTCCAGAGAATTGGTATCCTGGCCTTTTCAAGTGTCCTAGGCTGCTTGCGTTCCTTGGCTTGTAGTCACCCTCCTTCATCTCTCAAGCCAGTAGTGGTTCGTTGAGTCTTCCTCGCATCTCTCTGACACTGCTTCCCCTCCACATCCCCTCCGGGTCTCCTGCCTCCCTTTTGATCTCATTAGGTGCCCCCTGACAATCCGGGATGAGTTCCTTATTTTAAGGTCCACGGAGGAGCAGCCTAAGTTTCCCCTTTGCCATCTAACATGACATGGGGGTTCAGAGAGTAACATCTTAGGGAGCCATTGCTCTGCCTGCTATGGAGACAAACCCTGCGTTACACCCTGGGTCATAACGGCATTAAAAAGGAATCAGAAAATAATAGTATAGTACCAGTACACTCAGCAACTTCTACGTTATTTGTCCTAAATATCTTTATACATGAGACATCCCTAGGGCTGTCCAGGGTGGGCTGTATAGAGTCAGTCTGGCTTCTACCGCATGTGGTGATAAGATGAAGGGGAACATCAGGTCTTTCTGTCTCGTAGATTCAGTGCCTCCTCACCTGACACCCATGGGCAGCTGGTTAGAGAAGGGAACATGCCTGCCTCCTAAAATCAAAAGGCAACATACCTGTGAGAACTGTCTAGACCCCCTTGTGAGGAAGGAAATGTGTCCCTATCAGAAACAAGATTTGCAGAACTTACACTCCCTAACAACACACCCAATTAAAAAATCTAAACTGAACAACCCATCACCGTGGTTATAGTATTTATGTGTGGCCTAATTCCTTGCATCCAACACCTCCTTAAACACATGAATGGGTCCTTCCTTTCCCTTTCTCTCTCCCCCTCCCATATGTGCACTTTTTAAGTGTCCACTTCCAATGTTATAATTTTTACAAAACAATGGGAATTTTTTTCAAAGTTCAATTTAGTGTCTATTTTAGAAAACAGAAAACAACTTGCAACATTTACATAAGAGTGTGCTTTTGTCATTGTTTAAAAATTGACGGTGTGCAATATAACAGTCTCACTACCTGTATATCTCTGATGTCCACATGTGATATATTTCCCAAGCTTACTTAAATTCTAAAATATTTGCTTTTATTGTTTATGTATGTTCAGATCTTAGTCAAAAATTGTCATCTCTCTCTATCCTACCTTACATTTCTTTACCTTAAATATCACTGAAAGAACATGCCAATGAGTTAACACAATTTCCGTCCTGTGCTTCCTCTAAACCCCCATGTGATGTCTTCGAAAGTTTATGTGAGTTTGCCCACATTCTACAATGTTTCTTTCCCATTTCAGCTTTTACTGAGCAAGTCCATTTTGTTCGCTTAAAGCCAAGCTCAAACCATCAACTTTTGTTATTTTAAAACCAACACTGAGGCCTCTTCTTGACACGACCAAGAATACATTTGCTCCGTCTTTCTGTCAATCATAAAGAATACTTTATCTTAATTGTCTAAAAATATAAATCCCATGGGGGCAAGGACTGCATGTTTTTTACATTTTATAACCTTCAAACAATCATGTGTAGAAAATGTTGAAATGCTCAATTAACAAATGATTCAAGGCACTACCATTTCTTTCTTAAATGTCACATATTTTTACCCAGCTAAAAATATTTTCCTGTGGTCTTGGCGTTTTGCATGTGACATGGCATCTGCTTTGAAAGTAACAATAGAATTATAACAGACCTCGCCACTGCTATTTTCAGTAAACTATTTTGTCATTGTAAAATCTTTTGTTAAAATGCAAGGAAAGATAATTATTCTTTTTTTTTCCCTTAACACCACTGAATAGAAATGCAGTGTGCTTACAATAGAAAATTTACCATTGAACTGTTTAATGAGGTTGATGCGGAGGTGTTTTGGTAATGTGCTAATCCTCTTGGGACCACTTGATATTTTTTTCACCCACGTTATTTCTGCCTCGGTAACTTAAACCTTGCTGCTCTGACCATAATCTGTCCCTGGGGCTTTTTTTTTTTTTTAAGGGAAACAAATATATAATCACTTCCTTCCCTCTTTAACTAGAACTTGGCACTGAAGATATGTCTGAATGACAGATTACCTTGTCTGGCACCAGGAAATGAGACCCAGGAAGAAGCAGCTACATTCTGCCAGAGAATTTACTAGCTTGAAACCCAGGCCCCCCACCCCCCACCAAGTATTTTAGAATTTCAGTTGCAGATCATTAAATTGAATACAGATTAAACAATTAAGAGTGATCAACTTCATTTGTGTATGCCAAGTAAGTGCCCGGATTGCTTTTCCTCCCGTAAAATTGATGGGTTGGTTAATTAATTAGTAAATTGTTTGCCGAACACTAGGAACAGATTACGATCGATCTCAGAATTATGAGTATAGAGATAAGGAAATCGAAAATGAAGGCAAGTAATTAAACAGGGAATTATGCCTATGAAGACAGTGAGGGAGGGGCCATGTATTTCACCCCCAAATCCTATATTGAGGGTGTAAATATAGTTTGTATACAAGTTCTCAGTTTATAACATTTCTCATACTGCCTCTCGTTTTTCTCTTGTTAAGCAGCAAAACTAAACTAAAAGTGAGGATCAATAATTCTTGTTTTTTAGCCCTGGCTGGTGTAGCTCAGTGGATTGAGTGTGGGCCTGCGAAGCAGAGGATCGCGGTTCAATTCCCAGTCAGGGCACATGCCTGGGTTGCAGGCCAGTTCCCAGCAGGGGCCAGTTCCCAGCACGGGACGCATGAGAAGCAACCATACATTGATATTTCTCTCCCTTTCTCCTTCCCTTCCCTTCCCTTCTGAAGATAAATAAATAAAATAAAATTCTTGTTTTTTAAATTTCAAAATTATGAAAATGCCTTGATTTATGAGTAAGTTGTTTCCTAAAGTGTTATACACACAAGGCTGCCTATTTGTACTATAATGTTGTCTGGGTTTATTTCATCTTTAAAGTCCACGTGACTATTTCACTCAACTCCATACTTTATCTGTAGTTGTGTTTCTATAGAAATACTGTTTCCCTTCAGTATTTAGAAAAAAACTGATTCTCGTTGGGGAGGCTCCAGGTGTGTGTTGTGGTCTCGCCGTCCACCCCCACACCGGCTGGGGCAGCTGCCCCCTTTCTGGGCAGAGTCCTCCACCAAGGCGCCTGCTTTCTCCCGCCCGGGGCTCAGAGGGCCGTGGAATAAGGGAGCAACTGAAGGCTGACTGTGTCTTGAAAATGGAGCCATGACACCTGAGGAAGCTGCAGTTGGTTTTCCAGTTAAAGGTTTGCTGCTTTCCTTTCGGGTATCTAACAAATAATTAAAACGATCATTTATGCACACACAACAAATTCTTGATTTACCCATCCTTTCAAAAATCTCCTTCTCTGTTAGATTTCAGTCTCTGGGTCAGTGGAAACACTCAAGACTCAGGTTCCTTCTCTTCCCCTGGCACCCTGTCCATGTGCGGTCATCTCTCTATCCCGCCTTCATTCACTGCTCTGCACCCCCATTATCGTCTCTTAATCCAGCAACAGGAAAAATTTTCCACCCTCATTTCGCTCAGGTTCCTTCTCAAATGTAGATTCTCCCACAGAGATGCCTTCCCTGTCTACCTTTCCTTCAGCTTTCACTATTCCCTGACCTTTATTCATCTCATAGTGTCCACTTCAACCCTCTTTAGACAACATTGTTTTCTTAACTTCTGGAGTGATCTTCCACTAAATAAAAAACAAAATCCGAAGCCCTCGCTGTGGCCTTGGCTGAGATCACTCGCTACCGTGGTTTTAGCTCATTGGTATCTCAGAGATGTCTTTTCGGTGTCTTCCCAAAACTAGCATCTCTAAGACAGAAGTCTGCATGTACCTGGGGTTACTCTGCAACGCACCAGGCTACTTTCATTTTCATAGATCAAGTCCTAACCCAAATACTTAAAATTTAGTTTTGCTTCATTGTTTAATTTTGCAGTTTTTGGCTTTCTGAAGGGAATATAAATCTTGCCTATCTCATCCAACACTGTGAGTCCAATGCCTCGTATGGTGCCCAGTTTATAATAGGTGTTTGCTAAATATCTGTTGAGTGAGTGAATAAGTGATTTGACCAAGATTCAGTAAAGCAAGCAGAGCATGTTCTTTCAAAGAGGTTGAGGAACACGACAAGTTTCAACACAAGAATAAAAACAAAGCAGAGAAATGACATATTACTTGTTTTTCCTCTCTCTTGTCACATGGAAAGTATCAGAGTGGATTGAAAGACCACTGAACTCTGTCAGAGACCTATATTCTAATTCCATGATATCACAAAATATATGCAGCACTTGCATTCAAAGATAACAATATATTTTCATTTAAATGTCAGCAATTAGCCTGGGGTGAGACTAATGACCCCATTTTACAGATAGGGAAACTAAGGTTTAGAGAAGATTTTCCAGGGACACATAACCAGTTGCAGAGCTGAGCCTGAAACTAAACTTTTAAAAAAACTATATTGTTTCCATTACATCAGTCGGATTTTGATTTCTGTAGCCATGAGAAAGGCAGGCTTGCTTTGGGCTAAAACTTCTTCAACAACAAAGACCAAAAATGACCCTTGTTCAGTAGAGTGTTACAAATTCAGTCAAGATGTGCCCGCAGCGCCCACAGCGACACATGGTTACAAAATTTCTTTGAAATCCTTAAGAGAGAAACCAATGATTACTTTCAGAATAATCAGAATAATTTAAGACTAAAAGTTCTATACTATCATCTAATTTAAAGCTGTAATTGAATTTATTGTAAAACCTAGAATAAGTGCAGATGCAATAAAACCTTTTGAAAAGGGGAAACTCAGCGAGCTCTTTTGTTTTGTTGCATTTTGTTTGCACGAGTCAGCCCACGGCATGTGCGCACGGAGGCGTTTTGGTCTTCCAGAGACCACGGTGTCTTCTAATAGCCAAACTGGCCCAGCGTCTTGGGATTGACTGGGAAGCATTAAACTTGGAGAATCCTTTTGGATAACTTTGAAAGATTTCTTGCTGAGAAATGTTTTAAGTCCTTTTGTAGAATTCTTGATAAGTTTGGTGGTTATTATGACACTCCATTAAAGATACTCAGCTCCGCTGATAGAGTAGGGTATGCACCGTAGAATTTCACTTCATTTCTTGTAAAGAGCCACACGAAGTATACTGGGTCAGCACCAAGAAAACTGGGCTCCATTAATAATTTTAACATAAAGCCTGGCTGGTGTGGCTTAGTGGATTAAGCACTGGTCTGCAAACCAAAGGGTTGCTGGTTCTATTCCCAGTCAGGGCACATGCCTGGATTGTGGGCCACGTCCCCAGTGTAGGGTGTGTGGGAGGCAACCACGTACTGATGTTTCTCTCCCTCTCTTTCTTTTCCCCTTCTCTTCTGTCTAAAAATAAACAAATAAAATCTTTAAAAAATAATAGCAATTTTAACAAAAAGCCTTTAATGATAAAAACAAGTAATATAATTACAGCCACCATGTCCTGAACACTTAGTATGTGCCAGATATTTTGTGTACACTATTGCTAATACCTCACTAGCCATGCAGGGTGAATATTATTAAACAGTAAGTGATATGCCTGAGGCCAGTTAGCAAAATTGAAGAACTGTGGTTTGAACCGTGTCTTCCCCGATTTCAAAGTCCTGCTTTTTCTTCCACTCTATACTATCTCATTCATTGAAGGAGAATTAATTTAATGCCTACAAAGTAGCAGGCACTAGTTGAATTATTGACTAAGGCAAACTCACTTTTCTTATAGAACTTATAGTTTATATAGACAGAAAGGAAATACAAGTAAACTAATATGTAACACAACATAGAATAATCTTAGGTATGTAGTTATACCGACTATGAAATAAAAAGAAAATAGGAATGCAAGCCAGGAAGGAGTGTTTGGTAATTAGAGCAGAGAAATGTCCTAAGGATGCACACTTCAATTCAGGGATGAAATATTATTAAGACTAATGTCACACCTTTCAGTTGGCCCTATCAGTAATAAGCTGATATTTCTATGCCCTGTAGTCTGTCTGACTTCTATATTTTCTCTCTCAATTAGTTTCTGATTTGGAAGAAGAGCTAATTTACCAATTGGCTTTCCTAAAACTCCAACTCACCTGTGGAAGGCACAATCGAGGCCCCCAAAGATGTCTCCTTCCTAATCCCCTGAACCTATGAATACGTTACCTTGCCTGGCAAACAGAATTTTGAAGATGTGATTACCATTAAGGACCTGGAGATGGGAGATTATCCTAGATTACTCCAGTCTAATCATGCGAGTCTTTAAAGGCTGGAATTTGTTCCAGCTGGGTCAGAGAGAGGTGCAAGGACGGAAACACGATCAGAGACACAACATGAAAAAGATTTGACCCTCCATTGCTGGCTTGGGAGATGGAGGAAGGCAGCTGCAAACTAACAAACTTCAGTTGACAGCCGGCAAGGAAACGAGGACCGTGGGCCCACAACCACAGGAAGCTGGATTCTGCCAACAACCCCAATTAGCAAGAAAGCAGTTCTCCCCTAGAGTCTTCAGAAGGAATGTAGCCTGGCTAACACCTGGATTGCCGACCCGTGAGACCTGTTTTGGACTTAGAACCTACAGAACTGTAAGTTAATACATATAATTTAATTACATATAATACATAACATATCAATTACATCACATGGTTATCATTTCTTTTTTGGTGTTGAGAACAATTAAAACCTGGTCTTTTCAGGAGCCGATGGAGGATTTAACACAAGAGTGTTAACTTGCTCAGGTGGAGATGAAAATTCCAGTTGCCAGAAGAGTCTGAGTTTGAAAATGGTTGTATCTCTCAGTGGCCTTTGACGATGGAATACAGTGCTGGGGGAAAGAGAGGGTATCCTTGCTCCACAACAGGGTGGAGGGCCACACCAGGAGTCAAGTCTATGACTCCACAAAGAGAAACAGTTTACAATAGCCAGTGATGAACTCGGTGTCAATACGTTAAGCTGGAGGTATAGCAAGTCTGTAGCATATTCAGGACAACAAATTTACAAGTTGTTGGAAACAAGTGCCTGTAAAAAAGCAGAGAGAGTGAATGGCTTTGGAGCGGATTGGACAATGCAAAGTGAGAAACACTTAAAGCTGTAGGTCGAGGCATGCTTTTGAATCATAAAAAATTATTTGACACTACTTATTTATTTAGTAATATTATACCAATCATCTATAACTCTACATGAAGAAAATAGGGCCAAAGTGAAATTTGGTAACATACAGGTGATTTTGTAGAGGTTCCCCTCCAGGCCTGTTTAGTTTCATGCCATAGCCTTGATAAGGTCTGATATGTTTATTTTTTTATCAACATTGAAGGTCAAGACCTTCAAGTCATCTGCAAGAAATTTGAAGTTTAAAACTTTTCACAGCATTCCACCAATGATCCCACCACACACAAACAGTGTTTATGAATCACATAAGGGTTTGACTGGATCATCATCTACATAACATGAACATCCTATTCTGTGTTTTCCTTTGTGCTTTCGTATCATGGAAAATGTTAATGAGTAAACTCCCTGGTAACCGAAAGGATGTTGTCCACAAAACTGTGGTTAATTATCTTCCACGTTAAATTCTATTGTTCTTAGAAAGTGTGATTAGATGACTTTTTTTAAAACAAAGTTGAAAATTATCTTCATGAGCTCCCCATGAGGCCTAATTTATCTGCATGTAACCAAAAACATCAATGTAAGCCTTACCTCTGAGTTCCACTGTGGCGGATTTTATTGAGGACAGAAAATAAAGTGATCAGGAGTTCTTAGGCAGAGAGAGTACTTCACATTGGCCAGATCATTTCTCTTATGTAGCTGAATTTATATAAAAGGCCCAGGACACATGCCTTGTGAAAAACAGATAAAAATTTGAAAAGTTTTTAAAAACTTTTTATCTTGAAATAATTATAAACCCCAAGAAATTGCAAGCATGGTATAGAGAGGTCCCTGTACCCATCCATCACTTAGCTTCTCCTAATGGTAATGTCTTACATAACTATAAGGCATTTTTTTAAATTAGGAAATTGACATGGGCACAATACATTAACGAGACTACAGACCGACTCAGGTTTAAAAAGTTTCTGTATATGAACTTTTTTCAGTCAGTGGGTAAACATTGATCCACATGACTTCCACCACATTCAAGATAGAGAACCCACCACAGAAATCTCCCTTGTGGTGTCCTGTGTAGTTTTACTTCCTCTTTCACCAGTACCCGGTGACCACTCATCTGCCCTCTGTTCCTACCTAGAGTTTCATCGTTTCCAGGATCTCACACAGAGACCCAGAGAACCTTATGATGGTTGTTACCAGAGGGGAGGAGGAAGGGGGAGAAGGTGATAAAGGGGATCGAACACAGGGTGATGGATGGAGACGAGACTGTGAGTCGGGAGCACGCAATAGAACACGGGTGCTGTGCTGCAGAATTGTAACCAGTGGTACCCCAAACAACTCTGATTTTAAAAAGAACGTTATGCAGACGGAGTCATACAGCATGTAATATCTTAATGTTGACTTCTCTTTATATTCAACATAATCACCTTGGGATTATGTTTCAGCATATAATTACAGTTTGTTCCTTTTACTGCTGAATCGTGTTCCATGGTATGGACTGCCCTGCTGTATTTACCTTTCTACCAATGAAGAGATTTGGGTTGTTTCCAGTTTGGGGCTATGACAAAACTGCTATAAGCTTTATGGATAGGTTTTTGCCTAAACATAAATTTATTTCTCTAGAATAAAAGCTCAAGAATGTGATCGCTGGGTTGTATGATAAGACCAGGTTTAATTTTATAAGAAACTGCCAAACTTCTGGACAGTCTATATTATTTTGCTTTCCCCCTAGCAGTTTGAGAAAGATCCAGTTTTTTTACATCCTTCCTGGCATTTGATGTTGTCAGTGGGGTTTTTTTTGTATGTTTGTTTTTTAGCCATTTGAATAGGTGTGTTGTAAAAAAACCAGACAGATGGTTAATGGTAATTTTGGAACTCTGCATAAACACTTGAATGAGCTCTCTGAAGTGAACACAATATCCTATCCTCACGTATGAACCCAATAAAAGGGCTAGAGGCTGGACCTTAGGCCTCCATATGTGCAAATGCAAATGAACACAAAAGTATGGAAATGTAAGACCATCGACAATGACAAAAGACCTGTTGATCTGTAGCAGATTCCTCTTTGAAACCCTTGTGGTCAGTTTCGGGGAGGAGCAGAGTGGACACCACGTTTTGCTATTTACTACCTGGATGGTCTGACTCTCAAAGTTCAGACGATAAAGATCCGCCGGGGGCTTTCGCAAGCTCCGAAGAGTCCAGCGTGCTTGCCCTAGAGAAAGGCTTTAGTCACGGAGTTGCATTCAAGACTTAAACATGATAGCGATTTAAGAATAATATTAAAGATTTGAAATTATTATCAACACACTGCAACATAGAAGCTTCATTTTATTTAAGGAGCCCTGCGGGGGCAGGGGAGGGGGGCGGCAGTGGAGAGGAAGAGAGAAAATCTGTGTTATTTCTTCCTTTGCTCCTGAGTAGAAAATTCAGAATTCTAACCCTGGGGATTAGAAAGTACTAACCCTGGGGAATCCTAACTGTCTTCAACAAACCATGTGGACCTGAGCAGGACTGTGCAAGTCCTTAGAGCCGTGGGGATTTTCGTAAGTCAAGGTAAATCATACTTGTCCATAAGAGGTCTAAAAGCCTGAAATGAGCATATAAATATAAGTTTCTCCTTCTTGTGAAAGACGATGGAAAGAGTATGAGCTTTAGGTCTATAAAGACCAGAGTTGGGGTAATTTAAACTTATTGTCCTTTACTCATCTATAAAATAGGTATAATAATATCTACCCAAGAGGAAGTTTGAAAGCTTGACACAGTAAAAGAAAAGCTATTAACCTAGTGCCTAGAAAATAGAAAGTATACAAAAAAGGTTAGTGTCCTTTCTCTTTCTTCGTGGTATGCTGAGAGTACGCTACCAGCAGTTCTCGTAATAAACATCGAGACACACACTTTCTGGTTTGACAGAACCACCAGTCAGTGGTCATACGTTGGTTATGTATCCTAAAATGTCACCACTTAAATTACATTGCATATAGTGGGGTTGAAATAAGACTTGAGTTTAGACAATAACCAAGAAGATTCTTGTTTAAACAACTACGATTCACATCTTTTTTCTAATCAACTAACTAGACCTCTTTAACCACTGAGAGTTACAAGGTTAGTGTAGCACAACTATGCAGCACATAAAACTTGAGGCCACCAATTAGAGTTTGGTTATGTGGCAAATTGCACCCATTTTTGGCTACAGTTCTTGCTGTGCAGTGAGGAAGGGAAATAGACTGTGTGATCTGCATGTAGAGAGAAGTGATGCTCAGGGAAATGATAACAGCATCTCTATAAAAATACGTTTTTAACATTAAGCATAGATACAGCAACAGTGATACTTTTGTGCTAGATGTGTGGAGAGAGTATAAATGATTTCAAAGTGTTCATATGCGTTTATAGTCTGCAGGTTCCATCATGGGCCCTCGACATATAAAGGTAAACACACTGTTTTTAAGCGAGCGTCACTCCTTAACCAACTTTTGGTCATGAACTTGGACTTGCTTCTGGTTACAATATAGGTTAGAAATGACTAATACACATGGAGCCCAAATACCATGTGGTATCTCAGGATTACTTTAGGGAAAGGCAGAGGGAAACATTCAGTACTAGTTACTAAGTAACTTATATTTAGAGAAAGGAGACTGTATGAAGGTACTCTAGAGATAACGAGGTGAATGTCAATGTGTCCATCAAAGGCAACAATAACTTGGGCTACCCAAAGCCTTGGGAATTTGCCACATATGATGTGCCAGGAGCTAATATGCTGATCCTACACATCCCAGACATTTTTCTTTCCAAACCCCCTGAACGTAAACCTGGAACTCTATAAGAAACGTTCAGACCCTGCAATCAGTACAAACCTCTGGGTGGCCTGTGTACAAGACAGGCAGAGCATTGCAAAGAATTCTTTCAAAATTGGCATGTGAACTTCTTTTCTTCCAGATAATACTGAATCACAAGTTCAATATTATATGGGAATTTTAATTCTTTACATCAATGGTTTATGGGTTTTTTTACATTTTTAACACTCTTCTTAATATTTTTACTATTAAGAGAAAAGAATTATGCAAGTGTAGTTTGAATATATAAGGGGGGAACCCCAAAATCAGATTTATCTTCTGGAGAGCAAGCCCCTTATAGTACAGGCTTCTCCCACTGAGTGTTCTAGAAACCCATCTGTATTAGTGTACCAGCTGGCGTTGTTGTGAGAGGCTGCGTTTGGCTTCAGTGAATTTTTTGAAGACTTTCAGCATTTGCCCATTTCATGGTGGGTGATTTACAAGCACACCTGTCCACACTCTGCTGAGTTTTCAGTAGTTTTCAACCCAAAATGGCATGACCCCTGTACCCCACTTTCCCTGTTCACCTGATCTCTCACCGAGAGATTATATTTTGTTTCTCCAATAAAAAAAGTCCTCAAAGGGAAATGGTTTACCCATATGGAAGAGGTGAAACAAAAAATGGCAGAAGCACTTTTAAAAGGCATCAAAATCGATGAGTTCAAAAACGGTTTACAGCAGCCCTGGCTGGTGTAGCTCAGTGGATTGAGCACAGGCCTGCGAACCACACGACGATCGTGGTTCGATTCCCAGTCAGGGCACGTACCTGGGTTGAAGGCCAGTTCCCGGTTCCCAGCAGGGGATGCATAAGAGGCAACCATACATTGATATTTCTCTCTCTCTCTCTCCTTCCCTTCCCCTCTAAGATAAATAAATAAAATCTTTTAAAAAAAAAACAGTTTAGAGCAGTACAAAAAAAGCCTCAATAGGTAGATTGTATTAAATGGAAAGTACTGTGAAGGTGACTGAAGTTTAAACATGTAAGAATGAATACACAATTTTTATAAATAAATTCCAGAGGTTTTGGGGGATCCTCCCCATATGTATATACAAATATATGGATATATATGGTGAATAATACGCAAGTATAGTTGAGAGTTAAATATATAGTTTTGGAATGTATATTTTATGAACATAATTGAGTATATATTACTAAAAGAGAATAATGGAGAGATCCACAGGTTGGTTTGGAAGTGTCATGAGGCTGAATTAGCTCACACTGAGTTTATTTATGCAAATATTCCCACAGATGCATTTGCTGCCTTGATCAAGGTTGTTGAACTGGAGGGTTGGTTTTTCTCTGGAGATTTACTCTCAGGAACATTAAAAACCCTACTGATAGTCAATGCTTTTATCTTTTCTCAATAGGATATCAGAGTTGGAGGAATGAAATTCTCCTCTCTTAAAATACACCTTTCAACTTGCCCAGCCCCTTAGCCACTGGGACGTGCGTCATCTGTATTTCTCAGTAGTAATAGTATGACCCAAATTCCATTGAAAAAGTGATTCTTTGAAGAAAAAATATGTCCGTGTTTTTCTTTTGCTCTATAAACAGGACTTTGAGAATTAATCAAAGAAATGTTACACTGGGTTAGTGAGGCACCACCCGTCTGGACCACAGCGGCACGCCCCTTGGAGGCAGTCCCAGCCCCAGAGTCCAATCTGGGTTTTGATACTGCGGCATCTGGAAGCTGACAATGTGAATTTCTCACGTTTCATACTCAGCCTCAACTATGAGCTATGTCTTTAAAAGAGTAAGCTAATTTCTCCAAAGTTTAGCACAACCTGTCAGGAAATAAGAAGGTACAGATACTTCCTATTGTGCTCCACTTTATTCATCAAAGTATCTTTACTTTAGGGGCAATGGGACATTTCTTTTGCCATAAGATGTAAATATTTGCATACGAATACTTTTGAACTTCGTATACTTTTATATACAATAAGATTTAAATCATCTGAAGTTAGCAAATGGCAATAGCGTGCCTTTCTTCCAAGCAATATATATGCATACACATATGTCAGCAATATATATATTTAGAGAGAGAGTACATGAGAAAACATAGTTATTTTAGAAATGTTGAAAAAAATTTTTAATTTGTCAACCAGTGTTAAATTTCATCAAAGCTGTAATCGGATGGGTCCCATAAATTTTCTCAAATGTTTTTTGTTAATACTTAACCTTAGAGATCTCAAACAGATAACGTAAAAGTACTGTAAAGAAATCATATTTGCTTTCTGAGACGTATAGGTAAATGGACATACAATTCTGGGTCAACAAAGAGCAATTTACTTTACATATATATCATTTAATCATGTCTACCTCTTTGTCCCTAAATCATCTCACAGGCCTTATTTTTTTAAGTACTACATTATTTTTCTTACAGGAGAAAGGGTTTGATCCAGTTTATAGCTCTTTTCTTTTTAATTCTTAGTCTTTTTCCACATTTGGTCCTTTTAATGCTTATAACACATTTTTCTTCTTTTTGAATCTGGGAAATTTTAGCTTTGGTGCGCCATCTGTTTGCTGGTGAAGCGCTTGTATTCAGCTTCCCAGATGGGTCGAACGAGAAAAAGGTTAAATGATTTGACTCGAATTCACGCCGTGAGTCATCTGCCCTAAGCCTCCGCCGTGACAAAGTGAGAGAATTTCAAGGGTTTCTTCTAGTTCTTCACTGCGCTAACTTGAAGATCCGACAACTTTCAGAAGAGGTTTCTCGAAACGGAGCAGCGTAGCAATATTCTCCACGCTGTTGGACAATAATTTGGACTTCAGTTTTATTTCCAACATGCAACTTTTCAAACCTTGAAAAAGTAAACAGTTCCTTCTACGAGAAATGGAAACTTAACTTTTTGTTATCACGGCCTCCTTGCCAGTATTCTCATCCCTTTTTTTTCTGTCCTTTCCAGCACATTTTGAAGCTTCCCCCATAGTAATCTTGTAACAACACCCCCTTGTCTCCCATCTCTGCTGATGGACAGGCAGAATCTTCCTGCCAACAGTGCACAGACCACTAGCTGTCCAAAAACAGCCTGAAATCCATATTCTTGGGTACTGTGCTCGTCTGAAGTGTTGGTACTTCGATACAGTTCCAGAGTGTGGATAGCAAAAAAGCTCCCAGTATAAGAAAGAGTTCAGACAGCAAAGGGTGCCGTATAGAGAAAAGAATACGCCTTAATTAAATTCAGTGCATTGTCACAGTATCAAAAGAGACCAAAGTTGACTTACCGACCGTTTCACTTGGTGCAGAGTTCTAGTCCAGACACTGTCATGAAGTTCAAAGAAAGTAGAGATGGTGGTTTCCTTGAGGAATTTGTAAGGATTTGTAATCAAGGTGTCCCCATTCGGGGCCGAAACAGATTATTTTATTAATGAACTAAACCCAGTGACAATCAGTTTAACCAAAATCTGACAGAATAATTTTTTAAATGAATTGTTCTTTTTAAAAATTGATCCCATTATGCATTTCAATATGGTCAAAATATAAGAAGTCACCCTGCCCTTAAGGTTTTGTGGTTCTTCGTTTATCACAGAATTTTTAGTTCTATTTGCTTAATATGTGAGCATATTTTAATATCATATATTTGAAACTCTAATGATTCAATATAACTTATCTACTTCTTAAAGAATCTGAAAAACCTCTTATTTTTAAGATTAAAGTAAGTTTAGAAAAAATAACTTGGGCATGGAAGGCTTATAAATGCATCATAATATATGTTTAAAACCTAGCACCGTGCTTTGCCTATAATTCAATAACTGTTTATTATCTTCACAAGAATTGTGACCCCTCTAGTGATTGCCTCATTCTAGAACATTGTTCTGAATATTTGCAATAAAAGACGAAAGTTATTAATGATAGGCATGGTATTAAAGAGACTTTGAACTTCCAAGTTTATCTTTGCATGAGGTTTCAGATGTAGTTATCTCCCCCTTACGCATCTTCTTTAAGTGTACTTAGTTGTTCAATTTTTTTGCTCTCCAGCTAGATCGTTATCTCTTTAGGGTAGAATAATCTCTGCTTATTCAACACTGTCTCTGCAGCCCCTAGACTAGCTTCTGGAAGACTGTTATAATGGTTTGTTGAATTAAATTCCATCGAAGACCATCTGCCTTTTATTTTAAAAGCTCACAGATTATAGGAGAGGCAATATTTAAAGAAATAATTCTAATCAAAGTAAATGAGCATTTTTATACCAGTATGAATAGCGTTGTGCAAACACTACAGGGCTGGGATTACAGTTCACTGAGGAAAAGGCATGTGACCTGGGTCTTGAGGGAGGGGCCCCGCAGGCAGAAGGGTGGGCAAGGTGTTGATTCCAGGCCGAAGGACAGATTTGATTGTCAATAAATAGAACTGAAAAAAATATATTGTCTTTATCTTATTATCTTTGTCATCTAGTCAAGAGTTGCAAAATGTTGAATACATTTTTTTCAATTACAGACAATTCAGAAAGACGCCAGCCCAGCCAGATGGATGATTTTCAGATTCACACTTCAGAAACACATGGTCCGTTTCTGAGGCAATTCTGTTCTGTTTCTTTTAAAATAGCAGAAAGCATATGGGAACAGGATTGGATCTGTCAGCTACTATCAAAAGAATAATAAAGCTTCTAAAATAAATTAAATCAAACCTATAAAGTGACAAAAATTTTTATTGTATTTTGAAATTCGAAAGTTTGGCATTTGTAGAAACATGGACATTTAAAAAGAGAAAACAATCTACGTTTTCGTGAAAATCAAAGCCTCTGCTACAGCTGCCAAATCTGAAGGGGCAGAGAGAGAGAGAGAGATGTCAGTGTAATGAGAGAGTTTGGAAGAATGTCACTGATCAGTCGTTATATAGTTCTACTCTTCATCAGTACTGCTAATTTGTTTTCCTGAGAAAAGAATGCATAGAATAGTTTATCTACTTTCCACTAATGTCTCGTCCTTTTACGAATACAAATTTACAAACAAAAATAATCACATCAGACTTGTATGTGTGAGAACACCTGTTTTAATTTAAGTAAGGTGGACATTATGGTTGCCCATTGCTTCATGTGAAGGCATCTCCCCATGGGTTCTGTTGGGGCCCTTGACCAAGAGTGGCTTCTCACCAGCTCTAACCACAGTGCTTCCAGAAATGAGTTTTATACGCAGATAAAACCTTCCTAATGCTAGACTAACAACTCTGCCAAATTCTATGTTTCTTACGGCAATTTATCTGTTCCCAAATTATATTCTGGAATTTGGTTGATTAAACTTCCAGGAGAATGATTTCATGGGGCTAAGATCAAAGAATTAAAGGACCTTTACATAGCAATTCTCTAAGAAAAAAAAATTTTCCAAGGAAGATGACTTCCTTTGCCTTTTATTCATCCAGAGTCCTTGACCTTAAATAAAGTAAATGGTCTGCTGGTGACTTTGAAGTCATTGGCTAACCTTCACTCATTTTGGGGTGTGCATTACCCTTCCTGACCCCCACACGCATAGAACTTTGCTCCCCAAATCCGTTATATGCCAATATGAATTTCTCCATATCAGTTCTGGAATGGTGATATGAAAAGTAATATCACCTGTTATTCCCATTTATTCATTCATTCCGTGAACTTTCATTGCCTCCTGGGCTAGGTGTTAAGGGGGCACTCAAAGATGAATGAGGTCTGTGTCACGACTTCAGGGAGTTCATAGGCTGTCGGTGGGACTCAGATGCACAAATAGCTGTAACGCGGGGAACAAAATGACACATTTCAGAATAAAGGTACAAATGAAGTGTTACAGGAGTTCAGAAGAGCAATAGGTCATAAACTTTTAATGTTCGTGAACACTTTGATGATTTTTCTTTTTCGGGGCATTAAACATTCTTTTGACGCAGTTAAAATGTTTTAGTCAAAGTCAGTGTATCAAATGTGCACAACTAGCGTGAGATTTTATGTTTCCATGACACTAAGTGAGCATCATTATCACCACCCCTGTCCCAGCCTGGCGGCCACTCCTTCCCACACTTTATCGTAACCACAGGCAAAACTAGTCTGTGACTGAAAGACGGAATGTACTTTATTTTTACAAGTGGGATTGCCTGCACTTTAAATCCCATTTTTATATATCTGAAATTCTAATAAAAGCTGTTTTTTAGGTTGATACTTGTTATTAGTCTCAGCTTTAGAGGCACAGTCTCCTCAGCATATTTGGTTATTAAAGATATTAGGTTATTATGGATTGAGCGCAGGCCTGTGATCCATACGATCGAGGTTTGATTCCCAGTCAGGGCACATGCCTGGGTTGCAGGCCAGTTCCCAGCAGGGGACTCATGAGAGGCAACCATACATTGATGTTTCTCTCCTTCTGTCCTTCCTTTCTCCTCTAAAGATAAATAAATAAAATCTTAAAAAAGGTATTAGGTTATTAATGTGTAAATGTTATTTATAATGCCCCGTTAAGAATGAAATGAAAGAATGAAGCCTCAAGAGCAGCCCTCAAGAAAATGACAGGGGCGAGATCTCATTTGGTGAACAGATTGAGAAGACAGTTCAGAGAAGGAGATCTTAGAGTTTCTTTTTTTAAAAATGAGTGTTTTGTTTTATTTATTTATTGTTGTCCCATGGCAGTTGTTTCCATTTCCCCCCCATTACTCTTCCCTGCCCCACTCAGCCCCCACCTCCGACATCTTAGAGTTTCTGCACTTACCGTGTGGTCCGTATTGCGTGTGCAGGTATAGTGACTTGAACTGAAACTTTGAATCCCTCTTCATTTAATTTCTGAATAAATATCTTCCACATAGTCCTGACACCAATTGCTATATTGGTGTAATAAATATTTGTGATTGCCCACGTCATTTCAATTTCAAACTCTTCAGCATATTTCAAGGAATAATGAATGATCCCGCAAGTGCTGTAGTCAGGCTTAGTCGACTGTTAGTTTCTTACTGTGACTTTGTAAAGATATTGTCTCTATTTCTCGGGTTCCCAAGTCAAATCATAGTTAACTAATAAATCTGCTAAATCGAAGGCATTGGCAAAAAAAAAGTTAGTATTAGATCAATGAAGACTTTATATTTAAATTTCAACATGAAATAAAACATGTTCCATAGCAAACAGTAACTTCAAACATATGCTTTGTTAGTAGAAAAAGGAGCATTTAAACCCCAAATTTCTAGTGGCTGTGCCAGAAAACAGTTCAGCCATGCATATTCAATTATAATATATGTAAAACACAATACCATAAAGTCAACACATGCTAATAAATAAGCTTGTTCACCATAAATAATGCTTTAATTATCTGGGAAATAGAGAAACTCACATTCAATAAATTTACTTGAGCATCAAAGACTTCTTGGCTAACCACTCTCTGGCCCATCAGACTGGTGTCAGACCCCACAGGTTTAAGCTCCCATCCCAAAACACAACCGGGAAGTTGTCTGTTTCCAGGAATACTGGCATCTGAAGTAAAATATTAAACTACGGCTTTTTGTTAGTAGAAAAGTTAATACCAACTTCCAGGAAAAGGAGTGGTTACCTTCTTCCCCTCCTCCCACTCGAGCATCCCAGAGTGACTCGTGGGTTTCAGCTCCCTCCGGGGGTGGTCCCTGTACCAGGACAGAGCCTCGGACATCCAGGAGTGGGTTGGTGGAGCCTACTCTTTCTCTCCTCTACAAGTTTGTCTCCTTCTGCACTTTTCCAGGTGGTTGCTGTATCTCCAATGCAATATAGGAGATTGCGTTGAGTAATGAAGGCAATTTGGATTTCCCTTACTGAATTAGGACTTCCTTGCAGGCCACGTCTATTCACTTTCTCATCTCCAAGATCCCTAGGACAGCCCCTTACCCACTATAATTAAAGGGGAGGTGGAAGGGTGGGGGGCTTGTTAAATTCAAGCACATTGTTAAAAACTGTTTCAAACAGCAGCCAACAGTAGTGTTGAAATGTCACGTTGGAGGAAAACTGGCTCCCCACCCCCACCAAGCCTCCTGGTGTGAGTTTACTGAGTTTCCCACCCACCCTTACAGGCTCAGGAAGCTGACTTTGTCTTGTGGGCACAGAGTGATGTTACCCTCGCCAAGAAACCGAGGAGTAAAATCAAAATGTCAACGTATTACTTTACACTGAAAATTGTGCACACACGCTTCTCAGCTCACATTTCTGTCTTGGAGCATCTTTCCATCAGATTTGGCCTATCCTGCGATAGAAAGGTACCCAAACCATCTTTACTAGCAAGGCTGGCATTAACAGGAAGAGGCGGCACATTACTATAATTTAAGTTTAAACTGCATGGTTTCCAGTAATGCAACTAGTCTCTTAGGATCGTTTCCAAGGAGACGGTGTCAATTAGGGTGTGAAGATGAAAAAATATTTCCAAAGAAGAAAGAACTTTTATAGGAATTTAGAATTTACTCATTTGGTCTCTTTTTTTTTTGCATGTTTCTACCCATTGTTAATGGTATTTGTCTTTTCTTATTGGTTGCTTAACTGAGGTTTCATCCTATTTGAAGAAAAGCTTGCTGATTTTAACAGAATGATCTGGAAGGGAGACATCTTTCCCAACGTAATAATTACATTTTAATGTCAGACAAATTGAAAATGATAAGAAGAGTTTTAATCAGCAGGATAATGAAAGCCTGGGAAAATGGTGTGCTTTCATGGAATGCACTTCTGTTATTAAGTTTCCTCTGGAGCTTGAATCTAAGCATTTATGATATTAAGAACTAAAGCACAGAAATGTGCTTAATTCTGTACAAATTAATTACATGAATATATATGAAATACAGACCATTTAAATTGCCAATTTAATCAATTACACATTTAAACAGAGCCCAATCAATGCCCTATACAGAACAACTGTGGCTTCAGCGACAACTTGGTGATAGAGTTATTAGAAGTTCTCCATGCTATCAAGACTCTAGGTCACCACCCCACCACCTCCTAGTATTATAGTCATCAAAGGATATTAGGTTAAAGCTTAACCAGAGGTCAGACACACGTGTTCTTCACCATTTTCTAAGACAGGAGCCTCACCAAAGGTATCTAAGATAAATGCTGTGGACTGAAATGTGTCCCTCCAACATTCATAGGCTGAAACCCTAACTTCCAATGTGCCTGTGTTTAGAGAGAGGGCCTTTAGGAAGTCATTAAGGTGAAAAGAAGCCCTAAGGGTGCAGCTCTAACTCCAGAGGACGGATGTCCTTATGAGAAGAGGCAGAGTCGCCAGGGAAACATGTGCACAGAGAAAAAGGTAAAGTGAGGAGACAGCAAGGAGGCGGGCCAGGGAGAAGCCTTAGGAGAAACCAGCCCTGCCAGCACCCTTAGTCTTAGACTTCCAGCCTCCAGAGCTGTGAGAAAACAAGTTTCTATTGGTCAAGCCACCCAGTCTGCTGTACTTTTCTATGGCAGGCCTAGCACACCGATACAATAATCCAGCAGGTACTTTTTGAGGTGTCTGTTCACATCATACCTCCCTTTTGCTAAGAACTATTCCCAAACAGAGCGGACCCCTAAAACTCCAGATGTACTGAAGGATCGTGGCTTCATGGTTTACAGAGATCAGATCTGTGGGGGATCCCCAGCATATTTGGGACCAATTATATTTTCTCTCTCGGGAATTCGAGACTGGGAATCAGGAGTTCTCGTCAATTCTAGTAGGGCTTGAATTCAGGTTATACAAAAGAAGGGGGTGGGATTGCGTTGGCCATGGACGCAGAACATCCCACCTGTCAGAGATTCACCTCATATGCAATAGAAGCTCCCCTTTCCCCCAGTGAGTACTTAGTAGGTGCTAAATCCTGCTTATGAGAGTTATATATATTGACATATATATACACATAGATGCATATATACATACATATATGTTTGTATGTATAATATAAATTCATTTAATCCTTACAGCTCCCTTTGGAGAGAGAAGTTTTACAGATGGATAAACTCGGTCACAGGGGAGTTAAATAGTGCCTAGGATTAAACAGCTGGTGAGTGGTAGAGTGAGTTTGAAGTTAGGCACCTTGGCTCCAAAGTCCAAGTTCTTACCTACCATCTATACTGCCTCACTCTTTAAGAAGGGGGGGAAAGAAAAAGGAAAGAAGATGAGGAGGGAGAGGAGAAACGGCCATTGGTTTGTTGTTGTTTGTTTTTTTTTTTTCCGAAGTCTCTTGGCACTCACAGATTTAACAATAACAAATTCCACTATTTGCAAACAACACTGAGAGCCCATGGTCATCTGCAGCGACAGACCGTGCCAGGGCCCAGCCGGATCGTCCTGCGGCAGGGCCAGCATGAAGTAGTAGCAAGTGAGTGGCATGGCCGATTCTCCTCATTTCTCCCTCAAGGCAGCTCTTTGCTTCTGCAGAACTCATTTCTGTGAACCCCTTCTCCGCTGTGCTGTACCCATCAACTCAGAGACGCGGTGGGGGCGAGGCTAGACAGGAGGCTGTGTGTGCAGTGTGAGGGCAGGCATAAGAAACGCGTTTCGGCGAATGAAAACTTGAGTCAGCAGAAATCCAGGAAGGAGCCGCCCGCACGTTTCCGTGTTTGGGAGTTTGGTAATGGAGATAGTTTCCAGACGTATTCCTGGAATGCCCAGAGTCTTACTCTTTTCTCTGATGAGCCAATTAGCTCTGAATACTCAGTATTTGCGGTTCCTTCCTCCCATTGAGATCCACTGCTTTTAACGGAGAGTTTGGCAAACTTCGTATGTGGAAAACTCAAAGAGCTTTACGATGTACTCATTTTATAGCTCATTTTATGTTTGAATTTTCATTTAAAAAAAGAAAAGTGAATGATATAAGAAGAATCAGATCCAAGCATTCTTCTAAGATTAAAATGTAGAATTTAATTTTAGAGAGATACTAAAACCACACGAGGATGGATTTCTTTGGTTGGTTATTGTTTTATCTTACTCGGGGATTTTATGGCTTTATGGTGAAGCTCTAAACTAATGGACACAATGGACACATACACAATGGACACATATACAATGCTTTTGAGTAGCAATAAGAGATGAATCTATAAAGTAAGAAATATCTAATAAAAAAACAGTAACTTTCAAACATGTACAAACATCACCACATTAAATTCAGAAGTTAAAAAAATTATGTTTGCAGGACACACTTGTCTAATTGAAGTGTCCCTCTGGGTCAGAACAAAACAAGAAGGTCTCTCATTCTCTTCCCTAAAAAAAAAAAAAGAATCTTTGGCCATGGAAGTGTCCTGATATGGTTTAAACTTTAAAGAAAGAAGAGAAAGAAGAAAGTAGGCTCAGGACCCAGGAAATAAATATACATTCTGTGTTAAGGTAACGCAATTCTCTACTGGACTTTTCTGTTGGAAACTCTACAAAAATCCCAGAGATTTCTTCAGGCTATTGGGAAAAGGGTAGTTCTTTTATCTATAGCTATGGTTTTGGGATATGCAAAACCAAATTATACACTAATGGCTTATTTTCACATAGCTACAAAGCTTACCTGAGTTTTTTTCCAGCCAGTGGGGGGCATCTCATACATCCACAAAATAGAGAACAATTTTGAAATCAACAATGGGAATACAAATGTATTGGAGCATACAAATGTGGATGCATTTAGAACTTGCTTGAGCTGAATTTGTGCCAGTGACCTCTTCAAGTCTCCTCTAACCCATCTACGTTTTTTGTGTGGTATTGCATTGCAGTTACTGCACAGTACAGTTTTTGAAAGACTGCCTCATTGTATTGTCAGTGTGGAATTTTAATATCCCAAGATCGAAGTCTCCTGTACTGAAAAAGGATTGTTTGTCTTCACACACAACGTATTTGTACACATTGTCATCACAAGACAACTATTGTCTTTTGGATGCATTACATTGAGCTTAACCAGCTTAATTTCCTGAATAGAATAAATCACTAATGGTGAAATATGTTTTTTGTAGTGTCATGGAATTGACCTGCAGCCCAGTTGGTTTTAATTATGCGCCTGCTTGTCATCTAAAAAGAGAGTGAGTTGAAGGACGAGAGGAAGGAAGCAGGTGACATTAGGAACACCCAAAGTGTTGTTAATTCCATCACGTCTTACAGTCTTCCTTCCAGACCACAGACTATACCTGGAGTTCTAAACAGCCCCCAGCGCGACAGTTGGCGTTCTTGAGTTACAGATGCATTCCTTAAAACCAGTGACTGTCACAGTGAAAGAGAAAAGGTTCTCGGGAGGAAGGAGCTGTCAGGGATGGCTAGACGGAGAATTTTACTTATCTTGACAGCGGTTTTGACTGCAATGGATTAACCACCAGGATTAGTGTTTGCCTACTTTCACCTTTTCCTACATTTTTTAAAGCAAATGTCTGGATCCTTGTGATGTTTTCTATTGTCTGGAGACATTTTTGATTGTCACAAAATCAGGAAGGGGTGGTTATTGGCACGTAGTGGGTGAAAGTCAGAAATCATACTAAGCATCGTACAATGTACAGGATGGTCTCCCCCTTCCAAATAAGAATTACGTGGCTCAATGTGTCAATAGTGCCAAGGTATTAGTCCGCCTTCCAAATACCAGAGCATGCCTGTCAACTAAAAGCAGCACAAATTTTGCCTTGATTTGTGCTCTTGTCCTAGTTTAACTCCTTCAATATTAAACAAATGGACAATACATCTTCCTGTAAAAAAATATTATTCTGTGATTAAAATAGTGTTGTCTTCCTAAGTTACAGCAAAGAAAATGAAGTGTAGCTGACTCAGGTGTGAGGCCAGTGAATAAAAATTGCTTGTTGCTGTTAGACAATAGTAATTTGCAGCCAACTAAGTCATTCTTGGCCCTGGCCGCACAGTATGGTTACCTAGATTTTTTAGTGTCCTGGTGCCCACACCTCTCTCCCTGGAGATGCTGGTTTAGCGGGTCTCAGTTTGGGCCTGGGCTCAGGTGGCTTTCAAAGCTCACCAGTGGTTGTAACGTACAGCCAGGGAGAGAACCACTCATTCTAGTCTGTGGGTACCACTGCTCTGCCAACAGTTTCAGGATTCATTATAGGGCCCCGGCGAGGTTCTCAGTTTGACAATGAGCTACCTAAATAAAACAATTTCAGGAATATGCTTGGTGTTCTAATTGTATCAGGTTTCTTTGGATGGGGTTAAAGAGTGAATCCCACAATTTCCCTGAAGTCCACCAGTACTAGCTAACACCAATCTGAAGAGCTCCCACAGAGAATCTAAGCTCTCCAAATTTAAAATTATGCCATCTATGAATGCTAGGTGAGCAGACTGTGCTAACTTTCCACGTGAAGTTTTTTTCTTTGCATTGTTCTTTTTTATACCACACAAAGAGGGGGTGGAGCCAGCTCAGAGCTTGCTTATTAATGGCTATCTCCAATACTGCATTTTCAATGGTGAGGTTGAGATGCTATTTAAAACCAAAGTATTGGGGAATATATATTTAAAGCCCAGTGTTTCTTTTTATTTTCCAATAATCCCCTGGAATGAAAAAGATGGCTTTTTTGCTTTGCATTGTTTCCCTCCTTCCAAATGCCAGCCTCCAGGCTAAGCCTTAAAAGTAAACATGGATATTTTCTGTATAAATTTGGAGGACCCCACAAAGAAGTCTTCCTGGCACGTTGTTGACATGTTAAGACTAGTGAGCCTGCATGCTGCAGGGAGTGGTTCTGCAGAAGAAATGAGGGGAAGTAGGCTACGCTCAAGGGATTTAGCAATTCCCAGCCTTGCTCACTACAGAGCCTGCTGCCTTTCAGGCATTGCTTTGTTGCAGTCCCATCAGGTCCCTGTCCCATCCTCTCTGAAGTCATAGGCTGTGACTCAGTCTTGAAACTGGGCAAAATAAGTTTTGCTTAGGGAAAACAATTTAAATGAATTGGTTTAATGTTTGTAATAATATTATTCCTGTGATAAAGATGTGTATCTATACTAAAGTAGGACCAGACAAATTCAGGAGCTGTAGGCAAGCATAATTATTTAATATTAATTGTGAAAAGCACCAGAGTACTCAATAATTATAGGTGTTTTATTTGAAGGATGATTTATATCAAGTGCAAAGAATAACCTATGGAAATCTGATATGAAACAATATTATTGTTTTCAACAATATGAAAATATCGCTGACTCTGGACAACCCTAGAGGGTGTGGCCAGTCATTTAGGGCCCCTATGTCTATTCTTTCAGGTCATCCCAGGACGTCCTGAGAGTTGAGGAAGGCAACAGAATCAAACCAGTGAGAATATGCAATTCTCTAATGGTCAGCTGACTCTTCCCATTACATCCTCTGCTAATTTCAAGGCAACTCTCTGGAACCTTAGAAGGAAAAAGACTGCATGAAGAATTATATATTAGTGGTCATCAGGCACTATTATTCTTTCAAGTAACTGTGTGAGTTATGCTTCATGAAAGATCGGCTAGAAGAGGTAGTCAACACAGAGCACAGAGTCACAGAGACCAAAAGGACTTGGGAAGGTGCTAGCCAATGCCTCTGACCTAGCTCTCTTAAACCCCAAAGAGAAAAACGGTCATCTCAGCTCATTGTCAAGACCTAGAGAATAACATCCTACTCTGGGGTAACTTTTAGACTTGATGCATTTGGGTACTTTTAATTCTTTACTTGCTAATATCTGTCTCTGAACTATGATAAATGAGAGTACCATAAAATCACTGTAGCTGGCAGAGAACAATATGATCAACTGTAAAAAGCAAAAGTTTGGGAGTCAGAGACATGAGTTTAAATAATGATTCAAGCACTTCCTAGCTATTATCTTTGGCAAATTTTTAAACCTCTCTGAACCTCATGCCCCTCTATTGGAAATGAGAATAATTGGACACCCTCCCCGCCCCGCCCCCCCTCAGCCTTCTGTGAGGATCACAGGCAAGGCACCCGGCCCACACTTGGCCACAGAGAAAGCCTTCAGTAAATAGTGCCTGCCAATGTGATTCTCATTGCCTTCTTCTCTTGCCCTCAACTATTATTTATTTTTACTTCACTTCCAAGGCCCTTCAATGCTCTGCTCCAATAATGGAAGTAGGGTTTAAATGACCTAGGAAAGGTAAGAACAGGAATTGGGGAAACTGGAAAGTGAATGTCCATGCATTAGGAGAAGGAAAATAAGAGGGTTGGTGGGAACCTCAGCTTATGGTACTAAAACTATATCCTCACGTGTTCCTTGACTTTCTTTCCTCACTCTACAATAGAATATTTTCATAGTTCTTGGGAACTGTGAACATTTCTGACTTTGCATTTTCCAAAGAAAAGAACAGTGAATCTTTAGATAAGTTTACCTTTAGAATTTCTTTTAGAATTTTCTCTTTGATTGGATTCCATTTTCTTTCTTTAAAAAAAAAAGATTTTATTTATTTATTTTTTAGACAGTGGGGAAGGGAATGAGAAAGAGGGGGAGAGAAACATCCATGTGTTGTTGCTTCTCACAAGCCCCTGCTGGGGACCTGGCCCGTAGCCCAGACATGTGCCCTGACTGGGAATTGAACCTGCAACCTTCTGGTTTGCAGGCCTGTGCTCCATCCACTGAGCAACACCGGCCAGAGTGGATTTCATTTTCGATTCAGTTTCAACATTGTGTGATATGCTACAAGAAGCACTTTTGTCTGTTAAAAAGTGAATAATTCTCCTGTGTGACTGATAAAATTTGAGGTGACTAACTTCCCAGGTTTTACTGAGTATACATAAGTCTAAGTTTACTAAGTGTAAGTTTGGTTTGTTAATTGATAAAATTAGGATAACACCTATGCCAAAGAATTGTTACAAGATTTAAATGTAAATATTTAAATGCATATAAATCTTAGCATTTAGTATGTGGTCAGTGAACGTTCATTTACTTCCATCTTCATAGAGAGGTTGCTCCCTATTTCTTTTTACTACCAATGATTTAAAGAAAAACAGGTAGAGAAGTTGAATATGTCTTCAAACCCATAGTCCAAATTGTTGGTTTCTTTATCTTGTAGACGTCCCTGTAACTTTGAGCTGTCGTTAGTCTAACAGGGGTCGCTAGGGCTAAAAGGTGACAGGTGACCTTTAGTCTAACAGGTGACAGGGCTAAAACTGAGTACTTTGCAAGTACAATATGCCTCAGACTTTGGGGTTTGCTTTCTCAGTAAGTTCTGACTAAGCAAGTAAATATATGGGAGCCTACTGACGTTCCGCTTGAATTCTGCAAAGAGAGCAATCTTGCAGAACCACGAAAATGTTCTAAACTCTATCTCTTATAGGGCAAGAAAAAAGTCTTAGGTAGGCGGGCTTTTATTCTGTAAGGAAACCATTTGCTGTCCCTTCACAGAGTCTCACAGAGATCAATCTTAAAGTCAAAGTAGAGGCACTCTGTTCGGCAACAAGCTGAATCCCATAGGCTCCCACCCCCGTGAACTGGGCTACCACAGTGTTCTTAACCTTTAGTGGGCATTGTTCTGGGAAGAGGGAAAGAATCGACCTTATACAGAAGGCAAGTGTAATATTTTAAGTGAAGTCAGTGCCGAATTTCTGTGCGAACATTCACAGCGTAACTTTTCTTCTGGGGTAGTGAGAGCAAGGCACAGGCATTGTTGGTGAGTCACAGTGGGGTTACTGTTCAGAATGTATAATGACTCTGGGGCCGATGGGGAGAAACTGTGTCTAGTTCCTGGATGCAGAAAAGATAATGGCCACCAAAAGTAGTTCCACATGTGCCCCATAAACAGAACGCATCTTCATGCGGGTGCTGTAGGGAGTGGGGGGAAGTTGGCAAATGGACGTATCATGCCTTCACCTTTTATTTCATCTTGACATCCAACGGTGGGTCAGTCAATGCAGGCCCATGCACTCAGGAAGGGCATTAGTAGGGTTAAGTGCATTCTCAGGCTAGGGTATCTGGACTGATCCTCTTCTAGGTCTATGGAAAATTCAATTGCTGGAATATATATTTTAAATATAAAAGTTAATGAGCTAACCATGAGAATAGTAGCATAGAACAACATGTCTCAAAAATAGAGCAGTTAAATATTGCTTTTAGCAAGTACATATACCTATTCCCAAACTGCCCTGTGTTAAATAAAATTGTAAAATAAGTATTTTGGAGCTTTAAAATTATGTATAGAGAAATATTGAAGTACATGAGGGAGCCATAACTACACTAAAATGTTGGCTGAAAACAGTAAGAAACAAAGTTGTATGTATGCTGAAGGTCTCAACAATCTACTTTCAAAGATGCTGGAAGAGGGCTGGAAGGAAATATGCTCCCATGTTCACGATGGTTGCCTCTGAGCAGGGTAGGTATCCCGGTGGAGCTCTTTCAGCTTTATATTTCTATTTCCGTATTTCATATAATCTACCTGTTTATTTCATAATCTCTGTGGGGGATAACACAAACGTTCTATGATATCATAATATAGAAATGTCATACGCGTATTTCTGCTTCATTAGGGATGACATTCACAGAGCAAGGATCTGGCAGCAGTCTACCTTTTTCTTTTTACTTGCTAAATGCATCAGACCATGCCGGGATATTTTTGCTTCTTAACCTCAGTGAGGATTTTCCTTTGAAACAAGGAGCTCTAATTTTTTTCCCTACCCTAACCCAGTGTGTGTGCTTTTTTTCTGGAATCCAAATTGGATGTCTTCAACAACAAAGTAATTTCAAAGGCAGTATGGAGAAAATCTGCCTCTACTGAGACCCTAGCCAGCACAGTCACTGTTACTTTAAGAGTAGCGTTCCACCTCCCCCTCACACCCACATACTTGTCCTCTCTTTGCACAGCAAGTGCCAAGCAGTGACATCTACTATAGTTTCTAGGACACGATGGTCTCTGCTATACAGGGGGGAAAAAAAAAGGGAGAGCGAGGGAGAGAAAGAAGGCGGGTGGTGAGGGAGAGCGAGCACAAATCCAGCTATGTCCCCAGAGGATGAGTCACTTCCTCCCAGTAATCCTGAGATGCTGTTTATGGCTGCGCCGCTGATATACAGCCCGGCTCCGTTTCCCCGCAGAGCTGCAGGACGCAGCCTCCCCCCCGCACCCCAACCCCCACTGCCCATTAATCATGAGAGCCTGTTCGCAGTGTACACAGAGTGGGAGTTCTGCCTACGAGTGGCCTCTAGCTGTCTCCAGCTCAATGAAATGACCCTGTGTGAAAACTTGTTTTATGAGAGATTGGTTTATTTGTAACTAAACTACTTCCTCCGTTATTTGATAAGCTCAAATATTTGCTACTGATAGTCTGAGAGTGTCACATTTATTATCCTATTTCAGTGGTTGCCTAACTCCTTTGGAACCGGCTCCGTTAACCCTTTGAGGACCGGCGGTAGCTTTGAATGGGCCAGCTACTTCCCTTGGCAAAACCAATGCCATCGTTTAGACAATCCGCATTATTTTAGATCAGCTGCGACGTATGTATCCAAGAGAGGCCTTTTTGCTCCGAAACAGAACGCATGCCAGTAGAGAAAAAGGGGCCTTGCTGAGCTCCCAGGAGCTCCTGAGGCCCCCCAAAAAGGAAGGAATGGTATTCTGGCTTTCTGACATAAATATGTGCGTATTACTATTTCTTTCTTTATATATTAATATCTCTGAAATGGCACATTTTAAACATATCACAATGGCTTTCTGTAGCGTCTCACACCCCCAAGTAGTATCTGTGGAGGGCATGCCGCCTGTAACCCTGCAGCGCTCTGCGTTTTGAGACTGCGCCTTGTGGAGTCTGAGCTCATTTGCATTTGGCAGAACTTGATTTCCTGCTCCTGCAGGCGGGGGCAGCGGGGAAAGCCTTCAGAGTCCTCCCTCAAAAGGCTCAAAGGGCTTTCTGAGCATATTACGCTGTTTCCAAGAGTTCAATGAACCAGAACGAGGCAGATTTCATTTGAAATAAAAAAGAAATACAGGCTTTGTTACACGCACTACATTTGAAAAACCTACATTGAAATATCTGCCCTGACAAAGCCAGGCTGGGTCTGCTTTTCAGTTGCCTGGCTCTCTGATGGGCTACACAGAGCTCTCAGTGAGCGTGGAAGAGGCTAAGGAAATAACCACTTATGTGTGGAGAAACGTTCCAGCCTTGCAGAGACTTTCCCCAAATCATTAGACCCACCAAAACGCCTTTCGCTGGCCAAGTCCACACCTTCTTCATCAGATTTTCCACACTTCTCCAGACTCCAAGTACTGTCCATCTGTATTTCCTAAGAGAGCCAGTCATTTGTAGCTGGAAATGTAACTGAGTTTACTCTCTTAAGCCAGAGACCTCCTTGACGGTCAACAAAAAAAGAAAAAAAAGAGTTTGCCTCCTAACTCATTTCAAGAGTGTCAAGAATGCAAACATCTATATATCCACCCCTCAAAAAAAGTGAATTTTAGGATCACCACTGTCTCTCGGCCTACAGAGAGGCACAAGAAGACACCCGGCCAAATCTTCTCCCTGTGTTGGTCAATGGAAGGGGGTTAAGGGTTAATTGCATGTATCCCACCTCTGGTCACTTTTAGGCCCAGTTCTCAGCAGGCAGCCTCCTGAGTCCTTGCCCCAGCTGCCTATCACTGGAACAAAGACTGGCCCTGAATGGTCATTGGCGGTGGAGTTTGATTCAGAAGCAGTCAACGAACGTATTGAATAGATTTTATATTTTAGTGCCCCCATCCCTTTCTTCATCTCGTTTTTTTCCCCCTTTAAAATTTTAAAATCACGGTAGAAAACACATGACCTGAGATCCACCCTCTTCACAAATGTTTAGGTGAACAGTATTGTGAACTCTAAGCAGTGTTGTATAGCAGGTCTGTAGAACTGTTTTATTCTGCATGACTGAAACTTCATACCCACTGAAGAGCCACCCCCATGTCCCCTCCCCCCAGCGCCTGGCAACCACCATCCCCACCGTTCCCCTCTCTGCCTCGGTGAGTCTGACAACCTCAGGCGTCTCATTAGACAGAGTCATGCAGTATTTGTTCTGCAACGGGCTTATTCCACTCCGCACAGTGTTGGCTCAGCTCCTCCATGTTGTAGCATATGACTGGATTTCCTTCTCTTTTCATGACTAAATAATATTCCAGTGTGTGTTCAACCTTTTCTTTATCCACTCATCTATTGATGGATATTGAGGTGTTTCCCCCTTTTGGCTATCGTGAATAGTGTTGCAATAAATATGGAGGTGCAAATATACATCTGATAGGGGGTTAATACCCAAAATAGTCAAGGAATTCGTACAACTCAACAGCAAAAAAGCTCATATAACCTGATTCAAAAACAAGCAAAAGACTTGAGTAGATGTTTTTTCCCAAGAAGACATACAAATGGCCAACAGGTATACAAAAAGATATTCAACATTGTTAATCATCAAAGAAATGCAAATCAAACCACAGTGAGATATCACCTCATACTTATTAGGATGGTCACCATCCAACCAAACGGATGATAACGGGCGTCCGTGGGGATGTGGCGAAACTGGCACACCTGTGTACTGCTGGTGGGAGTATAAACATGGAGCAACCAGAGTAGACAGCCACTGCAAAATTAAGGGAGAACTACCATAGGATCCCGCCATCCCTCTGCTGGGTGTTTATCCAAACGAACTGAAATCAGGATCGCAGAGAAATATTTGTCCTCCCAGTTCACTGTAGCAACTTGGGGTTCTAGTTGTTTGTTTATTTAGAAATTCTATCCATCATGACCTCACATTCCATCAGATAAAGGGACGTGATGGCGAGGTGAAAAAGGAATGAAATCCGGTTTGGACACCCAGGCTTTACTGGCAATACGGCCTCCGGTGCACCACTTCAGTTCCGAGGGTCCTGATTTCCTTTTCTCTAAAGTAGATACGATTCCATCTGCCTTGAGGGCTGTTCTGAGAAATAAGTGGCCTGACTTGGGTAGAGTTTTGTAAACTGTAGAGCACTAGCAAGTGTGTGTTATTATAGCACAAATGAGCAAAACAAAATTCTGCTTATCTCTCTCCTTTACACAAAATACAAAGAAAAAAATCCACTCTAGTGCTTGAGTTTGCTGGTCTTCATCAGTTCTGGATTATTAACTGTGTAGTACCTAACTTCACACGTCTCTTTTTGCCTTGTCAATATACAAAGTATTTTTATCCTTTAAAGAAAAACAGTGGACGATCAAATATTTATGTGTATGTGCATAATATATTATCTTGGATGAAACTTCCACAACCTATGTACCAGCTTTATGTAATAAGTTTGTCTTCAAGATAATTTCCAAAATAAGTTCCTGTGTTAAAAGCATGCCTGATTGTTGCTGTTACCTTTCCTCAGCCAGTGAGTCATGGGTTTCAGGACGAAAGACTAACCGAGGCCGAGGTGGCTATGAAACGGAGCAAACGGTTTTCCTAGCCGGCTTCTCTGGCCATGACGCGCTATCACTAGCACCTGCGCTGTCGGGGGAGGGAGAGAGTGATTTGGTCTCCCGAGAGGGGGCCCTTCCCCCCCCCCCACAGTCTGCTCTCTGCAGTTCTCTGGTATTACTCACTCCACCACATTGTTTTATGTAGCTCAGCATACCAAGTCTGCTCGGTGGCGCAGTACTGTTTACTGGGACGTCCAGCCCCCTGGAAGTGTAAACATATACAGCAGAAGTTAATTTCCTGCCCAAGGTCATATTACTCGGTTAACTTGGTGGTTCCTTCCAAGTGTTTCCAGTCTTCATTTATGGTTGGCCCTTGAATAACACAGGCTTGAACTGCGTGGGTCCACGTATAGGCAGGTTTCTTTCAGTAAGTACACTTGGCCCTTCCTATCTGAGAGTTTCTCAACAAGGACTGTGTTTTCAATCCATGGTTGGGAATCTGCGGGTGCGGAGGGCCAACTGCATGCGTTGTTCTGTGCCGTTTTACACGAGAAAGTCGAGTATCTGTGGGTTTTGTTACTCGAGGTGGGCGGGGGGCCTGGAGCCCATCAGTCTTGGATTCCAAGGACCAGCTATGCCCGTTTTAGCTCAAAGCGCCTGATGCATATTCACTATTCATATTGTAGAGAGGTTATTTTTGTTGTTTGAGTTGGTCCTATACTTCGCCCTATAATCCATTTCCATCTGATATAATTCATATCAGATGAGTCTGATACATTTGTTATCGTGCCTTGACTCTCTTGCCCTTCCTCCCCTCCCTGCTGCACATTCTAGAGACTCAGGACAGCAGTTAAGATTTGGCAATAAACCGTTTTGGTTTTAAACACTGGTTTTTTAATCTCTAACTTTGTGACCTTGAATAAATAAAATACTTAACCTGGACACTGAGCTTGTTGCTCTGACTATAAAATGAGTTCCCAAAGGAGCAAATAGTATCTTCTTTATTTTTACATTTATTTCCAAAAATTAGCCCAGGAGCTGGCATATAATAGAAGGTCACAAAATGTGCCTACCCCAAAATCCTAAAAATATTTTGATCAAGTTTAATTATATATTTTCAAAGGTGGTTTTCTAAAATGATGCTTTTTAATTGTGTAAAACATGTAAATTAAAATATAGAATATAAAAACACAGAAACTTTTTCCATAGAGAACACAGTTGTCAAGAAACCAGCAAACTTATACCATGACCCGTGGACATCAACTAAGGAGGGGATTGCTGGAGGCAAGGGGGATACCAGATTGGGGGGGCAAAGAGGGAGACATTGGGACAACTGGAATAGCGCAATTAATGAAATGTGTTTTCTTAAACAAAGAACATGGTAGTATATTTTTCAGCTTTGCCGGCCACGCGGTCTGTGGCAGTTAAGCGTTGTAGTGGAAAGGCAGCCACAGACACACCAAGTGAGTAGGTGTAGCTGTATTCCCGGAGAACTGTAGTCACACAAACAGGCTACAGACTGGATTAGGGCCAAGTACTATCATGTGCCATCGCTATTCTAAAACACGCCAAAAGGGGCATGCAAGTTAAACTTGCATTTCCTAGAGTGACCATCCATTCAGGTTGCCAGGGCCTGGGAAGTTTCTCAGGTAAGGGACATTCGATTTATAAAGCAGGGCAATCGCAGGTAAACTCCAAAGAGATCTCCAAAGCGATCTACTCTACCTAGATCCTAACTTCATTAGGATCCTAACTAACATTAGCTCAACAATCAAAGTTTCAGCTGAATATAAGCACTCACAATGGTCTGAATTATATGAGAATCATATGAAGTAATTTTGAAACTAATTATAAAACATAACTTTTACTTTATTTTTTTCAACTTGGACAACGTTAAAATAAGCATTCTGCAGTTAAAGAACAACAGAAAATAAGAAAATAGAGGATTACTCAAAGAAAAAACAATGCAGCAATATAAACTTTTTTTAAGTTACATCATACGAAATTCTGTTTCACTAGCACATATTTTATTTGGGCAATAAATGATGTCTTCCTGTAATAAAAATCCCAAATTAGACTTCTTTATAGGCAAGAAATTTGAAGAGGTTGCCAAACAGACTCAGGAAAATCCCAGGGACTTCATGATTCATCATTTGTATTGAAAATTAGAAGGTGAGAAAATTGAGAGAAAAAAAAATTCTCACCAATAAGGATTAAAAACAAATGATTCATTTTTCAAACTTTTTTCAGAGAAGCAAATTGTAGCCAAATTATAGGCTTGACAAACCATAATTAAGGCATAAGAGGAATTATGGGGGATTGAGAGGTGAAGAAGGCCATGTTTCAACTTAAATATCAATTTCATTTAGCATCGTTAAAATTAGCTCTTTCCTGCTACAAATTCTTTAGGTTCCTGAAGTCACTGTTTAATGAAAGGGAAATGGAATAGTAGAGCCTACATATATAAATCAAATGAGATTAAACACAGGAAGGAATTTATAAGTTGTAAATAATGTTCATACACAAATATGGATAATATTTTTACCTGGAAATGAGAAGGGAGCCTGTGAGTCCAAGAGTTCGGAGAACAGTAAGTGCACACATTCCCCTTTTCCCGTCTTTGCAGTTTGAGTGTTTTAAGAGAGTTTCTGAAACTATCGTTGCCTGGAACAGTGTTTCTCTTTGGATAATTTTAAAATTTGGAGTAGAAAATTACACTTATTTTCAATCCAAGCACTCATTTAGTAAAAATATAATTAAAAAGCTCAACTTACTAGAATATCTGGAGAGTGAAATGAATGACTTTAAAATAAATGTTTGTCTAGGTGATTATTAATTGAGAGCATATTTTGTTTTACCACTTTCCATTTTGTTGCATATTTTATTAAAAAGACATGGGAGAACCATACTTTTCCTTCAGTAATTCAGGAATAACCACAAAAGAGCCTTTAAACTAAACAGCATTTTAATTTTATGTCACTGCGTATGTTGAATGGATACTGTGCACGAATCTAGACGTTTTAGGTGTGGATTGAATCAGGGCAAGAGGGTTTCATTTTTTTAGGGTTTTTTTTTTTTTTTTGCTTTAGAATTTTAATTGCATTCATTTGTAATCCGGTAGAGGAAGTAAACAGTATACTAGTAACATTCATCATTGAGAAGAGGGTAAAAAGTGATTTCAATAGAGTCTGGCTGCGTGAGCTTAATCAAATGAGGCCAGCAGCGTTAATACTCTCTCCCATTCTCTCGGTAATAATAGTTCATTCATAAAAAAAAAAAAAACCTTTATAATCATTTTATTAGCCATCATTGTCAGAGGTCTAGTAACTTTAATTTAAGGGTCTTTGACGGTGGAAGAAATGGAAGTATAAAAATGTAAAGGGGGCACTTGTGGTCTGAATGTGGTCCATGCAGTTAGCATATCCCCCTTTCAGGCTGGAGGACATCCAAAAGCAACAAGGAGAATGGGAAACAAAAATGCAAACTCCATTTTCAGCAAGAGTAGGAGACAGCTCAAATCTCCAGAGCCCCAAGTAGGTGGAAGGGCTGCCAAAAGCAGGCTGAGCAGGGCAGAGCCAGGGCCCCGTGGGAGGAAGCTGAGAGAGAATGCCACAGAGCGAATTCCCTCGCAGCAGGCGGGGGACCAGCTCCCGCAGATATCAGAAAGAGAGCAAAATGACAACCCTGCACACACGAGGGGTGCAGTCTGGTTGTTCAGTCTGTATCCTTGTTTGCAGCATGCGATTGGGGTGCACTGGCTGGCAGCAGAAGCAATCCTGGACCTGAGTTGATTTTGAGACACAGAAGAGGGAGACCTAAATAAAGAATCATTCATAAAACAGCCATAGGTACAGGGAAGCACTTTATCTTGTTACTACAGAATTCAGGACAGTCTCTGCACTGTCTTGCACCTGCCTATATCCATTGGCTGGGTAGAAGCAGTAGCTACATGAGCCAATGCCACAGCCTAGAACACAACGCTGGCTCCTCCTCCTACCTGAAACTCACACAGTAGTTGGTCCAGAAAAATGCACCATTTTCACCAATGAGTTCAAGTGAAAAACAAGAGTGAGACCTATAAAGAGATACTACAAGAAAAAAAGAGAAGGCAATACACAATAGAGAAGAAATACATAGGAGGCTACATAGCATAGTTCTTAATACAATATGGTTTGGAAGCAGACTGCAAGTTACAAATTTCTGGAGTAGGTTAATTCACATCGTAGGGACTCAATTACCTCAGTTTGTAAAACAGAGTTCAAGTTAATACTTACTGTATGGTTTGTTATAATGATTAAATGATCTAATATTGGTAAACATTTAGAATAGTGTCTAGTACAGAGTATATTGTATTTAAGTGTTAAATTTCTTTAGAAATGACACTGTGAAACACATGTATGTTTGCCTTATTTAAAAAATAATTTAATAGGTAGTCACCACTACGAAGTAAGACCACAAAGTAGAAATAGAAGAATAAAGGAAGTAGGCATGTGATACCAGGCGGAAATTAAAAAATGAGTTAGTATTGCTCTGGAAAAGGATTAGAAAAAAAGATATCACAAGTAAAGGCAACACTGGACAGATTGCAAGCGAGAATAGACACTGTCAAAAATAGTACTTATACCAAGTGTAGAAATGATTAAAGTGATAAAAATAAAATGAAAAATGTTTAAAAGAATTGGAGATAAAATGATAAAGATGGGCAGAAAAATACAACATAAACATTGGAATTCTTTAAACAAAGCATAAAACTAAAACAAGTAACAGAATAAGCATTTCAAAACATAGTTGAAGAAAAATTTCTGAAATAGAACGTGATTTAAATTCACTGTTTAAAAACATGTGCTACATGCTGGGGAAATTTTACTCAGTGTTATCCACAGTGAGACATATCCTCATATATTAATCAATTTTGAAGATAAAGTCTTAGATAGAAGGTAAAAGGATCAAGTTACTTATGATGGCTAATAAAAGCCTGAATATAGATATCACCACAATACCACTCAGTATCAGTGGAGTAACCCCAACAAAACGTTTGAGGAAATAAGGCCTGGTTAGAGTAGCTCAGTGGATTCAGTGTGGGCTTGTGAACCAAAAGATCACGGTTTGATTCCCAGTCAGGGCACATGCCTGGGTTGCAGGCCAGGTCCCAGTGGGAGACACATGAGAAGCAACCACACATTGGTGTTTCTCTCCCTCTCTCCTTCCCTTCCCCTCTAAATTGAAACAAATAAAATCTTTCACAACAACAACAAAAAAAACCTTTGAGAAAATAATAATGTAATGAGGATTTTATCCCTAGCTAACTTGCTATCCAAGTATAACGTAGCAAATTGTATTTCTCATACAATAACAGGCAACATTACAGATCTGGTAGAATTTACCGGGGACTAAAGGGAACTATGGTACAGGACTGGTGGTGGTAGTAAGAACTGACTACACTTACCTGTACAACTAAGACTAAAGCAACCGTAGACATTAGGGTGATGGAAGATGGGTAAGGAGTGTGTGTGAGCATTCACGGTCTCGTGCAGTTATTCTTCCCCGGAGAGTAGGTGCAGAGATCTGGTAGAATACAAAGGTAGTTGTGGAGATGGAATCTTAACATCAGAGGAACTGAGACTCCAGTCCTTACTAAAACCAATTAGGAGATTTAATGATTAATGTCCCACGTACAACACTATTCAAATCTAAATACACCAGACTAAAAATCATGTGCTCAGATTATTCAAAAGGTACATATTATGAGTCAAAGTTCCGGTCATGACTCTGAGGTGAATTGAGTATTTAGGAGACGGGGCTATTAGAATTGGTGAGGTAGATATTCTTGCTCCTGCCAAAACAGGTATCAGCATTGTGGGGTGGGGCAGGAGAAGTTGGAGAAAACCGAGAAGTACATTAAGAACATTTCCAGATAACTGTAGATATTATTCCTTGATATTACTACACCAAAAGTTGACCAGTATTTATTTAGTTGTTATAGGTTTTTGTAATGTGGAATCTGAAGCCTTATCAGTGAATATTTCTTACCGTTGAATTAAAATTTGCCGGTCTATTTTGTGCATTGAATGGATCTTTTACCCATGCATGGCGTAGTAACATCATTCACTGGTCATTTACGAAATACCGAATCACTGAATTATACAAATATTTCCTGTATTGACACATTTCATTATATATTATTTAAAAAATCACATTTTTGAACATCACCACTGATCTCATAGAAGAGTCTTTAAAAAAGACTTTATTGTTGCCATTATTACAAATGTCCTCATTTTCCCCCATTTTGCCCACCTCCACACAGCCCACCACCCCCTTTCCCTCTGGCCGTCCCCACACTGTTGTCTGTGTCTGTGTTAATGCATCTGTAACTGTGTCAACGCTAAAAATAATGGAAAAAAGACTTTTTATTGAATTCACATGTCTAATTTTATTTTTGCCCGTGTATGCTATTATCAGCTCTAGATTGGCAGATTTTTGCTTTTGTTGGGAGGAAGAATTGATTACATTGATGGCGAATCAGCGGTTATTGTGTGGGACAATGAGAAAGGCAGGGGAACCGGGACGAAAGTTTCAGGCAGGATTTTAGTGCTGTCAGTTGGAGGTGGGGTGAGGCCCTGAGGCCAGAGGAGGGTTGCACTGTGACCAGGATCAGACCTCAGGAGCGCTGGGTGTAGGTTGCACCAGGCAGGCAGTGAGAAGAGGGTTTGGCTTCTACCTTGCAATGTCCTACCATTGAGAAAGGTGTGCCTTGTGTTAAATACTCAGTTGCATCTAATTCAATCACCACTGAAGAATTTTACCAGAAGATAAAAGTTTACAGGACATATAAGAGATCAGTAATATGATTTCTCATTTAAAAAAAAAAACATGAAAAACAGTTTTTAAAAACCAAATGTGCAGAATAATTCTAGGAATCATGAAAGTTGAATGAACGAGGCCAAAATCTGAAATGTATCATCTATCAGACTGCAGTCTTTGATCTTCAAACCCCAAATCTATATTTACTGAGCTATTCTAGGAATATTTTACCCACAAATTCACAATGTTTTGTCAATGTTCTTTCACAATATTTCATAAAAAATCCTTTCTAGGAAGAAGCAAGAGTTGTAATCACGCCCATTTTACAGTGTGGAAATACCAAGGGAAAGTCACCCAGAGCGGCTGGGGTCTTCCACTCTGGGGGGGAACATTGTGTACTTTAATTGCAGCTGACTGTTCTGAGAAGTTTCTGTCAAACAGATGAACACTTTCTCTCCAGGCAGCATGCTGACTTTGGTTAGCATCGGGGTGAGGTCTGATGGACACACAGCGTCTCAGGTGGACTGGGAACTTGTGATCAGAAAACTGCTCTGAACTTGCAGTTGCCTGGGTCATAAAAGAAAGATGATGAGAATGGAAACCTATAAACATAAAAAAAAATTGTAACTATCCTTGAACGCCAACCGAAAGAAATCTTCCACACAGCCTTGCTACATTTCCTTAATCATTTATGGTCTTTCTTCCTTTTACTCTCCGTAACATTTAGTTTTAATGGGCTTATGGTGACGTACTTGAACATTTACATTTTTTTATGTTGTACTGAGTGTAATTCTATTACACTCCATCAAATAGAGTAAATGCTTGCTGATGTATTCACTTATATCTCTGCCCCATATGGTATTTAGTAGAATGTTTTTTTTAAATATAAGAACTCCTAATGTATTTTAATTATATCATAGAATAAGAATTAAAGGATTTGATTTATTCGAAAAACAGTTCCAAATTATGTTCGTTCATAATAACTATTTCCTTTCAACGAGTTAAAAAATTAAAATACTTATAACTAATTGTATCGATTTATGATTCATTCAACAGAATTTATTAGCAGTCGAGATACAGCAGAGTATAAGAAGTAAAAAGTCCACACACTCATAGTTCATAGAGAAGGGAGAATAAAGAGGTAAATAAACAAGATAAATTAATATTGTGATCAATGTTATGAAGATAATAATCCAACAAGATAATATCACTGAAGGTGATTAGGCAAGTGGCTACTTTGAATAATATTATTAAGAAAGGTCTCCATAAAAAAAAAGTGACATGTGAGCGGAGATCTGAAAGAAATCCTTACAAGCATCGGTGAGAGGTGGCATAGGAATGACCTAATGCAACGGTCTTTAGGGGGAAAATAGCTTGTCGTTAAGGTAGAAAAAGAAAGTCAATGAAGTTTGAGGTTATTGTGCTCAAGGAAATGTAACATTAAATGATGTTGGAGACAGAAGGAGAATTGAAATCACATAAAGTTTCATAGGTCGTGATTAGACCAGGATCTAGTTGTCGCCTAGACCACACGCTTGTCCACAGAAGGTCTGAATGCCACATTCAATAGCATCTGGGCCCCAGTGACCAGTTCTCACCTGTGGAGTGTGGACAGACACAGTCTGCGTCACTCCCAGGCCAAGGCAGTGCAAACGAAGAAGTGCACCTTCTCTGCCTGCTCTTCCCTCTCTTGCTGGAATACAAGACTCTGACTTGCTAAGCCTGTCAGAGCTACAGAATGAAGCCAACCTGGAGGAAAGCTTCTCATCAACTGGAGGCACAGACGCTGGCAGCTATGTGAGCAGAAAATAAAATTCTGTTCTCTTAAACCACTGAAATGATGCATTTTGTCATCAGAGACCTCATAACCTCACTACTACAGATGAGCTGGGACTTACATGTATAAATGATGGTTCTAGTACTGTGGGTACAATAGGGCACAGGGCTCAGACCAGAAGCCGGGAGGCAGAGAGGAGGTTGTGTAGGGGTCCTGGTGAGCAACCATGCTCCCTTGGTTTAGGGAGTAGACATGAAGGTGGAAAGAAGAGAACCAATTCAGGATCTACTTTAAAATTCATTTCATCAGAAGTTACTCATCGGAGAGAAAGGGAAAGTAATGAATGCTGTGTCAACAGCATAATGATTTACATCTGAATAATTTACATTTTTACCTTTTCACTGATATGACATGGGACAGTTTTGCCCTGAAAAGTTCTTATTAAACACTTTATTATTTGTTTTACTCATATTTAACAATCCTGAAATATTTATTGAATGAGGAGATTGAAATTAATTAGAAAGCTATTAACATAATCTTATCTTTTTAATAAGGGCTGTGCCTTGATGTAAAGAAAGTAAAGCAGAATGACTAAATTATTAAAATAGAATCTTCTTTGGTTCAGAGAGTATCAAAGAAGGTTGTTTGCGTAATATAAATTTACATTTATTTTCTTCAGTGACCTTCGTTATATAGCTGCCTCATTTTGAGCAAATTGTCAGTACAATTTCCTAAATCTTTTTTTTCCATCGAATGAACTACTTGTGAATAGATTCATCTGCAAGTAAGAGAAATGCAATAAGAAGGTTTTTGGTTTGTCTGTTTTTCATTTTCCTTGAATAACTAGAAATCCTAAAGTAAGCAGTACAGTTTTCTTCTAAGAAGAAAAGCCTGACTAACTCAAGATTATGAATTATTATTTAGTTAAATGTGTACCCATTTACAGATTGATAACTTGGAATATCCTAGATAGGAAACACAAAATCTAAAAGTAATTTCTCCATTGTGAGATGAGGATTATGAATCTTCAATAGGAAACTGGTAACAACAAGAGCATTATGCCTGGTTCCCAAGCAGAAAAAAATTATGAAAGACAATGAGATAAAAAATAACAAATTCCTCTGTAGTCTATTCCTTTTTATCAGGGAAATGACGTTTTCTAGAAGCTCCTTTCTAAAAAATTCCAGTCATATCTCATGGCTGAAAATGGATCTATGACCACCTATAATTGCAAGAGGATCTGAGGAGGTAATGAATTTTAGTTGAGCACATGATCCTCCTGAACAAAATTGGTTATTGCATAAGAAAAAAATGAGAGTATATTTGTTAGGGTACAGGCTAAGGTGGTATAATATAAAGCATAGTAGTTTAACAGTCTAAAGTTAAGTAAATATTCTGAGGCTAGTAGGTATCTGTCATATTCAAAAATTCCCCCCTTGTAGACCTAAGTTTTTATTCTTGTCACACCATTTCCAAGGCACCTGGAAGGGGAAAAGAGCTTACAGAATCACATATCCAGTCATTTTAAGCATAAATCTACTGATGACACCCATTAATTTTATTCCTAGATTATTGGCCAGAACTTAGTCATTGGCCATTTCTAGCTGCAAGGGAAGCTGGAAAATGTAGTGATTAGCTGGGCATCCATGTGTCTAGCTGAAACTGTATTAATCTGAAAGGAGAAAATGGAGACTTGGTAGAGCAAGGGGAAGGTTCAATAAAAAGTTTACCAAAAACACACCTTTTTCTTTCGGGTTCACAGAGATTCTTCAGCCAGCTACTTTTGGACAAAGTTATTCAGCAATCCAAACTTCCTATTTGTGTCCACACCTAGCTTATAGTTTCCCATCTTACACAAATATGGAATTAAAAAAGAAATGATTCTGCTCTGGCTGGTGTAGCTCAGTGGATTGAGCGTGGGCCTGCAAACCACACGATCACGGTTTGATTCCCAGTTAGGGCACATGCCTGGGTTGCAGGCTAGTTCCCAGCAGGGAACTCATGAGAGGCAACCGTACATTGATATTTCTCTCCTTCTCTCCTTCCCTTCCCCTCTAAAGATAAATAGATAAAATCTAAAAAAAGGAATTAAAAAAAAAGAAAAAAGAAATGATTCCTTCACTCCTTTATCCAGCTATTTAGCCAATACCTACTGAGCACCAAATCTCTGGCAGAAACTAAGATCCAAAGGGAGGAACAGACCAGTAAAATGAACAGAAACAGGACACAAGTGTATGAAAGGTCAAATGCACTCAGAGAAGGATAAGAGCTCAGAGATGGTCTGAAGGACTTCTATCACATAAGACAGCACGAAGAGAAATGGTTGAATGGTGCGTTGAAACCAGATATCACGCTACAGAGTTGGAATTCATTTCTTTAAACAGTGCAGTGCTGTGAACATGTTGAAAATAAGGGAGCAGCATTATCTGATGTAGTGTGTTTTGGGAAGATTACCCCGGTGGCAGTGCAAGTGTTTATTGCTCAGTGGAACTGAAGGTGAGCACTGAGCCCTGTAACAGTCCACACGGGAGAGGATGAGAGTTCTCCCTTGGGAGGAAGAGAGCAAATGTGAGAGAAGCAAACGTGGCAGCTCACTGCGTCTGTGGAAACGGGGGAGAGGGTGGACTGAGTCAGACTGGCTCATCTGTGTGACTGGGGTCTGGTGCTGAAGTTAACTGGAAGGTGGAAACACAAAAAGAACACATGTGGGGAAAAAATGGTGAGCTTCGTTCACAGGTAAAGCTTGAGATCTCATTCAGGGGTGCAAACACCATGGTAGGTGATTAATAAAAATAAGCATTTTACGCCATGCAACCATTTGTACTATGCATACTCTCATATTGTTCTGGGAAACTTTCCCAACTCAACATTTGGCTTCAGTCATTGTAAGCCCTTGAGAGTCATTCAGGAAATTCCGAGCACTTGTGACTCTGCTTTGAAAGTGCACACCCAGGAAAAGACACACTGCGTTGGGATGGACGTGGTGGAGTCAGGACTGCACTGTGCTAACAACGGGCCTGAAGAAGCCCAGAACCCTCCAGGGACTTGCTGTAGGAGACGCCATATGTGAGGCTAGATTACGTGGGTGATACCGATCTCAGGGCTGGCTTGAAACTGGTACCCAGCAGTACAGGATAGAGTGACAGGCAGTTTAAGAGGGAGGGGAGGGAAGGAAAGGGCGGGGAAGGGGATGAGCTAAGAATACAGAATTAAAAAAAAAAAAAAGCCAAATGAGTTTTTAGGAACCACAGTGGATATTTTGTAATAATATAGCATCAAATGTCATTCAGTTAAAGATTCTCGAATCATCAGCGAGTCTATCATGAGATGCTGGGCATTTGAGACTCAGTCCCTAGAAGGGACTGAGGAGGAGCACAGGGCCTACAAGTAAACATGAAAGTCTGTTGTGATGGATGATGGACGTCAGGGAAGATTAGTCCTAAACCAGACGCTCTATTTCTCTGTCAGATATACCACATTTGAGCCAGGCCACGTCCCTCCTTACATTCCCTGATCTATTCTTCTTCCGGCCTCCCCTTTTTCCCTGTACCTTTCCAACGCAGGCATTTCTAACTCTCCCTCACTGCTGGACTCCCGTTCAGCTCCTTGTGAGTCTGTGGTGTCGGTTCGCTGCATCTGGCGCACCTCGCTGAAGCTGACCTCTGCCTGTGCTCTGAGCTCTTCCCTTTAGCTGCGCTCCACGGGCGCTGGGGGCCTGCAGGCCTCGTCAATGCCCCTTTCCCACTGGGGCTTCCGCAGCAGCCCAGCTGGAAGACGGGTAGCCATGTGTACTTGGGTGCCTGGGAACTTCAATTTTTAAGAGTTGTCACGTCTAAGTTTGAAACTATTTTGACAGTAATGTATTAGAGTCATACTTAGATTCATTACCAATAAGTCTGTGGGACTTTCTTGGTCTATCTTATACATCAAATTTTATAATTACCAGGGATCCAGGAATGGTGTTGAGCAATAAGATTATATTAATTACAAGACATAGCAGGCCCTGACCAGCTAGCTCAGTTGGTTAGAGTGTTGTCCTGATACACCAAGATTGTGGGTTTGATCCCCAGTCAGGGCACATACAAGAATCAACCAATGAATACATAAATGGAACAACAAAATTGATTTTTCTCTCTCTCCCCCCTCCCTTCTTCTCTCTCTCTAAAGTCAATAAATAAAATTTTTAAAAAGGCAAAGAAACTGGCTTTGGAGACCATAATCATTGAACTAAGACAATGAAAAATGTATTACAATATACTGTGTTAAGTTCAATGTTAAGAGTTTGCACAGAGAGGCTGTCTCACACTGTTTTGTGTATCTGTGTCTATAACTTCTCTCAATCTATGTACCTGAAAAGACTCTATGTAGACTTATAGATGGACACAGGTAAAGTATATAATTTCAGAGCCCTTTTAGAAACTGTTGCCACCAATAAATTAGCTATATTAGTTACAATTGATTATGAAAACTTGATACATGAGGAAAGTCCAAACATGCTACTTTCCATTAACTATATTTATATCGAACAAATTTATTTGCTGATAAAACGTTCATCACACTATAGCAATGACAAGAATATTATTTTCTACATTTGTCCAGGAAAACCTAGGGGGAAATCTACCAACACAGGCTTGGGCAAAAGTAGGTTTACAGTTGTTTGTATAGACAATAATACAATATTAATAAATAATAATAAAAGAATAAAATCTGTATTGTGTAACAAGAGTGTAAGCCTGCTGCTGCCCCACCCTGTACTGTCGATGTAAGTGAACAGCATCAGCAGTTTCCCCCTGTAAATCTGTGTATTTCAGGGGGGTCTGCAAGGTCAAAACCTTTTTCATAATCATACTAAGACCTTTTCTGATGCTTTCATGCCCCTTCCCTCATTAGTGTCAAGAGAATTAAACACAAATTAAACACAGAAGCAGTTCTGATGCTTTGTTCATTAGGTAGACGTAAACTCATTTTTGAGTTTTCTCAAAAATGTAAAATAAATCCACTATATTTTGGTACTGCATGTTTGCTTTGGAAAATATTATTTACCTACAGATGTGTTATTGGTCTATATGTAATAGATTTTTAATGAATGAATAAACACTGCTTCCATTTTAATTTCCAACAGGTTAAATGTTGATACATATAGTGCATATCATTAAATGTGTTTTTGGGAACTTCATAATCTTTAAGCACATAGAGGAGTCTCAAGAACAACCTCTCTGAGAACCACTGCCCCAAAGCGGTTTAAAGCTGTCAGAACTCTGTGGAACTTAGTCCTGCTTTTCTAACAAAGAAAAGGTGGAAGTCTGAAAGTTTAAAATGGGAACTAACAATATGTACTAGAGAATTACCCATAACATTGCAGAGCAAGGAAGGACTGTTTTCACATAAGGGCAAGAGAGAGAATGAACAGTATTTCTGCTTGGCCATCTGGAAGACCTTCGAAGAGGAGGTGAGTGCTAGATTCATTTGGCCTTGGAAATTCAGTAACTGTATATTTTAGCTTGTATCTCCTTCCTTGGGGAGTGAAACAGCGCAACATAACTTGAGAAGATTCCAAAACATGCCGTTGAAAACAAATGGATACCCCTTTAAGTTCTGTCCTCAAAAAGTAAATAAGATGTCAATGCTGACTCCTCCCCTCCACCCAGGCAAGGCCCCAGCGAGATGCTTTCTGAGCTGAACAATAAGTCTATTGTAATTAATACAATTGCTTCGTATATTCTTTACTGGATCTCTGGGCATAGATCCCATGGAGTCAAAGGTACTTCGGTGCATTTGTCAAGGGGATATCATAGTCTGCAGCATGAGCATTCATGGATCGAAACCTGCTTTTTACAAAGAGCTCTACAATTTTTAAAAACTTATGTCACTTTACAATTTCATATATCACACAAAAAGTTTTCTCCTCACGTGTCTATAATAAGAAACGTTGGAAATTCTTTTGAAATGAGACTGAATATTGACCACATTCAGAGAAATGCTATATGCATTAACACCATTTTTGTTTCCAAGAAATCAATACACACAAAATTGCTTTTACACAAGACAGAAATTTTCTATAAAAGCCAGAATGATTTTAACATCTGAACAATGAACGTTTGCATTAAATGCCATTTTGCCGTTTAAATAGCACTTTCAGCCCAAGCAAAAACTTGTGCTCAAAGAGCAAGTATGTTTGCAATAGCCCCAAACAGGAAGTCATCTAAATGACCGTAAACAGGGGAATAGATAAAGTGCTCATCCGTACAATGAAATAGTATTCAGCAATTAAAAAATAATTCACTGTGCAGCAAGTGGATGGATCTCAGAACTGTCGTGCTGTGTGGGGGGAAAAAGTAAGTAGTGCATGCTGTATGATTTCATTTGTATGAAATACTGAAAAAGACAAGCTAATCTTAGTGATAGAAAGCAGATGGGTCGTTTCAGAGGGTGGCAGGGAGGAGGAGCAGGGGAAGGGATGTGAAGAAGGGGGATGGAGAATCTTTGGGGGGTGCTGAAAACGTTCTGCAATCTGACGGTGGCACTGGTGAATGCCCCGTCAAAACTCGTCACACTAGACAGTTTAAGTGGAATCCGTTCATTAGACACGAGTTAAACCCCAACAAAGTTGACTCTTTAAAATGCACTGTAATAGAAACCACCTTGTTTGGTCATGTTGACAATCCCATAATGCAGACAAAAAGTGTGATGTTATTTTGTGGATGAGAAGACTGGAGACTGAGAGAGGTACATCGATGGGCCCAGCACAGGTAACGGTGAGCTTGAGAAAGACAGTTGTCCAGTGACTCTTGAACTTTTTGCTGTGCTTTTTCCTTTTGTTATTTTTGTCAAGTACAATATTCTTTAGAACCGTATTCTATGAAATAGTACATATTGGGGCCCTTTAGTTGGTGTGGCTCAGTGGGTTGAGTACAGGCCTGCAAACCAAAGGGTCTCTGGTTCGATGCCTAGTCAGGGCACATGCCTGGGTTGTGGGCCAGGTCCCCAGTAGGGGGTGCATGTGAAGTGACTGTGCATTGATGCTTCTGCCCTCTCTTTCTCCCTCCCTTCACCTCGCTCTAAAAATAAACAAATAAATAATTAAAAAAGAAACAGTACATGCTAGGATGCTGTGATTGGAGTGGTTTGGGTTGGAAGAGGTGCCAGGGGGTAGGGCCAAGGTATCTCCACAGGGTTGGAGCTCTCGAACACAGCTTGGAAACCCTAAAGTCATGCCACAAACATGGATGCTGAGAACAGAATTTCTTGCTTCAGACCTCTGTCTGCCCTTTACCAGCTGGAAGTCCATATTTGCCCATGAGGTTGACTATATTTATAGAATTAGTCACATGGAATTTTTCAGTGCTTGTGCCTTCTACTATAACAAATATATTTGTTATGTATTAGCTTCATGCTAATTTGCTTCTTAATAATGCAACATTATCTAGGTGTCTGATAGTCTGGATACTCTCAGCAGTCCTGGCAACGAAGAAGATCCCAAGCAATAGCGTTCCATGAAACTACCTGGGCGAGTTCAGGAAAGTGGGGCCAGTAGTAGGGGAATCACTAAGCACAAATCTGGGTCTTTGACCCCTCTCTCTCACATCCCCTCAGTCACCTCAACAGGCTCTCCCAACTGGTTCCCACTGGAGTAGCTCCTCTGGTCTTTATCTCCATGGTCACCACCGTAGTTCAGAGCAACCAACATCCTTCTCCTTTCTGAGAGCCAAGGTTCAGCCCCTGCCCTCACCCAGTTTACTCCACATCCTGCAGCCAAATATTCAGTCCAAAAATGCAATCTCTTCCTGTCTTTCCTCTGTGTAAAGTCCTCCTGTGGTTCTTCATTTCCTTTAGGAAAGTGTCCAAAATCCTTCTCAGGATTTACAAGGCCCTAATGAGCTAGATTCTGTTTACCTCTCAAGAACATCTTTTACCACAGGCAACCCTGAACTCAGTCCTTCAGCTTAAAAGAAACGTCTCCAGTTCCTCAAACCTGCAAGTTCTGGGCTTTCCAACGAGCTATTCCTTCCTCTCCAGAACGCTCTCCCTCGCTCCTTTCTGTGTAATGCCCATCCCTACCTCAGCTTGGCTCTCACTTCATTTGGACACCTGCCTTCCTGTCCTCCCTCCTGCTCAGGTGCTCCTCCTAGGGCCAAGCTCTTCCCCAATGGAAGTGTTCGTCACAGTATTATAACGAACTGTTTGTGTGTGGATTATCTCCCTCAGAACTGTAAGCTCCTGGACACACACATTTCTTGCTTTTTTCACCATTTTCTCTCCAACATCTAGCATAGTGCTTGGCAAAGAGTAAGCCCTCAATAAGCATTTGTTGAATGAACTGGCTGAACAAGCCATGTTAACAAATGGCCCGAGCAGATGGCTCTAGATGGCTGGATGGCGGCAGATTAAGATAACACATTTGTCACAGATGGGACATGTTGCTTTCTCCCAAAATTAAGGCAACAGAACGTGAGTGTGGGTTCATCTCTTCTGGCTGAATATTACACGGAACGACTGAATCTTTTTCCAAGACAAAGTGTTTTCCCTTCGTCAGAAGAATATACAGAACAACAGTATCATTCTCCAAGGTATTCATCTTTGGGGGGCAAGAAGGGTCTTCTGGTATTTTCATCTTAAACCTAATCCATAGAACACTTTCATGATTAGGTTTAAATGCGCTGTGGGCATAAGGATGCTGCCCAACGAGACCGATGCATGAAGGTTAGAGAGGAAAACGCTGGCCAGCTCGAGGCACGTTAGGGGAATTGGGCCCAACCTGCATAAATTGCCTTCAGATGGAAGGTTCTAAGCCATTGTTCAATTATAAACATTGAAAAAAAACACTCCTCTGCGTCCAATCTAGAGAAGCACAGGTTTCCATTTGTACAGCAAATTAGATTCAGGTATTTCTGTAGGTCAGCATTTTTTTTTCCAGGCAAGGGAAGTTCTTTTGGCACTTGCTGTCTGTGATTCAGAGACGGAAGGGATTCGGTGGCGGAGGAAGCCGTTTCTGCCTTGCATTTGTCCCACAGCAATTACATTGGAAGGGGTCCTAGACTTGTGGGGTGTGGGGTGTGGGGTAAATTTGGAGAAAGACCACAGTATGTAAACAAAACCTGCCAGTTTTCCAAAATACCTAACCACAAGACTTCCCATTTTGGCAGCTTAGAAAGAGCCAAATGTGCTTTATTCCGACAACAAATGTTATTCTCAGGGAGAATTATAAATCCCAGTTAAAGCAAGCAGCTACCAATATCCAAAGTTGAAGAAATGTTAAAATCCAATCGACCTAGTAAAACTTAGCAAGCCCCACTCTGAGACAATATTGCGTCAATGAAATCTTTGAAGTGTGTGTGTCTTTTTAAAATCTTTCAGCTTAAAAAATCCCAGAGAAGAAGAGTTATTTCTGAAGGCAGATCATTAGCATTAAAGTGCTAACTTTCTGTTGATGACATCTTCAGACATGCAGGAGCGGCATCAATATAATAACAGTGTTGGAGAGATAAGAACTTAAGGTGATTTTTAAGTTTACAGCGTCTTAAAAGGGTTGTTTTATAGCATTGTTATATGACTTTGCCTACCTAGCTCGCTCTTTAAGGCATTCAGAAAGTCAAAACATATACAGTCCATCTCAAAACACTGCTGTATTTCCCCAGAATTTCAATATCGCTGCTTGTCAGAAGAAAACAACTGGTTCAGATGGCAAATAGCTTCCAACTTCTGCTATGTCCACTGTCAGCTCCCATTTCCACAAGCCAAGGAAGTTGCTCATCTTCTCTGCCTCCCGGAAGGAAGGCATTCTCCCTCAATTCCATGTCTCCAGGCCCCCAGGGCTGATTCTTATCAAGTCTGAAGATCCAAAATAAGGCAAACAGCTTAGTTTCCTTTAGACATTTTAGACAAGGCTTCTATCAGTTTCCAGTCGGGGGAAGGGTGAGTGTGGGCTAAGGGTCTATGGTACCCTTGCTAAAACTTGAGGTTCAGACATGGGGTGAGGATGGGTTTGATGAACCATGGAACAAGCAGAAGGTGCAAGAAATCCCAGTTAGTGTCTCAGAAGGGAGTTAAAAACTATAGGTTGGTTAACAAGTAGAAATAGATTTATTAAAATGCTATAGTAATGACTGGTAAATGCTTTTCTAAAAAAAGGTGCATTCATTCCCCTGTTCACTTGTTTATCCAAGAAGTATTTGCTGAACTATCTACTCTTCTCTGATATTAACTGGGCCTGGCCCTGAGGTTATGACAGGGAATGAGGGTGAGACTCTGCTCTCAGGGAACTTCCTGTTGGGCAGGTGAGTGATGGGTGTGCGTGCATGTAATGCATGTATGTATGAAGAGTAAGATACAGAGTCAGGGAGAGATAGAACTCAAAAAATTCTCGTACTTTTTGTGGGGCAGGAAGCCCCAAAGTTTGGAGGGGGAAGTGAGAGCCTTTCTTTCCCACTTCCCACCTGGAAGTTAATAGAAAATAGTTATGCCTTTCTCATTTCCCAGCAGCTAGGACCAGACTTGCTCACCTCTTAGGAGACAATGGCTTGAAACAATGAGAAACTCTTCAAGAGAGCTGTACCAACAGGTCTGAACCCAGGCAGCAACAGCTGCCTCAGGGGTGACTCGAGGCAGTCAGCGACTCTGCTTGTGACCCAGCTCATCTCTCAGCTGCCCAGCCTCCTGCCTCCTGCCAATTTCCCTTCCCTGAGTTTTCAGGGCCCGCTCTCCTACCCCTTTTAGTGGTCCTGTTGAACAGAATTGGTGTTTGACACATGCCACCCAAAGCAGGTAGTGGTAGAAGAATAAACTCTCAACCAACAGTACTGGCATTGTTAATTAGTTGCAATCACAGAACTGTGAGGAGAGAAAGATAAATTTTTGGTTTCAAAATAGCAAGCAAAGGGGATGTTTGGGAAGCCTAACACCCATGCCACAGCGAGGTTAGAGAAAATTCCCCCAGAGAACCAAGAGAATGCTAGAAGTGACTAGAGGAGAAGAAAGTATACCAAACCCCCAGACCCAAGGCAAAAGAAGAACGTGCTGCGCCAGCATCCAACCTGAGCCTGCTAGAAGGAACCTCGGAAAGACCTGTGCAGGGTTCTGACATTCCTATTAGGGCAATGGTTGCTATTTGTAAGCAACCATTCAAGAAAGGACTCAGAAAAGATTTGTTTTCTTCCCTGTACTTTGCTCAGTCCCTCCGTCCCAGGGCTGACAGTTTTGTGTCTCCCCCCTCACACTGCAGGCACCCAGTGCAAGTCCCCAGCACCCATCCTGGACCGGCACCCTAAATTCTCGAGCGCCGTCCCACAGATCTCTCCTTGTTTGTGCCACCCAGGGGATCACTCTGAAATACTATGCGGTTATGTCAATTCTCTTCCTTTACATCCTTCTGGGCTGTTCCCTCACCCCATCACCTACAAGAGCAAGTGCAGGCTCCACATGCATTAAAGTCGTTAATGGTTCTACTGTGGTTCTGACTGTCTCTCCAGCCCCACTCCTGCCTATCATCACCTGCAACTTTGCCTTCTGGCAACATCGCACTGCTTGGGATTCTCCAAACATACAAGGGGGTTCCATTCCTTTGTACGTTTGTGTAACTCCTAAACATTCTGGGCCTTGCCCCCTTGCTTCTTCCTCCGCCTTCTAACTAATTCTAATTCATGTGAGATGAATGAGCTCAGATGTCCTTTTCCCCCTCAGAAACTTTCCCGGAAGCTGGGGAAGATGAAGAGCGACTGTAAATTTGTATCTCTCTCTGTCACAGCACTTGCTGCATCTTACGGACATTATCTTCTTATGTCTTGGTCCCACCCATTGTTTCTTTCGCTCAGCGTGGAATGCGTTGACAGCCTACCACAGCCTGGGTGGTTCAAATAACAGACATTTGTTTCTCACCGTTGTGGAGGCTATAAGTCCAAGATCAAGGTGCCGGCCAGTTCAGTTCCCAGTGAAGGCACTCTTCCTGGTTTGCAGATGCCTGTATCCTTACATGATAGAGACTATCTCTGTTATGCCTCTTCTTATAAGGACACGAATCCCATTCATGAGGGCTCCAAGCAATGAATGAGCATTCAATGACCATGTGTTGTCATTGACCATGACCGTGACTAATGACCTTGCAACTACCTAGACCTCATCTCCAACCTTTAAATTTGGTGATGACATAAATATTGAATTCATGACACCAAAAAAAGATTTATCTTGATATCTTCAACAGGTAGAATAATCCAAGCCAAAAAATAGGCTCCCAAAATATGTTGAACTAATTTATGTACATAGTGTTCTCATTAATATCAGTTACAAATGCAGGCCTTCCCTGGTTTAATATAAATTCTTAATGTTTCTTCAAGAAGTATCTCTTCTAACTTACTCTTTGATCATTTCAATAACCAATAGGATCTTTCTAGAAAAGTTAAGGGAGAGAGTTGATGAAGAAAATAGCAAGGCAAGAAAAAGAAATACGAGGGAGTAATGTTGCCGCGAAAGGGATGAGTCACAGATGGAGACATTTGCAAAATGAAGAAGGAGCAGGGAGGAAATGAGAAGGCTTCATTATGGTGCATGATTCAACCGCAGATTAGGATGCTGTATCTTGCTTCCAGCTTTCTTCACTGCTATTTAAGCTGTACAAATATGACTTCCTGAAGTAATCTATTTCTAGTAACATATATTCAGCCCTGACACGTACAATTCCTGTCACGGGCCACATACCCTGTGAAAGACAAAAAACAGATTCCTGGCAATGCCTGGCATGGGAGTCCTGGTCTTCATTGCCGGGGCCACTCAGGAAATGAGCATGGTGAAGGCCCTGGTAGCAGAGCAGGTCCCTACCCACTTGCAAATCAGTGTCTTCCTTTCTGCCAAACTAAGTCTTCTATCTCTAACTGAGGATAAAGACAGGTGAAAAGGCTGAGAGCAGAGGTTCTGATGAGAGGCGGCCTTGGATTGACCCCCAGTCTATTGCTTTCCAGTTTGTATGCCCGTGAGTGCATTGCTTAACTGCTCTGAGCTCAGTTTCCTTATCTCAGAAGTGGGGGCATAACTGCCTAACTCACAGGGCTTAGGTGACAAGTATGTGCTAATGTATTTGTGGTGCTCTCAGCCTTGTGCCAAGAACACAGTGGGTGTACTTAATAAATGATACATGCCTGAATTCTTCCCAGCTTTAAGGAACCCATTTTGGCTCATGGAGACTCATTAGGTCACGGATCATGAGGCACGTGACACCAGTCGCCTCCTTCTCTGTACCCTCTGCTGTGTCTTCTAAGTAACCAAGTGTGCAACGAGCTCCATGGCCGGGCCCTGGTCATCTTCCTGGGAGACAGTGACTCTCTCACTCTCTGGCCTGCGGCATCACTGCCTCTCTGGAGCACTGCGACAATCCTGCCCGTTCTGGGAGATCATTCTCTAAACACGCTAGATGCATGACCTTTTTCACTTGCGACCTTTGGGAGTTTGGCCACATCTCTGAGTGCTGCCGCCTGGCTCCTGTGTAGAAGCAAGTATTTAGTCAGTGAGTAAGCCTGGCTGATTACTCAGCCTCTACAGTTTAATTGGTGTTGTGTGAATTTAATGATTCTAGAATGTCTCAAGATGTTGCCTTTGCAAATGTCAAGCATGTACCATATCTGTAGAACACAGGTTTCTAGAAAAAGCTTCATGTGTCAACTAGAAACAGGTTTCTATTAGCTGCATGCAGCTTGGAAAGTCCCATGTGAGATGTCCTCAAGTGAATTATAGACCTACCCTTTGAGGCATGCCTCAAATGTCACCTCCTCCATGAAGTCCTCCCTGACTTTTTTCAATGCTTGCTATTTCTTCTTCTGAGTTTCCATAGCATTTTATGCATAACCCATTATAACATTTATCATTCTACTGTTGGTCTCCTTTATGAGACACAGTTACTTGAGAATAGAGACTCAAGTGTTTATTGTGTTTATTTTTGTGTCCTTAGTACTTACCTAGTAATGTTTCTGGCACGTAATTATGTTTCAGTAATTTTTTCCCCTTAAGAATCAGCCAGAGAATGTAGCACTCATTGTGTGCTGGCAGTTCTGCGAATTGTGCATACGCCCGTGGAGCTGGGTGGTACCTGCTGGTTCCCCTGAACCGATGGCGGGTAGATTGCTTCACCCTTGTTTTAGCTACGGAGGGTCTTCCTGAGCTCCTTTGCTGCTGTAGGAGGGGAGTCCACACAGACTGTCCTAATGCAGCTTAGACTGACATCTCCAAGGTCTTGACTCCTCTGGCAAAGTTTGCCCCTGACTCATGACCTCTCTGTGACCCCTGTTGTCGGTAGAGGTCATAGAAACCTAGCCAACAGCCGGGCAGCGTGCTCCCGGTATTGCCAGAGCAGAATTTATTAAGTAGAAATGCTCAAAGACAGGAGCCATAGCAGGCGTGCCTGCTGCATGCCAGGGCGGTTCACTGGGAACCCAGGAAGCCTGGTGTCAACGTCCAGAAGGGAAGCCTCAGGCCTTGGAGCTGAGTGGCTGGGAACTGCCGGCTTCTCCCCCGGCACAGCCAGGGGCTGAGATCCCACAGCAACACAGTGAGTGGGACCTTAGCTCTGGGGCTGGTTTGTCAGGCCAGCACTCGTGGTTAGGGAGGCAGATAGTCCGGGTCCGTGTTGTGCGGTTGCCACTACATAATACGGCTGGTCACCGGCGTGGTTTGTACCTCACTCAGCATTCACGGTTGGGGTGGCCCAGCCACTCTCTTGACATGATGGGGGGGATTGAGGTTGCAGCCAACGTGATGAATGGGTGACATTTTTTACCACTTCAGCCCTCTGTCAGGACCCATGGCCCAAATCACTCCCCTCTAGCTGCTTTCACGTAGATTTGCAGGAGGAAAGCCTACAGGCGAGTCGTATTGGACAAGGTAAAGCCTAATCTTTCAATAGACTTGATTCTTATATGGTCCTCACTCACCAGCATCTGCTGGGCCTAAGTAAAATGAATGGATCAAATTCTATTAGGTTGAAATACGTCTTATAGGCAAAGTCACTACCACACCTCTCTCTGAAATAAAAGTGATCCCTAGGCCCCACCGGAGAGCAGGAGATCTGTGTAACACCCCAAGGCATGCCTAGTGCCTGTACAGCTGCTTCTGTGGAATGAAGGAAAGAATGAATCTTCAATCATGGGAATTGGACCTCATCCCTGTCTGACTTGGACACCAAAGGGGATTCACATGGGTTTATTATTTCCCGAGAGCATGATTCCGACATAACTATAATAAGGACTAGGACTTAAGAGGGTCATCCTGTTTGTACCGTGCCTGTCTATGTACGCCAGCTGCCACACAATACTCTAATGCCTTCTTTCTGCCGCAGGATGAATTCCTTTAGAACCCGTAGTCACAGATTTACCGAGGAGTAAAGAGAGGACTGAGGTAAGGAGGGCCCCCCCAGATTGCATCACCAAACACGAAAGGGCTTATTTAAAGACAGGAGCCTCCAAGGACCACTTTTCAGATGATGTATGGTACCAAGGGTGTCTCTTTGTGAAGCTGCAGGTTAGGATCACCTGGAGATCTTGTTGAAAAGGAGAGAGACACAGAAAGAGAGCTTCTGGTTTAAATGGCGTGGGGGGTGGCCGGGGTCTAACTGCAGGCTGCAGGCGCGACGGGGAACTGCAGCCGAGGGCAGTGCTCCTGGAAGCCAATCTGCGGACTGAGTTTTATCGCTGTTTGTTTGTACAATAAGATAAGTGCAGAATGAAGACTATTCAGAAAGTTTTACAGCCAGTTCATGGAGTAACTTGTGCCTGTCCAATCTAATGTGATAAATACATCACTGGTTGTATTTTGTCTTCTGTTTTGTGTTACTTCATTTTCTGAGTAATTTAATTCATTTTTGTTGTATTTAAAATAATACCAGTCCATAATGGGTTAAACGTATTTTTTAAAAACTGGCCTTTGAGCCTTTACCTATGTGCGCTCTCTCTCTCTCTCTCTCTCTCACACACACACACACACACACACACACACACAATAGGAAGAACAGCAAAAAGAGATTATTGTTCTGCCTGCCTTAAAGTCCTGATTATTTTCTGAGGGAATTTCATTCTGGGATTAGGAAAGCCCCGATGGTTCAGCACTATTTCCCTGAGGAAATCTCCCCAGGAGGATTGCCTATTACTCATTAACAGTCAGCTAAATCTAGCAGATCCTTGACCTCACAGGAGCCCAGGGCACACTTTATTGCCCCTGCTGCCAGCCCTAATCCTGATGTTAGATGTCTCGGGGTTTATAGGACATCTAGCGTAGGGCCTAGAAAAGGGAGAAAGAGAAACAAGGAAGAGGGAGTGAAGAAGGGAACGTAGAAAGAAACAAACAAAAGGAAGGAGAGAAGGAGGGAAGGAAGGAAGGAGGGCAGGAAGGATGGATGGAAGGAAGGCTTTTCATATTGATTAATCACAATGCCGTGTACGTGAATGATGTACATCTTGTATCTCATAGCCAGGAGAAGGTTGCATCGATCTGTATACAGCATTAAAAATGCTGTAGGCATTAAAAGAGCAGGATTCACACCTGCTCTTGTTCTACATTCACTTTCTGGTAATTACTAGTTGTACTCCAATATCATGTTGACCTGAATAGCTAGCTGACTTACAGACCAGGATTAGAGGAAAGGACATTGAAGGGAAAACCAAGAGCCTTGGATTCCAGGCAGACTTCTGCCGTTATCCAGCAGGAAGAAGATGTGAGGAAGCTTCCAGGACTTGCAGACTCCAGTTTTTCTTTCAGGGATTAAAGAGTGTGAACCTTTCTAAGATTCAAGAATTATATTTTGTTCCAAACTTTCACCTGCTTATGCTCTTTCTTAAATCTACTTAGTTTTTTTAAAAAATTAAAATTCCATATTTACCTTTTGCTTTTGATTATTTACAATGAGGTAGAAATGAGGAGGATTTTGTTGTTTTGTTTTCTGCAGCTGATTTTAGCGTCTGGGGTCAAATTTTCCTTCTGGTATAGTATCAGATGAGTCCAGGGTATGTAAAGCAGTTAGCAGGATGAGGAGTCTGAAAGAAGGGGGAGCCGTAGTTTATTACTTCAAAAGTTAAAACATTTGTTCATCTAATAAAGATGGGTTTATCAATGAAAACCAAGGAACAAATGTCTGTATTCCGTACCTGCTCTATTCTTTACTCCATGTGGGAACTGGGAGGCTAAATGATGGTTGAGTTTGTGGTCATTGGATGATCCAGCCATGGTCAAAATTTTCAACGGTTGTTAATAAACATACTTAAAAAATAATGTTTTCATTAATGTTTCAAAATGGTTTAAATAATTAATGTTATTCCCATTGACTAGCTAACCAAATGCCCACTTGTTCTCCATCTATTGTTCAAGGACAAAAAAAAAATCCTTTAGCTATTTTGAGGCATTTTAGCCATGGAAAAGCCATTGTTTCCTGTCTAACATAAATTAGGCCTTTAAAAAAGTCTTGCAAAGGCAAAACCAGACTCTTTACAATATTATAATAAAGACTGTTTCTCTTGGTTTTTAATTCTATTCTTCAGTAAAAGGAACCAGGGCTCATTGGCCAACTGATTGATTCCATGGCTCCCCAGCCCAGGAAACACACAGCAAGAGCCTGGGGTACCTTGTGGTGCTGTTGCTATGGAAGTGGAGTTCTCTGGACGTCACCGGAACAGCGTTCCACCCACAAGGGAGCATGAGTTGTGGCAAGATTTATTTGTAGCATCAGATACAAATCAAATGAGTGTCCCTCCTGAGTTCCCAGTGCACTGTATCTGTCCACCCACCATGGAAAATTCAGCCCAGAAACAGGCCAATGTCCACAGAGTCTCTGCCACATTACAGCTTCGTCCTTGGAGCCCATGCAGTCTGCTGGGGGCCCTGGTGGGCTGACAGGCCCACAGGGCTGCCCATGCTGCTGGGCGAGAGAGAGAGAAAGGCTTTGTTCCCTGGGATTATATTATTTTAGGCTTGGGAAGGACCAGTAGCTTTATCAAAATAACCAATCAACTCCCCAAGCGTTCATGGGCTTCGGATGAGTCTAGCCCCTGACCAATCAATTTCCCTTGTTCAGGCTAGACTGACAGGCCTCTTTGGTCACCACTTTGGCTCCTATTGCCTATGAGCTCACCTCCTGCTTTATTGCTCTCTCCCTTCCCCCACTTGGTCTGCTGGGAGCAGACTGGTGGTTCCCTGGAGAGTGTGCGAAGCTATAACTTCCTGTGAAGCAAGTAGGCTCACGCTCCCCAGTTTTATTATGCCTAATAATGTCTGATTCCCTTTGCTTCCTTCCTTTATTAGTACCTAGCTCTCTATGCTAACAGTACCAGAAAGTAAGAAAACGCTCACGCAATAAAAAGGCAGATCAAAGAACACAGAAGCCAACTTGGAAGAGCTCCCAAGGACCAAAGCTATAACGATGACATCACCAAAAAAAATAACATATTATTGGATACTAGCCCAAAGTACAAAACAAATATACATTGGTCCATATAAATAAATGATTAAATAAAGAAATGGAACACATTGGCCCTTATGTAGGAATTCCAAGAAATATACATAGATAATTTCTACTCCAGGAGTTGGAACTTAATTGACCACCATTCCCACCCCACCCCACACTTAACTGCTGGCTGGGCTTAGTGACTCACTTACTGAGTAGACTACAAAAGGGGAAAAACAATAACTTTACAATGGGGAAACCTGGCAAACATTACCTTAAGCAAGTGATAAGAATTAACATCAGCAGTGATACGGCACTTTGGCGTCAGACCCTCTGATGTACTGCTATGAGAAGGGCACTCACCTCTGTGACATTCTTCTCAAAACCCATAACCCCAGCCTAACTTTAACAAAATCATCGGACAAACCGATGTTGAAGAACCCTAACCGGTCCTCCTTGAAAGAGTCAAGGTCCTTAAAAACAAGGACAGTCTGAGCTACTGTCACAGCCAGGAGGAGCCCACAGATACACGAAAACTAAATGTATGTGTCCGGTATGATGAGATCCTGAAACGGGAAAGGACACTAGGGAAAAACAAGTGCAGTCAGACACAGAGTGGAGGTTAGTTGCTAATAGCATACAAACACTGAGACTCTAGTTGTGCCAAGTGTGCTGCAGTGAGCTAAGATGTTAGCCGTGGGGCGAACCAAGTGAAGAGTCTGTGAGAACGCTTTGCTCTATCTTTTCAACTGTTCTGTAGGCCTCACACTTTTACAACAAACTGTATTGACATGTTTTTAAAACAGCGAGTGTTGCTTGATAGTTACGGAAAGACGTTTGTAGCCACCTTGACTGAAAACAGGCAGGAACAGGGCCTACCACGGGGCCTGGGACCGAGGATGCGGTCAGCTCTCTCTCTTGAATGCATGGTTCTAAAATACTTATATATCATATAAGCTATTTGTTTGCAACTTAAAAAAATATTTTAAAATCCTTACACTTCAAGGTTATGATAGAAATTACCCAAAAGGAAGACCAACAATGTTTTCATTTACTGAAAGTTTCCAAAAAATGTTCCTACTGGGGGTAATTTAAGAGGAAAGGTATGGAGAAGGGGGCACAGGCAATCGATCAGTTAGGGGCCGCCCCAGCCATCCATGGCTGTGAGGGAAAATGTGGAGGATCTGATTAAAAGTAGGTGTGTTTGCTTCTGCGCCTTTCTCTCCTTTCCTGTTTCTCCTTTCTTATGCCTCTGATTACCTTTTGTCTCTCTGTTTCTCCCGACCTGTCAGCCCCAGGCTACACTGGGTTCACTTTCTTGTGAACAATCAGGCCTTGGGAATTCTGTTCTAAGACACCCAGCCTTGGGCCTTCCCCTTGCTTATTAGCATTTTCTTTGGGGCACTTACATGCATTTATAAAATACCGTGTGATTTACCCTTCTTAGGTACTCTACATCTAAAATCAGGGGCATTTCCTTAGGTTTATTAATTTATAAATCTAGGAAACATTGTACAGTTTAGTGGCAAAACTTAATTTTCTACAAATAATATGACATAAAAACAGTGTTGTCCTCATTTAAAATATATTCAAATCAGAATTGTGTAGAAAATATTCTCAGCTAAATATTTACACGTTTCTCTTTGAAATATGTTTTAATAAACTTTATTATTTTTTTAGATTAATTCATTATTTTTTAAGAGAGAGGGAATGGGAGGGAGAAAGAGAGGGAAAGAAATGTCAATGTGTGGTTGCCTCTCACATGGCCCCCACTGGGGGCCTGGCCCGCAACCCAGGCATGTGCCCTGACTGGGAATTGAACTGGCAACTCTTTGGTTGGCAGCCTGTGCTCAATCCACTGAGCTACACCAGCCAGGGCTGAAATATATGCTTTAAATTCATGTGATTCTGTGTCCAATGGGGAGGCAATGGTATAAAGGCCACTATAACATCAAGCTATCTTTGGACCAAAAGGCAAATCAGGCAATACCATAGGACGTAACAGTTTATCACAGGGTGATTTACTGACAGGAAGATTGGGCTGGAGTGGACAGATGCCCTAGCAGTTTGGGGGAAATTATTCTTCACTAACAGACCCCTGTTACAGTATATTATTTATAGTGTGACTCAGGTGCTAACGACTGCCAGGACAGAGGGACACAGACAGTGGTAACACCAGGGGCCATACCTTCTGGTGGTCTTGGGACAGGTGATTGCTTCTATTCAATACTATTACCAGTCTGATGTTTATCTCGGTTACCATGCCACTCTGGCTGTTAGTACCAAAATGTCCGTGGCTGCATTTTAAGGGACACAGGTAATCACCAACTGGAAAGCTTCGATGTGATTGCTAAGGGCAGTAAGGATCACAGCATAAAACTTTAAAAACATCATAAAATCCGAGTTCCAGAGATGGCGTTGGTTTTGTTCACATTGACGTCTATACAACATGCTGGTCCTGAAAACCTAAATGCTCAGTAATCCACCGGAATGTGGGCCTTGGGTGTAGACAGACCAGTATAGCCTTGTTTCGGCCTCAGCGATACGAAGCCACACAGTTCTATTGGTGGAGCGGCTTTGCGTTATGTCCAGTGTCAGACCTGAAGTTGCTTAATGACTCTTGGGCTTAATGACAATGAAATCAACTTAACAAAATTCCATGCTACCCAAAGCAGTCTATAGATTGAACACAATCCTTATCACAATCCCAATGTTCTATTTCACAAACTAGGACAGATACTTCAAAAGTGTATAAGGAACCACAAAAGGCCTCACGTAGCAACAGTGGTCCTGAGAAGGAAGAACAGATTTGGAAGAATCACGCTGCCCAGTATCCGTAAGGCCATAGAAACCTAAACAGACTAGTACCAGCATTAGAATAGACAGGCACATAGATCAAGGGAACAAAATGAAGAGCCCAGAAATATACCCACACCGTTATAGTCGATATTTGACCGAGGAAGCAAGCATATACAATGGGTTAAAGAGAGTTTATTCAGTAAATTGTGTTGGGAAAATTAGACAGATACATGCAGAAAACTGAAACTAGACCACCCTGCTAAACTGGTCTTGATTTTCACCAGGATGTGCTTAAAATCCAAGGTGAGGGGCATTTAGGCACTTAGGTAACCTGGACACAAGTATATGCATTCATGTGCATTTCTATTCACACTTTCCCTAGAACAAAGTTCGAACTTCATAGCACTTACTGCAAAACACCTCTCCGCTTTATCCCTCCGTATGGTGTCACAAGCTGTCACCCACTGACCACCAAACTGCAGACATCCGACTCCACCATTCCTCTGTATTCTTCATGTTCTTTCCTGCTCCTGAATTTCTGTACACAATTTCTCTGCCTCAAACACATTTTGTCCCTTCTTCCCCACCCCCGCCCCCATTCCAACACAAGTGGCAACTTCTGTTCATCCACAAGTCTCCACTGAGATGCCACTTTCTTGGGAAGTCTTCCTCACCCCCAAGCACAGATTCTGCAACTTTCCTATTTTCCTATAGCAAACCACATCTCCTGGGCTTCTTCATGATGTATTGAAATGGCCTCTCTACTTGTCTGGGTCCACACTAGGCTATACATAATGACAGTAGGTTCCATGTTTAGGCCACAGTTGTATCTGTACCTATCACAGCATCTTGCATCATATTGGACATTCAAGAGAAAATTATGGGATGCATGATTTTTGACTATTTGTTCTCCATTGGTTTTTATTGGATAATAACATTTCTGGGGGAGAAAGAAAGAATGAGAGAGAAGGTAAAAAAGAGAGGAAATAAGGAAGAAAAGAAGGAAGGAAGGAAGGAAGGAAGGAAGGAAGGAAGGATTTGGTTGTTTGTTATGTATGAGATTGTTTTACAGGTATGATGACTCCTTTTTGAAATATTAGGCCTGAATTTCATTAATTTGCCTGAAATCATTTCAGTGGAAGAATTAAGTACTGTTACTCATGGTTGCTTCTTATATATAGAAGCTTATTTCTATAACTAAATATACTGGTTAAATTGAACATAATAGAGTCTCAAATACAAATGATCAGATAAATTGTGTGGATTAATTATATATGTATATACACCAGACTATTGTAGCATGTCTTTGAAGAACAGATTGATATTTTTGCATTGAGAATTCTTTTTGAAGAGTCTATTGTACGTAAATGTGTACATACATATAATTTTTTACAGCTGTCCCATATTTGAAAGTGGAGCTATTCTGACTTAAAATTAGGCATCTATTCAAGACAGACAACTGTTTTTAATGGTAACAGATTTGAGGAGTTATTCTAAAGCACTATTAGTGCATTATTGATGCATGACTTGTGAGAAACTATACAAGATTGTTGAAAATGTCACATCGATTTCCAAGCACAGACTTTCACAGCACACAACACCACTTTTATTACTGATGACACATTCATCACTTGGACTTTTGAGAAGCTGTCTTTTGAGAAGCTCTGTGGGGCTTGGCAGTGAACTCCGGTGTATTCCTTTATTAAAGGTTTCAAAGTGGAGGGCTTAATAAGCGGTTAATAGTTCTAAAAGTAGGGATAGGTCTTTGGCAATATTGTGAAGTGCAATTGGCCTTGATGCTCTTGTGTCCTTCTTTGGCATGCTGACATCTCCCCCCAGACCTCAGGGCCTCTCGCTGCCCCTCTCGCCTTGCACCTGGGGCCAGCTCCCCCTCACCATTCTATCCCACTTTCCCGGTACACTGGCTCCGCACGGCCCAGCTCCTTAGCATCGAGGCTGGTGCTGGAAGAAGCTGCCACTCTTACCCCCCACTTTTCATTTCTACAGTAAGTTGGAAACAGTGACCCTAACAGAGAGTGTCCAGGAGGGTCATACCTCTCTGGCTCCTGTCACAAGAAAGAATGGAGAGACTATGGCATGAGAAAGAAACTGTTCTTCCTTACTGGAAGGTTCCGGCAGCCCAGGCTTGTTCTCTGAAGTGTGTTTTCCTTTTTCTTCAGTCCGTATTTTTCCTAGGCTCCTTGCTGCTCCTTTGGACTTCAGAGCACCCACGCCTCTGTTCCTTGTCTGTCAGCTTCCCTTATCTCTGACCATAGTAGATATAGTTATTTGTCCCTTCCATGCTTGTCCTTCTGTTCCTGACCCATGGTTTTAATCAAACACATGGATCTTCCATCTCAACCCTGGACTTACACCTTCATTGTCAGTATCTGAGCCTTTCCTTAGGCTCTACAAACTCCATTTTCATTCTATTGGTTTCTGTTATGAGTATTATTGGAGTTGACTCATTGCCCTATAATCCACACAGTTTCTATTAGGCCAGCTAAATCAGTACCTGATTTTTGTAATATTTTCATGAAATAAAGCTTAAGTGTTTACCTCCAACACAATGCAACACAAATTTCCAGAAAATCAGTGATGTTTTGCCGTAAAAGAATAATTGGTATGAAAAATACCGTGTGTGTTTCTGGTCTGCATATAAGGATAACGAGCCATTGCTAGAAAGTCCGTGGTTTACAGTGGAGAAAAATGAGGATCAGAGGCAGGATGAAGGCTTGATTTCCGGTTCCTTTGCTTGACAGCAGGGCACCAGCTTATGGAAATGTGAGTGACATTGTTCCATTTTTCCTCCATCGAAGGGAGAGCATTTGAGTGGCTCTCATCATGGTCACAGTTGTAGCACTTTTGCCTTCATCTGTAGCTTGTTTTCTTTTATATTAAAAAATTAAAATTAATGATGCCGTTGCTGGTGTAGCTCAGTGGATTGAGTGAGGGCTGCGAACCAAAGGGTCGCCGGTTCGATTCCCAGTCAGGGCACATGCCTGGGTTGCAGGCCAAGTCCCTCAGTGGGGGCCACGTGAGAGGCAACCACACATTCATGTTTCTCTCCTTCTCTTTCTCCCTCCCTTCCTCTCTCTCTAAAAATAATTAAATAGAATATTTTTAAAAAATTAATGAACTGGACATTGGTAAGTAGAAATGTTTCTTTATTAAAATCTTATTTCTGTTAGCCAAGCAACTATTGTTTTAGACTGAGTCCTAACAAGTTTGACTATCTGAATCTTCTGCCCACAATAGCTTACAAGGAACAAATAAGAAGTGGAAATAGTATAACAACTGAGCATGTTGAAATGTGGGGGCAGTTAGCTAAAACAGGCTGGCTTGGGGGAAGAGGTGCAGGAAAAAAATGAAGAGAGATTTGGGGTCATTTTATATAAAGATGAAGAAAAATCTATTACTGCTCTCAAAAGACAACAAGGGCATCGAAGCATTGTAGGACAATTCAATACTGAGAGTAAATCAGATTCCTGCTTGCTATTAGGAGACAGATGAGTTTGCAATGTATTTGAGACTGTTTTTAGCCCATAGCCTTCCTCCACCCTGTAACCAGAGCCCCATTTCTAAGACACAAGTGTCATCTTGTCATTCCCTTGATTAGAACCCTTCACTGGTTCCCTCCCCTTTGCCTACAGGATAATGATCTGAACTGCTTAGCCTGGCGCACACAGCTCTTCACAGTCAGCCTGTAATTTATATTCCTTAACTGGACCCCATTGGACATATCCTACTACATGCTGGTTTTAAGACCCAAAGAAGGCCCTGGGAATGAAAACCATAATACTTAATGTTTGTCAGCTGTTGACTCTTTCCAACTATGAGACTAAGAACTTTAGGAACCCTATCTCATGTACGTGACAGATGAGCATGCATTATTTCATAGGCGAGGAAACTGAAGCTCAAATTAAGGTTAACTAACACATCCAAGTTTTTATAGCTCGTAAGTATCTGAGGTCAACACCCAGACCAGGCAGCCTGACCCCTGGCAGAGAGCAGCTGTAGGCCTTTGCCGAGAGCCCCAGGGACACCTCAAGTCACCCTTGTATGACAGTGTGGCCCACTGTGCCATCCTTGTAAGTCAGAATTTCAAGAAATAAAATATTTCAATGGAAGAGATTAAAATGATTTATGTGGACCACTCAATAAAAGTTAAAATTCTGAGAGGCGTTGGGTAAAGGGGTAACAAAATGTGTTGTCTTTTTGATGGGAGAGACAGAAAACGGAGGGCCTGATCCACTTTGGGTAATTAAAGGGTGTGTGACACATCTTGAAAGTGAAGAGGTATGAATTCCAGGGCCCTGGCCAAATTCCAAACCGCATAATTATACCTTCCCCCTTCTACCTAAAAATTTTCCTCCGAGTTTCAGCTGAAAAATAAATTATTCACTTCCTCTCCTAAATGTCACCACCGTGGCTTACTTGTAAGACATCATCACGCTTCTTTAGCAGACCCTTCCTCTATTTCACGGAAGAATCAAGTTCCCTTACGAGGTGGCCCGGAACAAAATACGCTGTTTTGCGTACCTTCCCATCCTTTCTTGGGTAAATATGGTAGGATGGTTAACTTTGTCCTGGGAAGGAGATAGATAGATAGATAGATAGATAGATAGATAGATAGATAGATATTAGTCAAGTAATAGAAAGGTGAAGTCATAGAAAATTATAAATATCATATTTATTTGAACTATTGTATTATGAATGCTTCATTTACTCAACAACTCACCTCTCACACCACTGGTGATTATGACATCTCGGGATGGTTGTCAACATGATGAAACAAAAGGAATTGTTTTAGCTGTAACTGATCAAAATAAAGATCAAGGTCACTTGCAAATGTCTTTCTGAACTGGATTATGCTTTGGCTTTAACATGTAATTTGAAGCCCAAATATAATAAATTATAATAAAGTATAATCTGAAATGTGTGTCCATCAATTATATTAGAAGTGTTGTAACACAGAGTAATCAAAGTAGATGTCTCTTTATTAAAACTGATATCAGGCAACCTTTTTAACACTCTGTAAACATGAGTAGAAATCCTAGCTAACTATTCACAGGAATGAAGTACAGAAACAAACAAAAAAGAAATTTGCTTTTCTTCAGAAATCGGTTTTGATCACTCTTCCAGTTGAGATGAACCACTACTCAAATTTATTAAAGTCGCATGCTTTATTAAACTAGTGAACTATTAACATTTATTGAATAATGTCTTCAGCACTGTGCAAGGTGCTTTGTGTGCATTGTCCTCAGGAGCGGACCATGGGCTTCCCCGAGTGTCAGAGGAGGGAAGGGGGCCTAAGCCAACCACCCCATTTCACTACCGGGGAAAAGGAATCAAGCAATTCCAAAATTATTTTTGATACTAAAATAAACACACTGTGTCATGCAATGACTTCAAAGTTTAGATTAATTTTTGGATTAAACAACTGAAAGGAAGGCTGCACTTGTCATCAAGAGGCTGCTTAGTAGATGAAGAAGGGAAGCAGATGATCAGGATAACTGTAAGTTAAATGACTGCTCTGTGAACAATAATGGCTTTGATACTGAGACATCATGTCTCATCGTGGTTCAAGAAATCTCTAGGTTTTCAATTTTTTAATCTAAAATTTTAAAGTGTTTTAATCCACTTCTAGCAGAGTTTATCCTCTCAACCAAAGCAAGACTCTTACTCAGTAATAATGGCTTACCCTGTAGGAAGCACAGAAAAGGCTATGCCAGGAATTAAACTCCTGATCTAGCCACTATTATGCATGTGTGTATACAGTAAACCACACAAGACCATCTCTATGGGGTCGGGGTGCAGAATGTATGCTGTGCCACTTGATCTGGCTTGTGGGTATGCATGTCCATACACTTAAATGCTTCTCTTTTTTTCCGAGAAGGACCAAAAAACAGTATTCAGCAGTTTGTAAACTGAAATTTTGATTTTTTAAAAAATGAGCCAGTTTAGGATTTTATCATTTTGTTTCATTTCTTGCAGTTCAAAATTGTTTCTATATGATGTACCTCGTTAATTATTGTTTTCTTCCTAAGGTAAATTACAGCTTTGTGAAATGGTCCACGCTCTTCACCAACTGCTGTGAAACTGTGAATTACAGGAGCCTTCGATGGAGATAATGAAGATCAAATAACACTGCCTTTCCAGGCCGAGCTTCTTTCCAAGCTCTTGTTTCATCAGCACCATGATGACTACCCAAGCATTTTTTTTTGATTCCAACAAAAAATAACATTCTTCTTTGTCTTTCCAACTTGTTAGATAACTGACATAGCTATTAGAATTTTGAAATGTATACTTTTTAGTGGAAGGATGTTTATTTTATAAGTGCTATTCTTTGCCCAACAGACTCCTTGTTCTTGGGTGTGAGGGTGACGGGTTGTCCCAATACAGGTTCTGGCAGAAGGACTGCCTGCCCGAGTGTGGTTGGCAGGATAATAATATAGGTATAATAATTTATAGTTTTAATTAGAACGTTTCACATAAAATATCATATGGTGTGCTTGAGTGTGATATTGCTATGTTACAGAATTACATGCTTATGATTTTGTAATGAAGAAAGGCATTATTTGTGCCAGACCCTGTATGTTGCAGCATTACTGAGACGGGACTGAACACTAAACAGGACTGAACACTAAAACTTTGAAAGGGAATGAACTGCTTTACTTCTGTAGCATATTCTTCTTTATCCACTGCATCCCAGTAGCACGAGCCACTTTAGAAATGGTCTGTGATTAACTGTACCCCAAACTCATTTCCAGGGCCAATCCCAGGTGATTCTGGGGAGCCCTAGAGATCTCAGCAATCTACCATGATGTCCGATGAGGTTGGGTCACCAGATTCGGTCCTAAGCATTTGCCATTTCTCAAGCATGATACTAACTAGCCATGCTTACCATTATTTACATGATATATATGTCTTTCCCTTTAGATTGTAAGCCCTGTGAAAGCAAAGACTGCAACTTACTCAAGTCTATCTCCCTAGGACTTAGCAAGAGCTCCTGGCATATACTAGTTGTTTAATTAATATGTGTTGGGTGGCTACATAATCCAAAACAAGGTTTACCTTCATAAATTAGACCACCATATTTATTTCTTTCCTTCTAGCTTACAACAAGCCTACTTGGCTACGAACAGCTGAGAGGGGGAGTTGGCGGGGGGAGATACATGGAGCAAACGGAAGTCTCTACGGGGGCAGCCAAGGCTGGTCATGGTGGCCTCCCATGAGCCTCGCTACTCAGCCCAGCTCTCTCCCTGTAGCCATGTGGCAATGCCAGACCTGATTTTTCCTTTTTTAAAAAAAAAAATATTTTATTTATTTATCTTTAGAGAGGAAGGGAAGGAGAGAGGGAGAGAAATATCAATGTATGGTTGTCTCTCCTGCGTCCCCTGCTGAGAACTGACTTGCAACCCAGGCATGTGCCCTGACTGGGAATCGAACCTCAATCATGTGGTTCGCAGGCCAGTGCTCAATCCACTGAGCTACACCAGCCAGGGCCTGATTTTTCCTTTTGATAAGATACATATTTTATATGAAATGATCGTATTAGCAACATTTTTGGATTTTTTAAAATATACTTTATGCCATAAATACGTCTGCAGCTCATCTTTAGCATGCACATAGTAGATTTGCAATCTCTGATCTCTCTTCTGTTCTTCCCCACTATATACATTTGTAAAGAAATATTTCTTGGTAGTTACTGCTTCTGTTTGCTAAGATACCTAGTATTATTATTAAAATTAAAGTTATAATCAAACTTTTCTACATTTCTTTCTAGGTTTTTCAGGTTCTTCAGTTCAATATTAACTCTGTCTCTCCTCCACAAGTGAGGTTCTTCTGATGATAAAATGTCGCTACAGCTCATCCCCGAACAGAGCTACATTTTAAATGTCTTCACCCCTCGTGCAATCAGCTGAAAACAGCTACTTCCTGTCCCTTTGACCCACACTGAAGGTGGCCAAAGGTGTGCACAGTCCTGGTTCAGCTTTAAGGTCTTTTTCTCCAAGGTCAATATATCCCCATCATTCCACAAGTCATATCAATAAGATTATGTTTAATTTATTCACTTTTAAATATTTTATTTATTTTTAGAGACAGGTGAAGAAAGGGGAAAAGAGAGGAAGAGGAATGTTGATGTGCAAGAGATACATCGATCTATTACCTCCCTCATGCTGCCAACGGGGAACTTGGCCCACAACCCAGGCATGTGTCCTGACTGGGAATTGAACCAGCAAACTTTCGGTTTGCAGGCTGGCACTCAATCCACTGACCCACCCCAGCCAAGGCAGATTATGTTTAATTTAGATCAAAGCCACATCAGACTTCTATTTTTGCACACATTATTCAATTTTGAGACGATTCAGATGGACTTTCAATAATTTCTAGTCTGCCTTCTAAACCTTCTTCTTTTCCTATGAGAAAAAGTTTGTGATTACCCCTAATTCATTTGGTTCTAACACTGACATATGCAGATCTTCCCTCTCCTTTCACAGATTGTTCATTCCTGGGATCATGAATGAACACAAGGTCCCTTGTCTACTTTCGATCAAAGTAGTTGTTCCTCACTTGGGAACAACAGGCGCATCTCTGCCCTGCTAACCTCATGAGGGGTGTCTCTGTCCTTCAGTCTGGCTCTGAAGAGAAAAATGCCCTCTTGCTATGAGTCAGGTGCTCCTGTTGGCCGCAGCTGAAATGGTTACAGTCAGCTTTATCCACTCATTAGTCCCTCACACTTTGCCTAAGTTTTTAACCTCCTCTTCCCAGTCCTCTTAAAATGACTGATTTTATCTGTCTTTTGATGTCACGTGTTACATTTTTTGTCATTCATAATATTATTGTGAATCACTTAGCTTTGCTTCTGATTGCCTGAGAATTATCTGTTTTGATTCTTTGTTCTCTGATACTCAAAGATATCTGTAATGGTATTGTTGACCAAGGCCATTCTAATCTACTTTTTTTTCCCTTTATATCTGCTTTGATTTGTCTTATCGTCTATCCTAATATCCAAATATTTTAGCCAAAAACTCTGATGGACTTCCTGATTCACTTGTGGATTTAGATACAAAAAAATCTGAAACTGGACAAAATATTTTACATGTTAACAATTTAGAAGGAGCGCTGATTAAAGTCAAAAACTTTGGTGCAGCAACTTAGAAGTTGCATTGTTTTTAATAAATTAATCTCTCTAGGGTTTAGTTTCCTTATCCATGACTTGGGTATGCCAATCATATAATGTTTGTGGTGTTGCTGTTAGGATTAAATGAGATGCTTGTGAAAGTACTTTAAAACCTAAAAAGTATTATACTGCAAAAACACAATATTATGTAATACTGGAACTTTATTCTCTACATTTATTATTTCCTTCCTTAAAGGACAAGATCATATACAGCTGTGAGTGTCTTGATACACAGGAGGTACATATTTAATGCCATATCTTCCCAATTAGCGACATCTTGAGGGAACAAAGATATATGTTGCTTTTGGCAGTTGTCTTAAAATGATTGAGATTGGGAGGGTAGATTGTAAGAGATATGAAGGGGCCAAGGAGATTTACCTTTTTCTGGCTGCTTGGTTTAGCTTTACTGTTTTCTCGTATTAGAGGTTCTTCTGCTTTTAGTGATTTCTCTTGCTTTGTCCAGTGTTCCTGGTATTTGGTCAGTGCCAGGTGCCTGGCTCCTGCCCATCAGGCCTACCTATCCTCCTGGACTCGGGCCCCAGTGTCCTGCCCTTACTCTACCCCATTCTTAATCAAGAACACTCAGCCTCATATGATGTTGTCACACTTCCCAGGGTGTACAGATTCCATACTGTACGCGCATTTCCTTGGAAAACAGGTCTCCTCCACCCTCAGGCCTCAGCTCTTACACTCCTGTGCCCGGGGACTCTGACTCAGTCGGCCTGCTTGGACCTCAGGCCCACTTGGTCCTAATTGCCTCAATTCATGGCCTGGCCCTTTGTAACTTTTCTTTCTTCTTAGTGGAGTTAATCAGCTGCTCCTCAAACTTCCTACCCTCTAGACTGTGAGTTCCTAGGATGAATTTTATCCCTCACTCATCATCTCATCCCCAAAGCCTTGCCTGGACCCCTAAGCACAGGGTAATTTGATCAACACCTTGTCCAGCTGACCCTCCACCGGTCACAGCCTTGCTGCGGAGAGACTCCACACCCCCAAATATCTGAACTTCCACCGTCCTGACTCTTGGACTCCAAGAACGTTTGATTTGCACCTCAGCAGTCTCCAACTGAAGTGCTGACTAACTTGCTCAGCCTGCTTCCAGCCACCTTGCTCCGTACCCTGACTCAGGTGGCTGGCCTTGCTTCTTCGCTCTTCAAACCTGGGGGTAGCTTAGAGGTGGAGGTTGTACTTAGTGCAGATAGAGATAACTGAGAAAACCAAGTAATCACACATAAAACCTCACAGCACCAGCATTCGCTGGGAGCTGGTTAGAAATGCAGACTCTCGGGCCCACTCCAGGCCTGCTGAACCAGCATCTGTATTTTCATACTCTCCCAGGTGAAATTACTTACACAGAAATTAAAATGTGAGAGGTGCTCACTTAAAGCGCTCACACACATGCATACAATATATAATATAAATATAATAACGTATATCTAATATACTGTAAGAGATAGGTTTAGATTATATAATAATACATTTTATAAAATGATTACAGATAAGTATGTCACATACAAATATTATATTTATATTATATGCAGTTACACGTTATATAAGTTATTATATTTATAATTATGTAAATGTTATCTTAGTTAAATATTATGTAAATATTAAATATACAAATATTAATATGACTGTGTGTTATATTTTTAAAACATTGATGATAATGTATTTATAAAATAAAAACAGAGCTTAAAATAATATAATACCAATTGGTTTATTTGAATTGTTTTGATAAAACTTATAATTACACAAAGTACATGACTGTCCAAAAAGTAGCAGCAACAAAAGTTAAAGGCAGTGTGAAGTAATAAAATATCAAGGAATTTGGTTTTATAAGACCTGTTTTCTCATTATAGTTTCACTGAGCTTAAGCAAACCAACGATTTTAGGCCTCATTTATTTATTTGGAAAGCTATAATGTATAAATCATGTGAACTGGAAAGTCTTGTCTTTCTCCAACATTTGTGGTTTTTACAACTATTCTCCACAATTCCTTCAAATTCACAATATTATAGCTATATTATCATTGAGTCTTTTTTTTATTGATTTAAACTTTTATCGGTTTATTTATTGGCTTTTATCTCTCTTCTGTAACAGAGATTTGCTCTTGTTAGGGTTTTTTTGGTTGGAAGAAATAGAGACTAACAGGGCAGCCGGACGGCCCTCCTAAGCCTGGGGCGATGTCCAGCAGATGGGCAGGAGTGGGCACCCTGCTCTGTGCCCATGCAGGTCATGACCGAGAGAGAGCCATGAGCAAGAGAGGGAGAGAGTTCCTCTGTTACCCTGGACTTATATTAGCTTGGGTCTAAGATGGACAAGATGCTTTCTCAAAATGACCAATCAACTTCCCAGACTTTCACATGCTCTGGGTGTGTCCACCCTCCAAACGAAACCATCCCTTCTTTCCCCAGGCCAGACTTACAAGCTTCTTTGGTCCTGAACTTCCTCCTGTGTCATTTTAACTTCTATAGCATACGAGCCTGCCTTCCCCTGGTCCCACCTCCAATCTGGTTGGAGGGCGGAGCCTTTTTCCTCCTTCCCATTATCTTGCTAGCCTTCCAGGTGTTCAGTGTAACAACCTCCCCTATCATCTCCTTGGCCAATGGGTGGGGACTCCTGGTGCTCAGGACAGACTGTCTACCATAACAATACTCGATCCATTTCTTTCCCTCATCTGGCTGCAGGCAATTAACCAGCAACTCCTATCAACTATGTCTGCAAAACTATATCTTCATTTATATACTTTTCTGCCCTTTAATGCTACCTGAGGCCCCATTTAGCTCTTGCCTGAATTATTTACTTGAACTTCTCTCTTCGCTCTTTGCTTTCCCTCTTGGCTACCTAGAATCTACTCTCTAAACAGAAACCAGAGTGAAATTTTTGAAACTTCAATTGCATCATTATCCTGCTTACAACACTTCAGTGAAGTCCTTTTCACTAAAACATAAAATGTGTACCTTCAACCACGGTAGTGAAGTTAGGGGACTCCTTTAAATAAATACCGTGACATCTACCTAGCATTCTGAACCCATTTGGTATGACTCCTTTTCCCTATTGTGAAGTTTCAGCCATGCTGGGGTGTTTTGGTTTTTGCTTTTCATCTTCAAGCATGTCAAAATGTATTTTGTTTCGAGATCTTGTACTGGCTGTCCTCTCTCTTAGGGATCTCTTTCCCTGACCCTTTCACGTCTGGCTTCTTTTTGTGATTTAGGCTTTCAAGTTAAACACCACCTCTTTAGAGAAGTCTTCTGTAGCGGGTTGGATGGTGGTCCCTCTCCTAATCTTGAATTCTGTGAATGGGAACTTATTTTGAAAAAGGGTCTTTGCAGATATAATTAAGGATCTTGAGATGAGATCACCATAGATGACCCCATGATAAGTTTCTGCAGAAGAAGCACACAGAGGAGAGACAGGGAAAGTAGAGGCGACGGCCACGTGAAGACTGCAGCAGAGGTCAGAGGCGTGCGAACACAAGGCAGGCCTTAGGTCTTCAGAAGCTGGGAGAGGCAAGAGGAAATTCTCCCCTGGAGCAGTTGAAGGAAACACGCGCCTGCTGACACCCTGAGTTTAAACTTCTGTCTTCCAGAACCCTGAGAGAATACATCGACGCTTTGTAAGCCCACCCTGCATACAGTGGTTTGTTGCAGCAGCCTCAGGTCACAGGTGCACTTTCCCCTGGACATGCCATCTGAAGTGTCCTTTCAGTCACCACCAGTTTTCTCTTTCTCATGGCGTTTAACCCAACTTGATTATTTTTCTCTCTCATCTAGAATATAAATTTCAATAAAGCAACTATAATCTGTGTATCCACCACTCTATCTTTAGAGCCTANCTCCCCTGGAGCAGTTGAAGGAAACACGCGCCTGCTGACACCCTGAGTTTAAACTTCTGTCTTCCAGAACCCTGAGAGAATACATCGACGCTTTGTAAGCCCACCTTGCACACAGTGGTTTGTTGCAGCAGCCTCAGGTCACAGGTGCACTTTCCCCTGGACATGCCATCTGAAGTGTCCTTTCAGTCACCACCAGTTTTCTCTTTCTCATGGCATTTAACCCAACTTGATTATTTTTCCTTTTCACTTGATTATTTTTCTCTCTCATCTAGAATATAAATTTCAATAAAGCAACTATAATCTGTGTATCCACCACTCTATCTTTAGAGCCTACGCTCATGTCTAAAATGTAGTAGATACATAATAAATATTTATACAATGAATAAATAAAGCATGTACTAGAATAAGTAAATTATATACTTTATAAATAAACCATATATGCTTTAAGAGGAAGGGACTAGATTGTTCTAAAAGTCCTTCTAATTAAGGGGTTTATATTTTATAATTTTAGTATTTCAAGATGACTTTTTGACAAAGAATTAGGAACCTTTGGTAGAAGAGTGGAAGTGCGCTGGCCCGTTCACTCCATGGGTCACACAGCCACGTGGCCCATGGCTTCCAGAAGGGAGCCCCCCTCTCTCTCTGGCCCACCTGGTGATGCACTAGCCTGTGTGTGCGCACCCTCTCCCCCAGGAGCACAGAGCCATGAGGTCCTGTCAGCTGCACGACCCGTGCCTGTGCAGGCTCTGCGCAGAGCTTCCAGGATGCGGCCTAAGACGGGAGGCAGCCAGGAAGAAGCTAAGCTACCCGGGCCCCTTAGCAGCCAACTGCGGGCTCCAACGGACTGCACTTTAAACTGGAGCAGGAACGCTGACACTGGCTTTTGTCTTGGTCTTGCTGGGGAGATGGACTTTGAGAAAAGAGTCCGCCATTCTCCCAGATTGTGCGGCACGTGAACAAAACCTCCCTCCTTTCACGCCAGTATCTGCCTCACAAGTCTGGCTTTTGTGGCAACAGGCAGCCAGACCCCTTCTATTGTGTTGGTTGTTCAGTACCAATATGGCCTGTAGGGTTTTGGTGGGCGGGGTTGCCATTTCTTGTGATGAGAAAGACTTCAAGAGCAGCATGTGTGAGGGGGGGAAAAATAAGGTCTGGTTTTGGCATGGTCTACGTGAGAATGTCAAAGAGTTGCATGTAGGAATTGATCATTAGACTAAAATGGCAGAAGTGAAGATATAACTCATAGTTACCTCACCTCTGTTCGGGCAGCATTGACGATCACTTACTTTTTGGAAAGTCCACCGCAGTGACAGCTGTTTTATAAGCCAGGCAAGCTCACTGCTTTCTTTAAAGGCTGCAGGACGTTTGGGCCATGCTGCCCCCTGATCAGTAAGCACAACAGAGAGAGATTTACCTAGCTTATTCACCATATTCCTGAACTCAGCTTTTGTTGAAGTAACTAGGTTCTGAGAGATTTCACAAAGGAGGTACTAAAAAGTTAGAACTATAGGAACACAGTCGTCATGATCTATAAACTTCCCAAGGTATTGGACTACTGTGGCAGCACTCACTGGCATACATAAGAGCTGGAGTATATTTTTTAAGACTCTTTACACTCAAATCTTAAATAAATTTATGTCTATGCACGTGTGTATATACGAGGAGGACCCCCCAAACCTTGGAATTTATTTATAAAAATGTGTGTATTTATTCTCACACGTTTAAATCTCAGTCACCGTCAAAGTCCTCTCCATTTGGTGCAATACACCTATTGAGACATTTTCCCCACTGCTCAAACAGGTTTTTTTTTAAAGATTTTATTTATTTATTTATCTTTAGAGGGGAAGGAGAGAGAGAGAGAAACATCAATGTATGGTTGCCTTTCATGCGTCCCCTGCTGGGAGTTAGCCTGCAGGTAACTGACCTGCAACCCAGGCATGTGCCCTGACTGGGAATTGAACTGCGATCCTCTGGTTCGCAGGCCTGTGCTCAATCCACCAAGCTACGCCAGCCAGGGCCTGCTCAAACAGTTTTTGAACTCATTGATTTCAATGCCTTGTAGCGCTTCTGCCACTTTTTCACCTCTTCCACGTTGTCAAAACGTTTCCCTTTGAGGACTTTTTTCACTGGGGAAACAAACAAAAAAAGTCACTCAGGGTGAGACTGGATAAAGGCGGGGACGGAGGGGAGGGTGAGGCAAGGCCATCATGCTGTTTGGGTTAAAAACTGCTCAACACTCGGCATGGTATGGGGAAGTACACTTGTAAAGCACCAATCATGAAATGGGCAAACATGTTGAGTCTTCAAAAAAAAAATCAGTGAAGCCAAATGCAGCCTCTCACAACAACGCCAGTTGGTCCACTGATAGAGATGGGCTCCTAGAACACTCACCTAGTGGGGGAAGCCTGTAGTACAAGGCATCTGCCCTCCAGAAGATAATTCTGCTTTGAGGGGGTCCCTCCTTGTGTATACAAACACACCCACACATGTACACATCCAGGGCATGACACAATGTGAGGAGATTGGGGGCAGATAATAGAGGTAGAAGGGAAAAAACCTCCTCACTGCTTCAAGTAAGAATGCCACAGTGATGATGTGAAGAGTTTGCAATCTTACTTCGAGAGTAACACATGGCTCTTAAGGTTTCCAAAAGTATGCACATAACAAACAGAAAACTCATAGTGCAAATTATGTGTTCCGCTACATGCTCCCTCAACTGCTACTCATTTTGCCCAGTTTAACAATCCAGAAACCACTTGAAAGCACCACGCAAGCAGCAACGCCACAGTTCTTCAGAGCAGGCACGACAGCCCTTGGGTTTTACTCTCTTAGGTGAAGAGCCATCAGCCTCCAGCAAGTGTCCATTGACTTGAAACTGAGAATAAAATTCAGTGAGTAAGGCATTTTGGTTCTCTGCCTCGGTCTGGAACCCTTCAGTTTTCTAGAGTGGGCAAGACCGATGATATAAAATGCTCAGAAAGCGGTGAGGTGCCATCATGAGAAGCATTTCAATGGAGAAATAAATAGCCCCGTGCAACTTACGACCTTGCCCAGGGTCATCCCTAGTGGATGGCAACGGCCATCTTCAGATCTGCTTTGCCTCTGAGATGTTTGGTCATATTTGGGCTTTGAACCAAAACACCTGGGACTGAATCTGCTCTTCGGTAATGTGTGACTTTGTAAAATTGGTTTCATTTCCCTGCAACTTAATTTCGTGTTTATCCGTGAAGCCTTAACCATGTCACTTACCTCATAGGGAGGTAGCAAAGTGATTTGAAATGTGTTTTTTTGTCCATTAGCCTGCATATTAAAACCCACTTTTTAGAGTTCTCAGAGAATGTGAGTTCAGTTTTAGAGCACTGGTTAGAATAAGGACTGCGGGGAACGGTCCTGGGAAAGCTGTTGGCTCACAGAAGAAGATTATAAGTACCACCCCACCCCACAGCACTGTACATACACACTCGGGGAAGGGGAGTTTGGAGGAAATGCATGGGACCTTCAGCACAGAGAAGGAGCGAAGGCTTCACAGAGGGAGAAAAATGTAAAGACGCCTTACCGAGGGTGGCTGGTGCGGAGCCAATCGGGCCGCTAAAGAGCAGGACCCTGAGATCTGATGAAACACACCCGTAGAAGGCTGGAGGGTGGTTGTCTTCGTCAATTCCAGACATATCTGTCCACAAAGTGAGCTTCACCTTGGCCTGGATGTGGTCATGGATGTATGTTCTTTGGCTACCTCCTTCACATTTTTCACTGTCTCTTCCTCCTCCCTTTCCCCTGAGAGCTGTCTGTCTGTTCCATGTATCCATTCCTCTTTCTACTCCATTTGTCAGTGTGATTTGCTCATTGGAATCCACATATAAATGAGATCATATGGTATCTGTCTTTCTCTGATTGGCTTATTTCACTTAGCATAATAATCTCCAGGACCATTCATGGTGTCACAAAGATTTCCTTCTTTTTATGGCTACATAATATTCCATTGTATAAATATTTGAATCCTGAATCAACTGCATCCTTTCCAGCTTATACACTCTATACTCCTAAAGAAGTCATGAACGTAATAAAATTAATTCTTTATTCATTGGCCCAAGATCAAATCAATTGTATAAAATGACCTTGAGGTATCAGCCTAAATGTAACAGCAATGAGGGGCTAAAACCTCAGTGCTCCCAAAGCCACAGCTGCTTACAATGTCTTTGTCCCTTCGGTGTGAACTTGGGTGCCTTCCTGAGGATGGTTTCTGAGATCTCACGTTCTTCTCTCCCTGAGTCCCTCTCCCCTTGGGTGAAATGGGACACAGGCAGCGTCCAGCTCCTCCTGGGTATCATTCAGTATCCTGATTCATGTTCCCCGCCCCCAGCACCGACCCTGGCCCCGCATCCCAAAGTAATGTGAACGTCTCTGTTTCTTTTATGTCCATTTAACTTTGATTCTGTGGAAAGAACCTGGGCTGCAGAGTGACTTCTAACTGGGCCATTTTTATCCCCTGCTCGCTGTGGCTCAGGTTGAGTTGTTTCCTTGGCTCTAACTGGACCTTCGTCAGGGGGGCCCCGTTGCTCTTGCCCCAAAGGTGCTCTGTGAATGGCAGTTACCTTCCTGTGCTGGTACCAGTGGAGCCAATTAGAAAGAAGATGAGTACCCTCTGTCTTCAACAACCTTGGAGAGAACCCTCTATACGGCACGGAGATAGCCACTCATGGTCTGCCGTCCTCCCAGGCACGCTGCATTCCTGGTGTCTAATTTAAACCTCCTTCTATAGCCTAAGCCTGCTCCCTCCTATGCAACACAAAATGAGAAGTCTGCTGACATAACAATCTTTCCTAAATGTTTATATTATATTAAATAGTCTTTTTCAATACTCTCTTCCACCAGCACAATCTGCAAACCCTATTCCTTTAGCGTCTCTTTGTAATGTAATATGTAAAAAACTTTTTAGTGAAAGTATTTTTTTATCTGAGGCTTCTACTAAAAGCCAAGCTCTTTTTATTAAAAGATTATCATATGTTATGACTAAAAAATAATAAGGTATATGAAAACATGCCTTTGTTGAAATATGGGAATGGCCACATTTCTCTTGTACAAATAACATTCTGGGACAGATTCATGGTCCATCCGGAGCCGGTTTTTCTCATCTATGGTAACCTCTTGGCCATTCTATGTCTCTCTAGTCCTGCCTTTTGTTAAAATGTGAAATATCCCTATTCATGTTTTATCAACCTAATTTTCATACATTTCAAGAAAGCATTTATCAGTACAGTCTTAAAATCTTGATCTTCGCAACATTCAAATGCTGGTGTAAGGCACTGGCTGGTGTAGCTCAGTGGATCGAGTGCGGGCTTGAGAACTAAAGGGTTCCCGGTTCAATTCCCAGCCAAATGCTGGTATAAATGACATATGCGTTCCACAATAATCTCATTGTGGTTATCTTTTTATTATTTAAAATAAATTTTTTAAAAATGCATTTCATAATCTCGAAGCACAGGCTGACAAAACAGAAGTATCTTGTCTGAGAGGGATAATTTATTTCTTCTCCTTAGAAATGGAGATTTCAATGATTTGTCTAGGTCATTGAAGGGAGTGTGTGTGAGTGTATCGTAATTCTATTTGACATTGCAGAAGTCTTTGTTCACTCTTTTAAAAGACTGACCCTAAACCTATTTTGAACTGCCTTACGTTCGCCACACACCCATCAATAGTTGGACCTGCTCTAGCATTTCAGTAAATTCTGTACCCTGACACGAATCAGTAATAAAATGCAGCTTGGGTAAGGCTTCCATCGAGCCCGATGTTCTCAGGGGTAATATGAGATACAGTGGTAAACATCTTGCTTTTGCTCATGTGGTACTTCTGGGAGCTCAACAGTCTGCCCTCAGGCAAACGAGTCCCCAGCCAAGGAGGGATGCACCCTCATATTCTATTAATTGATTGAAAGGGCAAATGATCTATAGGAAAAGTTGCATCATTAACTTAATTGAGGGCAAAGCCTAATTAGAAGGGAAATGGAGTAGACAGAGCCAGAGACACAGCAGGCCTTCATCTGGGATGTCAACAAACAGACCCTGTAACCAGAAGCAGACAGAGACCAAAGGCCTTCATTTACATCTTCAGTTTCAATGTGGAAACATTCCCTGTGCGTGTGTCCAGGGGAAACGCAAAAGTTTACATACTTAGATAGGAATCGGTTCCTCCAAGGCAGAGCTGCCCAGTGGGAATCAGTACGTTTTAAACAAATTAACTGAACTGTATATATTTGAGAGAATAATCTGAAACACATTTGAACTCTAAATTTGGGGGCGGAGTCAATCCTATTTTCATTGATGGAATAGCTTTAGAAGTAAATCAACCAAATATAAAGTGCTTTCCCCCCAACTTGAATATAGGCAGATTACAGTGGGGATTTATTTTCGACTTCATTGTATTACCAACAGAAGAGATATGTAGTAATTGAACACATTTTGACTGACACAGATTTATTTTATAATAAATAGGCATTCCTAAATAGATAAAAAAACGATACTGCATTGCAAAAGATAAGATATCGATTCCACTGCAATGCAAGTTGAAAGTAAAGCTATCCAGCTTTCCCTGTATTCTATCATTACACTCTTTTTTTGATGACTTCTGGCTCCTTGGGTGTGTTCTTAGAATCAGAAGTTGCTGTTACATAAACAGCAATATTAAATTTTTGATGCTTTTTAAGGGTTGATAACTTGAGGTTCAAATCTGAGCTGAAACAGGTGGCGGTGGTCAGAACATGTGCATTTTATTCTTTCAGAAAACTTCCCATGTCCAACTTGCTGTTGAGTTCATTTTTCTCTGACTGTAGCAATACAAACAAAACCTTTCACAAGAAATGCCACTTAAGAGAAATAAAGAATGCAAGCAGACATGCTTTGGCTCCAGCCCCAGTTGTTAAAAAAAATGGTACTAATCCGCAGTTCAATGGCAGCCCATAGCTTTGCAACAAGGGGACCCCATTTCTTACTTCTCATGCCTACATAGATTTCTATATTTAAATAAGAAAATCGTGGCAATGTTAATAAATAGAAAGGATGGCAAATGAAACATTTTGGCTGAGAAAAACTCACATATTAATTAACTAAAAATGTATTTAGCTGAGCATGCCCACTAGGTACCATATTTGAGCAATAAAAATCAGACCTTTTGTGTATAGAGAAAAATCCTAATCACATTGGGCAGGAGACTGGTTAAGATTTGTACCAGTGGGAACTTAAAATTGTATTAACGTGTTGTTTTATTGAAAATCTGAATCAATAATGGTATGTTCAGAGAGACTTTCTTGGTTAAGAAAGACTTTTCTTTTATTAATATTTCTCTGAATATCCATACTTCAGCCTTTAAAGTTTAATTCGGGTGCAAAACCATATTAAGAGAAAGAAGTAATCACAGACAAGGTATGTTCTTTGTGGTCATGTGATCATAAAGAGTTATTTATAAGCAGCCACTAATCAGAAAATACATTTGTGCTTTATCTTCCAGAATCCTTTTTTTGTAAGTGCTAAAATCACAAATTTTATCCAAAAGTACAAAAAGAATCAGTAGCTTCTGGCTTGATGGTCAGCTGGAATCAACAATTTAATATTGCATTTTTGGTTAAATACAGAGACAATCTCATTTTCCCCCTCAGCATTTACTGAGAGGTTGTTGAGAGACATTACAAAGTGTAATTTCTGGAGTAATAATAACATCATATTTGTTTTCTCAAATTTAAATGCAAAGAGTTATTGGGTTGTTATGTTTAGTAGCAATGTTTTCACTAGAAAGCCATTAAAACTTGGCAGGCTGTTAATATTTTTCTCATCATGGCTTTGAGAGAAGAGAAAATGTGGGTCTGAGATAGTAATTCAGACCTCTGCGGGCGTGGTCAATGTGGATGAACTAACTTTGCTTTTCCATTGTACTGTATTTGCTTCTGGAGAAATACAGCCGAGGGCCCTTTGCACCTACAAGGGCCTTGGAGAGAAATGTGAAGTCCAGGTCTCATTGTGGCATAGATTCTAATGCCTAAACTTGTAGTGACACTGGCTGGAATTGGACAAAGAGCACACGACATAGGCCTTCAAATCGTAGGACTCAAAATCTTCCCAGAGTTCATAGTTGAGTACCTAAACTCCATCACCGCACTATGTAGACGGTCCACACCCTAAATTATTCAAAATTAATTAACGTGTTTACTAAACAAGTTACTTCTGCCCGAGGTGCCCAGGAGCCAAAACTATGACACTGGCTTTTGAGTAAAAAGAAGCAGAACTTTATTATTCTTGGGTCCACCCACGAGGGACAGGAGATACCACGCAAAAGCTCTGTCCATGACTGGGGCTTTGAAAGGGGTTGGCGGGGAACAGGTGTGCGGAAGCGCTGGTAGGGCAAGTTTTGACTGGAGAGTTTGGAAACTTGGCTATTTTATAACACAAGGCGTCAGCACCAGATCTTCCCGGACAATGGACTTGTGAAAGGGTTCTGGGGAGGTCAAGTTCTGGTCACGTTCCCATCCTTTGGTTCAGAGGGGATGGGTAAGGCTTTGGTGGTGGGTGCGGCTGGAGGACAGGGGTGGCCCGTGTGCAAGGCTGTTTCTGTAAAATAAAACTCCAGAACTGTACTGATTACCAATCTGCTTTAAGGGAGCAGAACCAGTTTTAAGCTGTCCAATATGACTTGTGTGCTGTTTCATAATAAATCTAGTTAACTTACCTACATAGTGTTAAAATCTGTAGTATTAACATTTAATTTTCTGCCGTGTGCTTAATATTAAGTGGTCATAATGTTTGTGCTTATATCTAGTCCCCATTCTTGAATTTTTGAGAAAAAGTTTGGGGATTATTATTATTATTATTTTATTATAAAGACCCAGACTTGAATCTGGATACTATCATTCACTAGTCATGCGTTCTTGAGGAAACTTTTTAAATTTTTCATATATAAAACTGCAACAAGAACAACAAGAACTGGGTTGTACGATTGTAAAAGTTAATGAAAATTAAATGAGAGAGGCGGGGTAGGATGTGGTGGTCAACATTTTATTCTAAGCGCAAAGTTTGTCTCTTTTGAGTCAAGACCCTTGCCCGGAGGTCCATTTAAATGACTCTTAGGAAGTGGAAGAGGGAATACACTGATAAAAATAAAGGGAAGGGAGCTGGTGGGTGTACTCAATAGCAGATAAGAGATTTCAGCCAATTCCGGGAAGATAGGAGCAGCTGGAAGCTGCTGACCAGAGAAAGCACAGGGACAAAGGGAGGAATCCACATTCCAGCGCAAGGCGGTGAGGAAGCTTGGGGGGCGCCAATCTTCCCGCACTTCGCCCGGAGAGCTCCGAGTTGACAGCTTGGAGGATGGGAGTGAGGAATGAAGCTAAAACTGGGATTCAAAGAACTTCCGCCTACAGCTCACTCCGCCTCTCCAACCGCACTCCCTCATCCCTCCTGCAGGCAGAAAAACTGGAATTGCAGCCCAGCATTTGCCTCCGGGCTAAACAGGGTAGGGCTTATCACACAAAAAGTGAACAAGCTTCCCTTTTAAACTAAGGCTTCCTGTATGCCGGAGGAGGAAATCTCTCTCCTCTCCCTGGCTTCTGAGCGCCCAGCGGAACTCTGGCTTTCTTAAGCACCTAGTTACGTGAAGTAGGCCAGCTGAGCATCCTGAGTAGCTTTACCATTTGGGGGAGAAGCCAGTGTGGAAACTAATGTATATACAGTAAAGCTATTTCTATCCACCCTGGCCACCGGTAGTAAAGTATGCCTTCGTTTTCAATAAGAACAGAAAACCATGGACCGTGAGAACAATGTGGAGAACCAGTAATTCCAGCTATGGTTTATTAGGACTTACTATGTAACAAAGGCCATCTAATGTCTTTAAATTTTCAATGTATTTAATCCTAAACCCTAAAATTTAATCTCTGTAAGGCAAGTCCTATTATAGTCACTGTTTTGCAATGGGGAGACCAAGCCACATGAAAAGTTTAATCACTTGTTAAAAGCCATGCAGTTAAGAAATGATAGAGCTGAGACTGGAAGCCAGAAGTCAGCCTCCCAGGACCTACATTTTTAAGAGCTATGAAACATTCCCCAGCATTTTTTTTTTTTCAAAAAGGAGCAAGATAAAAAAATAGAAATAAATCAGAGGATAGAAAAATATTTCATCTCTGTTTGTTATGTTCAAAGAGATTTGAAAGCTTATTTCATGAACACAGGAATAGCCCGGGGAAATATTGAGTTCTTAGAAATTAAAAGAGGGATTGCGAAATTTAACAAAGAAATCAGTAGTATGAAGCAAAAGTCACGGAAATCTTGTAGAATGTAAAGCAACACTATGAAATAAAATATACAAAGAAATGTTAAGCAACGTAGAGAATTGTTCCATAGAACCCAAAATTCAATTAGCAGAAGCTCTAGAAATATAAGAAGTAGAAGATTGATAGGAGAAAACTACATAAGGTTTATTAAAACAGAATTTTCCATATTGAATATGCAACTTTAGTTTGAAAAAACCCACTGTGTTTTGAAGAATATGAATGAAAAAAGAACCATATCTAAAATGTATCTATTGTGACATTTTTAGCACAAAGAAAAATGTTGAAAGATTCCAGAGAAAGGGAGAAACATGTGTTTGTAATGGAAGAAGGATCACTATATTGCAGACTAAAAAATTTTAGTCTGCTATACTGGGTGCTAAGAGGTCTTGGACTTCCTTCCTTCAGACGCTGAGAGAATATTTTTCTTGAGACCAGACGGCAGTACCAGTTCAATTATAAATTAAGGATGGACCCTGGCTGATGTGGCTCAGTAGGTTGGAATGTCATCCCATTGACTGAAAAAGTTGCAGGTTCCGTTCCTGGTCAAGGCACGTACAAAAGGACTATGAATTGATGTTTCTCTCTCGCAATGATGTCTCTCTCTCTCTCTCTCTCTCTCTTTCTCTCTCTCTCTCTCTGAAACAATTTTTTTAAATGTTCTTGGGTGAGGATACAAAAAAATTGAAGACAGAAGCAAAAGGAAAATATTTTCAAACTAAAACTGATGAAATAAGACAGAGTGGCATAAGCATATCATTTATATTTATGTGTGTAACCACTAAGAAAAGAAAGGATCAACAGTTGAAAAAACGTAATTCTGAGACGTGAGCATGGAAATAAGAAAGTGTGAGTCAGAAGACTATTCCATTTATTGCATGCCATTTTGTACTCGGGTTTTTTTTTTTTACCATTTTAAATTATCAATTTAATTCTATATTCTTTATTAAAATTTCAAAATGTATCCAAAGCACCAAGTCAATACCTAGTATAGGTCGTTATTAAATGTTAATGACTCATTCTATACCAAGGCTCTATAGAGCCTTAACCGTGGAATTTCAGCCATAGAATTTCAACCATAGAATTTCAGCATCTATAACTGTGGTATACCACGGTTCACAAACCCTAGCTCTACCGGATATTTGCTGTAAAAGTTTTAGTGAATTATTTAACTTTCCTTCGCCTTGGTTCTGCTGCCGTCAAATTGGAAAAAAACAATGATCACTTAACGATCATCTACTTAGAAAGTTTTCATCACTCAAAAAATATTAGCAATTACTAGCATTATCTAAATTTCCTATTACCAAACCGACTCTGTTCTACATGATTTTGCATCATTTTTTCATTTGTTCACTTCTTCAAAACAAAATTTTAAAAAATCTTTATTAGCTATGCAGTGGAGTTCCAAACCAATTGTGAGAAACAAGATTTTAAAATGTTAAGCATGGCCCATCATTTGATGCCGTTCCATTTAGAATTTGAGTTTACCTCCATTATTTAAAACTTTATATTCATACTAATGTAGAGATGCCATATATTCATTTTATATCTATAAAATGCAGTTATTAAACACTTTTGAATATCAAAATCACTGCATTTGGTTTGTACTTTTTCTAAAGCTTGTTTTATAGTATGTGACTATTTATGCATAAGAGTTGGCACAGTCTGGTTTTTAAACTCCGGCCATAGGTGCCTGTCAACTTTGGAAGATGTGTCATGGTGGGAAACATTTAATTTGGATCTATTCTATCACTGCTCTAAGGACGGGAGTTTAACTATAATGGGTAAAGACATCCATGACTTTAAGGAGCTGTGTACACCAGTCTGCAACAAAGAACCAGCAGCCAGAAAAGTTGGATACTGTTACTCCCTGAATTTTTTCTTTGAAATATGACTCTAAAAAAACGATGAAGGTCATTACTGCAGACACATCCTTTTTTGGATGATGACCACATGTTAGCTATAATATCTGAGTGAAATACTGCCCAGTGAAATTTGCTGGTAAGAAGATATGCTGAATGTATTAGTTTCCTATTGCTGCTGTGACAAATTACCACAAACCTAGTGGTTTAAAACAACACTAATTTATTTTTATATAGTTCTGGAGGTGAGAAATCGGCAATGACTTTCACTTGGCCGGAGTGAAGGCGATGTCAGGGCCACATTCTTCTGGAATCCTTAGGGGAGAGTCGGTTTTCTTGCTTTTCCAGCTTCTAGAGGCCATCTGCATTCCTTGATATGTGGCTCCTCCCTCCATCTCCAAAGTACACCACTTCAGCTCCTGTAATGGGGTGTAGAGGAACCCCTGAAAACAGAGGAACCCCACCATCTTCCCCAAATCCTGCAAAAATGCAGAGGGGGCAGGGAATGCTCACAGAGTGAAGGCTACAACGTTGAAGGCACACTGCATGACAAAGGCAGAGTAACAGCCTGCGGTTTCTTGAAGGGAGAGGCTGCGGAAGCTACTGGAGGCGTAAATAGAGGACACAAATGCACCTCAGGAAGAGCCAGATATTCACCTGTAGCGGAGGTTCTGAGCCGAGCATTTTCAATTGGAGCATGCTGAGAAACAGGTGGGAAGCCTGCCATGAGGTCTGGAGGTCTGCCTGTAGAAGGCGGTGGCAGAGCTCATGGAGCTGTGGGGCACCTGCTTGGGGGGCCAACCACAGACACACTGGTGAGCTGATGGCTGGAGTAAAGGCAGCTCCAGAGGAGAGAAACTGACGCTGTGAGAAGGACTCAGGCCAGTGCCCCAGACTCATGAGAGATGCTTGGAGCTGAACTGTGATCAGGAAAGCTGAGCTAAACATGTCTGCGTTTCTGAAGGATGTCACTCTTTTGGGATGGAGGCTGTTGGTACGAGACTTTGGAGCTTGGTGCAAGATCTCCATCAGAGATTTTGGCATTTGGACATTCTGGCCCTCTGGCCCTCCTCTGGACCAGGAAATGTGGGTCCCACCAGGGACTTGGACCCCACAGAGGATGAGAGCCCCTGTGTCCCCCAGAAAGGGACACCTGCTTCTCTGGGCTGCAGCCTCAGTGTAACACAGCACATAGGTCCTGAGCCACTAGACGGAAACTGAGGACAGCACAGCCCAGATCCCGAAGGAGGGAACTGCTGCAGGACGATGGCGATTCTGAAACCCACGGGTGCGAATTCTGGAGAGAGATCTCTGTGCGTGACCAACTTAAGGACAGATAAGGGTATGGGAACTTCTGGGCATGGTTTTGGCTTGTAGTCTTCTAGGGGAGCAAGGGAAATTCTAGGTCTCCAGGGCAAGAAGGGCTCTGCGCAGGAGTGCTCTCAGCTCCGCCTCAACCCCTGCCAAGGCTGAGACCATGTTAGTAAAAACCTGTTTCCTTCAACACAAATCACTAGGTCATGTAGATGCAAGGTGCCAAGTGGCCAAACCCATTTTGCACGGTTACACTCCCACTGTCACACCCCTCCTCTGACATTCATCCTCCCACCCCCCTCTTTTAAGGGTTCTTGATTACACTGGGCCCAGTGGGTAATGCAGGGCAGTCTCCCCATCTCAAGACCCTTAATTTAGTTAAATCTGCAACATCACTTTCACAATGTAAAGTAACGTATTTGCCGGCTGCAAGGATTGGGGTGTTGGGATCTTTGGGAAACATCTATTCTGTCTACCACACTAAAGTGTGAAGTTAGTTTCAATAACAGTAATCCAAGGACAACAATTACCTTGGAAGAAACCAATCAATTTAGTCAAAATAAAAATCCTAGTGATAAACATAGAACCAACCTTATGCTATGACTAACAACAAGCAGAGAAAACACTATTTGACATATAACTATAATGTTTGATTGACACAGTGACTCAGGCAGTCATATTCTTAAAAGGTGCTTTACTTTCATAGATGCAATGTATTCATGAATATGTGGGAGGTGGGAGGAAGATGGGGAAGTTAGGGAGGAGGGAGTTAGAGCATGACTCATTTATCAGTTTCTATCAAAATGACTCAAGAAAGTTATAAAATGGAAACTTCGTTTTCCACGGAAATAATTGAATTTTAGGAATGCAATTCAAAGTAAAAATCAGGAAAGCCGATTTTAACAGCATATAGTGGAAAGAGGGGTTCTGGCTCCATCTTCCATCTCGTATGCGTGACAGTGAATAAGAAACCTTCCCTCCCCATGCTTTATATCAGTGTCTATAAAATGGGGCAGGAGTATCGCCATATAGACAAGTAAAAGAATTTCACACAACCCTGTCAGTCTCATAGTGAGCAATGAATTATATATAGTCTCCTCAATCTCTAGCAATATATTATATAATCATGCAAGCTTATATCTCATAAATAATCCTTCAGAAAGCTACGTCAGACTACTCTCGTTTAGGAATCACGGATCTGGAGAGTCATCTTTACCATTTTTTAATGATGTCATTGTTTCTCAACAGCCATTTCTCAGGTTAATTTTAACTGGTCACTCAAAATAGTGCAAAGGTCTGCTGTCTGATTCAGCCACAGATGCGACTGTACTATATTTCTGTCTGCACTGGATGCATCAGAATTCAGGGCTAAGCGAATTTAAATAGCTGAATGGCATAATCTTTTCTTCTTGCAAGTACACTTTACCATCATTTCTAGGACTTTCTCTGATTCTCTGACTTACTCCAATATGTATTTCAATATAATACAGTATACTCTATATCTAATGGAGTCCAAAGACACAATTTCTATTTTCTCTTTAAAATGTACAGACAAATAAGAATTTTTCTACATTCCATAATTGAAAATCTCTTTGCTCATATCATTGGTTTTGACTCAGAATCTCAACTAGGTATTGAGGAAAAATGAGTTCAGAATGAAACCATAGAATTTCAGCATTTGTGTGTGCTCTCAGCCCTCACCTAGTACTACGCCTTAGCAGTGTTCAAATTCTCCATGTGCTGACGGTACAAGCGAGTATCCATTTCTTAAGAAAATATGTGATAGTTAAGGCCTGTTGGAGACAAAGCCTTCTGACATGCCATCTAACCCGCAGGAAATTGTGTGGTATTTTAGAACTTCTCAATTACACCCAACATAGGACATACTATCTACATGTGTGTTTCGAAGCTCAATTGTAATTTGAAATACTTTTTTAGAAGACACAAAAAACACACTTGCATGTGGGATTTGACTCACTTCTCTTACAATATCTGAAACGATCCCCCATTTTATAAACCTGTGGTGGTGGAAAGCTAGCCCATAAAGTGTGGGGAAGCATTCTTAATTGGGCTGAGAAACTTACAAAAGTGCTTACCCAGGCCCAAGAGAGACTAAAGAATTATCACACTTCTAGCATTTGCCATTATATCTTGAGATATATATAGATTTTGTTACCCACTGGTAATTACATTCATTTCATCCTATCACATATGCGTACTCTCTGCTCAGAAGCTAATTAAATACGAAGGTGGCTTTTTCAATATTGGAAGAATAATTAAGGCACTGAAATTTTTTCTTGGGGATTAATTAAAATGTAGTTAAGAAGGGAAATTATCAGAGATGTTTTAGAGAAATGAAGAAAGAGCACTTTTTCTAACGAACGTTCTGGGGATTGGCCAGCGTCTGATGGCCCAGGGAACTTGTTAAAAATGGAGCTCCATCGTCATCAAACCCACTAAATTAGACTGGGGGGAGAATATCAGTAACTCCTACTTTAATAAGTGCATCTGACCAACAGGTGTACTGCAGTTGGACAGTATGTGTTGTTGAGTCCCTACTATGTGCCCGACACTGTTCTGGACTGGATATTACCAAACTATGGCTCAAAGGCGAAATCCAGTCTGCTGCCTGTTTTAATGTGACCTATAAATCAAGAATGAATTTTACATTCTTAAGTGGTTTTTAAAAAATAAAAGAAAGCCTGTTTCATGACACATAAAAATCATATGAAAGTCAAATTTCAGTGTCTGTAAGTACACCTTTATTTTCCACCCTGCATTAATTCATTAATTAATTCATTAATTTCCCTGTTGTCTGGGTGCGGTCATATCACAGAAGCAGACTTGAGTAGTTGCGACAGGGTCTGTTCGTGCCGGACTCATTTTCTCCCCACCACTGCCAAGCACAGTGCGGATAACAGTGACACACTCAACGGCAGTTCAAGTGTCGTGCATATCACTGTATGGCAGCAGTCTAATTTTTTTATTACCAGCATAAATTTGTTACACTGGAAATAAAATAAAAGTGGACTTGTTCACTTTTAAGACACTGCTGAGTGTGGATTATTTAGTTATGACATTAGATGGCAAAGCATTGTGTTTTTTATGGAAAGACAATATAGCTGCACCAGAAGAATGCAATGTATCCCTGGCAGGGTAGCTCAGTTGGTTAGAGTGTTGTCTGATACGCCAAAGTTGTGGGTTTGATCCCTGGTCAGGGCACATACGGGAATCAGCCAATGAATGCATGAATGAGTAGAACAAACAAATCAGTGTTTCTCTGTCTGTCTCCCCTCTTCCTCTCTCTCCTAAAAAAGTAATAAATAAAAAATATTTTTAATTTAAAAGACTACAATATGAGTATACCTGAACAGAACATTACCAGACTAAGCACTCATCACAGCATTTCCAACTTGCAGAAAAGCAAAAGTCAGCCCTGGCTGGTGTAGCTCAGTGGATTGAGCGCGGGCCTGTGAACCACACGATGGAGGTTCGATTCCCAGTCGGGGCACATGCCTGGGTTGCAAGCCTGTTCCTGGTTCCTGTCAGGGGACGCACGAGAGGCAACCATACATTGATATTTCTCTCCCTCTCTCCTCCCCTTCCCCTCTAAAGATACATAAAAATAAATAAATAAAATATTTTTTTAAAAAAGAGCAAAAGTCAGAAAAATTAGGAAAATTAAAACAAAATATCTCATCTTAGCCATTTTTCCCCACAAAAATAAAAAAATTAAAATGGCTCTCAACCAAAAAAGCTTTATTCGTTAGCCATTCAAGGAAAACCTATGTAGTTGAATTGTGTTTGACATAGTGGCCAAAGAAACATGATGGGAGAAGAAAAACTTGTTTAAGAATGATAGACTATTGGTGAAGATGCTGTGTTAAAGTTGTAAAACTTCGAGAGCAGCACCAATAGGCAATTGAAATACAAAGCAAATTATTTGGAATAATTTTCCTGGTTTCTTGATGAATGGACAGATTCATCTCACATTGCTCAGCTATTGCTTATTTGAGAAGGCAATGCTGAGTTTGACTGAAAAAAAATGACCTCTATAAAGAGAGTGCGTGCAGTAAGTGGGTAGGCATGAATATTTTCAAAGATGTTGGAATAAACACTAGTTCAGTACAACCTGAAGCAAAATCCGCCAAGATGTCTGAACACAAGTGATGTAAATGTGAATGGAGCAGAAAGTATTTAGAGTTTACGAAAATGTCAAGTGTTCTAAAGTCTATGATCACTTTATTTTTATCAACAGGGCTTTGCAAAAAATATATTAATCTACCACTTGCTCTTGAACGAGTAGTATCAACAGCAAACTTCATTTGTTTTTGTAAGCTAACCATCATCAGTTCTATACATTTGTGTCATAAACAGAGGCTAAACATGACTCACCCTACCACACAGAGGGCTAAGCGGTGAAAAAGTTTTTTGTGATTTTTTTTTACAGCTCAGAGACAAGATTAAAAGGTTTCTGAACAAGAATTACCCTCAGTCATTATTTTCAAACACTGAATGGCCTCAGAAGCTAGCTTTTACAGTAGACTCGATGTCGTTTTTTGATCGACTCAACCTATCATTATGAAGTTGGACAGCACTATTTGAGAAACGTATACTGTGATAAAGTAATTTCAACGAAAGCTAACATTGTTAAAACCACAAGTAATGTCAAGCTATTTATATACTTACCATCTGTCAAAGGTTAAAATAAGGAGTGTTATTTCCACTCCAACACAAATATGTAGTACGTATATCTTCTGACTTCCAGTAACGTTTTGCATACATGATACAAGTGCGAAATAGTTTTTCATATTTCAAAAATGCATTTCAATATTCAATTAAGAAGGTTCTGCCTAACACTTGACTGGAATTAAATAATCTACAATGTAAGGACATGCTAAAATGCAAGGATCAAGAGAAAAATCTAGTAGAATTCTATAAATGCCTTCCAGATGATGAGTATGCTTAATTAAAGTCAGATGCTAATGGATACGTATCTGCTTGAAAGGCCATTTTCAAAGATGAGATATGTAAAATCTCATCCACATGTGACAGACTAGTATTAACAGATAAACATTTACAATCAGTTCAGATCATATAGAAATAATTTTGAACTAATTTTTTCTCTTTTTCTTAATTGAACTAGTTTTGAACCCCATTTAAGTGGAAAGTTATCACTCAAAGAATTGTATTCTTCTCATTAGTAGACCTTAATAAAAATTGTAATTTATTATTATTATTATTTTAAATTTATCAATACAAAATTTGTAGAAAATTCTATTTCTTTAAAAATATCCTTGATTTTGCCTCTTTTCTCATAAAGCCTAAAATATTTATTACATGACACTTTGCAGAAAAATTGCTTGACCTCTTCTCTTAATCCCAACTGACTGAAATCTCTTTAGGGGAAAAAACGGAACCCTAGACGTTCTTCCTTCTGTCTCAGTGACCAAAACGAGTGTGGGTACTCAGGGAATGCTAACAGTATCACGGAATTATACAGAGCCTTTCAATGAGTTGAAAGGGGCTCTTTCAATTGTTCCATGTATCAATGACAATGATAATTATTATGATTTCAATATCATGTTATAATATCTTTAATATTCTTTTGGAAATAAATTCAAGATAGATAAATAATTAGTCAAAGCAATGACAAGCAATTTCAATCAAATTAATTCTGCCAACTTTTCCATAGAGAATCAGTCAACACAAGCGATACAGAGATGGTATACAGACTCTAACTGTGTTTGTTTCATACAAAGGAAAATGATTTCCATCAAACATAACTTGAACTTCACACTTTAAAGAAGCTTAGTTTGTGAAATATGTTTGTATTTCTAATGGAAAGCTGTATTGCAAAAATAAAAGTAATCAGATCATATTGAGATAATGTCATTTCTACAGGTTAAATTTACATAACTGATCAGGCGCAATGAAGATGTTTGAATTACTTGTAAATTATTATTTTTCTTCCTCTATCTTATCTATTTATGCATTTTATAACTTTCTTCCTATCCATTCCTACTTCCACTGCCTTTTTTTTCTCACTTGTCCCTGAAATTGGTCTCTGAATCATTGATTGTACTAATACACATTCATTAAATGCTGAACAACCAGATCAGACCTGGGACACCATTGGAAACATAATTATCGGGCTGGGCTCCCTTGCCTCATTAACTCTATTCTCTCTCTATGACTTCTGTTTTAGCAATATTTTTTGGTAGATCTCTCCTTGGATGAGGGCAACAAAAGTAAAAATAAACAAATGGGACTACATTCTAATTTTTTTCATTCTCATAATAGACTTTGCTCTTAAACACTTGTGGTTTTCATATATTTTTAAGATTTGATTTCTAAATCTAAGAAGAGCTCTTAAATACAGTGGTTATATTCTTGAGCATAGTAATATCAAGAAACAAGAATACTGTATTTGTATTTTAAAGATTTAGACTAGTACATATGATATTTGAGAAGTCTTCTTTTTAAAAAAATTTAAGATTTTATTTCTTTATCTTTAGAGAAGAAAGGAAGGAGAGAGGGAGAGAAATATCAATGTACGGTTGCCTCTCATGCGTCCCTGCTGGGAACTGGCCTGCAACCCAAGCAGGTGCCCTGACTGGGAATCGAACCTCGATCATCTAGTTCGCAGGCCCGTGCTCATTCCACTGAGCTACATCAGCCAGGGCTTTGAGAAGTCTCCTTTTAGATAGCTCACAATATTTGTATTAATTTCATCTGAAGAAAAAATTGTACTTAAAGTGTTACCAAATCTGCTTAAAATGTACAAAATATCAAGAATACCAGAAAACGTTTATCTGGATTTCTACAGAAAATATTGAGCTTTCAGCTACTGTGGTGATTTGCATACTACATTTATTTTAGATTATGTCCTTGCTGAAATGTAAATGAGTTTAATAATTTGTGTGTGTGCACTTTATTTACCACTCCCAGTTTCAAGCACTGAGCTAAATCAAGTCATCAAAACCTGATTTCAGCCCTGGTGAGTGTGGCTCCGTGGGTTGAATGTCCTCCTACAGACCTGGGGGGGTCACTGGTTTGGTCCCAGGCAGGCACATGCCTGGGTTTCAGGCTGAATCTCCGGCTTGGGGTGTGTAAGAGGCAGGCAGTTGTTTCTCTGGCATGTCCATGTTCTTCTCCTTTTCCTTCCTCCCTTTCCCTCTCTCTAAAAATAAATTTTAAAAAATTGGTTTCATATTTTTTTGGAGCAAGAACTACAGAACTTGTATGTGATGAAAAGGTTTTAACTACTGTGAAGAAGGAAAAGAAGTTGTGTGGCTTACTTTTAAGTGTGCGTTCACACACACATGCGCGCACACACACAAAGTAGTAGAGTTGAAAGGAGAGAAAAAAGAGTAAAAGTTCATTGGAACCCGGTGATTTATGGGGAAGGGCTCATCGAGCTCACATAAAAACCGAAGGGGGGATGTGGTCGGACATTGGGTCAAATCTCCATTCACATGTTGTATAATAAAAGGCTGACTGTAGCCTTTCAGCCTTGCTTCTAGTCATGGACAATGGCAATTGCAGAGCAAGACTAATAACAGGATTTAGCATAAATCCACCACAGGAAGTGAACAGTTGTACTGGCAAATAATTAGCCAGGAAACATTTTATAGCAGCGTCAGGGTGCGTCCACGAGCTTTCACACTCTCAATGCATTTGTGATTGTGAAGACATAATTAGTTCTCAGTGATTGTAATTTTTGTGTGTGTTTGTTGTAGGATAGTTCTTTCTCCCCTCCTTCCTTTTCACAAGCAGGCCTTATTTTTCCCCGTCTTAATTTAGCAGCCCCAGCGAGGGTTTTGAAGTCTCAAGGGAGGGGTTTAGAATGTTCTCTTTTCCTCCTGCTGATGCTTTTTTTTTATTGCAAGGTGGATGGTGTTTATTTTGCACGGCTAACAAGTGAGTTCAAAGCAACACATTGCTCTTGAACTCCTGCCAGAGTCCTGAAGCTGAAAGCCCCCCTGCTTGGTAGAGCCGACCTGTGCTATCAAAGCCTGACTAATTTGCAAAGGAATGTCAAAATGACTGGTGCACAGCATTTTCCACCACCCGCTTCATTTGACACTTAAAGGAAAGCTAAGTGGGAGTGTAAAAGGAAGGGAACTCATTCAAGGCAGCACACCCTATAATGTGAATTAATTTCACAAGAAAGTGGGAGCTTTCGGCTGAGTACTTCCCATGTTCATCCTCTTTGCTTTTCTTTTTGCTCCTGTTTCAGTAAGGGCGCTAATAAACACTATGTTTCTGCTCTCATGCTGGCCGCATTAAGAATAAATGCAGTCACTGGACTTGGCTCTGAAATTCTTGTGCTGTAGTGTCCACATGAGTCTGCTGCGTCTGATTCGGTCGCACCTGTTCGAGAGTGGCACCATGAAGACAAACACTTGGTTCGAGCCAATATTTTTCTCTTTTCAACTTAAAAAAAAATTTTCAATCAGAACTAACATACTGTGCTTATGAACAAATACAAATTATTGTTGGAGGAGGCAAGTCTGATAAAACCAAAAGTCTTCGACTGGATTTTTGAAAGTAAAATTCAGAAACAATGTTTGAGAATTTGACTCAGCTCACATAAAAAGTATTCGTATTAATTAAGGCTAATGCAAAGGTCTCAGAGTCAGTAGAACCAAATATAAGACTTCGATTTGACCTAATCTCTATGTTCTGACCATATTCTATTATCTCAAACTTTACTTAACACTCATATTGAAAACATGACATTGATGTCTTCTCCCCAAGTCAGATCATCTACAAGTTGTTTCCCAAGGCATCGACCCTGAAACTTCATGCATATTTCTGATTGTTTTCCCAATGGTTTGCATGATTTATATCAATTGCCATCCTCATCCCCTAAGAAAACAATAATCTCACCTTCAAGGATGGAGTTTTTACCAGGCATTTCTCTATTGCTACCCTCTTGCTAACCCTGAACTTCATTTCTCCATGGGATTTTGGCCATTAAAAGTGTACCTTATCTCTCTTATCAGAATATGAGGTCATTTGAAGGTGGAGTTTCTGGCAATGCCTCGGTTGCTTAGAAGCGAGTTGCTGAGATATGGTTGTGCTGTAGTTGTCTTACAAAGCGAGTTCCTGTCAAACTGAGAGCCATGCTGCAATGGCTGGAGTTAGATGGACCCAGATTTGGGTTACAACTGAAGAAACAACTCGTTAGGACACCAAGACTAATTAATGAACTTTTTTAACCCTTAGCCGCCTCATGTATATAGTGAAGCTAATAACAACACCTACCTTGTAGTTTATTTTGCTCAGTACCATGAATGTCAAATAGTAAGCATTTGATAAATGTTAGCTACTGCAAAATCATAGCATTTTGAAAACAACATGCTTCAAGAATCAGGGAGTTCCTCAAATGGGTTTAAAGACAGAAAACACCATATCTTATGGAACAGGATTCTAGAGATAAGCCAGGCTCCAGGTTTGGCATGACAAGATCTTCAGCTGTGTCTCAGCAATGCTCTTGAGCTTCCCTGAGCGAGTTCTGTCATCAGGCTGGTTTCCATCAAGGCTGCAAAACAGCTGCCAGCAACAACTGGGAAAACCCTTTTTTTGTTTACATCCAGCCGAAGTGATAAGAAAGAAATGTCCTTTCTTAACCATGGGAGGAAAGGCCCTAAACTACAGCTGAGACATCTTAAGCTCTGTGCCCATTAAATGTGCCACAACGGCTGACATGATTTACCCTAACTATCGCCAGCTTAGTTTCCTGGACCAGTTTCTAGCAAGAGGGAAGAGACTTCCATGATGGCCCTGTGCCAGTGAGGATCACACCCAGGAGCTGAAGAGGTGGGCCATCTCCCCCCGAGTCACACAGGCTGGAGGCAGAGGGGGGGGCGGGGGGTTGAATAGAATGCCTTGGGATTCTGTTAGAAAATCCAAGAAGAATGATGAGGTCTATCAGGGTCCCAAAAGGACAGATAATGGTATATGCTCAAACAGTAATTTAATAAAGACCTAATTAGAAGATCTAAGGTAAATGCAGAGTATTTCTTTTAGTTAGCGACAGCCAGGAGCTTGTTACCATCCCTAATCTGAAAGGAGGGAAAGAAGTAGTCNGACCAGTTTCTAGCAAGAGGGAAGAGACTTCCATGATGGCCCTGTGCCAGTGAGGATCACACCCGGGAGCTGAAGAGGTGGGCCATCTCCCCCCGAGTCTCACAGGCTGGAGGCAGAGGGGGGGGTTGAATAGAATGCCTTGGGATCCTGTTAGAAAATCCAAGAAGAATGATGAGGTCTATCAGGGTCCCGAAAGGACAGATAATGGCATATGCTCAAACAGTAATTTCATAAAGACCTAATTAGAAGATCTAAGGTAAATGCAGAGTATTTCTTTTAGTTAGCGACAGCCAGGAGCTTGTTACCATCCCTAATCTGAAAGGAGGGAAAGAAGTAGTCATGGAGCCCCGAAAAGCAAAGACTGGGAATAGGCCTGCTGGAACGAGTGTGACCTTTACCGAGGGACTCATGCGCCCTCGCGCATCCTTGAGAAACTCTCAGGAGGCACTTGCAGTAATGGCTGTGGCATCCCTCTCCTTCCACCCTGACCAGCAATCATAGGTAAATCACGTCAGTAAAAACGAGTCCATTGCACAGATGAGAAAACTGAACTGAAACTGAAGGAGAATCACATAGCTTATCAATGCTCAGACAGTTTCTAAGTGATAAAGATGGAATTTGAACCAAGGTGCATCTGATTTTAGAGTCTAGATGCAGTCATTGTTTTTCTGTTATTGCAAAGAACCCTGTGGTTTGGACTTTAGGAAGTCAGTGGGGACCTTTGCCATAGTGCTTGTTTGGGAGGGTTACAAAGAGCAGCCTGGGGTATGATGGGTTTAAAAGAGTGTGGCAGTGTCAACATGAAGATGGGGACTGATTTTAATAACTACGAAATGGAAGAAGCATCACAAATGTTCAGAATAGGAAAAATGGTAACTGCTTTTGGCATTAACAATGTCACGAAATATTGCAGAGCTGTTAAATATAGGGTTTATTTGAAGATTGTTCACTAAAACCACACACTTACATTGTAATACCACACTTTAAAGGCAGAATTTTCAGAAATGACAGATAGGATGCTACCCTACTTGTTAAAAATACATTAAAAACATTTCATATAAAGGAAATTCCAAGATACATTTCAAATCATTTGGTTAATTTTGGATCATTTTCATTTTCTTTAAATCTACATATAATTTCTAACTTTTCTTCAGTGAATATGTACAATTTTTATAAGCAGAGACCATGGTGAAAGTTATTTTGTAATCATTGTATTTTTTAAATTTCTGTATTCATCCCCTCTAAAATTGTATGTGTGTGTACATATACAAGCTTATTTTATATTTGATCCCTATGAAGATTGCTCTGAAATAATTAGGAAAGTTTTTTTTCTATTTGGCTTATGAAGAATAAAAAATACCTAATGCCTTTCTAAGAGATATTTATTTCAAGAATTGGTTAATATTATTTAAAATCACCAGTCACAACTTTTGGAGTCCACATAAGGGGATAGCTCATCTTTCCTATGCAGGATAAAGTAGGATCTCACTGTGGTAGTGTAGTGTAGTATACACATCAATTAGTTTGGTTGACTCAGGTTCACTCAATGATAACAATTGTATATACAGTTGTTTTCCCAGGCCCTTCCTTATTTTACCCCTGCTTTTTCCTTGAGATCATTTCAGGAGCTATTTCTGTTCAGATTTGGGGGAAAGAATTAACATTTCTATATATATTTCTAATAATCCCATCCTCGTCTAAATAGTTCTCCTCACAGCAATCAAATACATAACTTGCTGAATTTTTTCCATACCTTCGTCTGCAGAACTGGATTGAATTTACTTTTGCCACATTCAATTTAGTAAACAATTATTGGACGACTTTTATGTGCCAGCAATGGGGTAGCGAGAGGAAAGACAATGCAATAACCTTTGAAGGGCTAAGAAACGTGAACAAACGTGAACAGACGTGAATGTACAGAGGCTCACTCACTTGTGCATGTGCATGCATATGTGCTCACACACACAGCTGAGTTGGAAATCGGATGGTATTCAGGAGTCGGGGAAAAGTTCACAACACAAAATGCCATTGGAAGGTGCTCGAAGGCTGAGTAGTAGCTCACCGGGCAACAAGGTCAGGAGGGACATTTTAATGAGTACCAAGAGGTTAAGCAAGGATGCAAAAGCACAAAAACACATGACATGTGTGGGAGAGGGTAAGTTTTTCAAGGACCTGGGCACGTGTGAGGTGAGCCGTCGCTATATTTCATATTACAAAGTGGGGCTTATACACTGTACGCAGTGAAGAGGTGCGGCCGGTCTTAATCGCCAAATCATCTTATCATGGATAAAATTGTGCCATGGAAAGGGAATTCTTGTGGCACTAGGGGAGAAAGCTTAGGGAGAGAGAGTTGTCAGGAAACGCTTTCTCACGATCAGAATCACAATCCTGGCATGCAGTCATCTAGTCAAAGGGACCCCCTGAGAGATGCCTCCTGGTGAGCAGACAGGTTGGATGAACAAAGTAAGGGAGAAGGTAAGAGCTGCTGTCTCACTCCATCAGTTCGTGCTTCCTAAGAGATGTCCTCCGCTCTGGGGTCAGCCGTCACCTATCTCTTTATGTCTCTCAGAGCCAGGTCCGCAGACTGACACACATTGTACAGGGTCTCCCTGTTCTAACCACCTGAATGTCTGTCCCATAAGCACTTCAACATCAGTGGGTTGGATTAAAGCACAAACTGTAAACTTCTCTACAAGCATTTCTCAGCTACACTCTCTGAAAACGGGACACTTCCCTGGAGTCATTTGTGAGTCCTTTCATCTACCTCCGGCATCCACTGAATCACCAAGTCTGGTTGATTTTTACCCATGATTTTTTTTTCAAGTCTGTCCTTGCTTCCTGTCATTATCAACACAACCTCTGAGCATCCATTTCCTCAAACACCACTCCTACCCCTTTTCACTCCATCCCCTGTATCAAAACCCCTGTCCAGTTTATCTCCTAAATATTCTATTTAAATCCTACCTGGTTCAAGCCATTATCATTTGTCCTTTTTATTATTTTATTGCTTGTAATCTCCTCACCAGTTTATTTCCTCCACAGTTTTCCCCAGGCCTGTTGTGGCATCCCTAGCTAGCTTCTCTGATTCCCCTTCAGTTCACCCCTCCTCCAAGCAAGCTGACTAAAACACCTCTGCTCACATCCTTCCACGACCTCCCTGTCACCCACCAGAGAGGACCTTGAGTCCCCTACCGTCAACACCCACCACCGCTCCTGGTCTCACCAAGAACTTTCTAATTGCATGCATTAACATGACCATAAATACAAGTTACCCAAATCAAGGCTATTTAGTCATTTCCTGTTCTTTTATGCACAACTGTGCTTCTTCACTGCCTCTAATTATTAAATTAGAATATATTACAACATTCTCTAAAATGCACACAGTAGTCAAGTACTCTTGGTTAATAATTACAAATGTAGTTCTCCGGCTCTGTCTTTAAGATATTTAAACTTTAATAACATTTCCACAATTGAGTTATAGAACAATTACTATGGCTCAAGCTAATCTGCTTTATTTTCATCCCTGACAAATAATAACAACGATGATGGTGTTGATGATGGCGATAGCTACTGTTGACGTAAGAAATGTCCAAACCTGTAGAGAATTTTATGAATTACTTGAGCCAAACTGACGACAACTGCCAATTTACCAGGAAGCAAAATCCCAATGGATTGAGAAATGCTCTGGAGAATGGCAATGTAGCAGCTTATTTTATAGGGCAGAATAAAAGAGGATAAGAAAAACGAGGAGAATGGCAGAATATAGGTCACACTCCTTTACCCGCAGGCCTTTGCTTTTTGGGGCTCCATGACTACTTCTTTCCCTCCTTTCAGATTAGGGATGGTAACAAGCTCCTGGCTGTCGCTAACTAAAAGAAATACTCTGCATTTACCTTAGATCTTCTAATTAGGTCTTTATGAAATTCCTGTTTGAGCATATACCATTATCTGTCCTTTTGGGACCCTGATAGACCTCATCATTCTTCTTGGATTTTCTAACAGGATCCCAAGGCGTTCTATTCAACACCCCCTCTGCCTCCAGCCTGTGAGACTCGGGGGGAGATGGCCCACCTCTTCAGCTCCCGGGTGTGATCCTCACTGGCACAGGGCCATCATGGAAGTCTCTTCCCTCTTGCTAGAAACTGGTCCAGGAAACTAAGCTGGCGATAGTTAGGGTAAATCATGTCAGCCGTCGTGGCACATTTAATGGGCACAGAGCTTAAGATGTCTCAGCTGTAGTTTAGGGCCTTTCCTCCCATGGTTAAGAAAGGACATTTCTTTCTTATCACTTTGGCTGGGTGTGAACAAAAAAGGGTTTTTGTTATCCTTGTTTTATTCTGCCATATAAAAAAACGAGGAGGCACAAAGAGTATCACATAAAATCCGTTAGCGGTAGATTACGGAGGCAGGAGCCAGTGGAGTGAGGAAATTTCTGGGATTGGATAAAAAGGCAAAGTAGAGAAATGCATCCTTTTTATTACATTGGTGGGCACAGGAGAGTTAATGGTTAACATTTACAGTGTGTGGAGATGGTGTGCAGAGAACAAGTTACAAAGGACAGATCCTGTGGTCTTCTGCTCTACTGTCTGCCATTGTGCCTGAGAGGTCTGGAAAATATGACTCTGACATTTCAAAGGTACGCTGTCTTAAGAGGCAAAAAACTCAATAGACAGGCTGGCTTAAGGTAAGATTTGGTCTTTGTTGAGGAACATACAGGCCTAGGATGTGACTACCTGCGATGACCAGTTTTTAGTTAGGAGTGTTTGTGTGTAGATCATCCTATGGGGTTACTCTTGGTCTCTGACTCTGTAAGGCCCACCACGAAGGCCTCCCCTAAGCCTGTCCCTGTGCCCCCCCCCCTTTTTATCTGCACTACCATGCATTTAAGACCTGCAATGCCCCAGATGTTGGTAGATTACTTCACTGACAGTATCTCAGCAGTTCTCGAAATGTGTATCATTGTTTCCATTTTACAGATGGGTAGACTAACTCTCGATGAGACCCTGGTTGTTCCACACAACAGTAACACTAAAGTGAAGATCAACCCGGAATATCTCTTATTCCAAGTCTTATTATCTTGCAATCATGAGATGCTGCTTAATAAATGTTTTTTAAATGTGGAAATAAATACATTCATTATAATAACAAATTATAAAAAGTTTTCTTAAATTCTGTGCTTAAATTTGTGCTTTATTTTCACCTGTTTTCTGTGAAGCATTTGGCAGATGCTTAAACATTGACAATAATGTTCAAAGGAGAGTAACATATATCTATCACTTTGCACTTGGCTGTGGAAATTTCCACTTGTAAATTAATTGCATATAAAAAAGCATTCTTAAGCCTACCTGAGTATCTGCCTCAGGGAAGCCTCAGATGTTAACATCTTTTGCAGGAAAGACTTTGTCAACTTCCCTCCCCATGAGGTTAGACCCCCTCCATTACAATATCGTAACAGTCGTTTTCCTTCATACCATTTTACCAATTGTATTTTCATACTCTTTTCTATCATTATTTCTTTAGGAATCTCTCCCACAGAGAAATCAAGAAACCCACAAGAGGAGGAAACTGGGCCACTGTCTTCACATGGTCTCCTTTCATCCAGCCCTCTGCCTGGCACAGTACGTGTGCTGTGCACCTATCAGATGAATGAATGTGTGCAAGCACAGAAGGGCAAGAAAAAGAGATATATGGCAATCCTTTCAGCATTAGGAATCACTATGTATGGGTCACAGGAACCGAGGGATGGAATCTGTTTAGAGAGTTCAAAGTCCCGTTACAGAGGACAACAGGCCCCATGCTAAGGTGTCATAAACAATCTTAGCAGGAAGAACAATGACTAACAAAGTGTTGAGTGTAACAGTCTTATGATGGGAAATAATATATGATCAGTTTGATGGTTGTAAGCTCCTAGTTACACGGGCTTTTGTTAATTGCTTGCCTGAACAATTTAGAAAATTCTCCTGATATTTACCACATGGTTTTAACTTAATGGTTGGCAAATAAAAACTTTAACCGCATTGAAGCCCTTGCTAAGAAAACACTCATTTTGTTCTCTCACGTAACTTTTCCAAATCTCCGCACGCCTGAGAGAGAGGCCTTCACAGTCACAACTCTCCATCTCACAGTTCCCGGTTGGGCTGACGTCCAAGGTGAAACGTGGAAAGAGAGTGTGATCAGAACATCATACAGGAAGCATCTTATTCTTTATCTCAGTGATGCCCTAGTTCAATGTGTGGCTGACGGGAATGGTAGGTGTGCAGCTGGACTCTATCTTTGCTTGAAAAACTAGCTAACCATGAACTGAAAAAATCTACTGGAATCCACTAACTTAATGTTTTAACTTGAATATTTTTATCATAATGTAGGCACCAACAATTATAGCAAAAACTTGTGAAGAGCATGCGAGTCTCACGTGGAAAATGTACTGTCGTATTCAAAGCCACAAAATTATGTTCACAACCTACAGTGAGTCAGTGGATTCCCAGGGCATCAGCTGATTTATCTTTTTATCGTCTGATTGCCTATCGGTATTCATACCTGTATGTAGTCCCATCTCAGACGGTGCCAGGGTAGGTCTGTGTGACCAGCAGCAACAGCAGAAGTAATGGTATGTCCATCACCTCTGATATTGCGTTATACAAAAAGACTATGGGCTCTGTCTTGGCCGAGGGTGATGTCTCTGTCTTTGTTGCTCTGTCTTCTTTATAGTCCCCCTCCTCTTCCTGCACCCCCCAGCTCCTCCTCCTTCTTCCTCTCTCTCTTTTTTCTCTCTCATCGCATCTGAAATGAGCCAGTTGCCATTAACATGGAATCAGTCTATGATGAGGCTCACATGGCAAGAAACTGAAGTCTCTGGCCAACAGAGGTGAAAAAGTGAAGCCTTCTAATAACCATATTGGATCTAGTTTCAACGGACTTGGAACTAAATCCTTCAACCTTGCCTGGTAGTCAGGTCTTAAGATGACCAGGGCTGTAGCTGACACCCTAACTGTAACACCTCTCTACAGAGACCCTGAGCCAGAATCAACCAGGTAAGGTGGTTTCAGTCTCCAGACTTGAAAAACAGTGAGATAAATGTTTTAAGGTGCTAAGGTTAAGAATAATTTCTAGTACAGTACCTAATTCAGAAAATTCTTATAAGGGCAAAATAAGAGAAAATGCCCCCCAAATGATAATAAAAGTACAATCCAAAAGTCTCATATCATCATGGGTAATTCTATCTCCCACTAACTCTAGTAGTTCACAGAATGCCTCGAGTGTCTAAAGAGATATTTTGATGTAACAAGTTCAGCTCTGAAAATGTTTTCCTCAAATTTTAGTAAAATATACCATCTCTGAAATATCACAAACTGTGTTCATTACTATCAACAACCTAAAATTCACTTTATTCTGCCTTCACAATGAAAATTGAGCTTCAGGAATTTTTTTTTCATAAGAAACAAAAAAAGAGTGAACCAGAGGATCGCGGTTCGATTCCCAGTCAGGGCACATGCCTGGGTTGCAGGCTGGTTCCCTGCAGGCCAGCTCCCAGCAGGGGACCCACGAAAGGCAACCATACATTGATGTTTCTCTCTGTCTCCTTCCCCTCTAAAGATAAATAAATAAATAAATAAAAATTTTAAAAAAAGAGGAAAAAAAAAGAAATGTTTACTTTTCGTCACTAAGGAGCTATTACTCTTTAGCACTAAGAAGATGATAATCCTCCCGAGATAAAAAAAAAATCAACATTCCAATCACTGTTTCAGCATTCACATTAAAATAGGTCCAGTGTGTGATCATCTCACATACATAGCCAGAAATAACCCTCAAGAAACATTTATCTTCTAAAAAAGCTAACATCTTGGCACAGTTCTTCCACACTGAAACTCATAACATCTCTGATCACCAGTCTGTAAGAAAAAAGACAAAAAATCATACCATTATCTAAAGCAACTTTAGGCTGAAAAATTATGACAACAGCAGTAATGCTATATAGCTTTAAATTGCATGATTACTGTATTTCAAAAATAATTTAAACTCAAGGATTAATATAATTCTGAAAGTAGTTAAAACTATTTCTGGCATTACATGGTCTACAGCAATATGTATATGCCTCTTTTATGTCTCATTTTTCCACACCAGAAAAGTTTTGACAAATCCATTTAGAAGAAGCAAATGTAATAACTAAACCAAAGACATGAAAATGCTTTATAAAGCTGTAAAACACCACATACACAACAGGTATTATAACACTGGCAATGTTATGCTGAAAGCAAACCGTAAAATGGCATTTGGGGGGAAATGTGGACAGTGAGAAAATAAAAGCGACATAAAAGAATAAGGAGGGAACTTAGACTCACTCATGTCAAGGGCAATGTCCTGCTTAACCACTGAAAAGAAGCATTTCCCTTAGAACAGATTTAAGTGGTTTAATGTAGGAAGACCATAATCTTGTGATGGACGGAAATCTATGAAAAGATATGTGAATAATACAGGAATTGAAAATAGAATAAAGGGCCAAGGGAGGCAAGGAAGAAAAAAAATGAGTAAAAGGATGCTTCTTAACAATATGATTCAAATTTGAAACTCAGAACATCTGCTTTTTATAAAAATCTGGGTGTATTAGCGCACAATAAAGGAAATGTTGACTTGCATCTTCAATTGCAAGAAAGGAATAAAAAGATTACTTGAGGGAAAAAGCCCCACCAGCTCTAGGACAATAAAGTTTTCTCTGATTCAAAAGAAGAGCTTCTTATAGACCAGTAGCAGCTGTATGTACGTCTTTCAGAGGGCACTCTTCCGAAAGAATTTAAATCAGACAGGCCATTCATTTTGAGTAATAAAAAATTGTATCTGTGAAACAATGTTGTTCTATATTTGATCTTCCTTTCCAATCCTACCATTGTTCAAGAACTTTGCACATTAAAAAGAAAGGGCTCTTCTCTTTAAAGAGTTAATTTTTTAATTTGATAGGATCTCTTAATGAATCGTTAGGAATACTTAATGCTTCTTGGTCAGCTGAGAAAGAAAAATTTAGATTCCAAAGTTTTTCCACCTTCCAATTTTGTTTCTCACTCAAGGCAATAAATTCTTCTTTTGGTAATAATTGCTAACAGAGTATGTCCTTTCTGTATAGGCAACTTTTCAACTGTGTCTTTTGGAAATGGTATGATTTTTTTTTATTAATTTCTGAGGATAGAATTCTCAGAAATTTACTGTAAACTTCTTTAGGTTTTCTGGGGAAAAATACTTAATACAATGTTTACTGCCTGAGAACATGGTTTTCCCCCTTTTCATGTAGCAAAATTCTATTGCCCTCAGATTCTTATTTTTTTATATATCTGGTTATGTTTATCTTTGATTCTGCAGCTAGTAAAATTATTATTTTCTAATTTGTTTTTACAAATCACTGTATTTATAATTAATCTGAATCCCCTTTCGTATCTCACATAGTGCAGAAAAACAATAAGCTTTGCTGGGATTGGAATATTTTATGACCACAGATAATATTCTCGTGTGCACCAGGTTAGTACAACCTGGAAAAAAAGGGTCAGACTAGAAGGAGACTTCAGGAGAAGACGGTCCGGACAGAGCATTCTAACCTTTCAGTTGCAAGTGTATGAAGGTTTTGTAGTTCTTTCTGTCGTAGTTCTTTCTGTCATCGTTCTAGGCAGGTCTACAAACTTCCAGCTATCCCAAGGACCATCAAAAACTTGAATTGTATACTTTACTGTCCAAAACATTGGCTACTTGCCAAACCACAACTTTGCTTTAGAATGAACTCCTTAAGTGCAGTGGAAAGTTAAGACCATTAAGGAGACAATTCAGTCCAAGAAGAAATGCATTGAATAAAACATGCCTTTTTTTTTAACTTTATCAAGCTTGGTATTGTCCACATGGATGAAACATGTACAATTGCGGTATTTCACCACCACACTTTCTTTGTGTAGACCAGGCCTGACTTCATCCTGCTGTCTAATGCTCACCAGTTCTGGGCTTAATTGAATCCAACCAAAGTTTTCTAGAGGCACAGCTCTGTTAACACAACAGAGATGGCTTTTCCATTATCTACGTGTCTCACTGGTAGAATGGCTTTTTGTAAACTTGAATGACCACAGCCAAGTTCAGTTCTTTTACTTATACCATACAAATATCATCTAATGTCCCTTGAAAGAGTATTTAATATTCCATTTAAACAATTTTTGGTAGGAAAATATATTCTGAATATTGAGGTGTGTGTCCTCAGAGTGATAAAACTGGTATTTCCTCCCCAAGCTCTATTTTCATTAATGAAAGGAAGTCAGTAGTTGTTTAAACATGAAAATCATCTGGCCATATCAGTGACCTTGTAAATATGAAAGTGAACTGGAGATGGAATGGCATAACTGAGACAGGGGTATAAGGATTCTTCATAAGTCTCCCAGACAATACATTAGCCAGTCGTGGTCTCCATGTAAATTGTCAGTTCTCTAAAATAAATGTATGGCCTAAATTAAATATTTTTTAAACTTTAATTTTTATAATAGACCTTATTCTATGCTTCTGTGGGGTGCAAATCCTCACACTCTATGAAATAAGGGGTATTATTATCACCCCCATGCTTCATCAAATGTTAGAGATAGTCACTAGAGATGCCCACAGATATTCTCATGCTCCTCCTACCAGGCACAGGGTAAGTCAGGAACAGAGAGAGACTTGTTTGGTCAAGGAAACATGTGAAGAAGTAGTCTGTGTCATTTCCATGGGAAAAAAAAAATGCCCATGGGAGATTCTCGGTGTTCCTTTCCCAATGCCTCAATGGTCATGGAAGCTTCCATCAAGATGGTGTTTCCATGGGCCTGAGTCCCAGAATGACCCCCGTGAGTAAAGGTCCTCTGAGGCCAACTGGAACCTGTAGAGTTATTGTGGGAAAAAATAGTTTTTGTTGTTGAGTTACTGTGATTTTGGACTTGTTTGTTGCTGCAGCTCTTCCTGATGGTGTACTGGTTGTTTTCCGCAGCTTGCTTTTGTCAGTGTGGAACACACAATGCTAATTTTTTAAAATTGTTTTTAAAAAGGAAGGAAGGGAAGTGATGTGCAAGGAAGGGCAATAAAGGGAGAGAAATGGCCTTTATGCTGAGGTTGCTGCTGCTGCCGCTCACCTTTTCCTCCTTTCATTTCCCATCCTCCTAGTAGAAATTTAGGGAACCCGAAAAGGAATTTTCTAGACTGAGCAACAGGAGTGGAGAGAATTTGTTTTTGACTACAGAAAATAAACATGGAAGCTTCCCATTTAAGACTTAGAATTATTTTATTTGCTATATTGGAAATATGGTAGAAAACCCAGCTGACTCTAAATGTGAAATATTTTCTCTCTTACTGCCAAAAAGCCTGAAGAATTACCTGGACCCATGTGAAATTGTCACTTATGTAGGCCAAAATGATTAAGCAAAGAAAAATACCTTTAAGATAGTCACCTCACTGGCTTCATATAACCTTAGGAAAAAAACTAATTCCATAAGATACACTTATGAATCACCTACACTGAGAAGCTGGGCCCAGAGAATCCTTTTATTACTATTTTTTCTGTAAACATTTCCTGTTTGTATAATATTGTTGTCTCTCCATGGAGACCTGTTATCTTATTTCATTATCACACCCACTTAGATAACAGGTCTCCTTGATGTCTATCCATTGAGACTTGTTATCATATTTCATTGTGACTTAGATAAGATAGGGATTGGTTTCTCTCAGGATTAGTGAGGAAACTGAGGCAGGTGATGGGCTGAAGATCGCACAGTAGAAGTCCAGAGAGATCCAAGGTCGTCGGCACTAACACAGTGTGTGATACACAATAACAAAAAGCTACATGTTTCCAGAAAGGAAAAGACGTTTTACTTCTAAGTGATGCACGATGTCAATATGACTACTGAGCATAAGCAGTGCCTCTAAGAATAAGAAAAGTACTCAGACCAATTATTTACTAAAGTTTAGTTGTTTCAGTGAATTGACTAATTCAGTACAAATGATATAGCTTCTTAGATACTATGTCAGCTTTGTAAAATACACAGTCTCTCCTTCCCAAACTGTCCCTGAAACAGTTTCATGGCTCAAAAGTTCAGTTTCAGTTAAAATGCTCCAAATTAAGTTTAAGTTTATGGGGACACTTTAGGTCTGAGCCTGATGATGTGATATTTGTTAGCTGCGTTGTTGACTGGCGGATTTCACTTTCTCCCCTGTTTTCCAGGGCACACACTGTCCTGGTTTTCCTCATCCAGGACTGCATCTTCCCAGTGTTCTTTGCCTGCTCTTTATTTTTTTTATCCCCTCAATACGGTATGGTCCCAAGACTCAGTCTTAGAATCTCTTTTTATTTCTGTCTGCACTTATTGTCTAACTGATCTCCATTCTCATGGCATTATATATTCAGACCCATAAATTTCAGCTGCAGTCTCAACTGCACCCCTGAACTTCATATTCATGTATCCAATCACCTACTCGTCATCATTTGCATGTTGAATACGCATCTCAAGATTGAGATGTCAAAAATCAAACCTCTAATTTCCTGCCCAAACTTGCCCTTCCTACACGTGTTTGTTTCCCTCCAGCTGTCTCAAGCCAAAACTTTTGGAGTGACTTTTGCTTGTCTTCTCTCATACCTTATACCCAAAACATCGGGGGGGACCTGTTAGTTATATTTTAAAAAGTAAATGAAGCACCCCACCATTTCTTACAACCCCATTACTTTCCACCTCTGCCGCTTGGAGACACTCTTTCTATTCCTTGGGTGTCTCTAATCATCTCTCAACTCTTTGCTAAGCAAGGTTTGGTCTACACACCGTGAGCATGGGCATCACCTGAGAGCTGGTTGGAAATGCAGAATCTCAGTCTCCACCCTAGATCTACTGAAACAGAATCTGAATTTTAACAAGATTCGTGTACACTCTAAAGTGTGAGAAAATTCATCCTTCCTGGTCATGTCCCTTCCCCATAACCCCTACAGCCCATTTTCAATGCAGAAGCAGCCCGAGTAGTCCTTTTATCGTGAAGTGGTATTATGTCCCTTGTCTACTCAATATCCTTTCGATCTTCCTGTCTTACCGTGAGAAATAGCTCAAGTCCTCCAGGGCCCACATAAATACCTGCCTTCATTGCCCAGCTGGCTCCCTTTTGACCCCCAACTCCTGCAAAGCTCATTCTTTCCGTATCCAGTCAACCTGTTGTCAATGAATTGGATGTGAAAAGTTTCTCGATCTTCTGGGCAACTCCTTCACCAACATCTCTCCATACATCTTTCTTCAGTAGACATGTAACTTAATTCTTGATGTTGAACTTGTGCTAACTTCAGTTTTCACTCAGAGAGTGTACGCTACTTTTTCTTGCCTCTAATTTCTAGACGACACTACCAGAAATTTTCAAACACTGATGACATTCCCCTAAATGTTTAGAAATATTTATACATGTAGAGTCCTTGCCTTTTACGGAGACAGTGAAGCACACGCAGGTGTCACCATATAGGGGGTGAGATTTGTACTGAAATAATATGAGAGGAGGGGAAGAATATGGGTATCAATGAAACAAGATTGGCCCTGAGGGAAGCTGATTGATAGGTGTAGGAAGATTGCTTATGGTTTCCTATCAGTTTTTGATTATGTTTGAAATTTACCGTGATGAAATATTTCTAACACATATTAAAAATTATTAACATAATTTTCCCCTGGTGCCAGAAGAAAATTGTATGATGTCCAGATTTTAGCGTTGGTGGCAACAATCAGCATATATGCCAAAGTCATACTCGAATAATTGTTGTTTTCTGTGTTTGTGATTTTTTTTTTAAATCTCTCTAGGGCTGTCTAGTTTGTATCTCTTTGATAAAAGGCCGTTCCTGTTAGCTTTCTAACAGCAGATCATTTTAACAGAAAATTCTGACCCTCTGGAATTAGAAAAAATAAATAATTGTAACAATCTTAAATAGCATTAAATTTTGGGGCAAATTACTGCTTACAATTTGTAGAAGAGTAATGATATTCTATTATTTAATAGACTTCATTGAACTTTCTAATTCATATATCTGACTGTTCTCCTGGTACAAAGTCTGCACATAGTAGGCAGTCGACAAGTATTAGCTGAATAAAAGAGTTAGAAATTAATGTTGATGGCTGTGTTAAAAAATAAAACTTGAATCTAGTCTCTCCTGGTGTCAAAATCATTTTGGGCAAAATTGCATTTTAAAATAAATGCATCACAAAAGGAATGCATATTTCTTACCAGGTTGGGATTGCAACCCACTTTCTGATTTGGCTGCACCCCCAAGATAACAGATTCCAAAATGTAGATGCCTATGCAGGAGGTTTACTAGTATGTACATGACAGAAAAACACCTGAAAAAGCACAAGAATCAGGATTGGGCAGAAAGAGAATTGAAAACCGTATGACAGTTGTGACAAAGACCTCAACCAATTCTGCCTGGAGCTTTGGAGTTGAATGGCCCTTCGGTTCCTCCAGATCAAGACAAGGAAACCATGTTTCTGTCCCCTTGCATAAAGCAATAATGACATGCAGACTTCTCCCAGGGTCTCCCCCAAAGGTAACGCCTAGAGAAGGGATTAGCTGTGAGCCATCAGCAGTCCAGCTACAAGGCCCACTATGACACTCATTTTTGCACCCGCATATTGGAAATTTTCCCCCCCAAAACTATTCTACAATTATTTTCTTTCCACTCATTTTTTATGGGACCCTACCATATACAGAATCATTTCTGTTTAACATAATATTGAACTGCCTCTTAAAATTTTCTCCCTTAAACCTGTGAGATCTGCTTTTAATTCCCTTTAGGTGTCTTTTTCCATAACCCTATCTGTTCTTTTTGTTCTCATTTTATTTTAGAACATTTTTATATTTAAATGTAGATATGTAAACACATTTATCATTTTAACCATGGCATAACTATCAACATTTTCTCTAACCAAAGCATTTTCATCATTCTCAACAAAAACTCTGCACCCAGTAAACAATGATGCCTCCTTGTCACCTCCTCTCAGCCCCTGATAATGTCTGTTTTACCTTCCGACTCTCTGGATCGGCCTATCCTGAGTACCTCATATAAATGACATCAAACAACGTGTGTCCTTCTGTGTCTGGCTCTTCTCACTAAGCATAATGTCAGGGCATCGACGTTGCAGCATATTTCAAAATCTCATTCTTTTTAAAGGCTAAGTAATATTCCACATTATGTATAATATACATACACCACAGTCTGTTTATCCATTCATCTTTTGTTGGACAGCTGGGTTGTTTTTTTCTTTCGGCTATTATGAATAATATTTCTGTGAATTTGAGCATACAAATATCTCTTCAAATGCCTGTTTTCAATTATTTTGGATATATACCCAGGAGTGGCATTGATAAGTAATATTGAAGTTTTATCCTTAACCATGTGAGAAACCACCAAACTGTTTTCTACAGAGACTACACTGTTTTAAATTCTCTCCAAAAATATTTGCAAGCTCTAATTTCTCTACCTTTTTATGAACATCTTTTATTTTCATTTTGTTTTTTATTTGTTTATCAACACCCTCACAGGTGTAAAGTAGTAGCTTGTTGTAGTTTTGATCAGCATTTTTCTAGTGAATGTTGATGCTGAGCATTTTTCATGTGCTCATCAATTATTTGTGTACCTTCTTTGAAGAAACCCCTATCTATTCTTCCAACATGCCCATCCTTTGGCGGTTCATATATCCTCACCATACTTGGTTGGTTTAGTCTCCAGTCTTTCCCCTTGGTGTGCCACTGTTTCTGGTATACAGAGGCACAGTCTCTGTTATTCCCATACTTCACTTTCTCCAGGGTCCTTGGAAAAGATAAGAAAATTGATCACTTCTTCCTTAAACAGAAATTATTTGTGCTCATGTCTAATTATGCCTGGTTTGGAGGTTCTATAAACATAATTATGTGTTAGGCATATTTTTCGCCCCATAATAATTGGCTCAATTCGTTGAACATAGAAGGCACTTGATAAATATTTCTTACTAAATGAAAGAATGAATATTGAGAAAGAAGTATCAAACATAAAAGCTATCTTATGCTGAAAATAAAATGGAAAGAACAGAATACATATGCATATATATGGTGTTCTATGACATGTTCCATGTTGAATTCTTTTGGAGAACATAAAATTTTTTTCAAGATTTTATTTATTTATCTTTAGAGAGGAAGGGAAAGAGAGAAATATCAATGTATGGTTGCTTCTTGTGAGTCCCCTGCTGGGAACTGGCCTGCAACCCAGGCATGTGCCCTGACTGGGAATCGAACCGCAACTGTGTGGTTCGCAGGCCCGCACTCAATCCGCTGAGCTACACCAGCCAGGGTGGAGAACATAAAATATTTTATAATGGTGTTGTTGAAGGGGAAAAAGGTGGAATCAAGTTGAACACACGTTGTAAAAGCAAATAAACAGTGAACTATAAAATAAATAAATATGTATGTATATGTATATGTATATGTATATGTATATGTATATGTATATATATATGATAGGAGATCCTGTTGGGTGCTCTAGTGTATGTATATGTGTCAGGGGGAAGGTACAAAAATCATGCTTATCTCATTAATTCATAACAAAATTCAATAGATGGCAGATTGGAAGTAGAAAAGGGAAAAGCTAAGGAGGAACAGAATTTGAAAATCCTTCAACTATTGGAAACAAGTACGAAGCTCACATGTTCAGTGACAGCCAGCAGGGTAGAGAACAGGACTGGGCACAAAAAATTTATAGAAGAGAAGAAAACAAACAAAAAAATACAGGCACAAAACATAAACTATACACGAAAAGTTTTTAGGAAAAGGAGAGGGATTTCGACAGTTCAGTCAACACTTTCTCATAACTTTTCAGCATTGATCTGTGGCGTGGGAGCCAGAGCAAAGGAAGTGCTTAAGGAAAATTGCAGAGATAGGGATGGAGGAAAGAACCATTGTGAAAAGTCAAGGAGACGAGAAATGTCAGGCTGCCAGTGGAGGTGAGAGGATGCTTATGTACATTTTCATGGATCAGAGCACTCCGTTCGCCTGAATTACTCACCATCTTGAGGTTTCGCTTAAGGGAGGGAGCTGCTTTGTGTTTTTGGTGATTCTTTTTGCGGTGGGGGAACAGGGTGGGAGGTTGGTTTGTCCTTATCTCTGTTAAAGCAGCCAATCTAATATTTTCGTTTGATTTATTTTCATTTAATTTCTTCTTGTCCCCAGACAAGAGTGTTGCTTAGGGGAACAGGGATAAAGCTACCTGAAGGGATAGCTGAAAGTACTCAATTATTTTTATTTTTTCATAGAAAGGGAAGATGAAATCATTTCATATTAAATGTTTTATACGTTGAAAACAGGCTCCCTGTGAATCATGGGTAAAGTAGTTGCCAAGAAAGCAGTTCAATAGAAATGGAATTGCCAAGTCACAAGAGATGCACAGATCGCTCTCAGTGGGCTGCTGTGTTGATCTGCGGTCTCCACATCCAGGGGAGAGGATGTGTCGCGTCTGTGGCACGATAGAACACCCCTACCACAACGGGGTAATCATCTCTCATCTCTACTTCCCCACCTAAAACTCTAGGGAAGAAAGCTTCAGATGAGGGACAATAGACAGCAAGGTAAAGGAAGAAGAATCTGTCATCCTCAGTGCCTCTTCTTGTCTCGGGTAACCGTTCTCCCTTTCAGCACAAGTTCTCCCATTAGTCTGCAAGCTCTGGTGTTTTCACACTGACTTACTCCTAGAGTAACTTACTCCTAGAGTCAGTCAGTAAGTAAGAAAGTAAGTAAGTGACTTACTCCTGATTTACTCCTAAGAGAGCCCGGAAAACAAATTCATTCCAACGGAAGAAGAGATTTCAACCCAAAGGAATGACTTAATCCAAAGGAATAACCTCAAAACAACGAAGTTTTGACAATGAGTTTTCTGAGGGTTGACTGCTCTCCAAGCCCCCCACCCCACTATAAATCGTAGCACAGGGGACTATCTGAGCCTAACCTACGTGTAAGAGATTATTATTCTCTCCAAATCCCCATCAGGCTGCCATCTTTTGAGAGCCCTCGTCACAGGTCTGATGGCCCTGGCTTTCTACTCAGGATACCCTGAAGGAGCAGGATGAAACAGATTCTCCACTTAGGGGCCTCAGTCTTTTTCTAAAGAACTGCTTTTGACTTCTACTTGGGGAAATTACACTGACAGAGCCAAATACCGAATTGCTATTGAGAAGAACAGCGAACACGGCCAAGAAGAAGAGCCTGGCGCCACTGCTCAACTCCTATACGTGGTGAATCAAAGGGGAGGGGTACCAGCAGGTGGTACCTGAGCACGCCCACCAGCGCTCTGCTCCGGACGCCAGGGCTCCAGGTGGACAAAGTAGCTGCAGGCACACCCTGACATTGGGTCCCTAGAGAGGAAAAATTCTCCCAGATCAACTAAAAACATTTCCTTAGTGTATTCCTTCCAAGGCATCCCCGGCCTCCATGACTGACTCACTCCCCAGAAGCTACTCCCATTCTCCAACACTTCAGTGTTAAAACTTATTATTACCATAGTTTCCTCAGAGACTATGAGGCAGTTCCCAAATAACCCAAGGTAATTTAAACTCTGCATGACTTCTGAGTTTCCTAAGAAATAACTGTGATCATTACAGGACTTAGGACTCTTGTCAAAAAATAGTTTAAATGAAAGCTCATTTTAATAAAGGCGCCATTTCCCACACAGCATTAAATTGTAATTTTGCTTTAAATTTTATTTGATTTTTAAATGTGCATTTCCCCCTAAAATTAATATGTAAAAGAATAATATTCAAATGAGGTTTGGGTCTTTTAATAACTACATTTTAAAATTGCACTTAGAAATGGAGAATTATGCTTAGAAGAAAAATTGTTATACCCTACTAGTATTTGCTGCCAAAGATAGATTTCTAGTAATTGTCTCCTTATGGAAATCCCAAAGATATAATTTTCTATAGCAACTTTTCAAACTTTGAAGGTAGCTGCCAGTAATTTAGAAATGACCAAAAATTATTATTTTTATTCAGTAACACTTCGTTTTTATTGTTTTGTTTCTCACATTAGATATTCATTTCACTAGACATCTTTTCCTTGGAAGAGTCCTGTTTTGGCATCTTAGAATTTTGCACTTTCTAAGTAGTTATTAATACATTTGATTATGACACTAACACTGTGAAATAAGCTAGGATCTTTATCCCATTAACTTTTTTTTAGAAAGCAAAAATGAAGGGCAGCAAGGATAAAGAGAGAAGGCTAGAAGCACATTACACATTATGACTCAAAAATGATGACTAATCTATTACATTTGTTAGCCATACAAAATGTTTACTTTTTTCCATTTTTACAATACATTTATAGAGGAAGCCCAGCCTACAGCTATACCCAGGTTCCAAAATGTGTACATTTTCACTCACATTGACACTCTTTCCACTTTGCTATTTGAAAATGAGCACCTGAGAGTGAGCCATGAAAACATGCCGTCAGACTGTATCAAAAACTAGTGAAAACCATGAAGACCCAATTTCCATCTCTCACTGGCCCCTTCCCCAGTGCCTACCGCGGGGGAGGGGCGGGGACCCCAACAGGCTTGTAAGCACCCAGCTATGGCCACAGAGCTGTTTGATTGCTTAAGCCGGCTGGTCAGACAATAGGACCAGAAAGAATGGCCGCTTCCTTCCTTCCTGTTGAGTGTTCTGCCTGAGTGAGAAAATTCAATAGCACTTTGCTTCACAGCAACACCAGGCTCTAGCATGAGGGAAAACCAACAAAGAGCCATTCTAGGGCATTTCCAACCCCACCTAAGCCAAGCCTCTGAGCTATAGAACCAGGGGGGAGGGGCCAGCCGGGCTCAGGCACCCTTGGCGGGTGTGCATGAAGGCATGTAAACATGCAGGTTATTGTTTATATTAAGGGCTGCTGTTTGCACTACTCCATGCATCTGTAATTGCCTGGGTTAGTTGTTATCCACTTTCTAATCTATAATCCTGTGAAAAGTTTCGATACTTTCCTCATTGTGACAACAAAGGCAAAATTGGTAGGGACAATGGTGAGGATGGTGACTCTAGCGTCACCTCCCATGCTCCTTTTGTTAAAAATTAAATATTAACTTATGGAATAGTGTATTACTCGTTTTCCTCACTCTATGTAGACCATCCTCAGAATAAATTATGTCAATAGTATGAAATTCTAGAGATGGTCCCCAAGATCCCACACCTTAGCTGCTGAAAGCGGCAAATGTGGTGAGACATGACTCCCTTGGTAGTGTTATGTTATACGGTGCAGTGGGCCTTCAATAAAGGAGATCGTTCAGGAGATCTGACCTAATCATACAAGCCCTTAAAAAGCAAAAGACTTTCTCTAGGTGTGCAGAAGAGACAGGAAAAGAGATTCAAAGTGCAAAAGGAATTTGACACACCTTTGTTGGTTTGAAGTTGGAGGAAGTTACATGAGCAAGAGTGTGGGTAGCTGGGAGCTGCTGAGGGTGACGACTGGACAAAAACCGTGAAGGAAACAGAAACCTTGGTCCCATGGTTCTACATGTACTGGAAACTGGATCCGGCCAATCATCTGAAAGAGCGTGCTTAGACGGCGATTCACCCCCCAGAGCTTCCAAATGTGGGCCCAGCCTTGATAACCTTGATTTTGGCCTTGTGAGACCCTGAGCAAAGAATTTCGAACCAAGGCCTCCCAGAAGTGTATCTACAGAACTGTGAGACATTAAAAAGATTTTGTTTTAAGCCAACTATGTGGTGATTTGTCAGGGCATCAATTAAAAAAACCCTTGATACATCTTTCTTTTTCACTATGCTGAATCTTCCCAGTTGCATCTACAACCTTGCGGATATGAACATTTATGTTGTCATCTTTTGTTGTTGATTTGGACATAGTTTCTGCCACTGTGATGTCCATAATGTTTGACTGTTTCTGGCGGTAAAAGTGTATGCGTATTTATAAATGGACATTTCCACAAGTGGAGCTTGGCAGGGTCCAACATTGTCATTAAAGAGGAATTTAGAGTACAAGCAACCATAGTATGGTTAAACTAAATTATATTAGTCATCTGATGGATCTGAACTGGAAAATATCTTGGATTCAAAACTGAAGATGAAAGATAAGATTGTTTATTAAGTGACTAAACAATGTATAACGTCTCATCCTTCAATTTGAAAAATTGCACTCTACATGCATTCTAATTTGTAATCATTTACACATGAACTGATTCAACCTTTCATTTTATTCCCTAAAAACAATTAAGGACAAAAATCGCTCATGAAAAATGATACAATTTCCTAAGAGACAGAGACTAGATGAAAGCCTTTTTAAATTTAAACTTGAAAACAATCTCCTTAAGAATTTATGATTCTTACAGCCCTTTCACAGAGAAAGCAGCAGCAGCTCAGAGAGGTCACAGGATTTTCCGGAGACAACTGGGATTTGAGCCAAGACAACTTGACAACGGAATTCCAGATCTTATTTTTAGTAGTGTAAAACATAATTTTGTTTTGAGAGAATTTCAAACATGTATAAGAGTTGCAAGGACAAAACAAAGAACTTTTTTTTTCCTGGAATCATTTGAAAGTAAGTAGCTGGTCTGATGTTCCATTACCACCAAATACTTAGGCATATATTTGATGCAAGTAAAGATAGTGTCTTCTGTAAGCACAGTATAATCATTAAAATTAGGAAGTTAACCCCGATACATTACCATTATCTAAGCCTCAGACCTAATTTCACACTTACCAATTGACCCCGTAATATTCTTTAACAGAAATCACACATTTCATTTAGCTGTCAGGTCTCGTTAATCTCCTTCATTCTAGAACCGTTTTTTGAAAATTATAGGCTAGTTATTTTGTACACTGCCCCTCAATTTTGTACACTGCCCCTCCACTTTTCTGTTGTTTCCTATTGATTAGACTCAAGTCATGTATCTTTGACAGGCATATCACAAAATTAATACTGTGTTCTTCTCATTGTGGCATATTTTATAGTGTACCATTATGCATACTTTAATCTCTCTCTTTTTAAAAAGACTTTATTTATTTTTAGAGAAAGCAGAAGAGAGGGGAAAAAACATCTGTGTAAGAGAGAAACATGGGTTGGTTGTCTCTCTCAGCCCCTGACCGGGGACCAAACCCACAACCCGCACACACACCATGACTGGGTATCAAACCAGCGCCTTTCGCTTCTCAGAACAACACCAAAGCAACTGAGCTACCCCAGTCAGGGCTACACTTTAATCTTTTCATTAAAGTGACGTCTGACAGGTTTTCATCCTATGAAGTTATTTTTGTTCCTTTACAATAAAAAATATTTTGTGGGGGAAATTATTTTAAGAGATGAAATATCCTACTACTTATTAAATTTTCAGTTTATTCATGTATTAAGTAATGTCAGTACTATAGATTTCTATTGTACTTTAGACAATGACTTCTAATCCATTAACATTATGGAGAGTTAAAAAAGAGTAATACTTTTCCTCCTGCCTTTTAAGTTCTTCTAGCTGGGTTTATACTCAAATTAACAGAGACAGACTAACCGGAGAAAGTCAAATTTTAATACATGAGTGTGGGGAATTCTCATAAGCATGAACACTCTGAAGGCAGTGAGGTATCATTTAGGTACACGTGGCATTTGTGGGCAAAGGAGGAAGGGGAGTAATGAGGTATCAGTTTGCAGGAATGAGAATGGGTTTGAGGAAGAGCAACATACATGGCAGTAAAATTGTTGCTGGGAAGCTAGGAAACAGTGGGGCACAGGCTTGGAGTCTTCCAGACTAATGCTGGGTGAAGATTCTTAATGTGATTAAGCCCAGGCTCACATCCTCAAACAGGTTCTCTCTGAATCTCTTGGGCAGGAAATGGGGAAGGGTCAAAGTTTCTTTCTGAGTCTTGTTTTGTAATAAAAAGCTTAAAATCAATATCCTAAAAAGGGTCCCCCCCCAATTCCTGTACCTATGTAATTAAATTTGTTTTTCTCCTGTTAATCTGTCTTATGTTCAGGGTGGCAAAACTTTGGTTCCCTTCAATATCATTACTTATTTTTACCTTTATTTTGGCCAATAGGAACCTATTTAAACTAGCTGCTGTTGTCCATTTAACACCTTAACATTTGTTTTTCTTCATTTTCTTACTTTCTGGTACAGTTGCTTTCTGGAACAACAGCCCCAGAATCAGCCATTTCTTCAAGGTTCTCTCATTCCTTTGTGTAGAGAACAAAACAGAAGCTCGGATTTGGGTGCTAGATGTGCTTATTGCCATTAGGATATTGTTCGCAGGCCCTTTCAAAGAGTTGGGTAATATATGTAAGTATCTGTGACAAGATCTCTCTGGAAAAAGTGCAACAATTGTTAACATAACTAGAACTGTTTGTGTGACATCTATGTAAGCTGGCAGTCAAAGAGAGTGGACTGGAATGCACATGAGTGAACAATGAGGACTTCACTGTACTAGGCAGTGGGGGTAGTAGATACTGTTGAGTGAGCGTGTGTACTGTGTGGTTGTTATGTTCAAAATGACTGAGTGGGTAGAACAACGAATGTACATCAAGTTTTGTGGTAAGCTTGAACATTCCTCCATGGAAACTATTCAGGTGATTGAGAAGGCCACAGCTATAGGCAACTGGTGATTGATTGGCAGCTTCACCATGACAACGTGCCTGCTCCTGCATCTTACCTCATGCAGAGTGTTTTGGTGCAACATCAAATCACCCAGGTGATTCAACGTTTCTACAGCCTAGATTTGGCACTCTGCAACATCTCCTTTTCCCAAAACTAAAATCACTTTTGAAAAGGAAAAGATTTCAGACCATGGATGAGATTCAGGAAAATAGGACAGGTCAGCTGATGACAATTGGAACTGTGTGAGGTCCCAAGGTGCCTACTTTTAAGGGGACTGAGGTGTCATTGTGCTGTGTACACTGTTTCTTGTATCTTCTTCAATAAATATCTCTATTTTTCCTATTACGTGTACGGATACTTTCTGGACTGACCTTGTACATACACATTAACATCTTATTTCTTTTTACACCTCTCTACGTTGAAATCCAGAGTTTATTCCAATACCTCCTATTCTAATCCAATGTCATGGGGTGAATTGACATTTTATCCTTTTTGTTATTTGTAACTTCCTATGAAAAAGAAATTCAGGGATTGGATGTTCCCAGGAATCATAATTTACATACTGGAGTATCTGGGCTGTGAACTTCAGAACATTCTCTGTCAAACTTTCTCTGTCATCTCCAGTTTTGTTTGTTTTTTATTGTTATCTATTCTCTAAACTTCCATAGTTTTTCATACACATTCTTAAGGTTTTGCTTATTACTTACTCTGTAGTAGTATTACATAGAAGGGATTCAGAACAAGTGTCCCCAAAATGTGCCACTTTGGTAAGCGGATTATTTGAGCTGAAGATGATTGAGACTCAGAAGATTTAAGAAAATCTTTTGCTTCTCCCTTAACGACCTAAAAGAATCTAGATAGGGGTCCTGGCCCAGAAAGGAAACTGTTACCAGAAATAAATTTTATCTGAATGACCTACCTGTATGTTAGGAGAAACGTCTAACTACCAACCATCTGCTCTTTTTATCGTCCTGTGAATTACTCCTATCCTCTCGGAGCCCTCAGGCCCAACCCTGTTTCTTAGCTCCGAATGGCATGTTAACCTCAATTGCCTGACAGGTCCTTGGGTCTCACATTCATTTATGGTGCCCGCCCCCTGTATAATTTGGTTTTCCCTGTTAGTCTGTTTAATGTTCATTTGATTGTTAAACCAGCCACAGAACTCAGAAGGGTAAAAGAAGAACGTTTTGTCCCCACCTTGTACGTACCTTCTCTGCTTGACTGTAAGGCCATAACTAAATACATCTTCCTGACACGGTGCCTGGCAGAACCTGGGTTAACAAGCATTAACACATGGATCATGGAATAAGTAATAAATAAATAGAATGGCCATTTTTCAGGTCTTTCAAATGTCAGACCATTGGCCTGATCTGACAGGGAATATCCATTTCAGAGAATCATTTAGACTCTACTCACAGAGCCGACTGGGATGATTCGAGGAGAGAAGCACGCTTCTTTCTGGTGTGCTTGAAGACTGTCTGTCAGGTTAACCAAAGACTGGATCTAAGCATCATTTGTTTTCATTTACTGTGGATTCCTGTATTTGTTTTGTACAGTCTACTGCTACTCAATATGAGTCTATTAAGCATGTTATAGAGTGAAAATACACACAGTGTGGGAGGGCAGGTCTTCATTACTAGGTTAAATAAATAAAACTGCAGAGGAAATGGGAGTAAATCAACCAATAACAACTTACACCATTGGAAGAAAAACAATAATCCCCTTTTCGACATTTTTAAAGCTATTTCAATTTTTTGGCATTTTTGTTGTTCTGTCTTTTGGAATTAAACTAGTTTTAGAAGTAAAAGAACCGAGACAAAGAGTTCAAGGGCATGCCAAGTCTCAGGGTCAGTGTCTGAAGGGCCTGAACCAGACGCATAGTTTAAACATTGACCTCTGATTTCTGATCTTCTGCTGTAGAATTCTGTTCACTAAACTGTGATGTCCCGGATGAATTACCTTTTTCCCCTAAACTCTTCTGCATTCTCCCTCAAAGACATTATCAGGAATGCATCTTCCTTTTTTTAAATGTTGAATGACATAATTTACTCTCATTTCCAAAAAGGGCCACGCAACGATGCCTAACAATCACTGATCAAGCGAAGCTAGTGACTTTCTGTGCCTTCGTGAGAATTTTCAATTTGGATAAAGTTCGAGAAAAATAAAAGTTTCCCCTAGCTTGCTGCTTAATAACTACCCCTCCATGTGCGTCATGGTGGCTTCTTCCAGTGGGTATTTTGGCAACCCTTTTAGTTAATTAAAAGCTGTACTACATGTACTAATTACGCTTTATGGAGCTGTCTTCTTTTCACTGCTGTTTACTCTGTTACTAATATGAAAGTACAGGGTTATGTGTTGCTTTATAAATGGCAGATCAGAAGTATTTCATTCATTTAGTCGGACTGAATTATGCCCTCAGAAACAGAATGGAACATCAGGTGTAACTAAATGAGGATGTTAATATTTGTAAAATACAAAGATGTCTGATATCATTATTTTAATTAAAGTGATTATTTGTGAACATTTTGTTTCTCCATATTCTATTAATAATGGAAAAAATCCACTCCTGTTTTGGTGAAATATTTAATATTTTCCTTCTTTCCGACAGCCCCCCCACCCCCCACAAGCTGTAAATCTATCCTTTTCATGAATTGTAAGAGCTCTCCTGAGGCATTCATATGCTTTGAAGGTCTTGCACATTATTATTCTTTAGTTATTATTATTCTAACTAATAATTTCCCTAAATCCACAGTTCACCTTTGGCTAACCAATTTGGTTCAAATGTGTGTCAACACGGGAGGTTTAACAGGGTGTCCTATTTCTCAAAATCAGGAAGGCCTGGTTAGGCGCTCTGTAGGAGGCATTCAAGGTTAAAATTCAGCAGGACTCCGGGCAAACCCAGCACTTTCACTCCCACCCCTTCTCCAGCCGCTGCGGTTTCCTCCTCTCCCCTCCCCCCAAGAAAGGAAGCTCATCAACATTAGCACACAGATGCAAAATAACCAGCCAGGGCCTAGGAATATAAATGAGGGGCAGGTAGTTGAAGAGCTTAGAAAGCTGAAACCGGTCACACTGAAAAGGATGAATAGAAGAGACCGAAAGTGGGGTAGAGTGTTTAGCTTTTGTCATTTAAAGTGACGTCTTTAACTCTTTGCCTTCTAGAGACTACCCCTCACCGAATAATTGAGCTTGGCAATCAAGAGTTCCCAAGTTAAGGGGGGAAAAATATCAAGTTTCCTTTTATAAGGTATAATGATAAAACTAGATATGGTTTTCACTAGGGCCTTATGTCTGACAAAAATACGGTAGAGAGCCTATGATATTGAACCATTTACTAGCAGACTTTTGTTTACAGAAAAAGAGGAAGAGAGATAGGTTCACATTAGCTGAGTAGTCATTTCCTTTTCTTTCCCTTTTGGTCGCTACTTTCAGCTCAATGCAAATCATGTTTTATTGCGTTTACACTTGGCTGGGTTCTGACTTGGCAGGTGAGTTTGGCTGAATTCTTGATTCTTGTTTTCTAATTAGCTTTCCCTTACCTAGCAATTGATGGCAGAACCTTGCCATAGCTTTTGTAATAATTATGAGATCAATGGCCAAGCGAATCTTTTTCTTGTTTGCTAAAGCTGTGGGTATCCCGAAACTTGGAGTATCTGAAAACGCTGTGGGCGAAAGCCACCAGCAACGCGCGCGCGCACACACACACAGTCTCAGACTAAAATCTGAATGTTTAAGCGTGACGCTGCCTCAGTAGTTAGAAACAGAACTACAGGGTAAGAAGATGCCTTAGGGCCTCATTATAAGACAACCAAGGGGCGCAGAAGTACACAGCTTAACAAATAAAAGCAAGAGCTTATCTTATAACAGCATATTGTGACTTAGCGCTAATTTTTTTTTGTTTTAATTAAGAGTGTTAGGAGTGTATTTCCTAATTTGGAGAGACCAGTCCTTGCTTTAATGCTGCTAGAGATCATAAGTCATATACTATAATTATATATTAAATACCTTCTAGGTACCCTTCAACCAGACTCATGATCTTATTAGTACTTCACAGAGTTCTGTAGAACTAGTAATTTTCATTTCAGTTGTGGACTTTTCTTTCACCACCAATGGATATCATCTTATTTTTAATCTTTGCCAGTTTTTTAGGTGATCAATTACAGGTCATTTTTCTTTCTTTTACTATTAATAAGTTGGAACATCTTTCCATGTTTCACTTATTTTTTACTTATCTCTTCACATTGTTTGCTTATTTATATTTTTTGTCTCATCCTTTGCCTATTTACATGAAAGAATTCTTTCTCCATAGATAGGTAGGTAGGTAGGTAGGTAAATGGGTAAGTAGAGGTAGATAGGCAGCTAGCTAGCTAACGAGGTAGGTAGACAGATGATCCGTCTGTGCTCCCAACTGAGGCAACATCTTTCTTACTTTCTAATCAACCCTGTCATTGCATATAGACAATAATTTAAAATCCTTTTCCTGCCTAAACAATTTCTTCTCTCTACTGGGTTATTTCAGTTATAGCATTTCTACTATATTAAACTACCATTTCTCCTACAGTAAAACAAAAAAAAAATTCTGGAGCTTAATTCTTTTTTCAGTTATTAACCTATTTTTTTCTCTTTACAGCAAATCTTTCTTATTTATGACCATTATTACCATTATTACCATTTTCTCTTCAACCCCCCACACATGACCCAAAACTGCTCTAATCAGTATTACTAGTAACCAACACACTGTTGAATCCAGTGGTTAATTCCCAGACCTCATCTTATGTGTCCTATCTGTAGCATTTGACCCAACAGATTATATGCTTCTTCTTAAAAATAATTTCCTTTCATGGTTTCCAAGACATCACACTGGCTTTCTCTTATCTCTCTGGTGGCTCCTTCCTAGTCTTTTTTGTTATTTCCTTCTCCTTGTCTCTACCAGTAAATAATAGATTGCCCCCAGAATTATTTCCTTCTTTCTCCTATTCAGTCTCATAACTTTAAATACATTTGCTATGTCAATGACTCCAATGCAATAACTATATCTCTAATATAGACCTTTCCTCTAAACTATATAATCCTATATCCAACTGCCTTCCCAATATTCTCCCTTGAAATCTGATAAATATCTCAATCTTTTTTTTAGAGCTGGGGGGAAGAGAAGGAGAAAGAGAGGAAGAGAAACATTGATGTGAGAGAGAAACATCTGTTGGTTACCTCTCATGTGCCCCAACCTGGGACCAAACCCTCAACATAGACATGTCGTGTGACCAGGAATTGAACCTGAAACCTTTCACTTGGCACGATGCCCGACCAACTGAGGCACACTGGTCAGTGTAGATGGTTCAGCCTTGGTTTTCTCACTTCATTCTATCTAAGGATACCTCTATTCTTTCATTTTCTAAGACCGAAAATCTGGAAGAGGTTCTTCACTCCCGTCTTCCTCTTGTACCACACATCCAGTCCACCAGGAAGTCCTGCCAACTCAACCTCTAAAATAGAACTGGGCCACTCCCTGTGCTTCCACTGTGACCACCCTGCACTTTTATCTCCTTCCAACTCTATATTCTTGTCTTCCAATTGGTCTTTTTGCTTCTGCCCTTAGCTCCCTTTGGTCTGTGTGCAACATATGAAGGCTTTTGGTCACTCTTCTGCTCAAAACCCTGCGAAGGCTCCTCTCAAAGTGCACTCCATGGCTTACAGGGCACTGAATGATCTGTCCCCGCTGTTTCTCTGGCCTCTTCTCCCTCACCTCTTCCCTGCTCTAGCCTCTTTGTTCCTCTTCATGGTCTTTCATTTTTTCATTTTACCTGGGAATCCTTCCTCCAAAGAGCTGCGTGATCTTTACCCTCACTTCTATATGTCTATTCAATGCCACTTTCTCTATAAGCACTTCTCTGGCCCCACTCTGTGAAACTGCAGCCACAGTACCCTCCAGGACTTCCTATTCTCCTTCACTGCTTTATTTCTCTCCTGAGTGCTTACCATTATCTAATACATCTTTTTCTTAATTATCTTACTTCTTCTCTTCCCTTTGACCATGTAAGCTGGGATTTCCAGCTCACCACTGAATCTCCAGAGCCAGTCACATAGTAGGCACTCAACAAATAATTGCTGAAAGAATAAATGGATGTAAAATATATCCTTGATAGGTTTCTGATTCTGTGAAAATTTTTCTAAGTGTCATTTTTAAATTCTAATATTTATCATTTATTTAGATAGATACCATTTATAAAATAAATTTCTTTTGACTCCCAATTAAATTTTTTATTACAGGCTGGATATTAAATTTTACTAAATGCCTTTTCTATAAACATAAAATAATATCAAACTTTATTCTTTAAAATATGTTGAACTTGAATTTTGGACAGAAATCCTACATTGTAATGATTTGTTTGTTTTAATCAGTCATGTTACTTAATTCTCTAATATTATTTCAAAGATTTTTGCCTTTATATCCATAACTGAGTTTAATCCATGCTTTTCTTTTTACAAGATATCTTTCTCTAATTGAGTATTACTGTTTTGCTAGCTTCAAAAATTTATCTAGAAACATTTATTCCTTCATCCCTCAGTTTTGCTGTGTTCTGGAGTTTTTGAATAGCATAGAAATTATAATCATGGTATAGATAGAATACATTTTTAAATCTATCAGTACTTGATTGTATTTTTAATTAATTAAATTATTTATTTATTGAATTTATTGGGGTAACATTGGTTAATACATTTACACAAGTTTCAGGCACATAATTCTATGATACGTCATCTGTATATTGTATTGTGTGTTCACCATCCCGAGTCAAGGCTCCTTCCATCACCGTTTATGCCGCTTCCTCCTTCACCTCCCCTCACCCTTTCTAACCTCTCCCCAAGCAATCACCACATTCTTGTCCATATCCATGAGCTCGTACCCCAAAAAAGCATTCGGGAGTCATAAGGCCCATAAGAAAAGGCCCATTAAATTAAGTAAAAGAATGATTTTACATGTAATGACATGTAAAAGTACGTTTGTGTTTTGGTAGTAGAGAGAGAGAGAGAAATCTGGAAATATGCCAGGTCATACAGAGTCCTGAATTCTTCATTAGGTTGATAAAAATACTTTAATTTTTGAAGCAATGAAGTATTTCATTTACATTAAATGCTCTGAGTTTCTTTACATTAACCCAGCAAAAGAGTTGGGTTTGTTTCAGTTAATTTGGGATTCATGTTTGGATGGATGAGCCTTAAAAACTACAGTTCTTGACATATGTCGAACTCACTTAGGGAGTCATGGGAGCAGCCTTCCTCCCACCCAACTAGAGGCTGTGTGAAGGCCCTTTAGGAGAGACCTAACGACCGAATGAACAAATGGAACTGACAAGCCAAACACAGACAGACTCACAGACAGAGAGCAGGCTGACAGCTCTCGTTAGTGGTGGGTGGTGGCGGTTAAGGAGCAGAGGAGTCCAGCAGAAAGGAAAAGGACTCATGGACATGGACAACACTGTGGTGATTGAGGAGGAGGGATGGAAGGCGATGAATGGTAATGGAAAAGATACAATAAAAGTAAATTTTAAAAAATAGTATAGACAAAGGATTACATAGTAAATGTCCCAACTTGCAGACATTGTTTGCAATCAGTCTGCTTCTACAGAGTTTATCTGTTCAATAAAGGCCGTTTTTATGTAATGATAGTTAATAACTCAGTCTTTCAACACCACAGAGTCTAGGCAGTGTGATGGTGAGCCCAGTGATGATAATATTATAATAAGAGCTCATATTTGAGGCTTTTTGATAGAGTATTTTTGTGGAATGAATTTTGTCCTAAACCATTATCTGCATTATATTGTTAAGTCATCACAAAAATTCTATGAAGTAGACACTGTTTTTATTCCTTGGCCCTTTAAGGAACTAAAGCATAAAGAGACAACATCTCTCTCCCAAGGTTCAGGTCTCAATTTCTCTCTGACTCTGTAAATGACATTTTCAATGTCTTTCATGTTGTTGTTTTAGAAAGATAACTTTAGCAGTAAGTTGTTGGGAACTGCCCTGCCTGGTTTCAGGGGCTGTAAACCCCCCGTGGCTAAGGCTGAGTGAGCAACCTTTGGACCATAAGCCCCTAAGGAGACAAAGCTTATCTCCCTGGCAGGAGCGCTGCTTCTGCTCCTTTTTTCATAACTGGCCCCCAATGCTTGATCAATTGGCCAATGGCGGGTAAGATTTTCCAAGGGGGTAACGACCTAAGACAGACACGGTCACGTGGAGGCCCCAGGGAAAGACTTGGAGGGCTATGGAAAAAGTGGGTGATGGACCCTCGCCCCCCGGCTTTGACGAAGCCTGACTCCCCTGAGTCCGTGAGAAGTCTCCGAGAATTCCTTGGCTAACTGCATCCTCTGCCTGACTTAAGCCTGAAATGATGACAGAGGGAGGTGCAGCCCTGTGCTGGAAAGGGCGGGCTCCCCAGGTGATCAGGCCTAAGAAAGGATATGTAAAATCCTGTGAAACCTGCTTTCCTAGGAATGCTCTTAGTTAAAAGATAAAGGTTGGAGCAGGAAATGAGTTTGTTCCCCAAAGTTTTGGAGCCTTTTAGCTGATTGACCCTGACTCAGAAGAAGCCCTAATAGTTCTTTGTACGCTATCTACTATTTGATCCTTACTGCCTGACGATGATTAATAAGTTGTACCTGAACTCCTGTGCGAAAACAAAAACAATAAAAGCCTGTCTAGGTATGAGTGCGTGGCACTCTTCCCTAGAGAGAGTGTCCTGCCCTCTTTTTTCTCTACAGGACTCAGTAGTCCGTGTGAATGTGTCTTGAATTCCATGCATAGCGCCGCGGGCACTGCAGGGTGGTGCAAGCATCGGTAAGTGAAAGGCAAAACAAGCACAGCTAACCTGAAAGAGAAAAAACAGTTAAGAGCCCAGTGCAATGATCCAGGCAAAAAATGTACAAAGTCTGGTATCACACACCGGCCAGGAGGATGATGAAAAGCAAACAAATGCCAAAGTTGTTTGTGAGATAATATTGACTGAACTAAGATATTGCACTGGATGTGAAGGATAGGGAAGAGACAGGAGTGAGAGATGATTCTAGAAAATAGCTCGAGTGACTAGGTGGATGAAGATAGCATCACCCAGCACAGGGCAGGCAGGCAAAGGAGCCAGGTTCTGTGGGCACTTATGACAAGTGGCTGAGGCTGAAGATATAACTTTCGGAATCAGTTTCGTTTCAGTAATATCTTTCATTTTGGGGATAGATGTTTGACCCTGGGAAAGAATCTGCAGTAAGATGGGATAAGGAAACAGGCTAGAATCCTAAAAAAAAAAATACCGGGAATACCAGTGGTCAAAACAGGTGCTATGAGAGTTTTAAAAAGGCAGAGTTTAATTCTGGCTGAGGGTATCAGGAAGGCATTTTGGAGGATGTGAGCTTCACAGCAGAATTCAAAGATACACATGAAAGAGTAGTAAAAAGATGGGCATTCCCAGCCAAGAAAACAGTTTGAATAATAGTCGATGAAAGTTGTTTCAGGAACGTAGCATGTCCGCAGGGAGGGTGAAGTTGGGGTGGGAAGGAGAGAAATTGTGCAGTAGCTGGTAGAGCTGCTTAGTTTGTTGGTGGCAGCGGGAATGGCACCGGGTATTAGGACGGTAGAGTCAGCAACAGCTTGGTTCAGCAACCTCAATACTTGAGTCCTGGCTAGGAAAGAATTCAGACACAAGACTCACACTTAAGAGAACCTTTACTTAGAAAGTCACAGAGGAAGAAGAAGTGAGCCGTGGAAGAAATGGGTTCAAGAAACAAGTTTAAAAGGCAGAAGAAGGGCCCTTGGAGCTGAGGCAAGAGGAAGGTAATGTTAATAATACACCTGAAGGGAAGATGATGTTGAGGGAAAAGGTAGGGCATGCTGCCTTCTTTGTCCTAAGGGGTTTTAAGGGTAGAGAATTTAGGGAATATCCTAGGGGAGGATCTCAATAGAATATCCATCAACTTTCCAGGTGTGTCCTTTCAGGGTCGAGGTCTCCACTGATTGGCTGGGGCCGGTGTTCATTAGACAATGCAGCTGGTTCTGAGATCAGCTTGGCATTGCTTGTCCAGTTTTGCTGCTTTTTCTGGGCCTGGAGCTGAAACACAACCGAGGCCTGGATGTACTTGATAAGGGTCAGAACCTCCTTGTCCTGGGAGCTTAATGTTTAAGGACCATTTTCCACCCCCTTTTCGGTCCCCCCTCTAAGGGGTCTAACCCACACGACTAGCTACGTGCCAGGGGAGGAGGGGTCAGGAGAGGGTCCAAAGCACAGGAGCAGCGACGTGCTCAGGGAGAACAGGTGACCTTGAGGACAAGGTCCTTGCTTTCCCAGTTTTGCCCATTACAAGGCAGCAGGGGCTTTCTGGTGACCTTCTGCACCTGGCTCACTGTCCTTGCTCTGCTCCCATCTAAGTCTACCGCAGTTGAAGGGGCAATCTGTAGAGGATGTGTGCTAGTATGAAAAAAATTTTTAATTATTTATTTTACAATTTTAATTGTTGTTCAAGAACATTTTTCTGCCTCTTACTCCCATCCCAGCCCACCCCCTCAGCCCTCCCCAGTATGAAAAATTTTTGCACGGGAGAGTTATTTGATCATTTCTGAGTTTCAGGAAGAAAGTTTGTAGAAGGCTCTCCATGGGAAAACAAGCGGCTCTGACCTTTTCCCGGCCAGAGCTCCAAATGACCCCTGTGTTAGGGAACCGAGGAGGGGTGTCTTAGGCAGAAAAGGAGATGGAAGGATACATTTTCTTTCTCACAAACCCTAGGAAATCTTTAACTCAGACCTCTGTCTGACCCATGAACTAAAGAAACAGACTCATTAATCATATAATTATGAAATATCTGGCTTTTAACTTTAGCAAATTTATAAACTAGTTATGACAGTGTTTCACAAGAAAAATAACTTTCATCATCCCTGTAACTTACAGAACAGAGTCTTAAATTATATATTATTTACAGTGTTACTAATTTGGAAATTGTTCAAAAGTTTGCCACTCTGAAGAATAAATTATTTGTGATTTTATAATTATTTATACTTCAGATGTGATTTACTGGTATTTATTCTTACAAGTGAATAAATTAAATTTTGAAAAGATTTTTGATCTAGGAAGTTACACAGATAGCTTCCTTTATTTACACATCTCAGTGATTTATGAAACATTTTTAATCTGTATTTTATTTTTTTTAAATGCTCCAAAAGTTGTTGTTATTACTGGAAATAGTTCTGTTTACTCAAGGCTATTAAGTTTTCTTAAAACATTTTAAGAAGGTTCTTCCATTATATTTTGCTTTTCATTTTATTTCTTACGCATATTTTTTCAGAAATACTAATATTGAACTGCTTTTTTTCAGAAACATTAATATTGAAATATGAATTTCCAGGGGTATATAGGAATGGTTACTAAAAGGGCACATATGCACACACAGAAAATAAAAAGAACCAGGAAGACTTACAGTGACATTTTGAATAAGGATGTTCAAAATCTCCACGTCCTTTGTTTGCTGTTTTCAGAAAGGGCTAGAAGTTTTGCTAGCTAGTGTCGACAGCTGTTTAGAGAAGTTTTTTACAGACTGGAAGGAAATGCGGTTTTCCCATGAGGAAAGGGGAACAGCGATTCTGCTGGGCTGACTTGAACCTTCAGCGGCAGAGGCGGAAATGGGAACTCATTCTTCTGAGAGACTTAACAGCAGTGTGCTGTACTTTGCACACTCTCCCTGGAGAGTCTGTTGCTAAATTTGTGCTCGGCAATGTTCATACCCGATTCCTGTTCTGTAACAGAGAGGTCAAGGGATGTTTAAGTTCATTTATTTTAACAGCCTGAGAATTTGAGTCCCCCTCTCCTCTCCAGTGAAGCCGCTGTGCTATCGTGGAGTTAGTTGTCTTGGTGTCCTTTTTCCTTCTGTGAAGCACCGCAGTAAGGGGACACACTATGTTCAGAATCAGAAGTCACGTAAAGCATGCGTGTTCTCTGATCATGAACCTAGAACGTTGAGTGTTTGGATCGACCTGCTTACATTGAAATATTCATGTCACGCGGGTAGCAGAACAATATAGAGACAAATGATTAGAAAGGCAGTTTTCCCAAACTGCGTTTTAGATATACAAGTTAATTCATGTGTTCCTTTAAAAATAAAAGTTTATGGGTCAAGTACATCTGAGAAATGAAGAATTGAGTAAAATTAAACAGGCTTATTTACTTTAGGAAATTTAAAAACTATTAACGTAATAATTTCTTTTGCAAATCTCCCAAAAAAATGAGTATGCAGCATTGCTCAAAGTTACACAGATACTTTTCCAGAAAAGTATATTAGAACGAAGTCTGGGTAATGCTGCTGTAGCAACGTGAGTGAACAGATGAACACGTGAATGAATGAATGGGTATCTAGCAAATGGATGTTGTGCCTACTGTATGTCAAGTCCTTTTAAAAAGATACATACCCATTTAATCCTCACTAAAATCATATGTGTTAGGTACTATTATTATTCCCATCATTCTGATGGGAAACTTGAGCACTTCCCCCAAATTCTCTAGAGAGTAAATGCCTCTCTCAAGTCATGGTCTAAATGGTTCTCCAACTGAAGGACAACCAAATATATTGGTTCATGAACACATTGGGAAAAGTTTAGAGTATACTGTCATAAATATACAAGTATTGCTATATTAATGTGCTATGTTCATAATAAAATCTAGCAAAAATTAAGAGGGTAGAATAAAAATAGAATGATAACTGTGTTATAATAATTATTTGTCATATTAACTGCACAAAATGAACTTGCTCCTACTACAAATAATAAAACTGCTATCATTGAATATATTTAATTTTATTATTAATTTAATGTTTTGTGACACAGTGACTTTAAAATCTGATTCTAGGTTAGGTGGTCAGGTTTAGTGAATATTAATAATTGGTTTGATAGATAGATAGAAATGTTGGCAGAAAGACATGCTGCAAAGCAGTATATATAAAATAAACATTTAAGGTGTGTTTGATTGCTAATGCTCATGAATAGAAGTCCATATCTTGCATGCATTTTTTTCTCAGATTTTCTGTGATGACCATTGTTCTTTCCATTGACCTTGACCCATGAAGAACTTAGACTTGGAGTGCCGTCAGTTTCTTACTGCTCACTCACATGATCAGAATTGAATTTTTTAGCCTATGTTTGGGCTTTGAGTATTACATTAGGTTAGTTTAAACTAGATAATATAATGGGCAAATGCACTTAACCCAGAAAACAGAACTGTCAAATGTTGGTAGAGGCTGAAAGCAAAGTACTGGAGAGAGGGTGACACTCAGCCCCTCGTCCTCCCCCAGCCATTTTGTTCCTTACCACCACATGCGACATGAGTGACACTTGGGCGAGACCTTCAAAGTCACTAGAGTGTATCGCTGTATTAAATAGTAAGAAAATTTTTTTGTGTGTTATTTTTAAAGTAAAACATAGGTGTGCTTTTTCCACAGTCTAGTGGTCCAGCACACACACTTCTGGGGAGCCTCTGCCCCACTATGGGGGCTAGTTCTCTAGACCATTCAGGCAAAAAGAGGAAATTTCCTTGGAAATATTAGTTTCAATAAAAGCAAAAAAACATATATTGGTGAGAGAAATGATTTGTTACTCTTCGAAAAGAACATTTTTGAACAGAGAATAACACTTTATTCAAAATAAAGTGTTAGGAATTAAGGAAATTACTTTCCTAAAGTAATTTACTTTAGGAAATTCACTAAGCACAAGCTACTCAGTTAAGGAAATTTCCTTTACATTGACCATCATCTGTCTTTATGTTTTTTTAAAATCGATTTGGGAGAGAGAGAGAGAAACATCAATTTGTTGTTCAACCTGTCGATGAATTCATTGGTAGATTCTTGTATGTGCCCTGATGGGGGAGTGAACCTATAACCTTGGCATATCAGGACGATGCTCTAACCAACCTAGCTGCCCAGCCAGGGTTTGTCTTTATCTTTTTTACTGTGTATACAAATCCAGTGTAATGAACTCCATAGGATATCCATTTATTCTGCGTGGAAAATTTCATTTCCTGTGTTCAAGAATAGCACATTCTCAACATGGAGGGTTGAGAACGTACTTTTTCGAATGGTAGGAGTGGTGGAAGAAATTGAAGAACTGCTTCTTTGTGACTAGATCAAAAATAAAGTGATGCCAGAGTGTGGCTTGGGCCAAGTTCTACTTTTCCCTTCACCAGAAGCAGAACCTATATTTCTGTAAGTGATTTCAGTGATTATGTGTTCCTCCAATCCTCTTACTTCCCAGGAGACAAAACTGGACTAAAAGACTCGCTTGCTGCTACGCAGTTAGTGATAGTCAGGACCCAAACCCAGTTCTCCTTGCTGTTGCTCCGTTTATTCCACATTTTCTCACTTATGAAAAATGCCCCCCCAACCCTGGCCCCCTCGCCCTCACCAGCCCTGTGCAGAGAGATAACCTAGCAGCCAAGGTGCAAAGCATTTGGGCAAATTATTTACTGTCAGTAATTTACTGTGCTTAAACAGATGAACAAGGCATTTCTTTGAGCAATCAAGCACTTAAAAAATAGTTCTGTGTTATAAGGCACTTTTCTTGATGTGCAATGTGCTGTCCTGGAGTTTTACCTGTAAGATTTGTCTCTGCTGAACTGCTTCATGAAACTCTGAGTTTTCCTGAAACTTAACATCCTTATCATTGTCTTTCAATGAGCAATACTTGTAGGTTCTAATTTCTACAGGAGAGAGAAAGAGAAAGAGAGAGAATATAATGACCTTGGGATAGGACTCACTTTAGGAAGTGTTATCTAGTTACTCCCATTGGTACGTTACTTCCATACGTTGCACTATTGGCTGCAGGAGCAATGTCTGTGGGAGGGTGTAAGAAAACCAGGAAGGCCAGTACAATTGTTGCAGCCTCATCTGAGGTTGGCTATGCAGGCCCACCCTGAGGGTTGGGACCTCGTGCTGCCACTGCTTTGCATGCACAGCAGGCCTGGCTGTACTAGATCCCAGCACCGCTCTTCAGGGTCCAAGTCAAGGTCCTCTGCCCTGGTGCAGGAGGACATGCTATCAGAAGCCACATTTGTTCTCTAAAGACATAGTGTAATTATGTTGCAGAAAAGAAAGGATTCCCATCAGATTTTTTCAGAGACTGTAGGACATTCAGGTTGCTGGAGCTTGGGGGGCTTTTTCCACATGATTATGCTTCAGGTAATGCCAACACCCTAGTGTCTCAAAACATCCTGGCCTCCAGGAGTCCATCCGGAATTTAGGCTTCCTCCCTAATACAGGAACAGCTCAGGTAAAGCAACAATGTGACTCCTTGAAAGCAATGCAGCCCTTCCCCACGAGGATGAGAAGGGCACTACGGTAGGAAGAGAACTAAAAGGCAGCCATTCAGCCGCTATATCATGATTCACTACAAATCTGAAGCTGAAACATCAAAGCCACGGGTATCAGGAAAGACTCGGGCTCTCACGTCAGACATTGATATGATTAGGAGACATGAAGAGAATTGGAGATAAAATCTAACTAAAACTTATCAGCCACCTTCCAGGAGATGGGTGCTGTGCTTAAAAATGCACATACCTATCTTATCGTGAATTCTTATAAAACTTAAGAGGTAAGTACTACTTTTTTCTTCAAGAAGGATGAAGAAACTCAGCAAGGTTAAACACAGTTTCTTTTTCTGGCAGAGCAGGGATCAAATTAGGATACTGCAGACTTCAAAGTTCATGTTCTTTCTGGACACTGCCTCAATGAAGAAGTAGAATAAATACATAAACTCTACTATTTATTTTGTCAGAAATTACTCCCTTAATAAAAAAGCAAATAAACTAGTAAATAAAATGACTCAGAGGAATCTGAAAAGAAAAATTTATAAAAATAATTTTTCCTCTCTGAATGTCTAAGCTTTGCTTTTCAACTATCCCGATTGTTCTGCATTAAAAAATGAATAAATTACAGTTGCTCCTGTATCAAAAGCTTTTGTGTTTTTGATACCTGCAGAACAGACAGGGGTCCGAGAACCAAGGCAAAGGCCGTCGAACTAGCACTAACTCATATTAGTGGACAAAGGAACGAAAGAAATTACAAGACTTTCCTCTGTAAAACTTTCATAGTTCAGCTTACCAGAAAATTCAGCTACTTCAAAAAAAATTAGCTTAATGAATCATGCAATTAATCTTTGAATTGCTAAGACTATCAGGCAGACCAAATCAATTACTCAGTGACTCCACGCCCGTCTTCTTCTTCACTTCTCTTTAGAAATCCTACTGAGCAGGCTGCAGGCTGCGTGGACTCTGGGTCCAGAAGGCCAGGAGAAGAGCCTGGCACCCATTACTTCACGCCCATCTGAAAACCACTGGGAGGCAAGACTCTGCATTCTTACATGCTACTACAGTGGCTGAAGACGGCTTTTTTATGTGTCTAAATGGGACATAAATTGTTAGCTTAAAATAGAACATGGTGATTTAGCATGGTTTTAATTGGATTTGGGCAATAAAATTACCCTTTGCTACTGAAAAAGGAATGTAAAATTCGAAAATGAAGGTTATACAACCTCTTTATGGCAAAAGAGCAGTCCTTTGAAATGTTGTCCTTCTCACGATAGACGCTGGTTTTATATTCTTAATGAGGCATGGGAGACAAAAATCTACTCTTGAAACGTTTCAGCTCTCTTTAGTGTTCTCTATTTAATTAGAATTACTCCCTATACTAATCTCCCCAGCTAGCAATCTAATAGCCATTAGCAGAATTTATTTACTGTTTAAATTGCTACTTAAAGTTTAGGCTTGGTTCCAAGAATTTAAGCAGGTAACTAAGAGAAGGTTTGGCCTCTTAAGTCAAATCCATGTCTCATCTCTCCCCACAATGTATGTACAAGTATAAGAATTTCCCTTGCAAAAATTAAACTTAAAATCCTAGGAAAGAAAATCTGTTTGGGGGGATGAACAGAGACAGGGCAAGCAGATAATCCTATGTATCCAGATGCACCTGCAAACCTGTTAAACTTGGAAAAACTTTAGTTTTTTTTTTATTTTTATTTTTTTGCTAAGCACATTTGCAGATGTGAATCTTTGAGTTTAATAATATATGAGACAGCCCCTGCCAGTGTGATTCAATTGCTTGGAGCATCATCCCATACACCAAAAGTTTGGGGGTTCAATTCCTGGTCAGGGCACATATCCAGGTTGTGAGTTCGATCCCCAGTGGGCACAGGTGTGGGAAGCAACCAATCAATGTTTCTCACATCCATGTTTCTCTCTCTCTCTCCCTTCCTCTCTCTCTAAAACAAATAAGCATATTTAAACTTTTAAAAAATAATATATGAGACAGACAATGAACTGAAACCATAAAAATGAAACTACCACACTCAATAGGGCCGTGTCTTTTTCTCTCCTATTGGAGAGAAGAGAAAGCTATGGTCATGACCAATGTAGAATTTGGGAAGTTCACAATTTAAACTAGGTATATTTTGGGGGCAACCGTTATTTAACCGTTTTATCAAATTCAAATAAAATACAAAACTTAATGTTTTGTTTTTAAATTAACACCTATTTTTAGAGTGGTCTGATCAGGATCACAAAATGACGGCATTCTATAGTTATTAGGATTAGGAAAATCAATTAAAATAAAACGATGTTTCCACATGATAGCTGACCAGAAAAGTAAATGGAAAATTTTAAGTAAACCATTACATAAATTGTTCTTAAATGCAAGGGCCGTGAAAGAACTCTTTCGTATTGTTCAGCTTTCTCAATCCTGGTTCATTAACTGCAACACATAGAGAGAATAGAAAATATCTTTTTGTGGCTTTCTCTTTAGAGACATTTCCAAATGAAGTATTTGTATGTAAAAAAAATAAAAAAGGTCTGTGTCTTTTTTTGTTATTTTACAAGATTAGAATTACTGAGAGTAATTAGATGAAATCTATTACTAATGAACTGATTTGAAAGAACAACAGCAATAGTGATGACAATTTCAACAAAAATAGTACCAGGCCTTAGAGAAGAAGTTGGCTTGGAATAGCCTAATATGAAATGCTAATGTATAGCCTATGTGTGAAGATGACAGAACAAAAGTATCATCAATGTGGAGTACATTTAAGAGACTGATAGAAACAACCAATATGATACTATCAAAACACAGGACCTGGAATCAAGGTCTGGGCTTGAAGATATTTTCACTTGCCTACTATACCATTTGGAGCTTTATAATTCTCTCCTCTACATAAACTCCAATTCCCTCTAATGGAACATAAGAATATTAATACCTGTTCTGTAAGCCTCTGGGGGCTCTCTGAGAGGGTCAAAGTCAAACAGGATGCTGTACGAGAGAGCAACTCGACAACGGCAGGGAACTGTAATGTCATTCATTGCCATAAAATGTAATGAATGACATTACCATAATTTGCACAGATGTGGTCCCAATTTCCACGTTAAGGTCTCAGTCTGAAAGTCAGGGGGAGAAACGGAGGTAGGGGACATTGCTATGTAATGATACTTACTCTGAAACGGTTTTATTTCTTCTTCATCCTACAAAGGGAGTTCAGGGGCTGCCTCACAACCAAAGCTGCTATTCATTAAGTGCTTTGTTTATTGCATGCATTCATGCCACAAATATTGCAAATCCAAAGCGTGTGTTAGGTACTGGAGACAAAATAGCCCTTGCATTGTCAAGGATTATAAAAACCAACTTAAAAGAAGGCAATGGGGGTATAACAGTTTTAATTATGAGACAATTCACAAAAAGAATGGTTTTAATCCCTCTTTTACGTGAGTGAACTGATGCTCAGAGACGTTAAGTCAGCACCCCAGGACCTTCAGCCAGCACGCTTGCTGCAGGGCCAACATGGGAGGCCTTCAAATTCGAAATTTAGTGATTCTGACTGCTGTGTTTGCATTGCATCGAAATAAAAATTTTGGTGCTTCCCTAGAGACCCACCAAAGCTCTAATAGGTAGTTCAGACATTATATTGTTCTACTATAAAGTTATTTACACACACAGTGTTATTTTAAGTGTATCAGTTTTCAGAAAAGAAAGATATTTTGTATTCTTCAATGCAGGCCTTCTATTTAATACAGGAAGTCTAGTGTCATTTTTCAAAGCCCCATCCTTTTGTTGCCAGGCAGTGAATTTATGATGCATCTGATAAAGCAAATCAGACATAATTGTTCTAATTAAGAACCGAGCATTCCCTAGATCCGAGTTGCTTGTAATGGTGAGTTTTATAATATATGTCAACTTGGCTGAGCCGTGGTACCTGGATACTTGGTCCAACAGGTTTCTGTGAAGGTGGTTTTTTTTTTTTGCAGATGGGATTAACATTTAAATCTGCAGACTGGCGAAGTAGGTTGCCCTCTGTAATGTATGTGAGCCTCATCCAATCGGTTGAAGGTCTTCACAGAACAAAGACCGCCTCCAAGAAAGAAGAAAATTCTGCCCGCAGAGGCCTTTGACCTTCCACAGCCACGTTGGCTCTTCCCAGCGTCTCCAGCCTGCTGGCCCCACCTGCAGCTTTGGGATTGCCAGTCCTCACAATCAGCATCCTTTTGGTTCTGTCCCTCTGGAGAGCCCTGATTAACACTGCCCAAAGGGTGATCAACCCACCCACAGGTTCCTCGTACAACTGCTAGCCCAGGGAGCTTGTTAAAAACGCAGCATCGCTGACCCCTCCCTGACCTACTGTTCAGAATCTGCATCTGATCAAGATCTCCAGGGATGGGTGTACACAGTTAATTTAGAGAAGTCCTACCCAGGATGATCAGGAATTTGAGGTGTTTTTTCCTCGTTTTCTTTTCTCTTTTCTCCCCCTTTTACGTTGTAAATGTATCTCGGCCAGACTTGGCATCTGTCTTCAGGGCATTGGAAGGTCCTTTGATTTCAGGCTAGTTGAATGCTTTGGGACTAGTGAAGAAGTTCATGCGGGAAATTATTGCTGATTTTACGTGACTACTACCAAAGGTTCAAAAAAATTCATGAAACTCCGTTCAATTCTGAGATCTAGTTCATTGTCACTAGGAAAGCCTAGTCCGTATTTCTATTTAGGGTGATGAAGTAGACGCAGAGGCGACTCAGCTAAGAAAAAACATTGTGAAGGGTCATGTGTATCTAGAATACTCATAAAATCATAGCAGACCCACCTCTATAATGGTTGGACTGTGGTTAATAAAAACCCTTTCTTTGAAATGAAGTTTCCAAAGTGTCTACTTTGTGCCAGGCATCGTGATGAACAACGCAGACAGAAAGAAGCCCTCATCCTGTCTTTAAAAACCTTACAATCGATTCAGTAGAAGGATAGGTAGTGCAAGTAAAAGCAGTAACATGACACAGCTGCCCCTCAAAGGGCCATGGAAGAAGGAAAAGGTAAGTTTTTCTTTACTTAAATTCTTACTAATTCATTCCACCTAAAATAATGAGCGGGTTTTCCAAAATGGCTATTTTTCATACCTTTTTTTCCTTATACATTATCAGTATATGTTTACTTTTTATTAAATTCATTCATTCATTTATTTATTGAGTGTTTATTGATCACTTCCTAAAAACCAGGTGCTGGGCTCAGCCCTCGAAATCTACCCGTAAACCAGATAAAGAAGGTCTACAGGATAGAAGCATTAAAGGACTAACCACACAGATAATTCTATGTCTACATTTACCATATGTGCTGTGAAAGACTGAATAAGGGCAGCAAATCACGAGAGGACATTCTCGAGACGAGGGGTTAGCGGGAGCTTCCCTGAGAGGTGTGACATTTTTACCGAGTCTTAAAAGAAGTCTGAGAGTTTCTCAGGGGAATGAAGGAGGGGGAAGAGTCCATGGAAAGGCGGTATAGTATTTGCGAAGGATGACATCAGAAAAAGAGAGAGGCAGACGCTCACGGCTCTTGTGTAAAGGGGCAGAAGGACCGGCATTGGAGTGAAATGCCAAATTATTCAGGATCCTGAAAGAACTGGAACTTTGTTCAAGTACAAAAGGAAGTTGCATCAAGTCTGTTTCATGAGGATTGAAATGTTCAGAGCACACTTTTGAAGGATCCCTCTTACTGTCAATTGGAAAATGTTAGAAAATGGCCCTAAATTGATCTGGGGTGACCGTTTAAAACAAAAGTTGTTTAGTCTGACATTCAGATTCCTCAGAGTTAGGCCAGTTCTGTCTTCCTAGTTTTCCTTACCACTTCTCTCTTATGTTAACGTGTGTTTCAGCTGGACTGGTCCCCTCNTGACATCAGAAAAAGAGAGAGGCAGACGCTTATGGCTCTTGTGTAAAGGGGCAGAAGGTCCGGCATTGGAGTGAAATGCCAAATTATTCAGGATCCTGAAAGAACTGGAACTTTGCTCAAGTACAAAAGGAAGTTGCATCAAGTCTGTTTCATGAGGATCGAAATGTTCAGAGCACACTTTTGAAGGATCCCTCTTACTGTCAATTGGAAAATGTTAGAAAATGGCCCTAAATGGATTTAGGGTGACAGTTTAAAATAAAAGTTGTTTAGTCTGACATTCAGATTCTTCAGAGTTAGGCCAGTTCTGTCTTCCTAGTTTTCCTTACCACTTCTCTCTTATGTTAACGTGCGTTTCAGCTGGACTGGTCCCCTCACTCCTCCTGAACGAGGCTTTGCTCAGTCTGATTTTTGGCTTTCCAGAACACCTCAGTATCTATGGTTAAAAAGCCAGGGAAAATTTCATCTGTCCTCAATACCCGGGATGAATATTGCCTATTTCTCTAAATTTCACAACTGACTAGCATATTTCTGAAAATTTAAGACACGAGTATTCTTGAACCCCAAAGAAAGTGAACACATTCATAACAAAATTTTAATGTTAACTTGTTGAGGTGTGTAAGTGAGTCATTGCAGTTGAGCATTGCTTTAAATTTCTCTCATCTATTTATCTACTTGTGGGTCTTTGCCTTTCTTGGGTCTTGTAAAACATGTATTTGTTTTTTGAAAGAAAAATTAGGTTGCAATAATTTATCCAACAACAAATATTTTTCCTTGACTTTAAGCCTAGTAAGACAATATTTAATAATCATGCTTTTGACATGACAAAAATCTACTAAAATTGATAAGTAAATTCAGTAAAGTAGCTGGATACAAAATTAACATTCAGAAATTGATTGCATTTTTATATTCTAATAATAAATTATCAGGAAAGGAAATGAAGAAAACAATCCCATTTACAATTGTATCAAAAATAAAATAAAATACCTAGGAATAAATTTAACTAAGGATATTAAAAGAGTTGTACTTGGAAAATTAGAATAAAGTGAAGAAGGAAATAGAAGTAAATACAAATAAGTGGTAGCATATACCATACTCATGTATAGGAAGAATTAACATCATTAAAATATCCATATTACCCAAAGCAATGCATAGATTCAATGCAATTCTTATCAAAATACCCATGGTGTTTTTCACAGAACTAGAATAAATCATCCAAAATCTATGTGGTACCACAAAAGACCCTGAATAGCCACAAAATCATGAGAAAGAAGAACGAAGTTAGAGGTACCACACTACCTGATATCAATCTATACTATAAGGCCATAGTAATCAAAACCGCATGGTGCTGGTATAAAAAAGGACATACAGAGCAATGGAAAAGAACAAATAACCCAGAAATAGACACATACCTACATGATCAATTAATAATATGACAAAAGAGGCAAGAACATATCATGGGGTAAAGAAAGTCTATTCAATAAATTGTGTTAAAAAATTGAAATGATACAAGCAAGAAAAAAATGAAACCAGACAACCTTACACCACACCCAAGAGTGAACTCAAAATGTGTTAAAGACTAAATGTAAGAATTGAAACCATAAAACTCCTAGAAAGAAACATAGGCAGTAAAATCTCTGACATTTCTCTAACCAAAAAATTTTTGCTGTTTTTCCTTCTGGAAGAAAGACAATAGAAAAAAAACCACAAAAACAAATGGGACTATATCAAACTAAAAAGTTTTTGCACATCAAAGAAAAGTATCAACAAAATAAAAAGACAACTTATTAAATGAAAAAAGATATTTTCCAATGATATATCTGATACGAGGCTAATATCCAAAATTTATATATAATAAAAAATTCAAACATCTCAACAGTAAAAAAAATGGACAGAGGATCTGTACAGACATTTCTCCAAAGAGGAAAACAAATGGGCAATAGACATATGAAAAGACACTCAACATCACTAGTCACCAGAGAAATGCAAATTAAAATCATAATAAGATATCAACTCACACCTGTCAGAATGGCTACCACCAATGAATGAACAAGCAACAAATGTTGGAGAGGATGTGGAGAAAAGGGACCCCTCGTGTACTGTTGGTGGGAATGCAGACTGGTGCAGCCACTGTGGAAAGGAGAATGAAGGTCCCTCAAAAAATTAAAAGTGGAACTGCCTTATGACCCAGCAATTCCACTTTTAGGTATATATCCAAAGGAATCCCAAAACTAATTCAAAATATGGTATGCACCGCTTTTGGTCACTGCAGTGTTACTTACAACAGTGAAGATATGGGAGCAAGCCAAGCACTCATCAACAGATGAGAGGTTAAGAAAGCGATGGTGCATCTATACAATGAAATAATGCTCAGCCACAAAAAAGAATGAGGTCTTACCATTGGCAAGAGCATGGATGGACCTAGAGGGTATTACGCTAAGTGAAATAAGTCAGCCAGAGAAAGACAAGTACCGTATGATTTCACTTATGTGTGGTATCTAAAGAACAAAAATGAACAAAATAAGAAAAAAGATACATGGATACAGAGAACATACTGATGGTTGCCAGAGGGGAGGGGTGTTGGGAGACTGGGTTAAAAAGGTGAAGGGGTTGAGGTACAAACTGGTACTTAGAAGATCATCACAGAAAGTAGAAGACCACCTAGAAAGCACAGTCAACACTACTGCAATGACTATTACACGGTCATTACAATGGTGCCAGGTGGGTACTGGAAACACTGGGGGTACACTTTGTAAATGTATAATCGTCTAAACACTATGATGAATACATGGAACTAATGCAAAATAATATCGAGCGTACGTTGTGATTGAAAAATAAAGTTTTACTGAAAAACACTGTACCTGAGGTTGAAGAAAATCAGCTGAGACACCAACTGTGATTACATATTCTCTAGAACTTACTTTGTACTAGTCACAAGGGTTGCTATTTCACACATCTCTTCAACCTTCGCAACAGCCTTTGGGTCAGGGGTTATTGGCTCTCAGATGAAGACATCAGGCTCAGAGAAGTGACTTTCCTGTGGCTACACAGTCAGTGACAGAGACAGGCCTTTGCAATGCAGCTTGTCTCCAAAGCTCACGAACTTGAAGTACTGCAGGAAAGCAGGTGTATTGAACATATATAGATATTTGCAGATGCAGAGCCTCTTTCCAGTAGAAATAAGTCAGAAGCTTAGCACCCAGCAAGAAAGTTCCAAAGTTACGGTTACAGTGATCTCCCCGTAGCTTCTGACCTCGCTCTCCCCCATACAGCTGACAGCCTTCCTTGCCATGTACACAGAAGGATGCATTACATTCTCCCCACTACGCCCCCAGCGTCTTCCACGGCAGGGGTTCTCACACTCAGCAGTATTGGCATGTTGAGCTGAGCAATTGCTATGGGCTTTTGGAGAATGTTTAGCAGCATCCCTGGCCTGTACCTGCCAGAGGCCAATAGCTCCTCCCTCCCACCCCTAGTAGTGAAAACTAAAAGTGTCTTGAGACCTTGCCAGATGCCCTTGTGGAGGATCATACTGTCCAGGACAGCAATGGGGGGCACTGCCAGTTATAGATTATTAGCTCCCAAAGGCTATTGAGTTGCTAGTGCACAGCCACAGAGTTGCTAGTGCACAGCCACAGATACACAGATGTTAATGTAACATCTTTGACACCCAAGGTACACATTAAATATTAAATCAGCGACAAGTAACTGCATTCTGGGTTTGTCGTTTGGTCCATGGTCCATGTGGCAGGGGAAGGACCCAGAAGACCCATTATTGGGTTATCTCACATGTCTTCTCACAGGAGATTAGAATCACGCCAAGAGCCCATAAAAAATCCACCTCCCAAGTTTAAAGGTACGGTGTTAACACACGTTTGGAACTAATTGATTAGGATCTAGCCTAATGGTGTGGGTCAGAACTCAGGTGACATCTAACCTGAATGCAAATGTTGACTGTGTGGCGGCTCACACTGCTGGATTCGGTTCCTCACCAGCAGAGTGATGATGAGTCAGAGACAAACACCTCTTGGGACATCCAGCCATCAGCTGGCCAACATAGCAGGTACTAAATGTATCTTCAGGCTCTGTATCTGCTACTGCTTGACGTATGCTAGGCCCCTCAGTCCCAGGCTTTATAATGTCCATCGTGACCATTAGATATACATCCTTAAAAGCTGTTCTAAATTCATAACGATGACTTTCTAACAGGCACGTCAGGAAGAGTTTTCTGGTATGATGAGCCAGTTATATGAGGGCTAATTTGTGCCCACTTTAGAGCCAGGCTTGGGGACTACAAAGGATGCACTGAACCTATTAAGAACTGGGGGAAATGCAGGATGATATAAATATGTCATTTACCAGAACCTTGCTTTACTGTAAGCCCTGTTGATGCAAGTCAATAAACCAGATGCTATTTAGAACATAAAATCATTTCGAAATGTAAGCTGAATTAACCCTAAGAGCTAGAGATGGTCAGTAGGTCTTGAGAATCACATGGGCCTGAACAGCCAGGGTTCGGGCATTGTTTTTTTGGCAAGGACACAATTGCTCCAAAGTTCAACCACTTCCTTTCACACGACCACACTTTTTTCTCAGCTTGATTATGTCCAATTTATTCTTCACAAGCACTCATTGTACTCTAGGTACAGAAGCAGGCTAAAACTGTGGGTTAATGACACGAGGTGAATTCCAGCAAAACTGGAAGAGCAAGAATCGATGGACCTTTCCAGCTTATTTCTTAGTTGAGTATCTTTAAAATGTATTTTTAACCCATATATTTTAGGGAGAGGTATTAGTGAGTCATGAACCTCTAAGAATTAAACATAGCAAAATATAGCTGTCCAAATATTAATCAAACATCTCTACATTTCATCTAGAATTTAGAATATTGGCATGATGAACAGTTTTATTTCACGAGTAATGTGAATTCTGTTGTATGGCTCCTAGTTAAAACTCTTTGGCTATTTAAATAGCAGTAACCATTGCAGAGACCTGGAGGCCAAACCCATGATTAAGAATGTATCAGGTGTATTTCTGATATTTGTATTTTCGCGGCACCATGCTTGTGCCTTCCTTTTATGAGTCCTGTTGTGCATTAGAGTTGCTAGCTCTTTCCTTTTGCATTATGTCAACTAGCTCCGTAATTTGTTAGGAGCAGCTATTCAGAAAATGTGTTAAATTAAAATGCCAAATTATTTTGGTGCCCCAATTCCATTCCAAGTGGTCCTTTTATTAAGCCAAGTTATTCTTTGCTGTGTATTAGAGCTGTTTTGAGAATCAAACTCCTTTATGGTATGCTGAAGCCGTATATGCTTCATCTAGGCAATCCGGAGGCCAAGGCAACAGGCTTCGTGCTGATCTCCTTTAATAGTTTATTTTTTATTTTCTTAAAAGTTAGTTGCCAAATAAAACTGGCTTTTAAAATCTGTTAAAGAAAATGCAGTTTTAAATAAATATATGAAACAATTTGCCAGCCATGGATAGAAGTTTAAGTGATAGTCTTTTTTTACTTGCTCTATTCCTGCCTCCTTTTCCTTTTTTTTGGTTGTTAAATATTTTAGACTTAATTTCGAGCAGAGGTGCCCTGTCATTAGAGATATTCACATGGCTGTCTCCCATGATGTAAGGATGGTTGAGGTGTGGCATCCAAATGAAATCTGACTATAGGATATATGTGTATTTTTATGGCAGTTTTTATTCTCCCATGAATGGCCAAACCAGATATATAGCTTCACTCTGATGACCAATTAGGCCAAATCAGATAGGCCTTATTTTAAAATTCTGCTCTAGTCCTCAATCAGTGGAAATCCACCTTTGGTAGTTCACAGAGCAATAAAGGCAATTGTCCTAATTAAAATCACTTTTGCCTTAATGAATAATGAAAATCAAACAGTGGCCACTGATACAGTGTTGATATAGCTAATGTTCTACTTTTATTTTCCTTCAATAGCATAAAATATTCTACACAAGATGACACTCTTGTTTTTGACCTACACTAAACATTAAACAATTTTCAAAGTTGATACTGTTGCACCAACATTCTGGTCCTTTTGAACAGCAGAGAAAGGCAAATGGCCATTACGGATCTACCTGGAAGTGACTCTGAACCTATGAAACCTTTGAATTTTGACCTATATGCTCAAAAGTTAATAGATTACATCAAACCCCTCAACTGCCACTCAGATACCTCACAGCACTGTGCAAAGAGCAAATACACTGTTCTGACGTCATTGGCATCTTATACAGCCTAGAGGCAGGCTGTATGTATACTTAGGCGCATGTATACTGGAGCAAGACGTTTTGCATTAGTTTGGTTGGGAGTACCTGCTCTTAGTTTTTGGTTTCTTCTCTCCCAGACGATCCCCAGAGGGTGCTCCACCGTGGCAGAAATTTGGCAGGGCCTTAAAAAAATTTGATTGAGCATGGGCCTGCGAACCAGAAGATCGATTGTAGTTCGATTCCCAGTCAGGGCACATGCCTGGGTTGCAGGCCGGTTCCCTGCGGGCCAACTCCCAGCAGGGGACACATGAAAGGCAACCATACATTGATGTTTCTCTCCCTCTCCTTCCCCTCTAAAGATATATAAATAAATAAAATCTAAAAATTAAAAAAAATTCTCCTCAAAACACGTATGAATGTTTTAAGTAACAAGTTGTCACTCTTAAATGAACCTCAATATAGAGAATGTGCAGGTCTCTAAGAAAATAATGCTAAGAAACCAGAAAAATATAGTTAAGATTTCTGTAAATGTTTAGCAGTCACTGTATCAAAATAATGGGCACTGATGTTCAACTCACTGTAATTATTAATTTTCATTAATTTAGAGATTAAGAACTTGAGGTGGTTATTCCTGCGTATCTCAAGTGGGATGACTTGCAACACTTACCATACTGAAGACCACCACCTGTTTTTAATGTGTTTAGACATAAACATTTAGTTTCCCATATTCTGAAAACAAATTCCATACTGGCTTATAAACTTGACATTTAATAAGTTGGTTGGAATCTTACTGAGGAATCCTGTTTTCCCATTTATCTTTAAATAACTTTCATTAGGATTTCATAAATATTTACACCAAATTGTCTTCTATGTTCTACATTCAACCTAGTGAATTGTTTTATACTGGACTTCATAAAAAAAAAATAGAAAGCACTTGCTTAGTCAGTCCTCAAACTGAGTGACCACCAGTGGAATAATGAAAAAGGCAGATTCCTGGGCCACACGGTCAGAGGCCCTGGTTCAATGCCATGGTGACGGATCCACCTCTTCCATGAACACCCAACTGCCTCTGATGCAGCTAGAAGATGGCTTCTGCAATGAAATCCCCTTTCCTAATTCTTTATCGGTAAATAGGGCGTTTTTGATGAACACAGTGAATTAATCAGATTTGTTGTGCTTTACAAATCCTGCAAACTATCCAAAAAATAAGAAACATTACCTAATTTTTGAGCATTCTAATTCTTCTTAGTCTATTTTAAGGGTTAAAATTTAAATGTATCAGGATCGCAATATTCAGTACCCCAAAGTTGAAACTTAAGAGTACATCATTTCTAAATTAATTTGACCTTGTGTTTTTTTGGAAAGTCCAGAGGAAATTGAAGGTCCTTACAGCAAACGTGTTGGTTTGGGAGGTGACAGTTCCTTGAAAGCCAGTTAAAAAAAATAAAGACGACCTGCACACTGAGAGATCTCTTGACTAAAGAGGAGCCTCAGCACAGGAAACGAGAGATTAAACAATAATGACAGGTAAATCATTTCCCAGACTTCCGGCGATTCTTGGCAGTAAAGGTTGTGCTTTTGGAAGAAAAAAAAAGTCATAAGCCACAAAGTGACTAATTAATCAAGTGACTTATTCAAATAAAAAATCTTTGTTATTTGTCAAGATGGGCTTGTAGCAGCTTGCTGTGTGTTTGTTCCCTAAAGACAACTGCAAACACATACTCATTGTCATGCTGCACCTTTTCCCCCCACCGGAGTACAATTTAATAACTTTTCTGGGTAATTTGATTAAATAAGACAGGGCCTTCTCAAGTTGTCCCTCTTGAGCTTCAATTATTAGGTCAATATATATAGGATGACACTTCCTAATACCCTGGACCCGAATCAAAAACATACTTTATCTTCCCTCTTTCCTAACATAAGGAATTCGGTATCACGGTGATAAAACAAATCTTGAGTCAAACCAGACAGACTGGAAAAAGCATAGCCATGATCAGCCAAGTGAAGAAAACATTCTTGCCTCCTTTATAAGCATTTCTGTGTGCATACGGCATGCCTGACACACAAGATAGTCAATAAACATTGGTGGACCTAAATTCATTTCCCTGGTCTTAAATTAGCTTCATGGCACTCATTCTTAATACTGGATATAAATAAAGCCCGATCATTAATCTTTTAGGAAAGTCTCCTTAATGAAGATTAAAAAGCAAGCAAACAAGCCTGCAAAACAAAGGCAAGCCAGCCAATCTACAAAAGCAGATGGAAGGGTAAGAGCAATGATATATCCAAAGTCAGTCCTCATGATTAATACAGATAGTGTGTCCAATGCTGTTACTTTTCATTGCCAGAATTATCTCCCCAAATCACCAAATCTCCACAGTACTTTAAAAAGCAGTAACCATAAGATAAAAATAATCCTGTAGATACGTGAAATTGTAGGCATGGTTTTCACTTCCAAAAAAAAAAAAGGTAAAATAAGACAAAACGGCTCTGTTTAATTTCAAACGTTAATATATTTTCTATTTTATATTGAACATTTGCATCTGTAACCCCTCATTTGCAGCAACTATGACATCCTCATAAAAGGGGTGAAATTTGTAAGATGCCTCTTAAAATAAATATTCTTTTTTATAAAATAATAAAACTTCAAATAAATATTCTTTACACTAAACAATATGTTGAAAAAATTAGAAAATAAAGGCTGAATTTTACTGTAACTGTACAATATACATGAAGTCCAAAGGGATAGAGTCTTACAATAAAGGCTTTCTGTAAGGCAAAATACAATCTAAAAACATACTGATTGATTCACATTCTTTCGAATGTACAACATATTAGTATAATATTTTGTGACTGTGCCAGAGCATGGCACAATTTGTTTTTCACAGTTGCAAATATTATTGTATATACAAAAATATAGCACATTATCTCTGGAGAAAACAACAGGGGGGAAGAAGTTGTTTGCTAATTTACAAATTTCGCGAGGACTATTCACAAACAAAAATTTTGCTTAGGAGTGTCTGTTGCGTTAGCTTATGCAACACCCGAGTCTCCAGGTTCCGTACCCCACACCTTGAGCTCCATGAACTGAGTTCTAACAAGCGTTATCAGTTAAAATGGCACATGGACAAAAGCATTTCACTGCAAACCGCAAAGAATATCCCAACCTTCTAGTAACAGTGCCAAGATTATAACTGTTTAGTTGGTTGCATATGTGTTAAAAAGAAAGAAAGAAAAAAAGGGAACAATCCTTATTACTTTAACATTCCAGATTAACGATGCTATGTTGGTTTTTCAAAGTTCCTGGGTGGGACAGCGGGAACTTTGCAGCAAACTGTGTTGGAGTTTTTACACCGGCATCCGGGCCTGTTAACCCGGTCGTAACACCCCTGGCACAATTTAAGGCAACCCGTGGCTGGAAGGTAACACCATAAACAAGGCAAAAAGAGCGACATGACACCCATGGCCGACCAACGAGTACACCAGTGAGACTGGCTGCAAGAACACGGGTTGTCGGCACAGTTGTCCTCGTCATCATTGGAACAGTGATAGAAGAGACCTTTCACACAGCACACGCAAGTCCCATAGTCAATCACGTTCTGGGCCGAGCAAAGGCACTGCTTGTCGCAGATCCAGTCTGACGGCAGAGGCCTCGGATAGGTGCACTCCTTGCACTTGCACTTGCCGCAGTCCTCACACCTGTAGGCATGCAGGCCCAAATCTTCCTTGCTCAGCGGCTTAAGCTCACCTGGCTTGAGCTCAGATTTGGGCTGCACCCGGATTATCCCATCAGCAACTGTCCCGGCCGAGAAGGAGGGTCCCAACAGTCTGTGTTCAGACGAACTGCTGCTGGTACTGGTCCTCATACTGCTCCGAGACCCTGAGCTGACCGTGCTGATGGACCTGGACAGAGAAGCTCGTGCAGAAGAATGGACCTGCGGGTGCTGGAGCCTGGGGGGCTGGCGGTGCTCGGGCAGACCGTGGAGTCTCTCATGTTTGTGCTGAGCGGAGGGGCGAGGGGCAGGCTTGAGGCCAGGTCTCGGGACCACGGTAGGCCCCTCCGTGTACTCATTGGTGTTTCGTATAGCTCTGATCTGATCCAGAGACAACACGTGTACCTGCTGGGTGAGGGCTTCTCTAGGGTCGGGCTCCCCACGCTGTCTGCTACTGTCACGGGGTGCCTGCAGCAAGGGCTGTGATCCACTGCCACTCTGAACTCGGGCCTCCATCAGGTCTCGGAAGTGTGGTCACTCCAGCAGGCTTAGAACACATCTGAATTCCTGCGGAAACGTAGAGGAAAGAGTAGGTTTACACTTCAGGATATTTCCCACTCTCCACCCACCCGAGTTAACTCCTCACTTTCCACTCCGCCTAGAGAAATGGGATTTGTACTCAAGTCGCTGTGGGGCTGTGTGGCTATAGAATAGCCACACAATCAATGCCTGCATCAAGACATACAATTTTGGCTGGTTATGAACAATTCTTTAATCCTGTGATGTGTAGTAACACAAAGCTGATCTTCATTTCAGTCACTTAAGTAACAATTCCTCATTCAAATAAACAGAAAATTTTCAAGGTTCAGGTCCAATGTTAAAATTGCAAGCAAGGAATGCAAAAATATAACCATTGCAATGGTTATATTTTGAACATGTCAAACTTTTGACATGTTCAAAAGTTTGAACATCTTTTCCAAATTGGAAAGTTTAATATTATTGTGGCCATTTGTCTTTAGTGTCAATAAATCAGCCTATGGATTCTTAAGTCTGGTTTTACATCAAATAACAAGCTGGTTTTCACCAGTATCCTGTAACTTTATAAAATCCCACATGATGGCTATGGCACGCAAAAAGCAGTTATTTCCCCCAAGCCCCCCAAAGGAATAACTGTAAATTTTACAACAATCATGCACTAGCATTAACTACATAGTAGGCACAAAGTTTTAGAGTTAAAAACAAATCGATTCAAACCCTGTTAGGTGCCAAGAACACATTCAAGCGAATTCACACAACAGGCAACAAGACAGGAACTTATTTGCAGCTTCTCAACTTGAGAAGCCAGATATTTTACAGCCTAATTGCCCAGGAGAACTTAAATTATGTCAAAGCCTTAAAATAAAAGTTTCGCCCGTTTCTAAGCTGAGAACGTAAACTGGTTGGTGTTAACAGGAAGTTATTTTAGAAATTCAAGTGTCACATCTCAAAGTTATCATTCTGACAAAGAATCGCTTCAATTTCAGTCTCTCTATAATATTTCAAAACTCTCACCCCTTTACCAGTAAGTCTGCAATGAAGAAAAACGGGGGAAAGTGGTCCTTGCTCCAACCTCAGATTTTTCGAAGAGAGACACAAGCAGGTGACACATGCCTCCCAATTCCGCGCAAGGCAGAGCTGGAAACCGGATCTCACTTCCAACAGAAAAGCAGAGAAGACAACGTTCCTCTGGCTTTCATTCCGTTTATCGGATTGATCGGCAGCCCAACACAGTCCCCAGCAGGTGGGACACAGTCGGAGCCCCAGGGACTCTACTCCCGGCGGACTGACTCAGCCTCGTGGCCAGGCTGCCCCCACTACCCCGCACAATCTCGAGAGGCAGAGAAGGCGGTGGGGAGGCGGGGGGGGGGGGTGCGGGCGCCTCTGTAGAGGACGTGCTGTGAAACGCTCGAGCACACTTTCCCCTCCCCTCCCTTTCCAGCTAAAATCTCCCCCACCCCAGAGAACTGCCTCCAGCTCCAAGAGGGAGCCACTCCACCCCCAAGCAGAGGTCACGTAGCCCACAGCAGGGCGTTCCCGCAAAGGCCCTCGAACTTCGGGCGCAGGTTTCCAGCCCCAACGTCTTGAGGACGAAAGCCTTGCCTCGGACACACAGCCGGGCACGGAGGTCTAACCCACGCACCCGGGGCGGCTCCACCGTGTACTGACCAACGGAGCACTGCCAACCTTTTGCACACGCCTATACATTAACAATGTAGGCATAGACACATACGTATTCCTTAAAGTAAAAAAAGGAGAGGTCGCTTTTTAAAGAAACGACCTTTTCCGGGGCCCCACTGCACACGTCGGGTGCACAGGACGCCCCACATCCCTGGACTGAAGACTTTCCGTGTAGTGGAAAGAAGCCTCTTGGGGGGGGGGGGTTAGTATGTTATTTCTGCTGACCCCTGGCCTCCTTCGCAACCCCCCACTCCCTCCTCCTCTTTGAAACCCCCATTAAGAAGTGTGTGATCAGACTAAGGATTAGGGGGAAAGGACTTCAACACAAGGGTGGGGCAAACCAACACAGAAACTGCTTTGTAAAAACGCACAAGACTGCGAATTAAAAAAAAACAGCAGCAATAACAAAAAAGTAGATCAGCCAATCAAAGGAAATTTTTAAAAAATGACCCCTTTTGCCACCTATTTTCAGGTAATGGAAACCGATCGCGACCGCTTGATGACTTTCTTCCTGTGTTGGATCAGCCCTATCTTCCAAAAATAAAATAAAGCGTGACCCAGGCCGACCACAGAGAACGGAAAAATGAGAAAGCCGCACTTCCGAACCGCAAGGGACCCGGTGCCAGGCAGCGCGACGCTCCCACCCGCACCCACACCCGCACCGGGCTCTCCGTCCACACGGTACAGAGGCGGGGGGCTCCCTCCACTCGGCCCCCTGTCCTTTTTTCACTCGCGGGGTCTCGCTGCCCCCGTGAGGCGAGCGACTCGCGCGCCACCGGTCCCACCAGCACCCCTGTTTGGGGACACCCTCTCCCAGGACTCTCCTTCCCGGGGAGGGGAACAGGTTTGAAATGCCGGCGCCTGCAAAGACGACCAGGAAAACACAAAGTGTTTTCTCCCGCTCTCAGCTCCAAACTCCGGACCAACGTGGGTCTGGGAGCCGACTCTGTGCGAGCCGTCCGCCACCCCAACCCCCAAGAGCGCGGGCGCGTGGGACCATAGGGTCGAGGACACTTCACCAGGCGCGCACTGCAGCTCCAGCCCAGGCAGGCCGAGCCTTGGCAAGGCAGACCCGTGGGCAACTCTGTGGATTCCCGCGGGGAACCTGGGAGTTAGAGAATAGAAGGCCCGAGGAGAGAGACCCCACTCTCGGTCCGGCTGCACCTACTCCATGTTGCCCACAACCGCCGGCCACGGCGCCAGGAGGGGAAGGGCAGAACGCGCCTCACCGTGATCGCGGCTTTGCACCAACCCCTCTCCGTTGGATTCTCTTCTTCCTGCGTTGTGCAAATAATTCCAGCCCCGATGCAAACTTTCCCCCCCTTCTTTCCAAACTCTGTTTAAGTCCAACTTCCGAGCAATCGGCAGAAGTTAACACGGAGAGGAAAATCCGGAGCCAAGTCCCTAGCCGATGAACACCCCGGGGTTCGGGGCTGTAGTCGACCCCCCTTTCCAGAGGCGCACGCGGAGTATTTCCTCTTTTTTCTCAATGAACTGGAGGCCGAAGCGCCAACAGCGAGTCTCTTTTCCTGGCAGATTAGCGAATGAGAAAAGAAAACGGCCTTACTGAGAACCTAAACCCAGAGGGCCAAATCGTGAGGCTGCCACTGCATCGGAGCGGAGGCGGCGCGGGGCCGCGGGCCGGACGGGCGCGGGGGCCTGGGCGCTGCGCGCTCCGCCGGCCCCTCTCCTCCGCTCGCGCTACTGCGCGCAGCTCTCGGTAGTGCAGACTGGGCGTTGTGGAGGCGCGGCGATGAGGCCGAGGCGGGGGCGGTGGGTGCGGAGGAGGTGGAGGAGGTGGAGGAGGAGGAGGGTCTGGGGCCCGGGCGGGGGGGCTCGTGGTTGGCCTGCGCCCTCGCCTTTCCGGAGGAGGCAGGGAGCTCTGCGGCGGCCGCGGCAGCAGTAAGTGGCGTCATGTGGATCCGAGGCGGAACAGAGCAGTTGTTGTCCCAGAGGATATATCGCATCCGGTCCCAGCTCATTGGCTCCGCGGGGCTACATTCACTCACACTCCAGCGCCCGCCAGCGCTCCGAGCCGCAGGAGGCATTCAAAAGGGCAACCGCGCCGCCCTGCGCGTCCTCAGGCTGGTCCTGCCGCCCGGGCGCCGTCACTCGGGGAGCCCGCGGGGTCCGGCTGGGCACGGCGGGGTCAGTTTATCTAGTTTCAAGGAAACACTGACCTTAAGGTTTCCCTAGAGGCCACGAGGACGCGCCATAGGCTCGGGCTGATTTATGGAACTTTCTCCCCGCCACTAGGAAAAGGGAGTGAACATTTAAAACTAATCCGGTCCCTGCAATGTTAGCATTTAAAACAAGTTGCAGGTTTTAAGACTTTATTAGGACTCCATTTCAAGCCCACCTCTCCCCTTTTCTGATCCCCCTCGAGGGGGCGACGGGGAGAGAAGAAGGGGGAGGGGAAGGGGAGCGGGAAGTGAGGTGGGAGGGCTATTGGTTTATTCTTTGTCTACTGGATTAACCCGATTATACACCAGGCACCAGCACAAACTGCCTCCCCCACCTCAGAGCTGTGCACCAGAGGAACGGAATGCAGATTCGGTTTCAAGTGCCTCCTGCTCTGGCCGGGATTTGCTTTTGATTGTGTCGATTTGTATTTTTCCGATTTAATGTTAGATTTTATTTTTAAAAGGGCAGTTGGCAACATAGATGGAGGCTTTCTGAAGATCTTTTTTTCTCTTTTGGCACAACAGCTGAAGGAAATTGTTCAGTCTAAGCCTTTAAAAAATCAGTTAATTCTGTAATACACACATACAAGATTACTAAGGGACAGATCACGAGCTTCTGAGATGGGAGGGGGGCTCACTCCAGATTCCCTTTTCCATTTACCCAGAAGAGTCATCCTTCACTTCCTACACTCCTTCCCACCTGCAACATTTCTCAGTAAACCCCATTGTCCACTTTGACAATGAGGGCTGCATTTTCATACTTAAAAACAGAAATGTAAAAATAGACATGCAATACGGCCGTTCAGTTAGTAAGAAACATGCTTACACGTGAGAGCACCAGTGAGAAATTAACACCTCCCTCCCCCCACCCCCGCACACACTCTCCTAATACTGGATTCAAGTGATTTACAGAATCACTTTTTACTTTACAGAGAAGTACGGTTAGTACTCCCGAGTAGCACCTGCGAGCTCAGAGTTCTTGAGTCAGTGCTAAGATAGCGTAGTGCTCGACTCCACGGGTCCAGCTCCAGGCCACATGCGTTTGCAGCTACCCTGGCCCTCGCTGCCTTCTCCCGAGCTCTCGCTCTAGAATACCCCGGGTAGATTCCCAGCCGCGCTGCGTTCTCGCCCTCCCTTCTCCATGTTTCTCTATGGCTCTCCCCCCTCGCCCGGGGTTGGGAACTAGAGATGGCAGGGGAAGTGGCATGCGTTATTTCCGGGCGCTGGCCTACCTCCTCCCACCCCTCGGGTGAGAGTGGATGAGGCTACGCGAGCCGCCTCGGCGGCGTCCCGGAGGCTGCAGGCTCGTATCTGCCGCGCCCCCCTTGCCCACCCCGGCCGCTTGCCCGACGCCTGAGTTCTTAGGGCCTCGGGGTGAAGGCGGGCGCCGCCGCACTTCTGGCGCGTCCGGCCACCAGAGGGCGCCCTCCCGGCGCGGGGCAGGGGCTGCCTTCGTTCCCAGTACTCGACGAGGGCCAACGAGGTTCCTTTTACCCACGAAATGTGCTTTAGGCCGGCTAGTTCAAAAGGACAAAAAAAAAAGTCACTTATAACATAAATGCCACAGCAAGTAGCTTTTCCTACCGCCTCCTCCGACACGTTCCTCCTGGGAAGAGAAATGGGGTTCCTGGAATCAGAAGAACTCCTGCTCTTACCAGGGCGGAGGAGTTGGGGGCCAGAGCCAGGCTGTGCGAGGCTGGTCGGGACCGCGCTGTCCTTACTCGGGCAGCAAGTCTCCGGCAGAACAGGTGAAAGGAAAGGTTTCTCTTCGCGTCTTCAAGCCTCTGCACCCGATGGCTGCTTCTTCAGGGCACATTTGTTCCCCTGCTGTTCTCCCAGCGCTGTAGGAACTCTGCGAAGACACGTTGTTCTGGATCGAAGCATAAAATGGAATTTGAAAAGAGGAGCTTCCGGCTGCTTAGAGCACCTTCTATTCTTATTGAGTCAGTCGGGGAAGACGCTAGGAATTTATATTTATCTTTCATGAGCTAGAAGGAATCCCGTGTAATCTAGCTCTCTCCCCTCCCCCACAGCCTCCAGCTTGCTGGCTGGGAAAACGTTTAACCTATAATTTAAGCACGAGGTAAAAACAGGAATCTGTCGGATTCTTTCTGATTTACTCCTTACTATTTATTTTATTTAGTGCAATTATTATTCTTCAGACGTGGTGTATAAAGCCGCATATTGTGCCTTCAAAGTTTACTTAGGGTGTTACGATCCCTAGGAGGAATTACGGTGAGGTGCACGCGTGTGCACGTACACACACCGTGAAGTGTTTGGTGCAGCTCCCGAGTGTGTTCCCAAACGGATGCTCATGCTGCTTTTCTCAGTTACGACTGGGATTCATTTGGGGAGATTCTTCACAACGATGGAAGAAGGAATGTGGTTTAAAACTTCACAAGGAAGTCCATTTTGAAACATGGCGTGGAGAGTTCTAGAGAGGCAGCCCTGCTGTCTGAATAGGCGTTGTCATTTGCCCAATGTTGGAAAACGCCGGTTTCATGGCTCCAAATGCCGGGGCGACCCACCGGGTACCATGCCTGCTGAGTCCTAATAGCTGAACAGGACTGCGTGTTGGACATGTGGGATGTCAGATCTTCATGCTACATTCTGCCTTCATTTACTTTTATTTACTTCATTGTATACATATAATTCGTCTCCATTTCTTTTTAAAATGAGGCAATGTATAAGCCTATGTGAATTTTGCCTGTTTTGATTTTTGGTTGAAACTATCAATGTGGGCAATATATATACATGGTTTTTTACCAGTAGGTATGTGGACCAAGTTAAGGCAGATATTTTCAAGGTAGCACTTGCCTAAGCTTCTGGTTTATGTGTAGTAATAGGTGAACGTAACTTTAAACAATGCTAGTTCGAGTTTCTTTGTCAGGTTGACTGAGCCACTTGGCCTGACTGGGCTCAAACCCAGCTTTTTATTTTTAAAGATTTTATTTATTTATTTAGAGACAGAGGAAAAGAAGGAGAAACAGGGAGAGAAACATGAATCGGTTGCCTCTTATCTGTTTCCAACCAGAGGCCTGGCGGATAACCCAGGCAGAATTCCCTGAGTGGGAATGGAACTGGCGACCTTTTGGCTTGCAGAATGACTACCAACCCACCGAGACACACCTGTCAGGGCCAGGCCCAGTTTTGGTAACCAAAGAGAAATCTTGCTGTGATGTGATGTGTTCTCGAGACAAAGAAGAATTAGCAGCTATTGATTATTTGGTTATTTTGTTAGATTTACAGTCAAGACAGTTTATTTGTGTATTCACATTTAAAGCAGGCCCAGACACACCAGCGTGTATCTCTTCCCAGAATAACAATTTAGGTCTTTCAACCATTATTTTTCTGCACATCCCAGTTGCAATAATAAACTTAATTTATGCAGGGACTATTCTGGGAGGGACCTTCCTCAGTTAAAGGACTTTGCAAGAATAGACCTTTTCACTTGGCCTCATGGCTAGTCATTTGACTGTGAATTGTTTTGGTTTTCCAAAGTATATCGAGTTTGCCTCTAGGAGGGGATGGGAAGGGGGTCCACTGAAAAATGCAAAGGAATGAAAAACAGACCATTAGTTCTTATCCAGGAAGCTTGGAGAACTGGTAACACTCTATCTCTGCATCTAACCTTCTTTGGCGATGTCCTTTATTCCTCACTAAACTGGAGGGAACATCTGGAGTTATCCCAGGTGAAAAGTAGTCTTGGTGAGGTAACCTTGAACTGGAGGTTCCTGTGAGTCGGGTCTTTTTCAGATTTTATATTCAACTTCATGGTTCCCATTGGTTAATCAACCTTCCTGCTGGATCTATGCATGTTATCACTGCTATTTATGCAAAATGAAGTGTAGGCCCAAGTTCTTTGACGAGGTAAATCAATATTTTTCTGCTGGCCAACGTGAGTTTTCTTATTATATTTCCACTATATGAGATATTTGTCCCTTGGCTGAAAGCCAAGCTTCTTCCTTTGAAAGACTGATGTAGGCAGAGACAGTTTAATCAGCGAAAACTGTCCTGTAGTTTTGTCTCCTCACTCCCCAAACAATAGCCCTGGATTTGCTTGTTTTTCTGTTTGTTATAAATATGTAATCCCTTTTGTTCTATAATCTTTTTTAACCCACATGACAAAGCTTCATATAAGTGAAAATCGTAAATTGAAATGAGTATTTGGACATTGCAGGCTACGTTCAGTAGCAAGGGGAAGATTTTTAGCCTCTACATAAACAGAAAGTTTTGGTTTCATACTTCTCATTTTGTGGACACTTGATTAAAAGGGCGTAGGAAGATCAACCTGTTCTCGGAGGAAGATGTAGTCAAACAGATTCCACTACAGCCATTCCTAGGGTCCAGATGCTGCAATAGTATCAGGGATGCCAGCCAGCCAGAAATCAATCTCAGTTAACAGTTCAGATGTCAAAATGTTCAGTTTGGTCAAGGAAATGAGTACATGCAGACTTTGGACAGGAAGTGTTTTGAAGTTACAGTAAATAGTGAATCCTTGAAGAATAGTGTGGGGTTATATAAAATCGCTTTTCTATACATACTCAGTCTTGAGTGTGACTCTTTAAAAAGATAGACTATTCCAAGGATCTGGAGAGTACATACCAGGCCTGCTTTCGACTTCTTGGTTAGGGTCCTGCAACGGAAATAGGTTCTTCACCACGTGGCTCTTAAAAAAAGAACTACTCCAGTTTCTATAAACATTAGATACTCAATAAGTCCTTTCCAGTAAAGGAAACTAATACATGTAATTAAAATAAGTAAATATTTCACATCTTAATCTTGTAACAACAAGTTAAGAGATTTTAAATTTTTTGTTTAGATTTTATTTGTTTATCTGTAGAGGGGAAAGGAAGAAGAGAGGGAGAGAAATATCAGTGTATGGTTGCCTCTCATGTGTCCGCTGCTGGGAACTGGCCTGCAACCCAGGCATGTGCCCTGATTGGGAATCAAATCGCGATTGTCTGGTTCACAGGCTTGCACTCAATCCACTGAGCTACCCCATCCAGGGCTGAGATTTTGAATTTTTTAATGACAGAATTTAAGAGTTATTTCACTAGTTTGGAAGTTATCATTGTGTTTTGCATAATTATCAGGAACTGACTGAAACAAGTTTGTTAAGGCCATGGTATTTAATTGCTTGAATAGTAAATATTATAACGTTAAAAAGTAAATCTTTTTTAAAAATTAAAAAAAATATTTTTCAATTATAGTTTACATTTAATATTATTTTGTATTAGATTTAGGTGTACAGCATAGTGGTTAGAAAAAATAGATCTTCGTGGAATTTTTATGTAATAGAAAGGAAGCCCATAGGGAACACGTATTCTTAAAGTATGTGATCAAGAAATGATCAAACGGCCCTGGCTGGTGTAGCTCAGTGGATTGAGCATGGGCTGTGAAGCAAAGGGTTGCCAGTTCGATTCCCAGTCAAGGTACATGCCTAGGTTGCAGGCCAGGTCCCCAGTGAGGGACACATGAGAGGCAACCATACATTGATGTTTCTCTCCCACTCTTTCTCATTCCCTTCCCCTTTCTCTAAAAATAAAATATTTAAAAAAAGAGATGATCAAACACACTGATGGAGGGTGGCTAGAGAATATAGGTAAAAGTAAACTCTTATGAATTTCTGACTTTGGAAAGTACATTAGGCAAATATAGGACTATAGTAATTAAAATTAAGTATTAACCTGTAATTTCAAATTAAGGAGTTAGCAACTTTGCTCACTTTCAAGAATGCATTTTGAAAACTGCTGCGAGGAAGCCACCACATGGTGAATCATTTTGCTTTTCGTGTTCTGGTGAAAAATCTCCGTGCCGTTCTGAGAAATACTCTTCTCACCCTGGTTCCGTGGTGCAGACACATGCTTGTACTATGACCTAAAATATCTCAGTATCACACACTTGCAAATTAGAAATCAAACCTTCAAAATTATCATTCTTTCTTTTGTTTAATGATAGTTCCTAGAAGAAAATGGTACTGAAGTTTTTACACTGAAATATCCCAGTGGGTTCTGAAGTCTAAGACACATTGGGCAACCTTGAAGTGCTTAAGCAGCCCTGGCTTCTGCTTATTCCTAGGATAAGGGTCAAGTCCTTAACCCAACTTCAAGGTCCTATAGCCAGCACCTCTCTCTTCTCACCCTCTCGTCACACCACCTCCCCCCACTTTCTGCCCCGAAGCTGTGACTGCTACTTTTGGTTGCTCAAAAGCGCCTCTTTCCTGCCACAGACAGTTTGTTGCATGTGCTATTCCCCGCCCCTCCTGTGTTTTTCTGGCCTTTTACGTATTAATTTCTATTTATCTTACAAATCTCTGTTGGCATTTTCTCAGAAAGCTTTTTCTGACCTCTGCGACTAGATCAAATCTGTTTCCTCCCCTGACCTATTCTGCTACAAAATTAAGTGACCATTTCATTAATAACTGTCTCCCTCACTGTATTCTAAGGTCTGTGAGGTCTGGAATTAGAGTCAGATTTTGCCTGCTGTTTTAACCCCAGCACTGTAGTGTCTGCCACATTTAAGGAACTGAAACATTATTTTTAAATAGGATGAATGAGGGAATAAATGAAATAACTAACCATAGTTCCCATCCGTAAATAGGCTGCTGTGAGGATTGGATGATACAAAATATCTACAAAGCCTAGCATATGGGAAGCTATCGATAAGGAACAGTGATGACTTCAATTACATTTTGTTTAGTAGTTTATTTGGTGAAATTAGCTATTTTGCCTCCATATTTTCAAAAACTTTGAAAAATTAGTAAGCATAGCCCTGGCTGGTGTGGGTCAGTTGGTTGGGTGTCATCCTGTAGACTAAAGGGTTATGGGTTTGTTTCCGGTCAGGGCACATGCCTGGGTTGTGGGTTCAGTTCCCAGTGGGGTTGTGTGCAGGAGGCAACTGATCAGTGTTTCTCTTTTACATCAGTGTTTTTGCTCCCTTTCTCCCTCTCTTCCCCCTCTCTCTAGGATCAATTTTTTTTTAATTTTTAAAGATTTTATTTATTTTTATAGACAGAGGGGAAGTAAGGGAGAAAGTGAAGGAGAGAAACATCAATGTGTGGTTTCCTCTTGCGTGCCTTCTTCTGGGGACCTGGTACACAACCCAAGCATGTGCCCTAGGTGGGAACTGAAGCAGCGACCCTTTGGTTCGCAGGCCCGCACTCAATCCATTGAGTTACAACAGCCACGTCCTAGAATCAATATTTTTTAAAAGTCTTAAAAAAGAATAAAATAAAATTAGCTTAATTTTATTTTAGGTACCTTATTGTTTGTGTCAGAATAAAATTTGAGAATTAGAACAAGTTTTAATGACTATTATTAGCTATTTGTATTTATTAATAGTATTTCTAAAGAAACCTTAACCTTACATTGATTTTTGTCTTCGTATGTAACCTTATTAAAGTAGGTAGAGCACTTTAGGGGAAAAGGACCATCCTATTTGGAAGATGCGGTTGTTTCTGATTGGAATCCTTCCTCATTGAATTGCCTGTTCAAGCAATCTGGAAGCTTTAGAAACATGAGTTTCTTCTGCTTTGAGAGTGGCTTCCGCATTTGGGCTTCTACCCAGCACCGAACGTAACTATGTTTTAGGGGATGGAGACGTGTGTCTGCAATGGTGCTGAAGCTCCATTTCCTGTTAGGAGGAGGATGTGTAGTCGCATACATTAAATGATCTGGCATGTTCCGTCCCGCGGAACAGTCAACTGGGGTCCCGAGTCTACCTGAAACGGATGTATAGGGATGGGAACAAGAGGCGCGGAGAAAGGCAGCAAGACAAAGGATTCTGATCAAGCTGCAAATTTTATTTTAGGCGGGGCTGTTATATAGAGGGCGGGGAAGAGGGGAAGTGGTCCTGATAGGTTGTCCTGTGCATGCTCACTGCATGCTCCTGGCGACGATTGGTAGGTGGGCGCGTGATCAGCATCTTGATTGGTAGTTAGTACTCGTGATCCAGGGATGCCCCCAAGGGTGGGGCCACCTGGCTTGGCTGCAATATCCTGTTTGGGTTGCCTCAGCCAAGCCCTCCTGGTGCGATCTTCTTGATAGATTGCATCCGCTATCTTTAGGCCCCGACAGTGGCAGAGAGGGGTATTTGTTGTATAATCAAATTCTATATTTCATTGTTCTAAATTCTTTAGGCTACTGCGGCTGTATAAAGGTGAGTTTGCACATGGCTCAGAATGATGATCAAACAGAATTCTTAGGGTTAGAGTCTCCCACTGTGCAACAAGCTCTAACCTCTAGCGTTTGGGTGGGGGAACACACAGCGAGGACTCTCATTCATATCACTATGGTGTGGCCTTGTGGGGCAAAATTCTTGTATTCTTGGCCTTGGCTTGGGAGCTACGGTTCTATCGCTTTGCTCACTGAGTTTCAGATGAGATCTAGCTAATTTCTAACTGAACGGCGCTGACAATCTGAATTGGGAGGTGAGGCAAATAGCCATGAAAATGCTTGAGAGCCACTGGAGGGAACCCACTAAGGCAGTTCCCAATTGGGTGCCCTTGGTGCTTGAGGGTTTTTGGCCCAGTGGAGTTAAGGAGATTCATGAAAGAGGTAGCCTCCAAGAGGGCAGTTGTTTGAATTCTTTGGGCCCCAGTATACAGATCTGTCCTCCTCTCATTTTAGCAATATAAAATTTTTTTAGTGGTTTATTAAGAACCTAAAATTCTCTGAATATATACTGAGGATGTGGGTGCAAAATACTCTTATAATTTTAGTACTGTAACTCTGTAATAGAATTCCACCAAGACAGTTCTAGACAGAAGCCAAAATACTGAATTTGAATTTCACTAAAGAATCTTGTAAGTATATTTAAGACATCACGTGGGCATTTCAACCTAAGGCAGGGCCAGAGTTTGAGACAATAGACAAATGATTATCTTCACATATTTGGCAGCCTTTTCCCAAGAACTGGGAAATAAGTTGTTTTCATGCTCTACCTTCTTAACTTCTTTCCAAATTATTAGTGGATCATGATATTTCTATAATCTAAGAAAATACCAACTATCCTGGGCCCATGGTATGTACCTGTGGAGCAAAGGTATCTTCCATGTGGTGATGATTAACATTATAGCCCAGAAGTTATTATAAATCAAATCAACTCTGATTTAGCATGCATTCATCAATAGAGTGGGGGTTTTACCAAAAATCTCTAGTATATCATGGTGACCACTTCTCATCAATTTATATTGAGTGCTTCGCATTCCAGAATTATCTTTAATAACTGACTTTACTTTTCCCGATATCGCTACCTCTGAAATGACCAATGAGTTACTTTTATTTTTTCCTGAATTACATGCTCACTTACTGTAGGAAAAAGTATCAAACAATTCAGAACATTTTAAAGAAGTAAAACTACCATTATGGTTAATAGGTGGTGATACTTATTTTACAGATCTTTTATTCCTGGTCATTAGACCTCCTGCTTGTGAGGGCGTGAGGACAGGTAGATTTGCTCGAATAAAAGACGCTGTGATCAGCATTCTTTTTCACATGTATTTGCACATTTGTCTTGCCCTTCTAGGTTGTGTCGAATGACAAAATGAAGGCAGTTTAGTGATGGGTTTGCTGTCCTTTATTCCAGGGCAAAACAGTTCATGGATTGGGGGAGGGCTGTGCCTCGCAAGCAATGGAATGCTCTTCCTGGTGGACACATTCAAAGAAATAGAATTTGAGACAAATTTGTGCGTATTAAAATTTTAAGAATATTACTAATAAGATCACTAAAATATTATTCCAGCATACATTTCCATTCTCAGTTTATGACAGGGACTGTTTTTCTAAAACTCTTACCAGTAGTGGGTCTTGTCAAACATTTTAATCTGCTGTCTGATGGATGAATCGTGACACCTTGTTGTTTCCTGTTGATCTCTTTGTTTACTTCCGAAGTTCAGCAAACTTTCTTACATTTACTTGACATTTGCTCTTTTTCCTGTGAATTCGATTTCATAGCATCTCTATATTTTTAAATCGGGGTCCTTGTTTTCTGTTTATTTTGGTTTTTCTTATTTTAAAATGCAACTATCGCACCCCATTTTCCATTTATCTTTCAAACTTACTTTTAGTATTTTGTTTTGTTTTTGTTTTGTCTTTTGCCATAGAGACAACTTCCAGTTTGTGTGTTAACACATGCCTATCAGTCTTTTCATTTATGGTTTCTGGCTGTGTTGAATAGCTCAGAGGAGCTTCCTGGCATTCAATTCATAAAGATATTGACATTGTAGTAAATTTATAGTTTATTTATTTATTAAATCATATTTTATTGTTTATGGTTTTACAGTTGTCCCAACTTTCCCCCTTGGTCCCCCATCCACCCAGCCCACCCTCACTCCCCTCAGGCAATCCCCACACCATTGTCCACGTCCATGGGTCATTCGTATGTGTTCTTTGGCTACTCTATTCCCTGTGTTGTGTTTTGCATCCCCATGACGACTCTGTAACTACCAGTTTGTACTTGTACCAAAGTACAAATTTTGAACATCAAAATGTTCTCTGTATCTATGATTCTGTTTCTGTTGTTTGTTTTATTTTTTAAATTCAAATGTTCATAGATATGTATTTATTGCCATGTTGTTCATTTTGCCATCATCTTCTTCTTCTTCTTCTTCTTCGACCCTTTAACATTTCATACAATATTGGTCTGCTGGGATGAGCTCCTTTAGCTTTTTTTTTTTTTGTCTGGGAAGCTTTTACCTGCCCTTCATTCTAAATGATAGCTTTTCAGGGTTCGGTAATCTTGGTTGCAATTCCTTGCTTTTCATCACTTTGAATATTTCGTGCCATTCCTTCTAGCCTGCAAAATTTCTCTTAAGAAATCAGCTGACAGTCTTATGGGAGCTCCCTTGTAGGCATTAACTCTTCTTCTCTTGCTGCTTCTAAGGTTCTCTGTTTGTATTAACTTTTGACATTTTAATTATGATGTGTCTTGTGGGCCTGTTTGCATACATCTTGTTTAGGACTCTCTGTGCTTGCTGGACTTGTATGTGTATTTCCTTTACCAAGTTAGGGAAGTTTTCTGTCATTATTATTTTTTTCCAAAGAGATTTACAATTTCTTGCTGTCTGTCTTCTCTTTCAGTTACCCCCATGTTGTGAATGTTGGTATGTTTGAAGTTGTCCCAGAGGCCCCTTATACTATCCTTATTATTATTATTTTTTTGTGGGGGGTGGATTCTTGTTTTCTTCTTGCTCTTCTGATTGGTTGGGTTTTGCTTCCTTGTATTCCAAATTGCTGATTGGATTCTTGGCTTCATCCACTCTAATGTTGATTCAATTAGTTTATTCTTGATTTCAATTAGTGTATCCTTTGTTTCTGACTGGATTTACTTCATGCTGTTCAGGTTCTCACTGAGTTCATTGAGCATCCTTATCACCAGTATTTTGAACTCTGCATCTGGTAGATTGCTCATCTCCATCTTGTTCGGTTCATTTTCCGAAGTTTTGTTCTGTTTTTTTTTTCATTTGGGCCATATTTCTTTGTATCTTCATTTTGACAGCCTCCCTGTTTTTGTTTCTGTGTATTAGGTATGGCTGCTACATCTCTCTGGCTTGGTAGAGTGGCCCAAGTACTGTAGGGTCCAGTGGCTCAGCTTCTCTTATTAACCAAGCTAGGTAATCAGGTGTGCCCGCTGTGTGGGCTGTGTCTACCCTCCTGCTGTAATTGGGCCTTGATGGCTGTTGGGACATTCAAGGTCAGCCACCTCTTGTGTTCTGTCCAGGAGCACACCACACAAGCTACAAAGTGACCTGCAGATGGCTGCTTCTTTTGCGGCCTGAGGCAACTTAGTGAGAGTTATGGGGCTTGCTGAAGCCAGATGTTGTTTCTTGAGAGAATTTAAGAAAATCTAAAGCATGGTCCAAGACAAGCCATTCTTATGGGAAAGCCACTATAAACAGCTTGGGAGGATGCAAAAGTTGGGTGGGACCCAAAAGTTGTCTCACCCTCGTGATTCCTCGGGGACTCTCACCCTAGGACTCTCTGTGCTTCCTGGACTTGTATGTAGACTAAAGGAGGGTGAGACAAATAGTATGAGCCAGGTTGTCTCACGAGGATGAGACCAATAGTATGAGCCAGGTTGATGGAGTCTCAGATATGGCACCTGCCTGCTGGTTCTGTGTCTGTGTGAGGGGAGGGCTCAGAAAAGGATCAATGGCCCCTGCCAGCACTTTTGTCTGGGAGAAAGCTGCCCCCAGCTCTCGCCCTAATGCTGGACAATTCAGTTCTTTCCTGTATGTCTGTGATGCCTTTCAATCTGCTGCCCCTGTGCTGAAGCTCAGATGGAGTGAGTTCAAGTAAGATTGTGCATGGGCCCTTTAAGAGGATCCAGAAATTTTTGTCTTCCACGGCCTCAATCCCAGCTGGCTTTTGCAGCCAGAAGTTATGTAGACTTTTCTTTCTGGCACTGGGACCCTGGTCTGGGGGGCCTGGCATGGGGCTGGGGCCCCTTGGTCCTGAGATATCCCTCCTGATTTTTATCCACCAAACCTGGGTATGGGACCAGCCCATTCCACATATCCGCCTCTCTTACCAGTCTCGATGTGGTTTCTTCTTTAATTCCATGTTGTGGGACTTCCATTCAGCTCGATTTCGGATGGTTTTGATGGTAATTCTATAGTTTAGTGGTGATTTTGATGTGGTTGTCTGAGGAGGTTAGCCGTGTGTACCTACGCCACCATCTTGACTGGGAGTTTCTATACTTTAATATCAGGGACCCAAATCATTTGAAGTTAATTCAGGAAGTGAGTGAATGGTAAAGCCACGTTGTTCACTGGTGTAATCAGACCAAATGTGGAGTATGGAAAAGTTTGGATGGCGAGACGTGACGAAGGAAGATAATAGTTGAGTTTTGATTCTAAGCATAAAAATTCTAGCCCCAAATTAAGCTAGGGTTGCCAGATTCAACACACAGAAATACAGGGCACTCGGTTACACCTGCAATTCATATATATAACAAATAGTTTGCTTTATAAGTGTCATGTATCTCATATTTTATCTCATGACCCAAAACTAAACAAATGAAGTAAATAGCAATATCAGAATATTTGAAATTAAAGCTAGATCATCATTTCAAAATCTACTCCCTTACTTAGTGAGATGTTTACAATCAGAATCATTTTTAGAGAAACTGTATGACATCCCGAAGATTGTCAGCCTGTTCACTTTAAAACCTCTAAAGAGGTTTTTCACGTGTGGTGTGTGTGTCTGCACAACAAAATAGAAGTGTGAATTGAGCTCTGTCCCAGATCTAACACACAGGTAGCCACCTTCAATGAGAAAGTTATTATACATTTTTTCCAATAGCAAGTGTTCCTGCTTTGTTTCCTGGGTCGGCGGTTCTCAAACCCTGGCTGCACATTAAAATTACATGGGAAGAGCAGAAAAATCAGATGATGAGATCCTCCGTGAAGAGTCTGATGTGTGTTAATCTGCATGGGGGCCTTACATAAATTAAAAATTTTTTTGGTATTTCTCTCCATTAGCACTTTACCCCCTTGTACCCTCTCCCCCCAGCAACCACCACACCAGTGGGTCCATGAGTCCTTTTCCCTTTTTGCTCGATCCTCCTACTTCGTGTCTGCCTCCCTGCCCCTGCAATAGCTGTCTGTCTGCCTGCTTTCTGTCTATGAGTCTGTCTCTGTTTTGCTTGTTAGTTCCGTTTGTTCATTAGATTCCACATGTGAGTGAGATCATATGGTACTCGTCTTTCTCTGACTGGCTTATTTCACTTAGCATAATGTTCTCCAGGTCCAACTAGGCTGTTGCATGGGGTAAAATTTTCTTCTTTTTTACAGCTAAATAGTATTTCATTATATAAATACCCAAAGTTGCTTTATCTACTCCTCCACTGATGGACACCTGGACTGATAACATATATTGGCAATTGTAAATATTGCTGCAGTGAACATGGGGTGCTATGTTCTTTCGAATTAGTGTTTTGGATTTCTTCACCTACATTCCCAGAAGTGAATTCTTTAATTTCCAACTGCCATAGGTAGAGATACAAATATTCCCTTTGAGCGTCAGTGTGAGGATTACATAATTAATGCATGTTGAGCTTTCGAGGAGGTCTGATTTGTAATAAATCTTCAGTAAATGAAAATTATTACGTGATTATAATAAAAACATAGTAGAGGTTCATAGCTTTCTGAGAACAAGAACAGCAAACGGAGCAGACACCAGCAATGTATGGATAGATGAATATGTGACCCCAGTCTCTTGTTTGGAAGAGCTGTGATTATGGATATCTTGTTTCACTTCCACATTTAGTAATATCGTGATTATGGATATCTTGTTTCACTTCCACATTTAGTAATATTATTACACTCGAAAATGAGCCATGGCCAGTTTATTTGCCACACAGAAATCACCAAATCCTGAAATCGAGGTTGTTTTGTGCTCCAGAGAACCAGTTATTAACATTTACCTCCACGTGAGAGGATAAAGGCTGTTGAAAGGGAAGTCTGGGCTGAAAAACCACAGACACTTACTTCATGGTTTGGCCAGGGCACTGGCCTGGCCAGTTGTGGCATCTGTTTGTTATTCATGGAACTGGAGCCTGAGCTCTGGGCCCCCGGGGACGGGAGATGGGAGAGCACAGTGGTCCTCACTTGTGCGTTTGAATCTAGGCTCCCCGGCATGTGACTGAACTCTCAACTAGTCACTTATTCTACGTCTTGGGCCAAGGACTTCATGCTGCTCTCAAAAACCTAAAGATATAAACTCTTAGAACAGGGTGTGGCATGGTAGCTGCCAGAGGCTAAAGGATAGGGGAAATAGGAAGAGATTGGTAAAAGGATACAAACTTTCAGTTATAGAATGAAAAAGTTCTGAGAACCTAACTTCCTGCATGGTGACTATAGTTAGTACTACTATATTCTATACTTGAAATTTGCTAAGAGATCTTAAGTGTTCTCACACACACACACACACACACAAGGAACTATGTCAGGTGATGGATGTGTTAATTAATTTGTTTTGGAAATAATTTAAAAATGTATACATATATCAAATCATCACGTCAATAAAGCTGGGGGGAAAAAACCTAAGGATTTGTGGAGATCTACTAGGGGACACAGGAAGCCATATGATAAACATGGTCCACTTAACTATTTCAACCCACTTACATTCTTAAAGTGCAAGCCAACAACGAAGAAGAAGGAGAAGGGGAAGGGGAAGGGGAAGGGGAAGAGGAAGAGGAAGAAGAAGNTTAATCTCCAACTGCCATAGGTAGAGATACAAATATTCCCTTTGAGCGTCAGTGTGAGGATTACATAATTAATGCATGTTGAGCTTTCGAGGAGGTCTGATTTGTAATAAATCTTCAGTAAATGAAAATTATTACGTGATTATAATAAAAACATAGTAGAGGTTCATAGCTTTCTGAGAACAAGAACAGCAAACGGAGCAGACACCAGCAATGTATGGATAGATGAATATGTGACCCCAGTCTCTTGTTTGGAAGAGCTGTGATTATGGATATCTTGTTTCACTTCCACATTTAGTAATATCGTGATTATGGATATCTTGTTTCACTTCCACATTTAGTAATATTATTACACTCGAAAATGAGCCATGGCCAGTTTATTTGCCACACAGAAATCACCAAATCCTGAAATCGAGGTTGTTCTGTGCTCCAGAGAACCAGTTATTAACATTTACCTCCACGTGAGAGGATAAAGGCTGTTGAAAGGGAAGTCTGGGCTGAAAAACCACAGACACTTACTTCATGGTTTGGCCAGGGCACTGGCCTGGCCAGTCGTGGCATCTGTCTGTTATTCATGGAACTGGAGCCTGAGCTCTGGGCCCCGGGGGACGGGAGATGGGAGAGCACAGTGGTCCTCACTTGTGCGTTTGAATCTAGGCTCCCCAGCATGTGACTGAACTCTCAACTAGTCACTTATTCTACGTCTTGGGCCAAGGACTTCATGCTGCTCTCAAAAACCTAAAGATATAAACTCTTAGAACAGGGTGGAGCATGGTAGCTGCCAGAGGCTAAAGGATAGGGGAAATAGGAAGAGATTGGTAAAAGGACACAAACTTTCGGTTATAGAATGAAAAAGTTCTGAGAACCTAACGTCCTGCATGGTGACTATAGTTAGTACTACTATATCCTATAACTGAAATTTGCTAAGAGATCTTAAGTGTTCTCACACACACACACACACACACACAAGGAACTATGTCAGGTGATGGATGTGTTAATTAATTTGTTTTGGAAATAATTTAAAAATGCATACATATATCAAATCATCACGTCAATAAAGCTGGGGGGAAAAAACCTAAGGATTTGTGGAGATCTACTAGGGGACACAGGAAGCCATATGATAAACATGGTCCACTTAACTATTTCAACCCACTTACATTCTTAAAGTGCAAGCCAACAACGAAGAAGAAGAAGGAGAAGGAGAAGGAGAAGGGGAAGGGGAAGGGGAAGAGGAAGAGGAAGAGGAAGAAGGAGAAGGAGAAGGAGAAGGGGAAGGGGAAGGGAAAGGGGAAGGGGAAGAGGAAGAGGAAGAAGAAGAAGAAGAAGAAAGAAAGGAAGAAGAGGAGGAAGAGGAGGAAGAGGAGGAGGAAGAGGAGGAGAAGGAGAAGAAGAAGAAATTCCCTTGAGACTTCTAGGTTCCTTTTGGAACACCGCAGGGATTTGTTCTCTGTCCTGTGCCTTTACTGAGTACTCAGGTGGAAATAGATGGAAAGCACCGAAGTGTCTCCACGCCTTAGTTTCCTCACTGCTCAGAACACAGTGGTTGTCACACTAAAGTGAGATCGTGGATTTGAACTGGATAATGGTTTTGGTTAGGTCCTCGTTTTTAAAGAACGCTGGTTGTGTCAGTTTATGACCTAGGAAAACGGCGCTAAATAAACACACAGCCACAGCCTGAACTTTGACCTTGGGCCTCAGCAGCCCTAAGTGCTTCTAAAGACCAATAGTCCTAATTGATTCAATCAAGATAGAGCTAACGAATCCATTGCCTGACAATTTATTTTTGCCTGACTCTACATAAATCAGCATTCATTATAGTTCAATTTAACCGTTGTTTGACTTGCTTTAACAATAGACATAGTAAAAATCTTCCGATAATGATTGAGACATTCTTCACTTATGGAAAATGTTTTGAAAAAGACAGTTTGTATCCATCTGCTAATTTGCCATAGATTAAAAATGTGCAGCAAGATTATTTTGGATTATTTTTGTAAATCTGTGTAAAAGATTTTCAACGTGATACGTTAAATTTACTAAATAAAACCCCCAAAGCATAATTTTTATTATTCTAGCAAGAAAAATACATCTCATACTACTTTGCTATGCAGTTAAATTCAACCAGAAAGGTACATTTTTTACACATTCTCCTTGGATATAGGGAGTATGTAAAATTGTTGTATTGTATTTATGCTGCATGCACGTACACTTGCCTGGAGACCCCCAAAGTAAGCTTTTCGGAACCCAGACTTGATTGTCAAGCTGAGTGCCCTGGAAAACAAACTCTCTTTGTCTGAACATATGAAAGGTAGCAAAAGAGAGCGAAAACCAGTTTTACCTTTTTTTTTAAAAACTTTTTTGTTTTTGTAGGAGAACCAGCAGTGGAAGAAAAGATCACTTCCTCTGTAGACACTTTATGGGTTTCGGATTCTGTAAACTCTGCCGTGTAACGTGACCCCTAAGCTAATGAAATCCTGTTAGACTTTCCCTGCCCTCTTTTCTGTTTCCATCTTTCTGATGGTCTCACCTTTTAAAAACTCTGTATTTGTACACATGTGTGATCCTCATATCATTGTTTGGCTTTTTACCCAGCACTTTTCACCTCGTCCCCCTTCTTCGCTCCTTTGGCAGCTGGTTGGGCTTCTTCCTGCCTTGAATACCACATTGCCTAGTTATTCAAGCTCAGTCATTAGCACCCTGTCCCCCTACTAAAATTATGAATGAAAAGCCTTGTTGTTCTTTACAAATAACTCAGGCTTCCTCAGTCAGTCAAATTCGGGATGGAAGTGACTGCTGGACAAAGGGGTGGGATGATGGACAGTCCTCAGAGCAAGTCATCAATGCCCACAGGAAGTTTTTTTTTAAGCCACAATATAGGTAGAGAGGGCTGGGCGTTCCCGGAGGACAAGCCTACAGAAGGGGGCCGGGAGCGGGGCGCTCTTTGTGTCCGTTTGGGTTTTTAGAAAGAAAAGAAAAAAAAACACCCACAAAGCCCAGAGATAACAATGTGCAGAGTCAATTTTGCCCCATCAAGAACTTAGAAATCCTTCCACGAGGATATCTACCTTGCAGGAATTCTGGTTTAAACTGACACACACAGACAAAAGTGAAGGCACCAACCATTTACTCGGCTTTGAATGCTGAACGGTGCAAGCGTGGGTTACGCACTCGGAGCTGCACAGCTCCCTGCTGAGAAGTTGCATTGTCTTGGGCCCCTTTTTCACAACAGGGGAAAAGGTAATTGACAGCCCGATTGTTCGGCCGGGACCCCCGCTGTTTTAAAATCCTGGAAGGCCCCAGTCACACGTTGTCAATAATAGCCGTCGGAGGTGCGGAGTGAAGGGCTGTTCAGGAAACAGTTTGAGCCCTTCAAGTGGACAGGCCTCAGTGACTTTTCTTGCACTCTGGCTGCCACAAGCAGCTTATTCAAAAATAACCTTAAAGTAATAAATCAAACTTGTTTCCTGAACTATACAAGGAACAGCTGGTTATTTTTCCTCACTTTTTTTTTTCAAAGACAAAAAAAAAGAGAGAGATTTTTACTACAGGAAATCAAGCATGTCAAAATTTGGCAAAGCAATTTGGATGATTTAACAGCTAAACACTTCTCTTTTTAATGTTATGCTTTCATCGGTCCTTTTTATTTAGGCTTTTCATTTTTGCATTCTGTTTGTTGCCGGGAGTGGCCCTTGTCTGTGGTCTCCCCACTTTTGGAAAGGAAAGTGAGTTTGGTGCCTCGTCCTTAGGGTATTTTTCGTGTTGTTTCTAATTTATTGGTCACGTCGCTCAGTTTATGGTGCAGCTAAAATTTGTTTTCTTCCACAGAGAGTTTGGATTCAGATGGACAGCTTCCACATATCTGTTTCTCGAGAGATCCATATATTTTGGAATTCTGATGACAAGGCAGTTTTTCTTGTTGTTGACTTAAGAACCCCAAACCAGAGCATATGCCCCCACTGAAGTAGTCTGGTATATTAAGGAAGCACATTTTGGACTTCTGTCTCTTTGTGTCTCTCTCTGTGCTTGTCTTGGTGTTTTTCTTTGAGTGTATCTTTCCCTCCTTGAATATGTTTGCCATCCAAATTCTGGAAAAAATCTGCCCACCTCTGATGGGCCTTACCAAAACTTAGAATTATAAGGATGTGTAAATGATATAAAACAATTCCCTTTTGTGATCATTGCTGCTTCTCTTTACTAAACAGATGTCTGGCATTCAAACAAAAATCCATACTAAGTGAAAATATTTTATGATCTATCAGAGTATTTAGTTTAAGACATTAGCTTTCACAACTTGTGGACATTTAGAATTAAAAAGAAATGTGTTAGAGGAACTGTTAGATTTTTATGCACTATGTCTCTTTCAATCTATTTAAATATAATCACACAGTCCGGTTAAGGTTAGATACTACATTATATAAAACATCTCTTTCACAGGATAGTTTGATCACTATTTAATAAATAAAAAAAGAATGGCTGGTACGATAAATTTATTTTTCTCATTCATTTTGTTAAAGGGATTATCCATTTGTAATAAAATTCTTGCCATGAAAGTTATGTTTACAGAAAGATAATGATGAAATTTTATGTGCAGTAGAATTAGGTCACTGTCCACTATTTTCTATTTCTATTTTTTTCTTTTTCCATTGCATTTGCAGTAAACGACAATGCCATAATAAATCAATCTTTTGCTCTACAGCTAGACTAACTTGCTTTGTATGTATATCATGTCTTGGCTGATACAATTGTGAATTCAGCATAGGTGTGGTTTTCATATAAATGTTTCTCCCATATATGGTTGGTATTCATACTGAGCTTGTTTTAATGTAACACTTCTCTACTTTCAGCATTTCAGCTGCAAACACGTAATACGTGACTGGATGGAACTCCTTGAGAATTGTATTAACACGTTTCAAGGAGGCGAAATCTAAGGTTAGTGCCATGTTATGAAACAGTGTTCTCTGAAAATTTGCACAGTAATTTTGTGTACGGTTCATAAACGATTTTATAATTCATAAGCGAATATACATTTAAATAATGTAACATGGCTAGATCTGTAGGTAGTGGTATCTTTCTCATGCAGTCACAGCCTTCTGTGTTGCTAAGAGATGATCAGGAATCGATGAGTTAAGTGGACTTTGGATCCGTTGGTGTCCTCACGCAGCCTCACAACCCCTCCCCCTGGCCCTGTGGACTCTGGCCACCGTAGGGGCGAGATAGCAAGTGCGGGCTGAAAGTGCTCTGTGCAGACTTGCTTTCTGGCCTCCGGTTCAGCTGCCAGGCTCACAGCTTGCCCTGAGAATGGACTTCCTGTGCTGTCATTTACACTCAGTATCACACTAAGCACTCTTTGTCACTCAGCCTTTGAGAAAGAAGGGGGCGAGATAACAAATCTAGACTGCTTGTGTTGACTTTGTGGATAAGGTAAAGGGCTGGAGTCAAGAACCCTGGGTCTTATCCGAACTTTGCAACTGCCTTTCCTGTGACTTTGAGCCAGGCTTCTGACCTCTCCACTCCTCAGTTTTCCTCGTCTATCAAATGAAGATCACTATGTGGTGTTCTCTTATTTTATCACGAAGGTGTGGTTATTGAAAGGTATTTTAATGCTGAAAGCCATTAGCAAAAAAAAAAAAAGAGAGAAAGAAATCAGAAAGAATGACCTATTTTGGGAGATGGAAAGGAAGCCACAGCTGACTAATTACTCCCCACTCCCAGAAATAATTCTCTTGATAATGGTATATATAGGGAGCTTCCCCTTCTACCCTGGTGAGTTTTTTCCTCACCCTTTCGTTTTGCTCTTTTCCTCTTTCTCTCTCTGTCTGCCTCTTCCTTTCCATCTCTCCCCGCAGTGTCTCCTACATAACCACATGCTATCCGATCAGGGTGCACAGAGATCGGCAGAGATGAAGAGCATCTCTAACAGGTTGTGTACAAAGTGGGTGTACAGAGAGAAGAAAGGAAGGCACTTTGAGTTGGGTAGATGGGGAGTGACAGGCCTATGGAAGCTTCTGCCAATTTGTTGGGTTCAGAAAGATAAACTGTCAGAGAGAGCAACCAGCTGGTTGGATGGCTGTTGGTCCTGGGACCTCTCATTTAGAAGGCTCCCTTGGCCACGAGGAGATGGGCTTGGATTAAGAGTAGGAACCTACAGTGAAATTTGGGGATTCTCTCAACAGGCTGGGGTAGAGCGCCTCTTCTGGTCATCTCTGGCTATACACCCTTTTTCTTCAGTGAAATTATGCAGTAGAGGGTAGTTTTGAGGGGAAAGCAATTTGTCCACTACTTCTTCAATTAGAATATGTAAAATATTGTGAATTTTGAAGCATGTATTTTAATGCATTTCACTTTTTAAAAAACCTTGCCTGGTTGAGTTTTATTGCTGTTGTCTTGTTTTCATTGTTTTTTTCTGTGTGTGTATGTATGTGTGTGTGTGTGTGAAGAGATCAATAATACAAATTGCTAACCAGAAACTAACTCATGCAGTACTCCCTTTAGCATCATAGGACAGGCAGGGCATATGCTGGCTTGCTTATTTGTTTTTCCAGATCAACGTATGCATGAATATGTGTTTAGATTGTTTTCACTGAGAAGGCAGTGATATCATTTCTGTGTTATGTGCTTTTGATTTTCTCTATGTCCATGGTTTCATACGGTGTGACATTGTGTTTATCTGATATTTCTTACTGAATCTGCTGTCTATTCATGGATGTTTTATGTTATTTTGCTAACCTACAGGTAGGCTTTTTTAGTGTGACCCCATTTAAGAAAAAGCAAGAGAGTGAGAAACTACACGAAGGATATTCATTAAAAAAATTAGGAACTATTATAACACACAGGCTCTTAGGGGAGGCAGTAGCTTATTAACTTTTTAACTTCATTTCTAATTTGTTTCACTTTGTACAGCAAACATATGTTACTTTCTCAATTAAAACATTCACGAAGAAAACGTTTTAATGCTGATTTCATAGAAACAGTTAATGAGAACATGTAGCAGTCACAAAGAATATTTGCACTTTACCAAGGTTTTGCCAATCTTGATAACGTGTCTAAACACCCTCGAAGGACAGACAGTCCTTCTTGTTTTCAAGAGCACATACGAAAAACAATGGTTTGGTGCTCCCTCTGCTGGATTTTCTGAAACAATTAGCTGGCCAACCTGAGAGGATGAGAAGAAAATTGTGGCGATTCTTCGATCTTCAAAACCCCGTTCTACGTACAAGTTTTATCCCTGATCGGCAGCAAGTGTCTGTGTCGTTTGGGAAAATGGGTGCTTTCCAACAATTAATAGTGACTCTGAGGTTCAGTTACATAATTATCATTTTTAAAGTGAATTTCTTTTTTCTCATTTCATAAAGTAGGACATGAAACACAAGTATTTTTAAGGTATTTCGTGAGTAGGAGCTAAATTATATAACTAACTCTCAGTAACTTGATCTCGTTGTCAGTTGCCTATTTGCACATCACACTAGTGCACAAAACTGATGAGGATGTGACATTACACTGGACAATTACATTTTTTCTTAATCACCCTTTTAAAAGATCATTCTTGGAACCTATACCTTCTTATAGAAAAGACATTTGGAAGTTGCTGGGTTTAATTAATATTGATATCTAAACTATGAAGATTCTTAGACTTTATTGAATTCATCAATTTGTTTTCTGCAAATCCTAACTTCCATGGATCAAAGTATATTGAGCCGTTTGAGTCATTTATCAAATACTCTTAAATCCCTAAATCACTCTTAAATCTTTATCATACTTTGTATTATGTACTATAGTCTGTCTTAAAGGTGTTTAATGTGAAATTCTGTGAGTATGTGCTCAACTTCTACCACTAGCTTTGCCTTTAGGAGATGTTAATTATGGTACTGATAGAAAAAAAGTGAACCTCTTTCCCCTAGGAATGTGTGCCTTCAATGGGGCGCTCTGGAGAATCTGTAAGCTTTCAAAGGAGGTACTTTTATGGTAGATTTCAGGGAGAGGGCTTGCAGTAAAATAAAACAGACCAGAGAAGAGTCAGCTCCAGAAAATGGACAGGCCCACGGAAATGGAGAGGGCTGGATAGCCCCTCCCTGTATTTCCTCCACGGGGAACTGCTCTGCTCTCAAAGATCACCATCTTTGTGAGGGGTGTGTGGGGAAGGAGAAAGAAAACAACAGGGTAGAAAGGCAGGTCTCATAAACCTAGTTTACCTGTCCTTGACAGGCCAGCTACCGTAGTTAGATCCTTCTAAGACCTTGGAAAACACCAGGCAGAGATTTAGGCAGGTGACAGTGTTAGGGGGAAACAGTTTCAAACAGCAGAGATCCACTCAGCCATTGGAGTTTAGAGATGGGATTTCTAGGCTATGGAGAGCTGGGGGAGAGAGATGAGTCTTAGGAGGGGGGTGGCCATCTGGGGGAGTGCACAAATTTTAGGGCCCCAATGCTGGAGGACTTGGAATATTTGAGAATGAATCAAAGTCCAGACAAGACTCAATTCCTGCAGCTGGGCTCTGAGGTCAGGAGGATTCATGGCAGGGTGCCTGCTAAGGATTGTGGGATATGAGCAATCAAGGTCAAGGCTGATTTGACACTGACCCCAAAGTAATGCAACATTCCTTCGCCCTTAGTCTGCAGAGGGTGTACACACATGAGTGCAGGTTCAGTTAGAACCTAAAAGCCATGCAGATAAATGCCCCAAAGTAAGATTTTTAGGACATACGATTGGATGGGGGGGAGGGTCATGCCCTTTGCTACTCAAACCATGATATATGTGCTAATCCTTACTTAGTCTACTTATAAAGTCAGTCTGCATTAAAGGTTAAGGATTAAACAGACCAGAACACTCCTTCTTTAAACAACTTTCACACTTACCATCAATCTCCCATAATTGTTCCCCAATTTTTTATTTATTTGTTTTTAGTTTTATCTCTTCAGAGATATATTTTAAGTTTCTTAAATGTAAGACTGCTGCCCCATCCCCAGATCTTTTGCATTTCTCTAAATACTTAATTTTGTACACACATTATTCTCAACGACAGAGCTGTGAGGGGGTGTTTTTCCCACAATGCTCTGTGTAGCTGTAGTGAATCCAACTAGTTATCACACGAGGGTGGGGAAAGGAAGGGCGCTTTGATTATAACACATTTGCCTTTTATATACTATTTCTTCTGAAGAAAGAATTGACCTAAAATTTCTCAGAAGACTTTGTAATTATTTTTCTGCTGCTGATTCAATTGATACTTAGAAGCAACTGAATGTGGGGACTTTTCCCTGAAGGCCTACATATCTACAATGGTTCTGTATGAATTGGTTTCTTTGTGAATACACCCTCAATGAATTGTTGTTCCTATATGAATCAGTTTGAAATTAAATATGTGTTTTCCCTTGCTTTGTTTGTGAAAGCTGTTTTCAAAACTGTGCTTCCTATTGTTAGAACTACAAGTCAAAACAGTGCTCGTGTGCTCATAGTCCAGAAGAAGTTCGGAGAAGGGAAATTCCCGTTACATTTCCCAGGAGTCCTACTTGGAATAGATTATGTGTTTAGATGGATACACAGTTTTCCACGCCCTTGGGCCACATCAAATCCTGACACTAAGCAAGGCGTTAATCTAAATCAGGCTAGGAAACATGTAAGGGCTGGTGGATTTAGTTCAGGTCTTCTTTAACCAAAGCTATCTTTTCGACTTGTTTACATTATCTGAGAAAAAAATGGAAACTGGAATATTCTTTTCTGCCTTCTACCCTCTTCTGTTCAGAGGGCTATCATCCTTTAGACCTGCACAGTTATTGATAGCACTTAGCTGAGTGTGACTGCATCACAGTGCAGATTTCAAGGGCTTGGTCAAAAAAATAGGCTGTGAAATATTTATATATTTTTTGCATTGATTATATGTTGAAATGATGACAGTTGGGTTAAAGAAAACATTATGAAAACTATTTTTTTAACTTTCCTTTTTTTACTTTTTTGGTACTCAAAAACGTTGTTACAGATATGGTTTACCTTTCTGTTGAACAGAACTCCCTCAGACCAACAGTTTTTGTATTTATTTAAATTTTTTTCTTTTGTTTGTTTAACTTGTGATTTTTATTATTTCCTTTAATTTTTTTATTTTATTGGGGTTATATTGGTTGATGAAATTATATAGGTTTCAGGTGTACATTTCCATAGCACATCATCTGTATATTGTGTTGTGTGTAGACTGATTCCAAGTCAAATATCCTTTCATCATAATTATCTCCCCTTTACCCTCTTCTACCTCCCCCCGTACATCTTTCCCCTTGGTGAGCACCATACTGTTGTCTGTGTATGGTGCTCACCAAAGGTGTATGGCTTATTTCACTTAGCATAATGTTCTACGGGTCCATCCATGCTGTCACAAAGGGTAAGATTTTCTTCTTTTTTATAGTTGAGTCGTATTCCATTATGTAAATGTACCATGGCTTTTTTAATCTGCTTATCTACTGATGGGCACTTGGGCTGCTTCCGAATCTTGGCTATTATAAATAATGCTGCAGTGAACATAGGGATGCATATATCCTTTCGAATTAGTGTTTCAGGTTTCTTCAGATAAATCCCCAGAAGTGGAGTCATTGGGCCATAAGGTAGTTCCATTTTTAGTTTTTTGAGGTAACTTTATACTTGCATTGAATTTATAGATTTCTTTGCATAGTATGCACATTTTAATAATATTAAGTCTTTGTATTAATGAGCACAGTATATGCTTCCACTTATTTATATCTTCTTCAATTTCTTTCTTCTGTGTTTTATAATTTTCTAAGAACAGTTCTTTTACATCTTTGGTTAAATTTATCCTAGGTATTTTATTTTATTTTTGATGCAATTGTAAATGGGTTGTTTTCTTAGTTCGCATGTTTCATAGTTTATTGTTGGTGTATAAAAATACAACTGATTTCTGGATATTTATTCTGTATTCTGCTCTTTTACTGAATTCATTTATCACTTCTAGTAGTTTTTTTGTGGAATATTTAGGTTTCTGAATATACGCTCTCATGTCATCTACAAATAATGACAGTTTTAGTTTTTCCTTTCCAGTTTGGATGTCTTTTATTTCTTCCTTTTGTCTGATTGCTGTGGCTAGGGCTTCCAGTACTATATTGAACAAGAGTGGTGAGAGTGGACATCCTTGTCTTGTTCCTGATCTTAAGGGAAACACTTAGTTTTTGCCCATTTGTATGAAGTTTTTTGTCGGCTTGTAACATACAAACTGTATTTCACTGACGTATGCTTCCACTATTCTCACTTTGCTGAGAGTGTTTATTACAAATGGGTGCTGGATTTTATCAAATGCTTTTTTCACTTATTGATATGATCATTTGATTTTTAGTCTTCATTTTGTTTATGTGGTGTATCACATTTGTTGATTTTCAGGTATCGGACCTACTTTGCACCCCTGAAATAAACCCACTTGATCATGGTGTGTGATTTTAAAAAAATATTGCTGGATCCAGTTTGCCAATGTTTTGTTAAAGATTTTAGCATCTATGTTCATCAGAGATATTGACCTATAGCTTTCTATCTTTGTAAAGTGTTTGTCTGGTTTTGGAATTAAGATAAGACTGGCCTTGTAAAATGAGCTTGGGAGACTTCCTTCCTCTTGAATTTTTTAGAATAGTTTTAGAAGGATAGGTGTTAGTTCTTTTTTGAATGTTTGTTAAAATTCAACTGTGAAGCTGTCTGGTCCAGGACTTTTGTGTGTTAGGAGTGTTTTGATTGTTGCTTTAATTTCATTAGTTATTGTTGGTCTATTCTGATTTTCTGGTTTTACTTGATTCAGTTTTGCAAGATTGTACGTTTCTAAAAATTTATCCATTTCATCTAGATTGACTAATTTGTTGGCATATAGTTGTTTATAGTATTTTCTTACAATCCTTTGTATTTCATTGGTATCGGTTATTATTTCTTGTTTATTTCTGATTTAATTTATTTGACTCATCTGTGTTTTTCTTGATGAATCTTGTTAAAAGTTTATCAATCTTGTTTATCTTTTCAAAGAATCGGCTTTTGGTTTCTTTGATCTTTTGTATTATTTTTTAGACTCTATTTCACTTATTTCTGCTCGGATATTTATTATTGTTTTTTGTTTGTGTCTACTTAGGGCATTGTTTGCTGTTCTTCTGGTTCCTTTAATAGTAAAATTATATTGTTATTTTGAGATTTTTCTTTTTTTCTTGAGATAGGCCTTTATTACTATGAATTTCCCTCTTAGGACTGCTTTCCCCATGTCCCACAGATTTTGGGGTTGTTGTGTTTTCATTTTCATTTGTTTCAAGGTATCTTATAATTTTTCCCTTGATTTCATTGTTAACTCATTTATTGTTTAGTAACATGCTAATTAGCTTCCATGGCTTTGTGTGATTTTCGATTATTTTCATGTGATTGATTTCTAGTTTCATACTATTATGGTCAGGGAAGATGCTCGATATGCTTTCAATCTTCCTAAATTTATTGAAACTTGTTTTGTGTCCTAACATGTAGTCTATCTTAGAAAATGTTCCATGTGCACCTGAAAAGCATGTATATTCTGCTGCTTTGTGATGAAATGCTCTGAAGATATCATTTAAATCCATTTGATCTAGTGTGTCACTTAAGACCACTGTCTTTTTCAAAAATTTTCTGTCTGGAAGATCTATTCACTGATGTCACTGGGGCGTTAAAATCCCCTACAATGACTGTATTACTGTCCATATCTCCCTTTATACCCATCAGATTTGCTTTACATATTTAGGTACTCCTATGTTGGGTGCATAAATTTTTGCAAGAGTTATATCCTCCTGTTGAATTGTTCCCTTTATCATTTTGTAGAGTGTTTCTTGGTTTCATTTCCATTTGCATGCAATATCTTTTGATTCCTTTACTTGTGGTCTGTGTGTATCTTTTGTTCTGAGGTTAGTTTCTTGTAGACAGTATATGTATGGGTTTTGTATTCTTATCCATTTAGCTACCCCATGTCTTTTGATTGGAGAATTTAAGCCATTTACATTTAAGGTGATTAATTATATGTATGTATTCATCGCTATTTTTTAAACTATGTTTCTCTGTTTTTCTCCTCCTCCTCCCTCTCCTCCTTCTTCAGTCCTCCTCCTCCTCTTCCTCTTCCTCCTCCTCCTCCTCCTCCTTCTTCTAGATGACACTTTAACATTCCTCGTAATACTGTTTTGGGGGTAATGAACTCCATTAGTTTGCTCTTATTTGAGAAGCTCTTTATTTCTCCAATTTTAAATGATAGTGTTGCTGGGTAAAGTAGTTAGACCAACGATTTTTTAACTTTTTGAATAATAACAAATCCTTTTGAGAATCTATGAAAAGCTCAGTAAATCAGAGATAGATAGGCACAAATAGGAGTGCAGTTTTAGCCACAGTGAATGGTGAAGAGATATATAAATATTACAATCAATTGGGCACTTGATCTTGAAAAACATCTCACTTGTCTGCAGGGGTAAACTCCTACAACTGCTCTCCACTCATAATCTCCCTCTTCCCACGGATGTCACCCTGCGGTCCAGAGAAAGAGAACAGTAGACGTACAGAAAAAGGGTGAGGGAAGGAGACATAAAGAGAAAAAATACCAGAGAACAGCAAAGAAAAATACAAAATAGGCTGAGAGAAAGGGGACGGGGAGAAAAAGAGGGCAGTGCATGGAGTCAAGTGGCCAGTCCGCAGGGTTGCAGTGTTGGGGGTATTGGAAGGTCACCTGAAATGAAATGGAAAGTTGGAACAGCAGGGGTGGATCTCAGTGCCCTTGACAGCTGTGCGCATTCGTGTGTTTGGTTGATTGGTGTGTGGCTCAGTTCAGCGGGGTGCAGATGTCTGCATTGGCCTCGTGGTGAAACTGGCATAAGCAAAGGGGACACTGGTGTTGTGCTAAAATTTTCTCTAAGTTTTCAGTCACCATTGGAATAAAGTTGCGTTTTCAGAGCAAGCATTTTTGCAGAAATGAGTGTCGATAGACACTGCAATCGGGTATCAAGCACGGCCGTGGTGCCAACCTCCAGACTGGAGGAGTGTCGGAGCATGCAGAGCATTAGGGACCAATGCTGGCATGCCAGTGTTGCTTTTTAAAATCTTATTTCATTATTTTTTAAATAAATTACAGTTGATACCCAACATTATATTTGTTTCAGGTATACAGTATAGAGTTAGACATATATATAATCCTTGGGTGCAGCCTAGGAAGTGAATGTATTATTGGGGTGCATCTATGGGGGTGGAGGAGATGTGTTGGATTTTGGGGGCCGAAAAGGTTGATTCCCTTTTTCAATTTTTCTTTTTTATTGAATTTATTGGGGTGACACTGCTTAAGAGAGCTGTACAGGTTTCAGGTGTACAGTCCCACAACACATCATCTGTACACTGTGTTGTGTGTTCTCCTCTCCATGTCAAGTCTCCTTCCATCACCGGTTATCCCCCCTAGTTCCCTTTTCCTCTCCCCCAAACCACTCCACCCCGGCAATCACCACGCCATTGTCTGTATCCATGAGTTTCTTCTCTCTTTTTTCCTTTTTTGCCCAATCATTCCAACTCCTTCTGCCCAGCCCCCCAGCTGCTTCCCTGATGACAGCTGTCAGTCTGTTCTCCATCTCTGAGCCTGTCTCTATTTTGCTTGTTGGTTATTTTGTTCATTAGATTTCACAAATGAGTGAAATTATATGGTACTCATCTTTCTCTGACTGGCTTACTTACTTAGGATAATGTTCTCCAGGTCCATCCATACCGCTGCAAAGGGAGATTCCTTTTAGATACCGAGAGTGATCTAGATGCATAAGCCTTTTCTAATCTATGACAAAGTTGTCCAGGAAAATCCATTTGTGGATAGGACTATCAAATTCGTTCTCAATGACAGTAAATAAATGCTTGGTGAACAGAGAGTTTTCAATGGGTAGCGGAGAAAAAGAGCAGATGTTGTCTTACTTTTATGCTTCTACATATTCTGGGATTTTGTTACGATTTACAGAGTTTGATTCCTATGAATTTGCAAAAATAAGCCTCAGTATCTAAAGGAAGTAAATTGAGAGGAGCTCTAAGTCACTAAGAATAGTGAAGTAGCCCTGACAGGTGCGGCTCCGTTGGTTGGTTGTCATCCCACAAAATGAAAGGTCACTGGTTTGATTCCCAGTCAGGGCACATGTGTAGGTTTCAGGTTCAGTCCCTGGTCAGGGCGCATATGAGAGGCAATTCGTCAATGTCTGTAACATCAATGTTTCTCTCCTTTGCTTTCTCCCTATCTTTCCCTCTCTCTAAAAAACAAAACAAAACAGTGAAGTAACTTTGAAAATCAGAACAAACCATTGAAGTGGTTGCCCATTAAACATGACAATGGTGATGACGATGATGATGATAAACTAATATTTATTAGGCTCTTGTATATGGGAACTGTACTCGTATTTTATTTGGATTGTTTTATTTCATGTTCCCAACATTTTGAAATAAGTTTTATATTATATCTTTTTCTGGATGAAAATAACTCAGCCAATATCACACTCAGCTGGGACTTGAATGAAAGCACCTAAAAGTCAGTGTTTTCAAGGAGACCACCAAACTGTTTGGCCTTGTGAGTGGTGTTGCTGGGGCTTTTCATTGTCTACTGCTGTATCGTCTGGTATTGTTTTAAATTTGTGTATTGGAATTCTATTACTTAGATTATCTTTAAAACAGAAGGAAAAACACACTAAATGACTTAAAAGAGAAAGCTTACAAAAATAGATACAATAACAATTTTAAAAAGTGAAAACCAAAGAAGGGAACTATATAAAATTAAAACGTTTTTGCACACCCAAGTAAATCATTAATAAAACAAAAAACAAACTACTAAGTGGGAGAGCATATTTACCAATGATACATCTGATAAGGAGTTAATATCCAAAATTGATAAAGAACTTAACGTAAAAAAATCCAACTGTAAAAAAGTGGGCCGAGGACCTTAGTAAACACTGCTCCAAAGAAGATGTACAAATGGCCAATAGTTGAGAAAATGCTCAGTGTCACTAATCATCAGAGAGATGCAAGTTAATACCACTGTGAGATATCACCTTAGACCTGTCAGAATGGCCATCATTAATAAATCAACAAACAACAAGTGTTGGCGAGGATGTGGAGAAAAGGGAACCCTTGTGCACCGCTGGTGGGAATGCAGACTGGTGCAGTCACTGTGAAAAACAGTGTGGTGTTTCCTCAAAAAATTAAAACTGGAACTGCTTTATGACCCAGCAATTCCACTTTGGGGAATATATTCAAGAAACCCATAGCACTAATTTGAAACAATATATGCACACTTATATTCATTGCAGTGTTATAATAGCTAAGGTATGTGAAATAAGTCAGCCAGAGAAAGACAAATATCTTATGATTTCACTTACATGTAGAATCTAAAGAACAAAATAAATGCACAGACGTGTAGACACAGAAGGCAGACTTGTGGTTGCCAGAGAGGAGAGGTTGGGGGGACTGGAAGAAAGAGGTGAATGGATTAAGGAGTACAGATGGAAAATAGTCATGGGGATGTAAAGTACAGCATAGAAAATTTAGTCAGTGATATTGTGACAACTTTGTGTGGTGCCTTTGTGTACTGGTAATACCTGGGGGGAGGGGAAGGAACAGTATGTAAAGTGTTTGATTGTCTATTATGCTGTACCTCTGAAAATGAGCAAAATAATATTTAAGTTTAAAAAGGTAGAAATTAACTTTTAAATCCCACATCCAACATTTTATGACACATGGGAAGCATGACTTAAAAGTGCTTTTATTTTAGACATGGGCAATGGAGGTTGTTTACCCACGTATAAGCCTAACGGGGAGTTTTCTTTGCTACCAAATATATACAGAATTACCAACTATAAATTATAGCATTGGGAAATGTTCAATTGCTCCTGTTTTATAGAAGAAATAATTATTATTAGGCTATGAAAATGTTAACATATGCCACTTATTATTTTTCAGAAATGGGTAAAATTAATCACTTTTCACACGTCCAGTTAGATTTTCTTTTTTTAAAATATATTTTATTGATTATACCATTACAGTTGTTCTATTCCCCCCCTTCATTCCCCTCCACCCCCACACTCCCTCCCCCACCATTCTCCCCCACCCTTAGTTTATAACCACGTGTCTCAAGTTCTTTAGATTCTATATTTCCCCTACTATTCTTTTTTATTTTATTTTATTTTATTTATTTATTTTTTTAAAAGATTTTATTTATTTATCTTTAGAGGGGAAGGGAAGGAGAGAGGGAGAGAAACAACAATGTGTGGTTGCCTTTCGTGTGTCCCCTGCTGGGAACTGGCCTGCAGGGAACTGGCCTGCAACCCAGGCATGTGCCCTGACTGAGAATCAAACCGCGATCGTCTGAGTCGCAGGCCCGCGCTCAATCCACTGAGCTACACCAGCCAGGGCTTTCCCCTACTATTCTTGCCCTCCCCCCATCTATTTTCTACCTACTGTCTATGCTATTTTCTGTACCTTCTCCCCCCTTCTCCTCCTCCCACTCCCCTGTTGCTAACCCTCCATGATCGTCGAATTC